>NC_140588.1:551043817-551680944 GCF_964204655.1 Triturus cristatus
CTTGAACCTAAATAGGTTGCGAAGCACTGTCTTGATTTTGTTTTGCCTTGACAAAGCTGAATGTACACTGACTTGAACCGATGCTTTTTGCTATCAATAAAAAAACTGATTAAAAAAAAACGTTTGTACAGCACGTAACTCCTCACGCAGGTGCAGTAATGACAACCCGGAAGCCATGATGTCGTATTTCAATCCCGTCCAAAGTTATTCTCGCAATATGTCCTAGTAACCTGCTGGACAGCCTGCAAAGTGAACAGACAACTGTTATATGTATGCATTGTTGTTGGTAAAGATGTGAATAAGGGTGGGAAATAAAGCTTGGAAAAATAAATTAATGGGCGGAACATTAAACAAAGAACCAAAGAAAAAATTATTAAAACTTAGCATGGTGTGATGATCATTCCCCTTGCCTGTCCAATCAGAATTAGGAGTTTCATAAAGTTGAAACATTAGGGGTGGTAAATGCCATTAGAAAGGTAAAATTGAGCTAGTTTAGTTAGTTAGTTAGCTTGTGTTGCCGAGATGCTGAGAGACCGGGATGCTGTCCGAGAGCTGAACGAATGCCGAAGGAGAATCGAATTGCAGAACTTAGAGCCTAAACCTAATTAATTAGAAGAAGATCGTGGAAGAATCGAGGAGGGAAATAAGGCAAAGAATTAGAAGAAGATCGCGGAAGAATCGAGGCGGAAGATAGTGTCAGAGATGGGTGAGACGCAGGCATAGGATCTAGAAGAGGTCATCTACCCTGCCCTGAATCCTGTCTTGAATCCTGTCCTAAATCCTGTCCTGAAGCCTTGGTCACCTGTTCTTTCCCAGGTGGCACTTCCAGCTCTTTGGCCAAGGGGTTGATTTCCACACCATCCTAGGTAAATATACTTCTGTGTAGTATGTCATTGTACTGCTCTCTCTATCCTCTCCTTTCTGAGTACTGTTGTTGAAAGTCTTGTTTAATAGATGACTGATTAATGGCTTAATTGATTTTCCTTCCTTGGTTAACTGGAGTTCTTACTGTATTTGATGTTGGCTCACATGAAAATTAACTAGATAAACATTTAAAATCTTTCCTGAGTCTGTGGTTATTTCAAACCACAAAAGGTAATTTAAATTTATGTCATTTCACTAACCCTGGGCGTAGTTCGCGAAGTAGTGCTACGCGTAGCTACGCAAAGTGCACTTCGCACTAAGCGAGCTATGTGTAGCACTTCGCGAACTGCGTAGTACCCTATTCGCACTGTGCAAGTTGCCGTTTTCAATGATTGCACAGTGCGGACAAGCATCCGGCACTGTGCAATCATTGAAAACGGCATCTTGCACAGTGCAAGCTGTAGTTTTCTGCCGCTCGAGTAGATTTTTACTCGAGCGGCAGCTTTCTCAATGCGAACTGGTAGTTTCTCATTGCGAGCGGTCGCGAGCATACGGGACCACTCGCAATGAGAAACCTGACCTCCCCGCGTTGAGAATCTCGCCGGGAAGTTAATTTTCCACGCTCCCGATCGCCAACTTGATGTTGCTGATCGCGAACGAGGAAGAAGTCTCGTGGGATGTCATTTTGCTTGCTCGCGGTCGCCAACTTGACGTTGAGGACTGCGAGCAAGCAAAAAATGACCGCTACACTATGCAACGCTACGCGTGCTTGCACTGTGCTATGTGCAATTCGCGTAGTGCAAAGTAGCGCAAACTTCGCAAACTACGCGAGCGTACTGTAGTGCTTTGCCCAGGCTTACATTTCACCATCAACTAGTTCCACCTAATAGGCCCATTGACCAGAGGAAAGAACTTTTTGATCAGTGAAAGTTTGGTTAAATATGACAGGTAACTAATCTTAAAAGCAATTACAAAAATTGACTCCCAGCGGTATTTACTAGCCTATGTGAACATGTGTGTGTTTATGGGCCCAGGGGAATATATGGTGTTTGAGTGCCTGAGGCTGGGAACACACTGGATTAGTTGCGGCCCAGCTACGATGTCGGGGAGACCTGCAAACAGTACCTGTTGTAAATGCAGGGCGTTGAGGCCCTTGAAGTCACTCACGTTACAGGTCGAGCTCCTTTCTGTTGCAATCAGGAGTGCTGGCGTCGGCCTGTGTCAGGTGCAGTGGTGCAAAATGCAGCAGTGCGGCGTGAGGTGCCCTCAGGTCATGGTGCGAGCAGCGGCTTGGTGGAGGCGTCAGATGGCGGCGTCGGTGAGACCAGTGTCGCGGTGCAAGTTGAAGGTGGTGCTTGTCATGGAGCTGGCGGGTCACGGTGCAAGCAGCTGTGTTGTCATTGTTGAAGCGCTGTCGCCGGATGATGAATGGGAGTTGATGGTGCTGGTGTCAGTAGGCCAAGGCTGCAGTGCGGGATGAGGGCGGTGCGTCGTGTAACTTTACAAGCGGTGGCCTTGAACCACAGTGCAAGCAGCGGCATCGATTTTGGCATGGAGTGGCGTCGTCGGGGCGGCCAAGACGCCGTTGTGAAGCGAGGCGGTGCAGAGAGCGGTGCCCATAGGTCAGAGTGTGAGCAACGGCTCAGTGGCAGCATCAGTAGGCGTCGTCGGTGAGACCAGGGTCGTGGTGCGGCATTGCGGCGGTGCTCTCTGTGGTGCCCAGGCTTCAGCGTGAAGTGAGGTGGTGCGGAGTGCAGTGCCCAGAGGTCACGGTGCAAACAGCGGCTCAGTGGTGGCATCAGCAGGCGTCATCGGTGAGACCAGGATCGCAATCTGGCGGTGCAACGGTGCCCTCTGTGGTGCCTTCAGGACACGGAGTCGGCAGTGGCATCGTAGACGTCGTCAAGTTGCTTTTCCTCTGTTTGCAGCACAAAACACACAGTCCATAGTGCTGCGGGCAGAGGAGCTAGAAGTCTTTGCTGTTCCTGAGACTTCGTGAACAGGGGGCAAGCTCTACCTCAAGTCCTCGGAGAGACTCACAAATTAGGTTTCAGAAAGTCCAGTCCAGGCCTTTCACTGCCCAAGACAGAAGCAGCCACTGCAGGTCAGCCGAGCAAATCACCAGCAAAGCGGTCATTCCTCCTCACAGCTTCTCCGGCTCTTCATCTTGGCAGTCTTCTTGATCCAGATGAGTTCTAAAGTTCAAGGGTCTGGGCCCCAGTATTTGTATCCAAAAATCCTTTGATCCTCTAGGTAGAGGGTGTCTGTGCCCAGCCAGAACCAGTTCTGCCTTCTCTGATGTGATTTCCTGGCAGGGGTTGTAGACAGCATTGTGAGAGGAAATCCCCTCCCTCTTCCTCCATCGAAGCCCAGGTCTATTCAGCCCTTTCCTGACCTACCTGGACTATCGGGAGCCACTCCTGCTTCCTAGACATCTGTTGTCCAAAACCAGACACGCAATCCACATTCCAGCAAATGCACTCTGGATGACTGAGCAAGAAAATACCTACTTTCTAAAAGTGGTATTTTCCAACACAGAATGTAAAAATCACCTTTACTAAATGATGCATCTTTAGATTCTGAGTTCAGGCATACTAAATGTTATTTTCCCACCTAGTTCCCAGGGCAAAGTTGTTATAAAAAAAGTTCCCATTCTGTCCTATGGGGAAGAGGTAGCCTTGTAATAGTAAAAAACTAAATGGGCTGTAATTCACTATCAGGACATGCCACACACACCAGGGCATGTCCAACCTTTCACATACACTGCACCCTGCCCACAGGGGTACCTTGGGCCTACATTAGGGGTGCCTGACATGTAAGAAAAGGGAAGGTTAGGGACTGGCCCATGTGTGCACGGGCCAAGTCGACATGGCAGTTGCAAACTGATCACAGACTCCTTATGGCAGGTCTGAGGTACCTTTTCTGGGCTACTCAAGTGGGTGGCACAATCAGTGCCGCTGGCCCGTGAGTAGCAGTTGATTCACAGACCCTGGCACACTCGGTGCCCTTTACTAGGGACTAACAAGTAAATCAATCATCCAATCATGGAAACACCAATCCATAAATTACTTTACCACAGGAGCACTTGCACTTTACCACTGATCAGCAGTGAAAAAAGTGCACAGAAACGCTACACCAGCAAAAACAGAGTCAAAACCGGGAGGTCAGAAAGCAAAAACTCAGGGGAAACATGCCAAAAGGTGCCAAGTCTAACAACAAGACAGTTCTAAGTATAGGTATGTAGTAGGCTAGAGGTTAATAATTTCAGTGGTGCAGCGGATGTAGTAATACCAGATTTATAGGGTCTAGTTACCTCACTTAGGGGCCGATTGCGATGCAGTCAGAAAAGAATCCGGCCATTGAAGTTTTCTGCTTTAAAGGGGTGTGCAATAGGTTTTGCTGAGGGCATCCCCAGCAACATCCATGACTTTTTGACACTGTCCCATATTTACTAAAAATCGTAAATCTTAGGTAGTGCCAAAAACGTAACCCTCCCTAGGAGAGGAGTAAAGTACAATATTTACTGTCAGTATGTCAGTTTGTGTTTTTCAATTTTGCAGTTTTTTGCCCAATAATTCTGCTTACTTTTACCTTTCATCAATTAATTCCATAAATGCATTACCATTTACAATGCTAAATCCTCTAACTGAAACAATTGTTAGATCTATTGCATTTCTAATGCTTGTTAGATCTGTCTTTAGACAGATTTATCCCTCTGCTAGCACTCATGTATGCACTGAGAAGGGGTTTGACAATCACAAGGAGATGACGGACGGAGTGCCGAAACTTATCAGACACTCACCCCCAGTCACAGTTCTGGGTTGAATCCATCATTGTTCTTTAGCTCACTTCACCACCCCATGCCAGACCCACCCATATGCAAATCAGTCTTGACCCTTAGCAGAGGAGCCACCCCTGCATGGTGACCAATATTTTAGATGTTCTTGGAGTGGGTTTTGAGTCTGTACAATGCTCGCTCATGATTGGATGACATAGTTGTAAATGCACTGCCTCTCTTTCTCTCTTTTGTTTTCTCTTTTTTCTGCTCTTCCCCCACATGTCTCCCTCCCCACCTCTACCTCACCAATCATCTTCAACCTCCCTGGGTTCCCCTGCTCATCTTCACCATATTACTGTTTTCTACGATGAGCGCTGCTGCGGCTCAATGTCTTCCTCCAACCCGCGCCTCGTTCTCCCTACCCATAGCTTGTGTTTTTGCCAGTGCTTGTACAACTGTGTCAGCGTTGGCAAAGCTAGTAGAGGTGTCTGGCCATCTTTGAAGTATAGCAATAACACCCCAAAATGGCAGCCACTCACTACTGGCTCATGCAGTGTTACAAGCATGGGAAAACCCAACAGTTAGGGTCTGACATTTTGATGTTATTTTCTATTCTTCCAAGATTGATCCCTCCTCGTGTTTAGACACCCAATGCAGGAGCCTTCTCAAAAGCATAGAAAATACTAGTCCATCATGGCCACCAGTGGTTTTCTTGCGCTTCTGCTGCTTAGAAAAGCCAACACCGGCAACCAAGAAGCACTGGCAAAGGTAGATCTTAATTGTTTTACATGTTGTTACTCAAGCAATGTTTAAAAACCCTTTGATGTATTAAGGATGTGGCTGCAATCTGTGAAAGATTTTAGTTTTTGCCTCTTTTTCATTTTGCGTTTTTGGGATAAATTGAAATTGGCCAAGATTTTCAAACAGAATCGAGATGTGGGAGCCACTGTGTTTCACCTGCTGATTGCTTTTTGGATTGCCTGTGATTTAGGAAGCATTGCCCATGTTGGGATATTTTCGTATGTATGCAGTGATCAAGGCATTTTACAAAAGCAATGCACTTTAATATAACTCGCGCAATCACAGGCGAACTATTTCTGCATTTTCAAAACGTATATTTCGTTTCAGTTCTACAACAGACATTTGAAATTCTTGTTCCTTCGTTAGAGTCCAATTTTGCCTATGTTGTGAATGTTTTAGCACTTGTGGAATAATTAGAAAATTGACCATCAATAAATTCTCAAAACGACCCCTCATTATATTCCGCATGGCACTGGTGTCGCTCTCTCCTATTTGCCAATTTGCAACGCAGATCAGAGCACAGAAGTGCATTTTAGGTTTCCTGTAGACCGTGGTGGGATGATGGCATCGCATTTTTATTACATTATGATAAGTGTGGCTACACCCATATGAGGGAGGCAACAGCCGACACAAGATACGAGGTCGTCAACTCTCATAGAAGACTCTTTTTAGCAATGACCAATAATGTGTCCTGGCTTAATTAGCCGTAAATAAAGCTCAGCATAGAATGGGTGAGTGAGTCAATGTTGGGGAAAAAATTATTCGTTGTCATAAACATTATTGTATTATATCATATTTTGCACAAATGAACAAATGCAGTATGTCTTTCCTGTTTCCTTTCATTTCCCACATCACAGATGAAAGCGTCTCCATGCAGGAACAAGAAATGTATTCATTTGTGCAGCTGATAACTTTAGGATATTCAAGAAGCAAGAATCTACAATTTACTATGAAAATATATTCCGCATTAGCTTTACGTCCGTCCATATAGGTAGAACAATTTCAAGTCAAATTTATACTATAAGGCAATAAAAACGCAAATCAATGTGTGTGTGCCCATAAAGAGGAATTTTATGTGAACTAAGTGAATTTCCCCCAGTTCCAGACTTCATACGAGGAATCTTCCCACTGAATAAAATAACTTTAATATACAGAGATTTCTACAGTGAGCTGTAGGAAAGGGCGCCGTAAGCTGCATGGATTTGTGACAGGCAGGTGGCGCCCCGACCAGCTTTCTGGCCTGGGAGCCTTATCTAAGCAGCCAGGTTTTACCGCCTGCTCATTTACACTTGAGCTGCTGCTCGCGGTGGCAGTTTTCCAGGAATAGCACGAAAGCCTTAGAATGAAATGACAGGACAGACCTTTGAGCTGGGAGCCTGGGATTCAGTGGCGTGTTCGCGGCGCTCCCCTGTGATGCTTGCAGCGCTGCCAACTGTTGCGAGGAGGCTCCGGAGTTCAAGTGTCATATGTTTCAGACAAAGGACAATCATTATTGAGGGGAAAAACAGCAATACAGCAGCGAAAAAACATGCATCTGAATGACGTTTGTGTTGTACTGCTCAGGGTCCAACGCCATTGCTGAATAGCAGCTCATAAACCATCGAGCTGATGTTAAAAGTGAATTAGTGACGGGCAAAATGCCAAGACGTAAACCTCATAAGACTTACACCATTACAGGTGCCCACAGCACGCATTCAACTAAAAACTGTAGAAGACAGACCTGCGTCAGCGAGCCTGAAACGACGAAGTTGCAATTAGGCTGTCCCTGATTCACAAACGTTTGAAAGGGCCAGGAGTAGGTGTACAGTCACATTGTGTAAGTGCCGAACATATGTAACTTTCCGCGATTAGTAAAGGGAAAAAGGCATCACACACGAAAGTTTTAGTTTCTGCTGGAGGAAGTGAACAAAAACAGCAGGAGATAGGCAGGTGTAAAACTAAAAGTGAAAAAACAAGAATTGTGTGTGTCTCAGACTTCACAGAATAGCTGACCCACCTACTGATCTCCGTTGATTCCGATTATTCTAATCCAGCACAGGTGACAGGCTTAGGAGCAGGATACATTATTGTGGATGTTACTTCAAAACATCTTGATCAGGCGCTATGTCTTTGGCTCGCTCATTTAAATTAGAGACACTGAAAGGGACAGAGGATAGTGAGGTGCAGGGCCAAGCTTGATGGGATAGCAGATGGACAGGTGGTGGGGAGGTACCACTTCTTACCACACGAGCTCTTTGCCATGATGTAGAAATAGGAGATCACAGGCCTTCCATCCAGCTTTGCACTTCCCTGTCAGTGGATACTTTTTAAAGGACTCGCAGGGTCGGCTCCTCCACTAAGGCGGAGGAGCATCGCTCCACTGCCTTTCAGCATGGCAAAAAAAATAAAAATAAAAATAAAATGATAATAACGAGAAGTTATAATTTTATTTTTGTGTGCTGCTGCAGTTTTGTGGGGCGGGCAAGGCTAGGCAGGGGGGAGGAGTGGTGGCACACTCCTAAGTGCGCATGAATGTTTGGCCTGTCCTCTGGGGCCGGCCAAACATTCATGCACACTTTGCATGTTCTCCACCCAGGCTGCATTACAGAACATGCCCAGGCTTTCATTCCGCATCTGAGCGCTGAACCACGGCGCTCAGACCAATCACAAAGCTGCATTGCAGCGTTGTGTTTGGCTAAGGGGAACCTATCCTGCTCCCTGCTCGAACAAAAGCCAGGAAGATGATGGAAGGATCATACTTGTGTATTTCTATCGGGGAACAACCTTTACAACGCAACTTTTACAACGCACTACACTTACAACGCATTTTTTACAACGCAAAATCCATTACAACGCATTCCATTACAAAGCATGACACTACAACGCATTTTTAAAAACTACCTTTACAACGCATTCCATTACAACGCATACTACCTTTACAACGCATACCATTACAACGCATAATATTACACTACACTATCCAACACTTACCCTACTGTTGCACCCCCTGGAGTTAGAATAGTAATTTTTACCCCTATACTATCCAACACTTACCCTACTATTGCACCCCCTGGAGTTAGAATAGTAATTTTTACCCCTATACTATCCAACACTTACCCTACTGTTGCACCCCCTGGAGTTAGAATAGTAATTTTTACCCCTATACTATCCAACACTTACCCTACTGTTGCACCCCCTGGAGTTAGAATAGTCATTTTTACCCCTATACTATCCAACACTTACCCTACTGTTGCACCCCCTGGAGTTAGAATAGTAATTTTTACCCCTATACTATCCAACACTTACCCTACTGTTGCACCCCCTGGAGTTAGAATAGTAATTTTTACCCCTATACTATCCAACACTTACCCTACTGTTGCACCCCCTGGAGTTAGAATAGTAATTTTTACCCCTATACTATCCAACACTTACCCTACTGTTGCACCCCCTGGAGTTAGAATAGTAATTTTTACCCCTATACTATCCAACACTTACCCTACTGTTGCACCCCCTGGAGTTAGAATAGTAATTTTTACCCCTATACTATCCAACACTTACCCTACTGTTGCACCCCCTGGAGTTAGAATAGTAATTGTTACCCCTATACTATCCAACACTTTCCCTACTGTTGCACCCCCTGGAGTTAGAATAGTAATGTTTACCCCTATACTATCCAACACTTACCCTACTGTTGCACCCCCTGGAGTTAGAAAAGTAATTTTTACCCCTATACTATCTAATACTTACCTTAAATGCAATTTAATATTATGCGTTGTAATGGTATGCGTTGTAAGGGTAGTATGCGTTGTAATGGAATGCGTTGTAAAGGTAGTTTTTAAAAATGCGTTGTAGTGTCATGCGTTGTAATGGAATGCGTTGTAATGGATTTTGCGTTGTAAAAAATGCGTTGTAAGTGCATCCGTTGTAAAAGTGTGCGTTGTAACGACATACATCCATTTCTATCGCAAGTGCAATACTCAAAAGTAAAATTGTCTCCTGCCCTATGAATATTGCAGTTTGTGGCAGAAAAAAGGATTCAGGTGGTGCCATTCAATTTGGGAGTGTAGAGCTCTCTAGGAATGCCAACTAGAAATTAATCAAGATAAAACCAGGAATTGGAAACATGAGATGTTCTTGCAACACATCTGTTAATAATCTGTGGAAAGTAAATCAGAACAAAGAAAAGGACCAATGAGGTATTTTAAAATTGCTAAGTATGACCATCAATGACATTAGCAAGATCATTACTGTAATGAAGCAACTACCATGATGAAATTAAGCTTTTTGAAATTGTTTACCAGTTTCTGTTGAAGTGAAATGGTGTTCTTGCAAAGAATGTGAAGCAGAGGGGAAAAAAGTGCTCCAACGACCATAAATCAGTAATATTTTTTCAAAATTGATGTAGAAACGTACCTAATCCACGAAGAATTTTCATTTATCCATAGTTTCCATTTCTTGAAGAACAGACAGAAAATACTTTGCCAGTCACCATACAGGTCAATATAATTAATTAACAATTATAAAAAAATGGACGGTGGGTAGTCATCCAAATAGTGTGAAGAGTTAGAGACAACGTTTCATTCAACCATTCACCTATCAGAAAAAAAAACTGAGGATATAAGTAGTTTAAAAATGATTATAGGCTGCCCAGTTGCTGAGAACCTTTGGTCTTACTTCATGGTACTGGCAGATTGCCCTAACTGAAGGAGCCAAGGAGCGGACAGCATTTTCCACTCCCGGGGGCCACTACCAATTCAAATTGATGATCTTTGGATTAAAGAATACCCCTGACACCTTCCAAAGGCTCGTGAAACAGGTTTTGGCTTGTATGGAATCTTTCAGTGCTTTTTACTTAAATGAATGAATGAATAAAGGCATTTCTATAGTGCACAGCTACTCAAAAGAGTGTTCCAGAGCATCAGAGGCCCCTGGAATGGAACCACACTACCAGCTGCACTAGCAAGGAAAAGAGGGGAAAACTGAGACATCAGAGACAGAGGACCGAAAGCTCACAATTATTGGTTAAAGAGCAGAGTTTTGAGACATTTCCTGAAAGTGGCTAAATCAGTCACCACTCTCAGTGCAACTGGCAGCCCATTCCATGCTTGAGCACCAAGGAACCCAAACAAGGAGCCCCCAACCCGGACACAATAAATTCTAAGGACAGTGGCTAGGTTCATCGAGGAGGATATCAAAGTTCTGGAAGGAACGTAGTGAGCGATTCTTCTTCACAGGTATTTAGCCCCCATTCCATGCAAAGCTGTAAAGAATAGCACCATAGCTTTAAATCTGATTCTATTCTTTATAGGGAGCCAATGAAGCGCTCTGAGATAGGGGGACATATGAGTCCTAGCTTTAAGCCTGAGAATGGCTCTAGCGGCGGCATTTTGTGCCACCTGCAGACGCTTCAGAAGATATTCTGGAATACTGAGGAAGAGTATGTTCACATAGTCCAGTCTTGAAGTGATCAGTGCCTGTACCAACGATCTCCTGTGTTCTAAGGTCAAGAGTGGAAGGAATTTCCTCAGCATCCTGAGGATGCCAAAGTACGTTCCCACCACAGATTGAACTTGATCTTTCATGGGTAAGCGGTCATCTATCAAAACGCCCAAATTCTTTACCTTTTGTTGTGCAGCCAGAGGTGGCAACATATCTTCTGGCCACCAGAGCCTCCAATTGACTGGTGGTTGGGTGCCAAAAAAGATCATTTCCGACTTTTCCAGATTGCATTTCATCTGGTTGTATCTTAACCATGAAAACACTTTGAGAGGCAAATATTAATCTTGGATCCCTTGAAACTCCTCCCTTTGTCACAGGAGAAAAGGAGCTGAGTATCGTCAGCGTATGAAACAATGTTTGCTCTATATAGCTCTGCTAAAACGGCTAAAGGAGACATGTAGAGATTGAATAATGTGGGACTCAAAATGGAGCCCTGAGGGACCCCCATATCGATTCTCGCAATTCCAGCAGTAAAAGGAGGAATCCAAACCTCCTGAACCCTGTTCTTCAGATAGGAGGCAAGAAACTTTAAAACTGAGCCTCCGATACCGAGAGTCGAGAGCCTGGATCCTGTCCAATAGTTTGTCATGGGGCACAGTATCGAAGGCCGTGGACAAATGTAACAGAATCAGAATGGCTTTCCCTCCCCCATCCAAGCTCTCCCTAATGTGCTCGGAAACTTCTAGATGGGCAGACTCTGTGCTATAGTTAGCTCTAAACCCAGACTGACTACTGTGGAAAATGCTGTTGGTTTCCACGTAGTCAGTGCTGTCCACATAGCTGACCTCAGTAGCAGCTAGGAAGACCACCTTTTTCACCTGTGCAGAATGCAGGCCTGAATTATCAAGGCAGTAAGTGCCAGATAGAGCAGGGGTTTGTTGTGTGCTTAGGAACCTTGTGGAAGTGGTAAGGTGCAGCCCATCCAGGGCAAGAAATATAGAAACCATCATGGCCTGGGAGCCCCCTAAAAGGTCAAACTGAGATCAGAGTCTTCCTGGGCCCCAGAGGTTACAACAGGATATTTGTCAAGGAATATGACACCATTGTTGGCCCCCTTGGCTGAGCTGACTTCCAAGAAGCAGCCCAGAAGGGTGATCTGGACATAGTCTTGCCAGAATGTCTTTGAATTTCTAAAGCAGGCCATGTGCAGAGCCCCTGTGCTCAAGACCCCTGACTTTTCCAGGGAATTGATTGTACAAATTGATGCCTCAGAGCATGGCATAGGAACAGTTCTTTCACAGCTTAATGATGAGTGTCTAAACCAACCTGTAGCTTCCATCTCTAGGAGGTTACTTCCCAGGGAACAGAGGTGGAGTGCTATTGAAAGGGATGCCTTTGTTGTGGAATGTATGCAAAAGAAACAATTGATGGACAGAATGCTGGACAATGTATTCACCCCCAGTCACAAGGATCTGGGTTTAATCCATCATTCTTTTGCTCAACACATCACCCCAGTTTGGACCTAGCCATATGCAAATCAGTCTTGACCCTGTTCCTTGTGGAAACAGTCCAGCACAAACTGGCAAGCCAGGTCCTCCCTGGACCGTAAACAAGCATCCGGGGACCGGTTTCAGGGCATCACCCTTCATCAGCCAGGCTAGCTTGAATCCAGTGGTGTAGTGAGCACAGGACCCACGTCTGGGCATACCCTTCTCACTTAGGGCGACATATGCAAAAGAAACAACTGATGGACGTAATGCTAAACAATGCAAACCTTCACCTCCAGTCACAAAGATCTGGGTTTAATCCATCATTCTTTTGCTCACCACACCACCAAAGTTTGGACCCAGCCATATGCAAATCAGTCTTGACCCTGTTCCTTGTTGGAATAGTCCAGCCCGAACTGCCAAGCCAGGTCCTCCCTGGACTGGAAACAAGTATCCTGGGACCAGTTTCAGGGCCCCACCCTTCATCAGCCAGGCTAGCTTGAATCCAGTGGTGTAGTGAACACGGGACCCACGTCTGGGCATATCCTTCCCACTTAGGGCAATATATGCAAAAGAAACAATTGATGGACGGAATGCTGGACAATGCAAACATTCACACCCAGTCACAAGGATTTGGGTTTAATCCATCATTCTTTTGCTCACCACACCACACCAGTTTGGACCCATCCATAAGCAGATCATTCTTGACCCTGTTCCTTGTGGATACAGTCCTGCCCGAACTGCCAAGCCAGGTTCTCCCTTGACCGGAAACAAGCATCCTGGGACCGGTTTCAGGGCATCACCCTTCATCAGCCAGGCTATCTTGAATCCAGTGGTGTAGTGAGCATGGGACCCACATCTGGGCATACCCATCCCACTTATGGCGACGTATGCAAAAGAAACAATTGATGGACGGAATGCTGGACAATGCAAACCTTCACCCCCAATTCACATGGATCTAGGTTTAATCCATCATTCATTTGCTCACCACACCACCCCAGTTTGTTGTTGTTGTTGTGGACTGGGCACTGAAGAAGCTGGACTATACCTATTTGGGATTCATTTCTGGATTCAAAAAGGCCACAGGCCCCTCAAGTGGCTAATGCAAATTGGGGATGAGAATCCAAAATGTTTGTGGTGGTTCAGCCCCCTACAGGGAATGGACTTTAAGATGGAATACAGAGCTGGTTCAGACCACACCAATGCTGATGGTCTTTCTAAGTTCTTCCGCCTTAGTAATGAGAACTAATAGGAGGTTGGGTAGTTCTCCTCACTTTCATCTGGGGCGACACAAAAAGTCAGCCTTAAGGTGGTCTTCACCCAACTTTTTGCCTGCTTGCCTCCAATTTTTCTGGATTCATTTTTATTGACCTTATGACTCGGTACACTTTACAACTGCTAACCATTGAGTCAGAGTAATCTTTATTTGGCTGTGCATGTAACCGTAAAAGATGATACAATAAAATTGAAATCACAACAAACAACACATGTTAAAAACAATTTAAAAACATTTCATGATATCCAAACAGGAAATAGAAAAAAAGTAGCACAATCTTAGGTAAACAAGTATGTCTCAAATGAACCTGCTTTATACACCCAAACAAACTGATGACAAAATCCTGGCTCAACCTTCCATGGATTTCCTGCACCTTACGTCCAACTTAAGGACTGAGGAAACTCGGAAACAAATATCAGGGCTCCCCAAAAGATTTAGATAAAAAAAGTAAAGCTCTATTATTTAGCACCATGACTTTCACTTTAAGGTTCACTTGGACCCAAATCAAGAGACCACCACTGACTCTGCCAGGAGGAGAGGGAGTGGCAGAACAGAATAACAGGTGAACCCATGGCATGAAATATGAGTAATGGCCCGTGTTTCCTGCCGAGCTACAAAATCATGGCTGGAAACAATATCAATCCATGCAGGGTTAGTAATCTTATCCTTAATACCCAAAACATTCCAACTCAGAAGGTAAAAACAGCAAGCAGCTCATACTGCTTCAAAATAAGAACCTTCGGATTGGGTTCCAGGTAAATCACTGAAAGCAGATTCACCAGCTCCAAAAGGGAGAGTTGCTACGTAATCATCAGCCGATTAAACATTTACCACTATAGTACCATTCCCTATTGCACTGTTATTAATGGGGTTGGCCTGGGTGGTATTAGGGAGTCAGTCCACACCTGCTAAGATATCAAAACAATTAAAGGTCAGAACTTTAAAGACATCAGCATTGTGCAGGGGAATGAGGTTACCACAACCAGACACTGGTGGATCAGCTGCCATTTAAAGACCTGATGAAATTGAAGATAAGGTTTGTTAAAATAGCCTAAAGGTAATAAGACAATATTGCTCCTGGCTACTGGTTTGCGGATGTCCCAAAAAGCAAATTCTGCCCCAATAGTGGTGATCTAAAATGAAAAATAACACAATCACCACATCTGCCCACCAGCCTTGACTCAATCCAACCAACCTTGCGAGTCATTAAAATGTTACTTGCAGAAGAAAAAGGGAAATCCCTGTACCACACAAGCCAGTCAAGAGTTTTGTTAAAAAGTTCTTTGTGCGTCTCCCTCTGATCCATGCTCAAGGGGGTACTCCATTTAAAATTGCCACATTGGGACAAGAGGCTGAAGGGAGATTCACATGTGAGTATCAAGGACCCCCTGTGGAATAGTCTGATTCCTGGGACAGGGTATAGACACAATGGAAAATATAGTTCCCAGGCAAGCATATACAACTAATGGTTCAAATTGATAAGCACAGAAGTAGTAAAACAGACAAATAATGTAGTTCACAATTTTAATTAAAAAAAGGAAGATAAAAAAATCACATATAGTGAAATGACAATATACAATAAAATTGAAATTTACAATAATACAGTTCAATGATATCAATTACATGTAGTGGCAGAACATAAAATATCTTCACGACGCGCGTTTCGGCACAGGGTGCCTTCGTCAGGAGTAGCCACAACAGATCTAAATAATTAATGAGAACAAACATTATTAAACATACAAGTCTGTGCTACAACTTTAATATTACAATGCTGAGTTTGTCTGAAAAAAGGTTCTTTTCATTCGAGAATTACATGCATCTGTGGTGAGTATGATAGATAAATTCCCACGTGGTTGAAATCGAATAAAAACATCCCCCTCCTTACTAAGAATCATCGAATTCACAAGTAAATACCCCATCATTTCGTCATTTTCCCTATATCAATAACTTGACTATCACTTTTTCCTTTAATTCATTCACTCGTTTCTTTTGCTAGATAAGAAAGGATCCATACATATAACAAGAAGAAACCATATCCCTGGTCGATATTGCCCCCATATACATATGTCATTGATCCACCTTTGTTAACCACATAAGTAAGAAACATATCTATTACTCCAACTTCTTTTTTATCCCCTTCCTTTTTTCTTTTTTATCACGGGTGTTCTATATACTTACAATCATGAAGAATGTTCATAGATTATAGACTCCTTGGGAATTAATCTATCATACTCACCACCACTTCTTTCTCTTTTTCCTTCTTCTTTTTTATCCTTTCTTCCTTATTTTTTCCCTCAATTTTTCTACTTTTTCTGCTCATATTCTCTCTTTCTTTCTTAAATATCTTTTCCTCATTTTCTTCTCCATATCTTTTTCTTTTTTTTCTCCCTTTTTTTCTCTCTTTTTCTCTGTTTCTTTCTTCTCTTTTCTCCTTCCCCTTTTTCCTCAATTGTCATATCACGTTAATGAAATCATCAGATGCATGTAATTCTCGAATGAAAAGAACCTTTTTTCAGACAAACTCAGCATTGTAATATTAAAGTTGTAGCACAGACTTGTATGTTTAATAATGTTTGTTCTCATTAATTATTTAGATCTGTTGTGGCTACTCCTGACGAAGGCACCCTGTGCCGAAACGCGCATCGTGAAGATATTTTATGTTCTGCCACTACATGTAATTGATATCATTGAACTGTATTATTGTAAATTTCAATTTTATTGTATATTGTCATTTCACTATATGTGATTTTTTTATCTTCCTTTTTTTAATTAAAATTGTGAACTACATTATTTGTCTGTTTTACTACTTCTGTGCTTATCAATTTGAACCATTAGTTGTATATGCTTGCCTGGGAACTATATTTTCCATTGTGTCTATACCCTGTCCCAGGAATCAGACTATTCCACAGGGGGTCCTTGATACTCACATGTAATTTTACCCACGGCTTGTCCGTGCCGGGCCTGTCCGTCATTGCAACATTAATCGTGCTCTATAGATCTTTGCTGAAGTTTCTTTTTGTCTGACTGTTCCGTTCAACATATCTAAGATTTATATACTTGTTAGAGTTACACAGTCTGTACATTTGTATTGGTGTCTTTTTCTTTTTTCTACATCTAAAAATCCCTCTTTTATGATCTTTACACATTTTATTTCCCAGCTATTTTTCATACTATTCTTTCTTAAATCTTTTCTACATCATTAATAGATACAATTCATAACATGGCCCAATTTAAAACCTTTGGCTTTTCAGACGAAGATTTTGCCACACTAGTAGGAACAAGTAACTCCTTTAACAACAGCTCAAAATCAAACGTCCTAGCCAATGATGACATGAATAAATTACTCAATCTTAAAAAAAAGATAAGAAGAATAGAAGCCCATGGTGAATTCATGCTAGAATACCTCAAAGCAGGAATCATCCCACAAGGATTACGTGTCCGTAACATTCCCGGACTCTTTGTTCATTATAAGCTGTTTTTAGAAAAGTGGAGCATGATTGCCAATAGATGTTCTAGGGACCTCATGATATTAATAATAGAAACAGCCAAAGAACTAGCAAACTCAATGAAATCTGAGCTTGAAGAATTAGAAGATAAAATCAGAAAATCAAACAGCTTAGAGGAAGCAATCAAAAAACTAGAGGAAACAAATAAAGAAATGATCTCCTACACAGAATATCTGAATAAAAGGAAATCAGACAAGTTAAGCAAAGATAAAAGATTCTATACTTTAGAAAAAACATACCCCTATCTAAGTGAAAACTTTTACCAACAAAATCATTACTCTAATGAAAGCAACTCTAAACAACAGAAAGTCACCACATTTTCTGATACATCCGACTCCGATGGAGAAGGAAGTTCCCATTATTATGATCCCGAAGGACCTTACAATACACCCAATGGATATAGAAATCCACGCCATTCCTCTTTTTTAGGACAGCGAGCGTCACGCAGAGGTCGCCAAAGAGTAAGATTCCAACCCCAAGCAAGAGGCAGCTATCAGAGTCACCACTACCAATCAGATCCCCAACATTTTCTAGAAACCAGAAACAGACAATACTGGAAACACGGGAATTAATCCCTATTTTCAATTTATCATCCCATACCTTAAACGAAGCCAGTATGTCCTTATTATCAAAAGGTCTCTCGTTCGTTCCCCATGCTTCTGCTAACAAATTTGTGTTATTTCAAGATATACACTCCTTCTTTCGTAAAATCAGATTACAAAGATTTTTCGAAAACCAAGGTACTACAGACAATCAAGATATCACAGATCACATAGTATCACTTCCCTCCACTTTTACTCCTAGTCTTGAACAAGTTGGGCCAGAAATAGCCATATTCGAAAAAACAGTTCTTAATCGTTTGAATCAAACCCTACAATTCATCCCCAAACCCCCATATAACCTCAACAAAGATGAATTCATATCTTTAAAAACTTTAAGCGAAAATCAAACCCTCACAATCAAAAGTTGCGACAAAGGTGGAGGCATTGTTATCATCAACTCATCTGATTACCAACTGAAGATGCTTAGTATGCTTAATGATGAGACCTTTTATTCCAAATTAAAATCCAATCCCACTCAGAACATCATACACAAAATTCGGCATATAACTAATCAAGCATTAGATGCAGGCAGTATCACCAGAAAAGAATATGACTACCTGAATACATCTAAACTCAAAACCTCTTGCATATACGGAGTCCCAAAAATACACAAAAACACAGAAGACCCCCCCTACCGCCCTATAGTCTCCACCATAGGTACCCCCACAGAACCTGTATCTAAATACATAGACAAAATATTAAGACCTTTTATTCCACTCACTGATTCCTATATCAAAGATACAGGAGAAATGATACAACAAGTAGAACATATCAGATTCAACCCAGATATAGATTTATTGGTAACTCTAGATATAGAGTCTCTTTATAGCAACATACCTCAGAAAGAAGCTCTAGAAGCAGTTGATTGGTTCATAGATAAATATAACATCCCCTGCTCCAAATCGTTCATTCTAACAGGATTACATTTAATCCTATCTGAAAACATCTTTGAATTTGGGCAACAATGCTATCGCCAAACTAAGGGAGTAAGTATGGGTGCTTCAGTAGCGCCTTCAATAGCTAACATCTATATGGCCCACTACGAAGAGAAACACATCTATAACGAAGTAGCACCGTTCTTTGAGTCTGTTTCCCATTGGTCCAGATACATTGATGACATCTTTTTTGTCTGGACCAATGGAGAACAGACTCTTAGAGAATTTCTGTCCTGGTTGAACGTCACAGATGTTAATCTCAAATTTACTGCCAACATAAGCTCGGATAAAGTAGAATTCCTGGACATCTGGATTAGACATAATACAGGAAAATTGGAAGTTGACCTTTTTGTGAAACCAACAGCCAGAAACACCCTGCTGCACTTTGAAAGTAATCACCCACGTAGTCAGAAACAAAGCATTCCATTTTCTCAATTTCTAAGAGTGAGGCGCAACTGCACAAATCTCTCAGATTTTGATATTCAAGCAACAGTCATGAAAAAGAAATTTTTAGCAAGAGGTTACCCACATCGTCTTATAAGAGAATCATACAAAAGAGCTCGTTTTTTCGACAGAGATCACCTTTTCAACAAGAATAAAACCAATGCCAATCAAAAACTAGTTTGTATCACCAAACATTCCACCTTAAACCAACAAGTTAAACAGATTATTAACTCCAACTGGCACCTCTTGAACTGTAACTCAGATCAGAAAAAGATTAACAAACCAGTATTCGCTCACCGTCGAAATAAAAACATTAAAGATTTCATAGTACATTCTAGATTTACCTCTAAAGAAACAAAATCCCCCTTTGTGCAAAAAACCATTGATGGTAGCAATCCCATCAAAGGAACTATACGTTGTACCATGTGTAAATCATGCAACAATATACTAGAAGGTGAACACATGACATTCAACAATGTCACCATTAAAGCACAAGGATTATGGAACTGCAAAACTCAAAATGTCATCTATTTGCTCATCTGCCCTTGCAATCTAGGTTACGTAGGAGAGACATCTAGAACTATTCAAACCAGATTGACAGAACACCGTTCAGCGATTAAAACCATGAAACTGACAGCACCTCTAGTTAAACACTACACAGATTTTAAACATAAACCAGATGACATTCGATGGCGAATACTGGAAAAAATCAAAATCTCAGATACAGAAGGTGGCCAAAAAATCCGAAAGAAACGAGAAGTTTATTGGATCTTTAGTCTGGACACATTTAAAAATGGTTTAAATAATGATTTACCTTGGGAAAACGCTATTATCTAATACCCCTCAGTGATTCTCATTCACCTCTCTGCCTTCTCCGCATTTAATAGACCATCAGAATCTCTATAATAAGGTTTCTGTAAGTATTATTTACCCCTATGCCTTATATACATTATCCTTAATTCCGTGTCTATTTCATATCCTTTATATCTATCCAGGCAATTTTTTTCTGTCTCAGACGTACACTCTACTTGTGAATTTCTCTTCCACTTTATCATATTGCTTACTGTTCCATTTGCCCTCCTTTTCATTAATTTTGTCATACATCCTGCCATATAAACAGTCACAGCCAGGTTTTTTTAACCGCCCATTGATATATCTCACGGTCTTTTACTCAGTTTCATTAATTCCCTATTAACATTATGGCCCGCGGACCCTTTACACCAGTCCGCATTATTAATTATCTTTTTGGCCCCCCTCCAACCAATGGGACACTTCCTCACATTTTTGTTTTACTCCTTTTACATAGCATATCTTCAACAAGATCACTTGGACCAATCAAACACCACCATGTTCCGTTCCTAGTCTCCTTATCCAATTAGATTCTTCCACACAGTTTAGGTTACACACGTTCCGTCAGAGCCGTTACGTGATCCCGCGTTCCAACAAGCTCCGCTTATATAACGTCTCACAGCGCGTTTATCTTTTGATCGCATCATACCACACCTTGACGAGCGGAAGCCACTTTAAAATCGAGATTTGGACTATCCGGTAAGCGAACCAACCATCTCTACGCGCTCCCCCTTTAATACTTACATTTTAATCTCACATGTCGTGTGACTATCTTTTTTGCTCTTTTTTGTCCCACGCTGTAACAGATTAGTGAGACCTATCCCAGTAAGCGCGTCTATATATTTATTTACACCTCTCAACAATCATTGTCACACCTACTTTTACCTAACTCAGTATTCCCCCTCCTTTTCTTTTTAAGCACAATTATATGCGTGTCTCTAAAGCTCCGTCATCATCTCATTTGCATACCTATTATCTACACGCATTATCTGCCGCATTCGAATATTTGCCAGAATATCATCTGACACTATCGGCATATTAAGGTAAAATTAAATTTTCCCCATACAGTCACATATTCATGAGATAGTTCTAGAATATAGAACCTCATTTATATTTTCCTCATTTACAAGACCCGTACATAAACTGTAGTTTACCACAGTATTAATGAGTAGATTCTCGTTTAATTATATCGCTTAGGTATCTTTTCCCCCATAGTAGACACCTTTTTCTTTCTTTTTAAGTGTATACCATTTGAGCTTAAATGTTATCCTACATAAAATCCATACTTATTATTACTGTTATTGATATTCGTACTCGTTTATATCAGGATAGTACTGGCGTTTTTTGAACAATATATTTCAGATGTTTCTATTACTTTATCTTATTTTTTCATTATCCCCAGAGTCACAAGTTTCATTCCCTCTCATTAACTATATCTCTGGAAGAAGTACTATGGTGGGACTTAGGAACATCATTTTTCCGACCCACGTGGTTGAAATCGAATAAAAACATCCCCCTCCTTACTAAGAATCATCGAATACACAAGTAAATACCCCATCATTTCATCATTTTCCCTATATCAATAACTTGACTATCACTTTTTCCTTTAATTCATTCACTCGTTTCTTTTGCTAGATAAGAAAGGATCCATACATATAACAAGAAGAAACCATATCCCTGGTCGATATTGCCCCCATATACATATGTCATTGATCCACCTTTGTTAACCACATAAGTAAGAAACATATCTATTACTCCAACTTCTTTTTTATCCCCTTCCTTTTTTCTTTTTTATCACGGGTGTTCTATATACTTACAATCATGAAGAATGTTCATAGATTATAGACTCCTTGGGAATTTATCTATCATACTCACCACCACTTCTTTCTCTTTTTCCTTCTTCTTTTTTATCCTTTCTTCCTTATTTTTTCCCTCAATTTTTCTACTTTTTCTGCTCATATTCTCTCTTTCTTTCTTAAATATCTTTTCCTCATTTTCTTCTCCATATCTTTTTCTTTTTTTTCTCCCTTTTTTTCTCTCTTTTTCTCTGTTTCTTTCTTCTCTTTTCTCCTTCCCCTTTTTCCTCAATTGTCATATCACGTTAATGAAATCATCAGATGCATGTAATTCTCGAATGAAAAGAACCTTTTTTCAGACAAACTCAGCATTGTAATATTAAAGTTGTAGCACAGACTTGTATGTTTAATAATGTTTGTTCTCATTAATTATTTAGATCTGTTGTGGCTACTCCTGACGAAGGCACCCTGTGCCGAAACGCGCGTCGTGAAGATATTTTATGTTCTGCCACTACATGTAATTGATATCATTGAACTGTATTATTGTAAATTTCAATTTTATTGTATATTGTCATTTCACTATATGTGATTTTTTTATCTTCCTTTTTTTAATTAAAATTGTGAACTACATTATTTGTCTGTTTTACTACTTCTGTGCTTATCAATTTGAACCATTAGTTGTATATGCTTGCCTGGGAACTATATTTTCCATTGTGAAGGGAGATTCACTACAGGTTGGTTGAGGTTAAAAGGAGATCCACTGACCTCAATTCTTTCTAAAATAGGATCCTCAGGGGAACTAAGACCCTGGGGGGTGTCGCAAACTTTCGCCTGATGGAGGGAGGGAAGGCAAGAGAGACAAACCATAACAGTGCCGCTCAAAATTCTGTCTAGTGGAGAAAGGACGATGACTGTTCAGTGGCAGCCTCAAAGATGTCATAGGCACTAAGGTTTGGACGGATTAACTTGACTATTCACCGTGCCCTCAGTTATTTTGGGAGTGGAATACGAAACTGATACAGGTGAAGCCTACAGCCTTTTGTTTAAACGTTTTTAATTGAATTTTATTGTTTCAGAAAACACACAGGTTAGAGTGATACAGGTCATGTATATTGATTTACAAACGCATTAATTTTACAGCTTACAATGTACCGCAAAGCTTTCAGAGGCCTTACCGGTTAGACTCGGTATACACTGTACAGCAATGTTTGCTATATGCATCATACTGGTCCGATTTCCCATCTGTAGTGGCTCTCGAAATGGGCTGTGACCTAGTGGATGGCCCCTACCCGGGAGTTGGTACTCCATTCCCTCATCAGCATCACTGTATTGTGACATGTAATGTAAGGTACCTGTGTTTCTGTGTGTTGGTATCGGTTCCTAAACTACCGATATCATTTTGGTGGTCTGAACGTGTGGGGGTAAACTGGGAATACAGGTGGGGAGCGGCTACATTGGGCTCTGGCGTGTCCAGTAGCAAGCCAGCTATACTGTCTTTACACGATGTGTTGATGTATACGAGCAGGTGAGAGGGGAAGGGGTTTGTTCCTGGCGCATTCCTTCGGTGTAGTTTGGAGTTTGGGGCGTCCAGTTAGTATCTTCCTGTGGTGTCAGCGGTACATGCTTACGTTTGGTCCGGTTATTGGGCCATTTGATCCCAGGAGAGGTGAGCGACCTACAGCTGCTTAATGACAGTCAATTCATGCTCAATGGGATTCAAACAGGCATTAAAAGCAGAGACCTCCACTAGAAGGAGTCCATTGACTTTGATAATGCTATCCTCCATTATTTGTGAAATCCAAAGATGTTTGAGTGCAGGTATGTGCTCCATGCCCTCCGTACCCTCCATAAGCATTGATAGCAGCTGCACTTGGCTAGTAGGCAAAAAATAGAACAGGTTTGATTGACAACCTCCACGATTTTATTTCGGGCCACGCATCTACGCTGTTTAGCATTCACAAATGGCTGAGGGCTTTAAATAACAGTCGGTGCAGTATCAGACCTGCACCTACTGCTCACAGGAGGAGAAACAGTAGGTCGTAACACTGGTATATCGAAAGACAAAGGGCCAGATTCACAGAACTAACGTAAGACAAAATCCTAAACTTACTACCATTTTGGTATTCACAGAAGGCACTTACTCATTTTGGTATTCACAGAAGGCACTTACTCATTTCGGTATTCACAGAAGTTAGGAGTCCTAACTTTAGGACTCCTAAATGCCTTCTGTGAATACCGAAAGCCTTAAAATTAGGATTTTTCTCAGTTTAGGAGTCCTAAGGTTAGGACTCCTAACTTTACAACTACTAAACTGAGAAAAATCCTAATTTTAAGGCTTTCGGTATTCACAGAAGGCATTTAGGAGTCCTAAAGTTAGGAGTCCTAAATTTAGGACTACTAAATTGAGAAAAATCCTAATTTTAAGACTTTTGGTATTCACAGAAGGCATTTAGGAGTCCTAAAGTTAGGAGTCCTAACTATACTACTACTAAACTGAGAAAAATCCTGATACACATCTGGGAATGGTGACAGCTGGACTTTATGTAATATCCCTAGACAGCCACACACAGTGGGAGCTTAGCTGTGATTTGATGGGCCATCCTGGGAGGATGGTAGGCAGGAGTTTGGCACAACCTCACACTTACACCTAAATAGGCTGTGTCCTGTCCCCACACAAAGGGCTGCATACCCCCATGTAGTGAGTCTGGAACCAGGGCAGGAAGGGAGGACATCTGTGCACTCAAACGACCCTTCCTTGAATTCTCCCCCACTGCATAGGCATCACTGGGTAAAGAATTGGACCTCAGACCTTACCACTTCAGAACACTTCTGAACCTATGGATTTTCTACCAGGAATAAGGACTGCTGTGTTGCTGAAGGACTGCAACTCTGCTGATCTGTAATAGCTGCTTTCGTGTTGTGCTGACCTGCTACATACTGCCCTCCTGGTCTCGGTGAGGACTGGACCTGTATCACTTAAACCCCATAACCCAGAGTGACTCCAATGACTGGTTGGCTGGCCTCAGGGACATAAAAGACTTCCAACTATCCGGCTTCTGCATACAGACTCTGCCATTTGTGAGTCTGCCCTGCCAAGTGGTGCCACCCCGGTCCTGAACCCTTGGAAGTGGGCTTAAGGTGCTTGCTTCAACCAAAATCTAAGCATCTTCTCTCAAACAAGCACATCAGCACAGTTGCATGGATTGCAACCAGCGCATCGCCTCTGTTGCGTGAACTGAACCGCCGCATTGCCTCTGCTGCATGGCTCATTCTGACCCATCGCCTTAGGAACCGCCACTGTGCTCCGCCCTCCTTGGCTTGAGGTCTTCACATCTTCATCTGGGGCAGCCTCAACGATGACACAGTGAACTCTGCATCGCATCCCCTGCACTCATCAGAGTTGACGGATCACTGCAGTTGTGCGGATCAGCACATCTTTCCCATTGCGAGGATCGACAGGTTCTTTGACGATGCTGCAACCTGGACTAAGGTACTTTTGCTCAGCGGGCTAAGGCTGGTCCCTGTAGCTGGCCTGCACTCTATAACAGTCGGACTGAACTTTGGACTTTGCTCCAGCCCAGTATGACCCAATATTCCTGTTTGCTGCTTAGTGCTTTGTGGAACTATTTTTCACCTGAATCTTTGAAGATCAATATCTCCAGTTTTACTCATTGGATTTTTGTTGTTTTGGTGTTAAATAATATATTAAAATATAATCTACTTTTCTAAGTTGGTTTGGGATTTTTGTCTTGTGATGTGTTTTCACTTTATAGCTGTTTGTGAGTTGCATAAAGAGTTTACTGATTGCATCTAAGTTAACTGCTTGTGTGCTAAGTTACCCAGGGTTAAGCACAGGTAAAGTTAGTGACTTTGGTGGTTCACCCTGCAAGGCATTGTACAAGTTGCTTGACCAGGGCTCAGACCCCAGTCAACCAGCAACCCCATTTCTCACACTATGAATATGCCCTGAAGTAGGAGATTTAATGAACACTCGTGAATCTGTTGATTCCATTATATGTGACTCTGGATATATGCACTCTCTTCAAATGCCTCACAAATCATGTTAATTTAATTATTTTTATTCAGGTAGACCAACTGTTTTATAAAATGGCAAATTACTCATTAATTATGATTGTCTGACATGGAATCGTCTGCATCCTGAAATAAATGTTTTGTTTCAAAATCTTTTTATTGACTTTAAACAACAACTCAATATTTGTGGCTGCACCGAACACAATTCGTAAGCCAAGAGTTACAAAAATCACAAAGAACACACAGGATGTTCACAAGGTCTCAGCATGATTTAATTTCCTTCATTCATATCCCTACTATATTTGCATACTTTCGGGATGTGATTATGATTAGTGCTTGAGCACCATCATAAAACACACAACTTCAAAATAGAATAAAACATGAACATCAAAATCATATCATGGGGAGTTGTGTTAAATATCTGTCCGGGACCGGGGGTGGTCAGGGGCGGCCACCGTCTCTCATGTCTGACATGTCCCAGGATCTCACGCGCTGTCCCCTGGTGGAGCAGCGTGGCAATCATGACAGAAGCGATACGGAGTTCGAGAGGACCTCACTGCACAGAGAGCCAAAGAAGACCTCATGTCTATTATATTTGAAAGAGGTGGAGAATGATCAGTCTGGGGCCACAGCAAACAAGGCCAAACCTTCTGATAGATATCCCACCAATGGAGTGCAGATATAGTTAAGATATAGTTAAACCCCTTCCTTGTGTCTTCTACTATGTCCGTCATTCATTCAAGGGCCAGCGCCCGCCATAGTCTAGCATGCCATTGCGTAAGGGAAGGGGTCTCTGATTTTTTCCAAGCTGCAGCTATTGCCATTTTGGCAGCACCCAGGCATAGCCACATGATGCAAATGAAAGAGGGTAGTGGTGTTCCTGAAAAGGAAAAGTCCTGCACATCAAAAAACACACACACTTGTCAACAGTTAAGTTAAAGAGGCGTAAAATAAGTTGATGTATATGAAAATAGAATTTGGGTGCTTAGTTAGCTATGGACACTCACTACCCAAAAGTGTCAATAAGGTAGATAAAAATCTACCTAAATAACATGCAAAAATATATAGCTATTGCAGCACAACCACAATTAATATTGATCAAGTCAGGTCGAATAACCAATAGTACAATCATGCGTTATTCAGACATAGAGACAGATATGTATAAATCTCAAAAAGTTCATCTGTAGAAATCTCCTGTTCCAATACAGTATGATGAAAGGTCCAAGTTTTGTGGTGCCAAACTTTCTTTTATTTGATAATTATATCAAAGTCAGAGTCCAAAGGCAGAACAGCCAACACGTGTTTCGTCAGTACAATATTCGTACTACAGACTTTCTCAAGGCTATATACCAAAAAGAGGTTATCTATAATGAAATCCAAAGAATATCATAAGGGGTGCCTGTGATGTCGCTCTGTATGAGTAGAAACAAGAGCGCGAATAGTATCTATATATTATCCCGCAAAAGTCTAATCAACGTAGTAGTGAATGGTCAGTGGAAAGTATCCAAGTTACAGTGTAATCATAGGTGAAAATGCAGAAATGTATTTCAAGGTATGCTCTAATGATATTCGAGGAGTCTCAATATGAGAAAATAGCGAGTCAGCAAATGATGTCCATGTAGTACGAAGACATCATGGATGTGAAGCAAAAACCGTTCTCTTGGTTCATACGCTTGATAACGTTAAGTTGGAAGTGAAGTCCGAACATCAAAATCATATCATGGGGAGTTGTGTTAAATATCTGTCCGGGACCGGGGGTGGTCAGGGGCGGCCACCGTCTCTCATGTCTGACATGTCCCAGGATCTCACGCGCTGTCCCCTGGTGGAGCAGCGTGGCAATCATGACAGAAGCGATACGGAGTTCGAGAGGACCTCACTGCACAGAGAGCCAAAGAAGACCTCATGTCTATTATATTTGAAAGAGGTGGAGAATGATCAGTCTGGGGCCACAGCAAACAAGGCCAAACCTTCTGATAGATATCCCACCAATGGAGTGCAGATATAGTTAAGATATAGTTAAACCCCTTCCTTGTGTCTTCTACTATGTCCGTCATTCATTCAAGGGCCAGCGCCCGCCATAGTCTAGCATGCCATTGCGTAAGGGAAGGGGTCTCTGATTTTTTCCAAGCTGCAGCTATTGCCATTTTGGCAGCACCCAGGCATAGCCACATGATGGAGGGATCCCCTTGCGTTTGATATTTCAGGCTGGGATCCCATATCCCCAGAAGAGTGGGTTCTATGGTATCTGGGATTGGGTAGTCCAGGGTCAGTTTAATTTGAGAGAGTATTTCTTTCAAAAATGTTTGAATACAGAAGGCAATCCGACAAGATATGGCAAAAGTCTCCCAGCAGCCCACAACCCCTGCAGCATTTATCTGAAGTGTTAGAGGATATTTTGTGCATTTCTGGGGATTGAGATACCTTTCGTACATAATTTTATAATGGGCTTCTCTTAAAAACATAGAGTGATTATATTTGGTGATGTCCTTATACATGGAGTCCCGCTGTTTTTGCCCTATGGGGGTGGTAAGTATAGTGTCCCAGAATTGTTGGTGTTGTGGGGCCGACTGCGGGCTCACCGCCAGGATGAGGGAGTACAAAAAAGAACAAAAAGAACTGCAGCCCTTAGTTGTAGTACCTGATTGTGCAAATTTCTCAATTGGGACTAGGTCTCTGGTTGCAGCCAGCCACACCTGAAGCTGCAAATAGTGATATTCTTCTGTGGGTGACAGCTTAAACAGCCCTGCACACTCTGCAAAGGTAAGCAGTTCTCCCCTCTTGTAGAGGTCAGATATCATGAGGAAGCCAACTGCCCGCCAACCATCAAAGGATCCCTCCTGAAGTGCCGGAAGGAAGTCTGGATTAAAGTGAATGGGGGTGTAGAGGGATGGAAAGGTCGTCAGAGGCAAGGTCCTAGTGAGCTGTCTGAAGTTTGAAGAGTGGTGGCCGTGGGGGTGCTGAGATAGACATTGAGCAGCCTGGTCGGTTTCTGTTTCCACAGAAGGTCTCAAATGGTTCTGTCTGTTATCTGCCAATCCATATGGAGCTAATGTTTTTCTGAGGTTTTGAGGGACTATTCAGTCATCATCCATAGTTGGGCGGCCCTGTAGTGCCCAAGTAAGTCAAGAAGGGCTAATCCCCCATCCAGGCATGGTTTAATTAGTAGTCATTAGGATAAGCGAGCCCTTTGTCCCTGGCAAATAAATGTAGTTGTCAGCTTTTTCAGTTCCACAAACAGCTCCCTTTCGACTGGGATCGGCAGGTCCTGAAAAAGATAAAGTAAAAGAGGGAGGACATTCATCCTATTAGCATTTATTCTGCCTATCCATTAGATAAATGTAGATCCCCATTTGTTAAAGTCAGATTTAAGCTGCCGCAGCAAGGGAGGGAAGTTGGCTATATAAAGATCTGTTCTTTTGGGGGTAATTTTGATACCATGGTATGTGATTTCTTTACGTACACAGCAGAATGTGTAAGTCTCCTCAATGCCAGGCATCACCTCCCGGGACAGTGTCAAATTGAGTAAAAAGGATTTTGATAGGTTTACTTTGAATCCTGCGGCTCTTTCAAAAAGGTTAAGTTCAGCTTGAGATCAGTGGGTTGGTGATGGGAAGCAGAACATCATCCGCAAATAGGGACATTTTATTATTGTCCATGCCAAACTG
The DNA here is from genome assembly GCF_964204655.1 of Triturus cristatus. Taxonomy (NCBI): domain Eukaryota; kingdom Metazoa; phylum Chordata; class Amphibia; order Caudata; family Salamandridae; genus Triturus; species Triturus cristatus. The sequence goes on from NC_140588.1 coordinate 551,073,271, forward strand.
TACTCCTTTAATGTCTGAGTTCGTCCTTATCCCCTCTGCCAGTGGCTTGATGCATAGGGCAAAAAGCATGGGGGATAGCGGACATCCCTGCCTCAGTCCCCGCGATAGTCGAATGGAGTCCGAGGCTAACCCATTTACCAAGACTCGGGATCTGGGAGAATGGTAATTAGCCAGCACCATATCTATAAAGGTTTCACTAAACCCAAATCGACCCAGTGTCTTATTTATAAAGGACCAATCGACTTGGTCGAAAGCCTTCTCTAATGAGAGGAGGGCTACCAGGATGTGTTTTTTCTGCACTGAAATAAATGTTTTGCTAAAATAAAACAATCATTGGTGATGTGGTTATATATTTCAGTGATGTGCCTAAGGGAACCCAGAATCTAACACTTGTAAATATGAAGGCAGATTTTTGTTCTAGTAGAACACAGCATACACCTTCCAAGAAGATTATGGTTCTTTCCTTCTGTTATTCCCTGTCCTTTATTCAGCATGGTTGTCCCTAGAAACTGCTGAGCATGACTTTTGGAAAAAGCCCTTTTTGCAGGGTCAACCCCAAACCCTTTGACTCCCTCCTACCCTCTTTGCTGAATTTTTTTCCACTGGATTTAAGACTCTGGGCACTTTACTTTACCGATAACCAGTGCTAAAGTGCATGTGCTCTGTACTTAAAACATTGTAACATTGGCTTATTCACAATTGGCATGTTTAATTTACCTATAAATCTCTAGTAAAGTGCACTGACTGTGCCCAGGGTGTGGAAGTTAAATGCTACCAGTAGACCTGCAGCACTGGTTGATTGTGCCACTCACTTTAGTACTCCTTTAAACATGTCTCAGGCCTGCCACTGCAGAGCCTTTATGAGGGTAATCTACCATTACTTCGCGGCCACTACTACAACTTACCAATACTACGCATTTTTTACTTAGCAGAAACTAAAACTTCGCATGCTATAAGTTTGCATGCTTCTACTTCGCATATATCATTACTTAGCAATACACCATTACTTAGCAAAGTCAATTACTTTGCTGACTATTCACATCGTTGTTTGGAAAAGGAGGCGCTTAGTGTCGAGTAGTGTATTTGGGTTTTGGGTATTGTTGTGGTGCAGCGGGTTGTCTTTTAGGTTTTAGGGTTGTGTTTATGTAGTGTAAAGTAGTGTATTTGGGTTTAGGGTGGTGGTTGTGCAGGGGGTTGTCTTTTAGGTTTTATGGTTGTGTTTATGTAGAGTAGAGTAGTGTATTTGGGTTTAGGGTAGTGGTCATGCAGGGGGTTGTCTTTTAGGTTGTAGGGTTGTGTTTATGTAGTGTAGAGTACTGTATTTGGGTTTAAGGTAGTGTTGTGGTGCAGGGGGTTGTCTTTTAGGTTTTAGGGTTGTGTTTGTGTAGTGTAGAGTAGTGTATTTTGGTGTAGGGTAGTGTTGTAGTGTTTGTGTAGTGTAGGGTAGTGTTTTAGGGTAGGGTAGTGGTGTTTGGGTAGTGTAGGGTAATGTAGTGTACGAGGGTAAGGGTAAAAGAGTCACAAATGCATAGAAGTATACTTAGTAATAATCTGCAAAGTGAATGCATATTTAGTACTTTTAAATGTATTTGCGAACTAAAAGCATGTGCAGTAGTAATGGTATTAGCGATGTAAAAACATCGTAGTAAAAACTTGAGAAGTAATGGTCTGCTAAATCACATCATATATTCCTTTATGAGCAGTTTTAAACTGCCATGTCAGCCTCCAGGCAAGTTAACCATCTTGCCAGGCCCAACCATTCCTTTTTAATGCATATAAGTCACCCCTAGGGTAGGTCCTGGACAGCTCCAAGGGCAGGGTGCAGTGTATTTAAAACGTTGAACATGTACTTTTAAGGTTTAAATGTCCAGGTAGTGAAAAACACATACATTTGTCTTTAACTACTACAATGCCTTTCTCTCCCATATGTTAACATTGGGATTACCTTTTAACATCTTTAAAAGTGTAATTTCCAATCGGGAGGAGAAGGGACTCTTAAGTTTGAAGTCTCTGTGATCACAATTTAAAAAGTTAGATATTAAAATGGACTTCTGAAAATGACATATCCTTACTTCAGCCATTTGGTGCCTTCTGCCTGTCTCTGAATATGTGTCTAGGGTGGGTGACAGCTGGGCTTTGTGAATTCCCTCCAAACAGCCACACACAAAGAGAGCTTAAGTGTGACTGATGGGCCGTCCACATCCTGAAGGGCCATCCAGGGAAGAATAGTAGGCAGGAGCTGACACTTACACCTTGAATAGGCTGTCCCAAAACAAAGGGTTGCATATTCCCTGTAATGAGTCTGGAGCCAGGGAAGGAAGGGCTTGGACTCTGTTCACATCAAAGGCCTCTCTTTGAAGTCTCCCCCACTTTGAAGGCACAACTTGGTATAAGTACTAGACCTGTGACACCATTAGCTCAGTACACCTTTGAATTTTTGAATACTCTGCCTCTGAAACTGCTGTCACGCTGCTGGACTCCTGCACTGCTGTGCTAACCTGCTGCCAGATGCCCTCTTGACTAAGAATGATAAGGACTTGAATCTAGGTTTGCTCAACGGGCTTGTCTGTTTGCCTCCTGTTGAAAGTTTCAGGGACATCAAATCCCACTCTTCAACAGCACCTGGGCTCTGCCATCTGAGAGTCTTGCCCTTCCAAGTGGTACCACTGCCAATCCACTCCGGGGCCTTGGAAGTGAGTGAAAAGTGCTGTAGCTGTAAAACTCCACGCAACGTTGTTATTGCGCTGGTCAGAACTGATGCATCTCCATCGATATGATGCTTCACTGCTTCGGAGACATCGCTTCACCACCTATGCGGCTCAAGGACGCATCACCTACAACAGAAGGGTTTGACGATGACGCTTCCTTGATGAATCCTGTAATTAGGCACCAACGCATCCTCTCCTGCTCCATGCATGTCGGCTCCGTCGAAGGTGCAGTGGGACAAGGTTGGTCCCTGTATCCTCCATCTCAGTCATCCGGAACTTTTGTATTTGGCCCGGTCTAGCGTGACCAGAGAGCCCCGGTTAGTGCTTTATGCTTTTAAGCAATCATTTTCTAAATATTCTTTAAAAACTCATATCTCCAGTTCAAATTATTGGGTTTTTGTAATTTTGGTTTTGTTTTGTTCAATAAAGTAAGCTCTATTTCACGAACTGGCTGTGGTATATTTTGATGTGGTGTTTTCACTGTTTTACTGATTTAAGTGTTTCACAAATACTTTACACATTGTCTCTTAAGTTAAGCCTGACTGCTCTGTGGCAAGAAAACAAAGGGTGAGCACAGGTTACTTTAGGGTGTGTATCTGACTTACTCTGACAAGGATTGTTATTTCTGCTTGGATAGGGTGCATACCTCTGCCAACCAAAATCCCATTTTCTTGCAATGACCAGGAGGATCTGGGTACAGACTGTGACCTCCAGTCAAACTTAGCACTCAGCCAAAATACACATATGAAATGTTGAACACAAAATCATTTTGGTTCTTCATCTTTCTGTGTGAATTTACTCTTTTTTTTTAACTGGGACTAAATTAAAATAGGTTTTCCACTGTTCTGACATATTTCTTGATTCCACTTCAAGTTTTGGTGATTCCACTATACCCCCACAAGACCTCTGACATTTTTTACATTTTTTGCAGTATTAGAGCAAAATGTGCAAAGAAAAAGTAAAGAGCTAATCAGATATCCTTGCTGGTGGATGACTGGGACCTTTCCAAGCCAACAAAATGGTGATGGAATAGAGGTTGGATATCTCAAGAGGGTTGACCCAGTCAAAGCCTTAACTTTCTGACTTAGTCTCCCAAATGGAAGTCTGTTTTTGTTATGGAGCTTAAAATCCTCCAGTGTGGAAACCCTGAAGCTGTATCTGATGAAGTCCTCTTAAAACTGGAAACCTTTGCCGCAAGGTCCCATTGAAGGTCCAAGGTCTTGGCAGACAATTTTCTAAGACAGAACTTTTTAGAGTTCCGAGATTCAGTATCGGCTTTCTTGAGCAGTTCTTCTTGGACTCTCTTTTAAGGATCCCTGTACCACGAGGCGAGCAGTTAGAGGACAGGACTCACTCCACTGGAGGCAAGCAGTGTCTGAAATGTAAGTCAAAATCTTACAGCAGGGCAAGGTTGTAGGCTGTGTCTGTGAAAAGTTCCATGAGGCTGGATATCTGTTGGACAAGGTCCTGCTAAAGCTGTTGGTTTGGACAAGAAAAGGTCAAAGCAGGAACATTCAAATTTTGCGGCCAGAGAAATCCTCTTGCAGATGGATACTTTTAGCTCCTTTGCCTGGTAAAGATCTCCACAGTTAGTCTTGGTCTTTCAGAGCTTTGAATCCTCCAGCTGGATGAGGTTGCAGTATGTATCCGACGAGCAGTTCCACAATTCCGTGTACCTTCTTACTGAGGGCCGCTGATATAGATTTGATGCTGCTGATAAGCTCCAAGAGGAGGAACCTTTTGTCTTTAGCCTGGCAAAGCCATGCCTTTGGCAGATTGGCTTGGGTAGTTGGTTCTGATACCATGGAGGTCTGGAATTCCCAAACCTTTCTGAGTACCACCTTTTCAGATGTGTTAGGGGATGTCTAGTTAGAAACAGCCAAGGGTTCCAAGAATAGCACCTGGTTATCAAAACTCTCTCCACTAAAGGCCACCAGCAGGTGCCAATCCATATCCAGTTGCTACTTATCAGTTGGACATTTGCAGCTTGTTGTGTTCCTGTAATCAAGCAGGTGATCAACCAACTGACCCTTGAAGTCTACTATCTAGCCCAAGGTATAATTGGGAGCAGGTTTAACCCTTCCGGTCTCCTCACAGGTCAAAAACAGTAGTTACAGTCCTTCTTCCATCTTCCTCAACTCCGGACTACAAACTCACCTTCAACACAACAAAAGTACTGATCTTCGGGAAGAACCCCTTCCATGGGATCACAGTTGGTTGCCAACAGAACTCAGACCTACACCCACACCGGTCGACAATGCACGCATCCTCTGCATAATCCTCGCCAGACCTCTGACCATGAAATGACAAGTCAACGCAGCCACCTCCTCATGCTTTCACACCCTTCACATAATCCCCAGAATCTTCAGATGTATCGCATTCAACACCAGAAAGATCATCACACAGGCCCTCATCTCCAGTCGCCTTGACTATGGCAATGCTCTCTATGCCATAATCTCCACCCAGCTCCTCAGATGACTCAAGACCATACAAAACGCTGCAGCCAGACACATCCTTGACCTCCCCAAATGGACCACATCACTCCTCACCTCAGAAACCTCAATTGGCTCCCCACCCAGAAAAGATGCTAGTTCAAGATCCTAACACATGTCTTCGAAGCAACTCATGACCTAGGACCTTCCTACATGAACCACCGACTGAACTTCAATCGGCCCTCAAGACGGTCTGCCTCACTTACACTAGCACACACTCCCACTTGTACATGGTCACATAGCGTGCTTTGAAAGGCTTCCAGCCTTGAAGAGGTACCTGTGTATAAGTGAGAAATGTGATGAAATAAAATCAAAGCTTAGTTATCAAAGGTAGGGTTGCTCCAAGCATGTTATATGGAAATGCATTAAGACATATTTGATATTGATTGTATTGCATGTATAAGGTGTTGTGGCTACTACTGGCAGGATTCTGCTTCAGACTGTATTTATTTTTAATGATGTTCACAGACCATCCCTTCTTTTCCTCTTAGCAAATCTCTTTACACTTTGAGATTTTATTTATAATTCAATGATTATGCACCATTTATACATATGAGACTATTTGATGAATCACATTTCCGTTGTCCATATCAGTTCTAACATTTCCCACCTCATAATTGACCATAAGTGTTGTTGTTTTTTTTTGTTGTTTTTTTTTGCTTACGCTTGCACATTGTTTGCAAGAGTATAGTTTAAAATGCTTTTGAATATTTTTCAGTTTCTTTTTGTGGGTCTGAGTTTTCTCTAGGCCTGGGCAAAAATTTCGTTCCGTTCGCGGAAATTGCGATAATTTGACATTTTTGCGTTCCGCGGAGAGCGCGAAAATGTCAAAAATTCCGGTTTCCGCAGCTTGGCGATAATTTGTTTCTTGCTCGCGCTGTAAAATGATACATTCTCGCGCGCGCGCGATCGCCTTACCTGAATCCCTGCGTTCGCCGACAAGTTTTCTTGATCCGGTCGCGTTCTCCATGAGATGTTGTATTGTTTTTAGCCATTTGCGCTGTCTCGCGACAGTTCGCGCCCGCAGTGACGTCATGCGTCGCGCGATCACGTCTTTCTTCTCGCGATCATGCACCGCGAGAACAACTCAAAACAAGATGGCCGCGCCCGCAAGCAACCACATGGGTAAGTTGGCGACCCGCAACCATGCAGAAAATCTCGCGAACATGCCGGGAAAAAACTTCCGCATCTTTGCGATATTTCTGCTTGTTTGCGATAATTTTAAACATTCTCGCGATAATTTGCGAAGGTTAATTCCGCAAATTCCGCCCACCCCTAGTTTTCTCAACCTTACTAGATACACAAGAAATAAATCAGGAAAGTAACCAAAGAATGGTTGAAAATGTGGTGAAGTGAAACTAAGGCCAGGTACTGAATAAATATTATTTACGGTTGAACAACTTTGTATCGTGTAATTATTGAATTGAAATACTGGGAATAAAGGAGCTGGACGCGAAGAACATGGCATCATCAAGCTAGAGCTCCCCAGCTGCTGGGACCCTGGCCAACTTTTTTATGGACCAGTGACCATATGTCCATCATCGAACAATAGCAGTCCAGCTAGAAGAAAACCCACTACTGGAGGGGACCATTAGCAGCGGAGAGAACCACCTTCCTAGGTCACCTGTGATTGCAGCCAAAAACAGAGGTGAAGGGAGGAGGCCGTAAGACACTGTCTCTTGGGGTCCCCCATTGAGTGTTGCTGACACGCTGCTCTCAATTTGTGCACTGTGGTCTCCCACCATACTGGGCCATAATCGCCATGCTGTTGACTGGTCACCCACTCTCAGGGCACGTAAACACTGAAGTACGGTTAACTGTGTAGAATATATCTTGACGCTGCCCTGCCACCTCACCTGGCCACCAGCACTGCTCCACATTGGGCCGCTCCCACCTGGTGCACCGCGATCTTCCCCATACTGAGCTGCCATCACCATGACACAGACTGGCAGGCCCCTCTCAGGTCACATAAACGCTGAAGCATGGTGAACTGTGCAGAATATACCTCAACGCTACCCTGCAGCCTCATCTGCCCACCATCGCTGCTCCATCCGGGGGCCCCAGGTCAGCACATGGTTTACCCCGTGGCACTGGAGCCTGTGATCATCAACACAAAAAGAGGACTATGGTCAAGGTGATAGTGGTGACCATCTTTGTTCAGGGAACACAGACGCTTTTTCACCTTGCGCGACACTGCCAGAGCATAATCAGAGAAAGGGGTAAGGAATACCCTTTCTTGCAGTGAGCATATTGAAAGGGCTACATAGTTCTTGTTGTGAATGGTAAGCAGGACCAACTCTGGTCAGAGGGACGACGTTGCATCATTTAATTTTGTGCATGGAGGGGACCGCCTGACCTAAACGCTTTTGCAGAGTGCAGCACAAGACCTGCATATCATCTCAGTATTTGCCTCCATGATACCTGGCAACCCCTGCTTACTCATATCTAAGTCAAAGACCACCCGTCAGTTTCTTTTCTCTCTGACGGTCTCCAATTATAAATCTCCTGCTGCTGAGGGTTTAGATGACTTGGCATGTAAATCATCATCCATTTCTCCTTCTGCCCTCGTCACCTCACTATGAGAACTGTCAGACATCAAAGTCTCAGTGGGATCCATACATGATGCGCAGATGGGCTCAGAGGTGCAATTCCTCAAAATTAATATTGCCTCCTTCCACCATCGACTGGGCACTACGGATGCCAAAATGAAGGACATAGAATCCTGACTGATTGCCAGAATGGTCATCGGAGCTCTGGGCTCTGAAGAGTAAGGTGATGGATCCAAAGGACTTGAGCCGAAGAGATAATATCTACATTACAGGTGTCACTGAAAAGCTTGAGGGGCAAATACGATACCATTCCTTATCTCCTTCTTATTGCGATTAATAGGAAAATGTTTGTTCCACTTTTGGAAATACAGAGGGGCCACAGTGTCAAATCTCGTGCCCTTTCCACAACTCAGTAACAATACACAGGAGTAGAGCCCGTTAACCCAGCTGAGACCGGGCGGAATATGCAACAAAAAACAATGTCTCACCTGGAGGGTATTTTTGAGGAGGAAACAATTTAGCGAGGTGAGGTAAATCACAAGAGATTGGAGGACAGGGAGGGAGACCACAGCATGAGTCAGGTGTAGAGAAATTGAGGTTTATATACAATTCTGCAAGTAGTTAAGAAGCACTACAGTACATATACTTGTACTATGACCATAACACACAAGGTGAAAACTGAACGTGCTGGTGAATTGTGAATGACGCAGTGACACAAAGGTTTGAGAAACAGCATGAACGGCGCAATGGAAAAGAAATACGAAGGTCAACAAACAATGTAAATATATACAATTAAGTAAAAAAAAATATTTTGATTGTTTAGTTGACCACAGGAGGGCCTAAGTTCTAGGCTGTGTAGTAGACGGCATTTCAACCTGGATATTTTCAGGTCATCATCAGGTCAGAGTTCATCGGTTAGTGGGTAATGCTTCTAAAACCAAGAGGAGAGAGAGGAGGTCAGGAAAGGTCCAAGGAAACAGGAAGGGCGAAAGCGGTAGGTAGCGTGGTAAGTATTACCTGTTGGAAATAAGGCGTCGCGTAAATAATTGAATAAATGGGTGGACGCTGTATGATTCAAGGATTCTGTGGATGAAAGGAGAGAGGGAGCGAGGTATATGAGGAAAGAAATGTCAAGGGTGATTAAAACAGACGGCAAGAGTCCGAAAGGACGGAGGAAACAAGGTGCAGTAATTACCTAGCCCGGGATCCAGGGGGAGATGGACGCGAGCTGGCCAGCCGGCCAGAGCATGAGGATGGAGGAGAGGATCCGTGAGGGGGGCCAGTACAGGGTGCAAGGGCAGTATCTAGAAAGGAACAGTCAAAAGGGAGAGTCAGTACTACTGCCAAAATTGAAAAGATCAGAGTGGTCCAATGTGAGAGCACGGCGTGTGCACACAACTTACTTATATTGTATGGTCCCAGATGATTTAGACGGGGGAGGAACCGGTACTAGGCGCGAGGGCGGAATCTGGAAGGGAACAGTCAGAGAGGTAGAGTAAGTACTGCTACCGTAATTTAAAGGTCGGAGCGATCCAATGTGGGCGGACGGCGTGTGCGCGCAACTTACTTAAATTGCAATGTCCCAGATAAGTAATGCGCGTTGATTAGATCAATCCAGGTATGAGGAACGAAACCTCTGGGCAGTGGGCAGAATCGTCCGATGCAGCCACACTAGGAGACGCAGGTGATTAAATGAAACCCGGAAGTGGTGCACGTAACCAGCCAGTCATAACGGGGACAACTGGAGCGGTGATGGAATAGATCAGGATGGTGCCCCGGAGGTGTTTGTGAAAGAAAAGGAGGGAGGAAAGACGAGCAGACCGGAGACGGGGGAAGGATAGGAAAGGGAGGGGGGAGAGGGTTAGGGAGAATTAAAAAATTACAATTCTCCAAATAAAGAGAGGCGATTATTTAACCAAGGCGTTACTCCAATTGTGGAGCAGTAAATTACACAGGACTGAAAGTTGACTATGAATCCAGTACAGTATAAAGTTGTTATACATAAATACAATCTAATCAGAATATCATGGACAAGGGACGGCAGGGTGGGAAACAAGAGGGATATGAGGTCAACCAATGGAAGGCAATGAAGAGCCACAAGACAGCAACCCAACCAGACCGAATGTTACATTGTACAACAATTGAAGTTTATAACATATAGTTGAAGTATCGATCTAAACTGTACCGATTTTGTATTGAGGAGCATCACAATTGAAGGATAAACAATAAGCAAATGACAACAATGGAGGGGGGGATGTTAGGTGGGCGGGTAGGGTGGGGCTATGAGGGGCAGCTGGGAACAAGGGAAGGAGGTCAACAAAGAGATAATAAATAATGCAAACAAAATAATCGCAGGCAGCGGTGGTAAGGTATGAATGCTTATGTAGCTATAAGTACCGAGTTCCATTCATCAAGAGTGTTAAGCCCCTTTTTCACTGTGTTATAACGTGCGATCCATCTACATTCGCATTTATTGAGAAGCAGTTGTAGGTTACCGCCCCTGAGAGGTAGTTTGGGGCAGTCAATCACCTGCCAGATCAAGTCAGTTTCAGCATGATTTTTTTGTTTATAGTGACTGACCAATGGTGCTGTGTCTACACTACACCTAATGCGGCTTTGGTGTTGGAGGATGGGTGATTTGACCATCTGTGTGGTCTGGCCAATGTATAGTAGGTCACAGGGGCAACGTATAGCATAGATGACATTTGTAGTTCGGCAATTGGTGAAGTGATTGAGTTTGTATATATGGCCATCATTAACAAACTTCTTTTGTTTTGAGTGTGAAATTACACACTATACATGATTGGCATTTGTAGTGACCTACAACAGGTGGGAGTCCCCAGAGTGAGGTAACAGTTTGTTTTTTTTGTCATTTTTTGGCCATGTGATGGCATGAACAAGTTTGTTTGCAAGATTGTTACCCCTTTTAAAGGAGAACAAAGGTGGTTCTTTGAAGGGTGCGTAGAAGTGAAGAAGAGGCCAGCGTCTTTTAATTACGCCACTTACAAGATTGCTAGATGAGCTGTATGTAGACACAAAAGGGATGCGTGAGTTGGTGCGTCTGGGGGACGGGGAGAGTAGAACCTCCCTGTGGCAGTACCACACCCTTTTCGAAGCACGAGTAACAATGCGTTTGGTGTAGCCTCTGTTGACCAATTTTTTTGAGAGAATGGCATCTTCTTTGAAATAGTCCTTACGCCATTTACAGTTTCTCCGAATGCGGAGAAATTGGCCGTAAGGTAGGCCATCCCTAAGGGCCCTGGGGTGATAGCTGGAATACATCAGAAGAGTGTTGCGTTCAGTTGTTTTTCGATAAAGGGCAGTACCAATACTGCCATCTTCAGGGATACACGGATGTGGTTTTTGAGAAAGGCATATTCTTTTTTGGAGATAATAGCAGAGTCCAAGGCTTGCTTGGTGATGGACTGTATTTGTTTTTGGACTTCAGGAAGGGGGTCTATGGGTAAGGGTAAATAGTGAGATCGGTTATGTACTTGGCGTAAGATCTCTGCGTCATAGTTATCCATATCCATGATAACTATTCCACCGCCTTTGTCAGCGGGTTTTATGACAATCTGTTTGTTCTCTTGTAGAATATCTAGGGCATGATTTTCATGGAGGGATAGAGTGTAGGGGATAAACACTGAGCGAGACCCCCAAAAAAGAATATGCCTTTCTCAATAACCCACATCCGCGTATCCCTGTCATTTATATACTACCCAAAGTCCACAAAAACATTACCAACCCGCCGGTCCGACCCATAGTTTCGGGGTGCGGGTCCATTTTGGAACCATTGGGTAAATACATTGATTTCTTTCTCAAAGAATTTGTCCATACCACCGACACCTTTGTAAGAGACAGTACACATCTCATAAATATCATCGAGGATACCCCCTTCGACACCGATAATGACCTCATGGTTGGTTTAGCTATCGAGGCGTTATATACCAACATCCCTCATATCGAAGGCCTCTCGGTCATCATACAACTCCTTGACTCACGTCCCAGACCAGTCCGTATCCCCACAGAATTCATCACCGACCTACTGCACATTGCACTTACAGGAAACTACTTCTTGTATAAAGATACATTTTATTTACAGACCAAGGGCGTAGCCATGGGTGCTTGCTTTGCTCCCAATTTTACCATCCTCTATGTCCACCACCTTGAGACTACCTTATTCCTTTCTGTACGCAATCCATTTCTTAACCAGATCAACCTCTGGCGCCGTTATATTGACAACATCCTTTTACTTTGGCACACATGATGATCTCACATCCTTTATAAACTGGCTCAACAACTGGCAACAACATCTAAGATTCACTTCAGACATCCGACCCAATGACTTACCATTTCTTGATCGCACCTTACATGCATGTTAACCTCTAGAGGGCTGATTATGAAGTCAGTGGGACTGCCACAGACAGGCCATCGTTGGTGGTCTCACCGACAGAGAGCCCTTTGGTCTGACTGCCACATTATGATGCAGGCGGTCAGATCAAAACCGTTGGTGAGAAGATCGCTGCCTCTGGCAGGATCTACGATTCGATCGAGATGGCTGTCTGACTCATATCCCAAGAAGGGCAACGGCGCCGAGGCAGGCACCGCTCTCAGGATTATGATGTCCATTTCCGAAAGTTTTTTCATGGCAGTCCTAACACCATGAAAAGTTTGTCAAAAAGGAACTTTGGGGTCTCCAAAGAAGGCCACGGTCCCTCATGGGCCACTGCAAAGTGTCCCAGGGGGCTCATGTAGTGCCCCCACTCTCAACTGTCCATGGATGCGCACAAAGTGCTCTCTAACATTGTGGCTTGTGCTGCGGCCTGTAGGAAAGTAGGATTGGCTTCTTATGGTTACCCCCACTTTTTGCTGATATCTCACTGTATTTGTACTAGTCTGACTCGGATGCTATTCAGGACCCCAGTCTATCTGCTTTCTCCCTGAAAGTGCTATATGTGTGCATTAGGTACACTACAGATTGGATGCTGAGTTACCCTTATCAGTCCCTAGTATATGGTACATCATGTACCCAGGGCATAGGTACCCCAGAGGCCTCCCATGGGCTGCAGCATGTATTATGCCACCCATGAGAGGCTATTCAAAATGACACAACATGACTGCTATAGCAGATTGTGGAAGATGGTGCATGCAATACTTACTTAGATATAGATTCACTATATATATCTAAATCACTACACTACACTCACACCTATGGCAGGCCATATCAATCCTGAAGGCAGGGTGCTGGGTTTTACGTGAGAGGGGGCCCCTGCATGAGCAGAGTCCCTCTGCATCCTTCGGAGACCATTCTCCAGGGTTATCTGTGATGCAGCCAGACATATAGGTTTAAGTGCATTATAATCTTGCGGTAAATTCTAACTTTAAAACGGCTGCTTAGAAACATGTTGTGTTTGGTGTCAAACACCTTGGAACCATACCTCCACACCAGTAAATGATGTGGAAGGTATGATTCCACCTTTTTAGAACCACTACTGTGGGTCACCGGTCTACCCGGTACCAGCTTTCTTGACCTGGGCAGCACAAAATGGATGCTTCCAGACACAGACACGATTATGATCTCCTGCTGCTGAGCCAAGCTCGAGCAGAGGAAGGCATGACAATAGGCATCCTGTCACAGGGAGGTCTGACCACCCCCCAGACAGGGTTTAGTGTATTGGGGCTGGGTGGGTGCACTCTGAGAGTGCCAGAAAGTCTGCACCAGGGGCACATTTTGTGTCCCTGTGCATAGTCCAGCTCCAACCAGTTCTTGGAGCCATTGGCTCCTGGTCTGGCACAAAACTGGACAAAGGACATGGGTGTAGCCACTCCTCTTTCCTGCCCCTCCCCTAGGATGGTCCACAGAATCCATCCAACTCCTTCCCATGGGTATAAAGTGCATTACCTCTCTACAAGACTTTAGATTTTACCTGGACAAGATTCTGCAAAGAAGAAACCAAGTACTTTGACTGCCTGCGCATCGATTGCATGACTGAAGAATCTCCCTTGGAGGAAAGGATTTACTCCCCTGCAGCAGCCGGCACCTAAGTGCATCTGACCGGCTTACTTCTCCAGAGCTCCCGTGGACTCTGAAGATTTCAGCCACACAGGAGGTGGGTTCCCGAAGGTCCCTGAGGTAGATCTGACTTCTCAGCGATTCTGAGACTAGTATCCCTTGTGGGGGCCGTGCAACCCAAACCCCTGTGCACCTCATACATTTGCAAGTGCATATTGTTTTTGGTGATCCCTGAGCCTGTGCATTGGACTCCGTGTAGTCCTGACCCAAGCAGTATTTGCACTGAAGATATCCGGCCTCCACTCACTGAGTGCTCTGTGGGCAGGTGCTTTGTAAACTTGCTTGAGGTCTCCTCGCGATCCCTGGTCGTTTGGCCTGTGGGTCCTGGTGAGGGTCACCTTGTTTGTTCATGGGCTTATCTGGTTTCTCCAGATGTGCCCTGACTCTCCATTGCTTGGAGAGTCCCCTGGACCTTGCTGGTCCACACCATAACCTGTTCACTCTGAGCACGTGGGTTGCATTTGACAAGGCTTGTTGGTGCTCCAGCCGGACATCGACCCCTCAGCAATCGACATCCTTCATGGGACAGCTCACCTCCGGATCCTGGCCATCCTCGACATCTCCTGGTCCCCGTGGCTGCAGAGTCAAGCATCCCTTCTTCGCAACTGAAGCACCCGACATCGGTGAGCATTTGACTACTGAGCCCCACGAAGAAACTGGACCAGAATGACCGACAACCAGCTAACCTTATCACTCAGCAACTCCACCCCAACCATCGCGGAAAACGACGACCCCAACACCGCAGCCTGAACCCTGCACAGATGGATCTCCGACAGTGCCAACACCATAGCCCCCCCTCAAGAAAAACAACAACAACCATGCCAAGAAAGCCAGATGGTTTACCACTGAACTTTGGGAGTCCAGACGCACTTGCCGCTGCATCGAAAAGGCCTGGAGGAACACCAAATCCAAAGAAGCCTACAACAACTTCAGAGCCGCCACCAACGCCCACCAAAGAACTCTTCAACATCATCAAGGAGTTCGCCCAACCCACCAGCGAGTTCACTGACATCCCTCCCTCACAAGACCTCTGTGACAAACTCAGCACCTTTTTACACCTCAAAATCAAGAGCATCTATGACAACTTCGACGAAGACAACCAACACACTGAACCCTCATCAACCACCCCGACACCCTGAAGTCAGCGATCGACAACTGGATGGCCCTCACCACCGAAGACACACTGAAGACGATGAAGTCAATCTACTCCGGGGCCCCCACTTACCCCTGCCCCACCACATTTTCAACAGAGCCACCTACACCATCGCACCCATGCTCTTCCACACCATTAACCGCTCCCTGGCAACCGCCACATTCCCCGACGACTGGAAACACACCGAGGTCAACCCCTCCTGAAGAAACCCTCGGCGAACCCTACCGGCCTCAGAAACTACAGAACAATCTCCCTGCTCCCATTCAAATCAAAAGTAATCGAGAAAGCCATCAACAGCCAACTTGCCACATTCATCGAAGAGCACAACATCCTCGACTCCTCCCAATCCAGCTTCAGAAAAAAACACAGTATGGAAACCGCCCTCCTCGCTGCAACAGATGACATCCGCACCCTACTGGACAAAGGAGAAGCAGCAGCCCTCATCCTCCTTGACCTCTCAGCGACGTTCAACACAGTCTCTCACCGCACCCTAATACGCAGACTCCACGACGCAGGGATCCAAGACAAGGCCTTCAACTGGATCTGCTCCTTCCTCTCCAGCAGAACGCAGCGGGTCAGACTCCCCCAATAATTCTCCGACTCTACACATACCACCTGCAGAGTCCCCCAGGGGTCCTCCCTCAGCCCTACACTCTTCAAGTCTACATGGCTCCGTTCACCCCCATCGTCAGAACCGACGGCCTCAAAATTGCATCATATGCAAACGAAACCAAACTCATCCTCTCCCTATCCAACAAACCCAATACAGCCAGACACAATTTTCAAGAAGGCATGGAAGCCGTCACCAAATGGTTGAAAAACATCTGCCTACAACTAAATACCAACAAAACAGAAGTACTCATCATGGGCCAAAACCCCGACGCATGGAACGACACCTGGTGGCCCCCCGCCCTCGGAAGCCCGCCCACCCCCACGGACCATCCACGCAACCTGGGAATCATCCTGGACTCCGAGCTCAAAATAGACCGCCAGATCAACTCCGTCTCATTCTCCTGCTTCCACACCCTCTGCCTCCTAAATAAGATCTTCAAATGTATCTCCCTCGAATACATAAAGACCGTCACTCACGCCCTGTTCACCAGCAGACTCGACTACAGCAATGCAGTCTACGCCGGAATAAACAAAAACCTCACCCGCAAACTACAGAACATCCAGAACGCTGCCGCAAGACTTGTCAATGACCTGCCAAGACAGTGCCACATCTCCCAGCACCTGCGCACACTCCACTGGCTCCCCATCGAAGCTAGAGTCACCTTCAAGATGCTCACCCATGCCCACAAGGCCCTCTACGACACCGGACCAGAATACCTGAATAGCCAACTCAAATTCAATGTACCCTAGAGGACCCTACGATCTGCCCAGCTCTCCTACGCTGTGGTCCCCCGCACAAGAAAGACCAGATCGGGAGGCCACTCCTTCTCCTTCCTCGCAGCCCAGCCTGGAACGCCCTGCCGCTCCACCTCAGACAGACAACATCGCTCCCCATCTTTGCAAGAAACCTCAAAACCTGGCTCTTCAACCTTGATGGATTGGAGCCTGCTAACCCAACCCCCCCAGTGCCTTGAGACCCTTACGGGTGAGTAGTCGCGCTTAACAAACGCCTGATTGATTGATTGATTGAGCCCCTGGTCACTTGTCGTGGCCTAGACTCTGTCCCCTCTGCTTTCAGGTTCTTCTCACCTCGAATCCAGGCTTGGATTCCACCGGACACTCTTTGCCTTCTTGGCAGCAGTACTTCCTTGCAGCTCTCCATTGAAAACGATAAAGGTTTCCGACACCACTTCACCACTATGTAACTGGCTCCTCTGGGATAGGCAACAAGGGTACTCCGGTACTCACTGGTGCGTTGGCTCTAGAATCTCCTATGTTCCAAAGGGTTTGCTTGAAGTCCTCGTAGATGTGTCCTTAAAGTCTAACTTTACAACCGCCACTTTTCCATAGAGTTGTACGGAGCACGCGGTTGTGTTTCCTCACTGCAGCCGTCCTCAGTGGGTTCCCTGTGTCACGCTTCTGGGTGGTTCCTTAGGGTCCCCATGATTCTACTTGCTCTAGGCACTGTGTCTATTGAAGTTGTGATTGTTATACCATTTTTTTAGTATATGGGTCGGTCTCACCCTGGAGCCCCCTGTGTATTGTGCTACTTACAAATGTTCTATTGTTACAGTATTGTGTGCTTTATGTTCTAATCTCATGTAGAGATAAGTAGAGATAGTTATATTATTAAATACATATTTTTATATAAATACTGTTTGGTTCTCCTTTCATTTAGTCAATTCAGGAGGTGATATTCTGGTAAAACAAGCTGCTTTACATTCTTTCAAGAATAAGCCTTAAGGCTGCTCTCCACAGCTACCAATAGGATAGCTTTCTAAAGGACATCTTTAACCTCATACATCATAAGGGTCATGTGGACTGGTACAGGGTGCCCACTTTAATTAGTGGACAGAATATACCAACCCACCTTCTCACACGGCCCTTTTCACGGCCAGCAACACAAGCAGCAGTGTTAGAGAGCACTTTTCCGATTGCCACCGAGGCGGTCAAATCGCAATTGGGCGGTCGGACTGCCGCCTGCCTGTCGGGCAGTCCCCGGACTGCCTTGATAGCGGGTGGTGGTCCAACCATCCTGCATCATAATGATGCTCTAGGTTTCGGTTACATATATATTATGTTTTAAAATGCCCACTCATAGGACAGGATCTAATTTCTGGTAAGCACATATTTATGGCTTGTAAATTATATTTTGATTCTGGTGCTTTCAAAACAAACTGCAAATGATGTGAGGAACAGAGCTTTGCAATGAGATTATCAGTGCAAGAGAGTGTTTGTTGAGAATGTCGTTTGTCATCTTCGGTAAACATTAAAGATTTAAGCTTGAGAGAGACCCTCTAGAAAGGAATAGGCTTGGGCTTGTGGACCTTGTACAAATGCGTGCGATCATGAAAGGGATGTTGAATGGGGACGCGGATACGATGCTCGGAAGCTCCCATAGTAACGGTGACCATCGTACGTCACACAACTTTATACATCAGGCTTGCCCCTCCCACTCCGACCTTGGACGACCATCATCTCGCCTACGTTTCCTTTATTTAAGGATCGGCAATCTCCCGAGCATCGTATCCCCATTTGTACAAGGTCCACAAGCCCAAGCCTATTCCTTTCTAGAGGGTCTCTCTCAAGCCCCCGCCCTCAGAGTTAAATCACAGGCAGGTGTTTACAGGCACTTTATTTGTTAGTCCTGATGATGATCCGATATCCCTCAGATAAGGATCGAAACGCCGTCGACACAGTTGTCAACCTTACACACATTATCTCTTGCATATAATCTTGTGTGAAGGCGACCTTTTTCATATTAGTTGTTTCGCCATTTAAGTATTAACTAATTGAAACAACCGCAAACTGCCTGAGCCTTTTGTACTTTAATTGTTTGTCTGATATGTAGGTCTTCGGATACAGGCTTGTATCCCACTCTTATTTGACTTGCATTTTATGTTCCATTGTTAACTATTGTATATATTAAAAAGTGCCTCTATCCGGCTGGATATTGGCGTAAATGTAGCACTGATTGAGGCTATATTCATTACATACCATCCACTTAACTTTCCAGGGACCACTGTCTCTTATACTTAATTAGTTCCCAAGGTCGCTGACCGATTCCTATTGGGTGCCCTTGTCCTTTACACATACAACCCCTGACTAGGCATTGAAGCGCTTTACGCCTGGCAACAAGCTGCTCCGGAACCCAAGGTTAATGGTTAGCTTAGTGTTATTAGTGTTAATTACTGGGATTGGTGTTGTGTGCTCAAAGCAAACCATTCCATGGAGTCATTTCAGTTTTTCATGGTGGACTAAAGTAATAGTGATTGGTTCTGATCATTAGATAAGCATAAGTTGTTGGATCGCGCACCTCCCCATGCTGGCACGGTTAGGTCTTATGCCATTACAGATGGACAACCCCTGGATAGGAGGATGGACATATAGAAGGATGACAGAGTGAATGGGTGGATGGATAGATGGATGGACAAATGAAAGGATAGCAGAGTGAATGGATGGGTAGCCAGGTGGATGGACGTGTGAAAAGATGGCAGAGTAAGGAGATGATGGACGAATGCATAAAAAAGCTGAGTGATGGACAAATGGATGGATGAATTAATGGCAGAGTGGATGAATGTATGATTGATAGATGGGTGGCATGGTGGATGGATGTTGGCAGAGTGTATGGATGGTTGGCAGAGTGGAGAGATAATTGGCAGAGTGGATTGATGGATTATGGATATCCTGTGAGGAGGTGCAGGTTGCACCTGCAATCTGTATCAGCCAGAAAGTTTGGTTCTAAGTGATACAAGCAGTAGTGCAATCTGACCCTTAAGTCACAAGTACTATATCACATAAACCTTGCACTAGTGCAAAAAATTAGAGCAAAACTAACTAACACAATGTTGCTACTTGTGTAAGAGTGCAGGACATGTGTAAAAAAGTCATACAATTCAGAAAAATATTTGTTTCCTATTTCTGCTGCTCGTTAACCTGTTATGACACAGCCTTGTACCCGTGTACACAGCGACCATTAAAAAGTTCTGGGTTGAAGCCCTGGGCATGCCACTGTACCAAGCTTGTTTCAATGCTCATATCGTTTATGTGTGAGAATCCATGAACTTAATTTGCTTCTGGTATGCATTTCTTGTTTTTTTTACATGAAGTGGACGTCGGTTGTGTTGTCTTGTCTTGGCTTGGCTTTCCCGTGGTCATTAATAAAAAATTTTCCCGAAGAGATCCTTTGTGTTTGTAATCTATAAAACGCATGCCCTATCAGAACAATCACAGCTGTGAGACAAATTTGGATGCCAAGAATTGTTGCCCTTGAGGCGTTGGTGGTCCTTTCAATCAATACATCAAAGATCCCCTAGCATTGTAGGTAGGACAAGCCTTACATTCACAGCAGCTATTGCCATCTGATATCACTGCAGGCCTTGGTGAAATTGTGAATTTGTGAACCATGACCAGTACATGCCGTGTAATTCAAACAAGGTGTAAGTCCCACACAATTATTATAGGGCAAACTATCCCAATTCAAGGCATATCCATGAGCAAGAAAATTAGCCCGTAAAGCGGTTTCTGCAGCTTTTGGATGCAGTACACTTACACAGTAATCTAAACATCCTTGCGTTCTCACTTTTAAAGTCTATCTGGATTGCATATGCATGAATTGAATGTAAACACTGGCCATTTATGCAACTCGCACAACAAATTAAATTATGTCCTCACGCCTGAGGATGTTTGCATAAACCCTTCCTCCTCATTTAATCTCACTAAAATGGTTGAAAAGATGAGCCTGCTGCCCCTGGAGTCAGGCCTAACTCTTGGAAGCCAAAAACTGATCTGATTAGCTGATACCCAACACTTTGAGCTATTTTATCTACAGCTTGACTGGGTGAATAAATGCTTGGACAGATCAAGTCAGACATGCATGGATACACATCAATTAGTGCACATTGAAACAAACCATATAGAAAAAAGTGAAACACTAAAATTAACGTTGTGCCAAAACCATTGTTACAAAGCGATACCAAAGGGGATGATGGACGGACCGTTAGAGCAAATTAACCACACACCCCCAGTCAACTGATCTGGGTTTAATCCATCATCATTCTTTAGCTCACTCCACCACCCCAGTTCAGGCATGGCCATATGCAAATCAGTCTGACCCTGTGCCTCATGGGAACAGTCCAGCCCGAACTGCCAAGCCATGTCTTCCCTGGACCGGAAACAAGCATCCTGGGACCGGTTTCGGGCTCATAACCCTCGTCAGCCAGACTATCTTGAATCCAGTGGCAAAGTGAGCAAGGGACCCACGTCTGAGCATACCCTGCCAACTAAGGGCGAACAAAGCGATACCAAAGGGGATGATGGACGGAGCCTTAAAGCAAATCAAACACTCACCCCCAGTCAACTGATCTGGGTTTAATCCATCATCATTCTTTAGCTGACTCCACCACCCCAGTTCAGACATGGCCATATGCAAATCAGTCTGACCCTGTGCCTCATGGGAACAGTCCAGCCAGAACTGCCAAGCCATGTCTTCCCTGGACCGGAAACAAGCATCCTAGGACCGGTTTCGGGTTCATAACCCTCGTAAGCCAGGCTTTCTTGAATCCAGTGGCAAAGTGAGCAAGGAACCCACGTCTGGGCATACCCTGCCAACTTAGGGTGAACAAAGCAATAACCAAAGGGGATGATGGACGGAGCGTTAGAGCAAATCAAACACTCACCCCCAGTCAACTGATCTGGGTTTAATCCATCATCATTCTTTAGCTTACTCCACCACCCCAGTTCAGACATGGCCATATGCAAATCAGTCTGACCCTGTGCCTCATGGGAACAGTCCAGCCTGAACTGCTAAGCCATGTATTCCCTGGACCGGAAACAAGCATCCTGGGACCGGTTTCGGGTTCATAACCCTGGTCAGCCAGGCTATCTTGAAACCAGTGGCAAAGTGAGCAAGGGACCCACGTCTGGCATACCAGTTAGTGCATATGATTCAACACCAGTCACTGGTCACAGAACAAAAGCATCAAGTGGACACTCTTTTGCATTCAAATTGTCTTCCAACTATTCAGTGCTGCTATACACGGGGGAAAGAAAACATTTTGCCTAGTAGTTAGGAATTTATAAAACATATCTACTAGGGCAAACTTAATTCCATTAAATAGGTAACTGCGCTGTTATGTGCCGACCTGTTTCGATTCACAGTATTTTTTATAGGACTCTCTTCAGGGCGTGGACTGATTTCTGGACGATAGAGATGTGTTTTTTGTGCAGGTTCGGGGGTCCCGAATACAGCCGAACAGAGTTGAGTAAATAAATATATAAAACAAATTAAAATGCGCGCGCTGCAACACCAAATCGCCAAATTTCTTTCTTTCTTTATTTACTCAACTCTGTTTGGCCATATTTCGGTGTTTAGTACCCCCCACCCTGCCCCTTCCCTGACCCACTACCCCACTGCCCCACCGCTCCACTGCCCCGCAGCACTCCCTCTAGGAGTCGCCACTGCCAGGATACGTGACCATAACATAAAAATGAACTTTTAAAATTGTGCTGATCAGAACTTGTAATTGGATGGTGATTTTTTTCCTATATTTAATATAACTTTGTATCACATACTGAAGTAAGTTAAAACAACAGGCTTCTAACACAGTACAATATAATCCTATGAGTGTGCATGGTAAGGGTCAATGTTTGGACATGTGCCCCATATAGGTCACTGTTGGACCCCAGGTGTGATTGAATACTCCATCTAGCCCAAGCATTGCTGCATGACGTAAACATGGTGGACACTGTTGCCTGCAACTGATGATTCTGGCCAAATTGTCAGGAGTTCTATTTGTATACCCACTACACACGAACCCGCTCCTCCTCCCCGCACCCACCACCACCCTTTCTTTTCTTTACTAATCTTACTGTACTTCAGATTCAGATCTTCCTACGAGCAGCAGCCTTACACTGGTGGCCTCTTCTAGTGATGGTCTTTATACCTGACAGACATGAGGTGATAAGTTCAGCTACATTACCTCATGTCTTACTATGTCCCATGTTGTTACCTGTTGTCATATGCTGTATTCGGCTCGGGACTTTTACAACTATAGCACTACTGCGTTGCTCAGTATTTTTGTATCACCGTTCTAAAACCTTAATAAAGATTTAAAAAACCTATGCTTGGCATATTTACCTTACCTCAAAGTCCTTAGTATATTGTCTAAGGTTTAGGTTAAATGCCACAAGTTTAATGCAGCACCTATAGTGCCTTTTACTACAGTGACAGTGTAAACATGGCTTCACCAATGTAGCCTACCAATTTAAATCAAGTATCTCTTTTATAAGCTTATGTTTATGCCATAACATACTAAAATGGCATATTAAAAATAGACTTCAATTGCACAACATACATCAATTTAAAATGTAAAGATCGTAAAATAATGCCTTTGTTGGTATAACTATGACTAATCAAACACCATGGAGGGTGCCCTCTGTGATCTTCATGTCGCAAACCAGACTTCCATGATGTAACGTGCCACAAGCTTGTAAATAGATCTGTACTCTGATCTGACACACAGCCTTGATGCTTCTGTGCATGATGCAATCAAAAACAACAAGACAAGCTATTTGGTACATGAATGTTTGGGTTTAGTGTAAAGTAACACAAAGTGTGTTATTGACTCCTGACCGCCAGTTTCACAGCGGTCAGAATCAACACAACTGTCAGAGAGTTTGCTAAAATATGTTTTAATGGGCAAAATCCCTAGGCGGAATTTTAAGTGTAAAATGTGGCATACATTGGGACTGGTGTCATTCAAGTATTATTCCATGCTAAGGCTGTGCTTTATGTGCAAATAATTTCGAATTAGAATGGATGTGAATGGGGGCGTGGTTGCGGAGCCGAAGAAGATGGCCGCTCTTGCGTGAAGCTCCGTGACATCGTGAGGGGTTGGATTTCTTCTGGGCGTGTTTTCCGCCTCTTCGGACCCCACAAACACTGAAAATCCCACATGAAGCCCAGCGCTACAATTTAATCTAATTCTAAAAGCCCAGGGTGAGTGCTTTCTTTACTTGTTTCCTCAGTTTCGATCGCGCTCATTTTCATGCAGCCGCCATTTTGGTTTTTCTCCTCGGAGCCACCAGGGGTTCTCTCCTCACTTTATTTCCCGCTTCAGTTTTAACTTCATGCTGTTTGAATAATTTTCAATGCTTCTACTAATTTTAACCCTTGTCATGCCATTTGGGAAGTGTTCATATGTTAGTATTTTCCTATGATGTAAATCTTTCTCTATCTCGGCTCCTTATACGCGTTCGATGAAATTTTAAAGACAGCAATATTTTTCCTTTTTTCCTGATTTTCTAACCTCTTGGGGCAAAGGTGAATTACTCACTTCACTGATTTCACACAGAAACTGCTGATATCATTGTTCTATGGCAAAAGCGCGCCCTACACGCAATTGTGCTAACTCTATGGACAATAATTCAGTGGAAGACTATAACCCTTTCAGTGTCTTACAAGAAAGCATGGAAGATATAGAATCTAGTCTTCCTCACACAGGTAGTGCGACATTATGCCTCGTAACATTTCTAAGCAGTCATCTAAGATTCCCTCTGCAGCAGCCTCTGTTTCAGCTAAATGTGTCAAGAAGGATCCACCTTCGCCTTCTGATTCTTCCACGTCATTATCTATGGAATTACTTCTTGAAGAAATACGTGCTATCAAGCCTCACATGGAAGAAACAAATATTCATCTTCAAGGTCTTGAGGATAAATGGTCCCACATGGATCAAAATTGCGTACCTCGAACAACGTGTTGTTGAAGCCGTGACTGCTCAAATTCCTCCTTTGCATTTGGAGATCTCACACCTTAAACAACAAGTGGAAAATTTGGAAAACCGCAATAGGCGTAATAATATACGCATTTATGGGGTTGCGGAGGGACTTGAGGGTTTGGATACTCTTTCTATTTTTCAATCTTTTTTTTCTTCCAGAGTCTCCAAAATTGAACATCCAAAGAGCTCACCGCTTCGGGCAAGTCCCAAAATCGGCATCTTCCACCACTAAGCCTAGAGGCATTATTATATACTTTTTAGAATATACAGAATTGCTTAATGTTCTTCATGCTGCCAGAAGTAAAGGGAAAATCTCCTGGCAAGGGTCCAACCTCTTCGTTGCTCAGGACTATGCCAAAGCGACTGCAGACACATGGAAAAAGTTTTTAGACATGAGATCAGCTCTCCGCAGTTTGAATGCTAGATATGGGTTGTTCCACCCTTGTCTTATGAAGGTGACTTTTACCAATAGAACCACTGCCTATGAAGATCCGGCTCATCTGCAACATTTCTTGGATACCTGCAAAATGTCAAAAGCATGGAAATTCCTCGTTCATCGTTGTTTTGAATGACTTATTGTTGTTTCTGTCATAATTCTGTATTTTATTGTTATTTATTATATTTTCTGTAACCACTTCTGTCAGGTGCTGTTTATCGCGGTCCTCGGTTATGTGATCCCATTTTCTCGCCGGGTTGATGTCTCCCTTTCCCGTTTTCCGTCTTGGAGTTTTCCTGCTTGATCGTGCTGTTTTCCTTATGTGGCTCCACCATCCCCATGTTTCTGTGTATTTTTGTGGTATGTTCTCTTATTATTTTTTCATTTCTTCTTTTTGCTCTATGCTTTTTCTACTTGCTTTATCTTTTCCTTTCTCTACATATTCCTACCTTTCTCTCTCATCCCATTTGCTGGTCTCTCTTCTTGCTCTTCATCATATCTAATTTTTTGCTTCCTTATTACTTCTCTTCCTACTTTATAACCTTCCTTTTCTATGTTTATCTTTTCTATACAGAATTTCTTCTAGTTGATAATCTGACATATGATGTGATGATATGTCATTATACTTAAATACTTGAAATTGTTTATATCAGAGTTTACTATTTATTCTATATATTTAGATGTCGTTAAAAAGTATATCTTGGCAAGTTAAGGGTTTGGGTTCTCCCATCAAACGTCAACGAGTATTATTGCAGGTTTAAAAGGTGATATCGTTTTATTGCAAGAGATTCACATGACAAATATTGAGATAGCCAAATTACGCCACCAGGAGAAATGGTGTAGCTATTCTTTGCCATAAACGTTTAGGGCCCAATTCACAGAAATAACTTAAGACAAAATCCTAAACTTACTACCATTTTGGTATTCACAGAAGGCACTTACTCATTTTGGTATTCACAGAAGGCACTTACTCATTTCGGTATTCACAGAAGTTAGGAGTCCTAAGTTTAGGACTCCTAAATGCCTTCTGTGAATACCGAAAGCCTTAAAATTAGGATTTTTCTCAGTTTAGTAGTAGAATAGTTAGGACTCCTAACTTTAGGACTGGTAAATGCCTTCTTTGAATACCAAAAGTCTTAAAATTAGGATTTTTCTCAATTTAGTAGTAGTAAAGTTAGGACTCCTAACTTTAGGACTCCTAAATGCCTTCTGTGAATACCGAAAGCCTTAAAACTAGGATTTTTCTCAGTTTAGTAGTAGTAAAGCTAGAAGTCCTAACTTTAGGACTCCTAAACTGAGAAAAATTCTAATTTTAAGACTTTCGGTATTCACAGAAGGCATTTAGGAGTCCTAAAGTTAGGACTCCTAACTTCTGTGAATACCGAAGTGAGTAAGTGTCTTCTGTGAATACCAAAATGAGCAAGTGCCTTTTGTGAATACGAAAATGGTAGTAAGTTTAGGATTTTGTCTTAAGTTAGTTCTGTGAATCGGGCCCATAGATATTCAACTTATACATCACGATAATGATTCTGAAGGTAGATGGGTTTCAGTATCCCTACTAATTAACAAAATTCCTTTAACCATTTTTAATGTATATTCACCCACAAACCATGATAAACAGTTTTGGCCTCAAATTCTCTCTACATTGATGACTTATACGGATGATTATTTAATCTTTGGTGGTGATTGTAGCATGGTCATGGATCCCTTCATAGATAGACGTTCTAATTCAAAATTTCTCCTTCTCACATACACAACCAATTTACTTCTACTATATCTCAAAGATCTCTTGTTGACTCATGGAGACTATGTCACCCTACTCTTCAAGAATAAACGTATTTCTCCTGGACTGTTCTAATGTTTAGCTGAGGAGGCAAGATGGCGTCCGGCTAACATCACCATTGTGATGCTCTGCTGAGCATCCCCAGAAAATCTATCTAAACTCGCTTTTTGGGAAAAACCTTCGTGACAAAGCGAATTTTTCATGACCACCAATAATATGATTAGGAAATGCAGCAGCAAAAACGCTCTTTCATCTCACTTACCTGTTTGCTGTGGCTCGAATGCACGCATCGTTCCTGCCTTGAGGGCGTCTGACAGGCTCTGACATCTCGGATTCCCTTTGGCCTGCGTGAGCCTCAAACGAATCGGCGAAATCACTGGAGCACGGCCAGGCGCTGGGACGCACGTCAGAAAAAGAAAAGCTGTCAGCTTCTACAACCGCGCTGTGGCCGCTACGGAAATTCTTCGAGAGCCGGCTCATCTGTGGTACAGCTCTACATCAATACCCAAGAGAGACAAGTAAGAATGGCTGGTAAAGGGACATGCGTAGCGAAAAACAAAAATGTTATGATACTGTCGCAGATCAGCGCAACCTTAGCAGCGTCACAACACTTTGGCAAGGGAGTGCACTGATAAGAGCCCTGGGGAAAATGACATAGCAAATATTGCTATTAGAAAAAAGAAAGCCCCCACTCGCTCAAATAAAGAAACTGACTGTTCTCAGCCATTGATTACCTGTAGCTTTGGTGCTGCGAGTGGGGGGGCGCTTTAATGCAGCTGACTGAATTCCCTGGAGTAATAATAAAGGGGCCTGTACAGATAGAAGAAGATGTACGGAGTGATCCGATGCTCCCAGATACCCTCTTCCCCGCAATCCAAGGCAAGAAAACAGTTGATCTGGTATCTTTTACGCAGCTGGAAAGTATTCCTGTGGACAGCCATAATTACAATAGCACGTTCCTAAATACTATCCCTAGGGGCAGGTCAAATATTCCAGAGGAGGAGTGCTCGAACGCTGTATTATCACCACAAGTCATTCGTAGCACACGGCAAGATTACATGCTGAAAACACCTGACAATCAGGACCAATTTTACTCTCTCACAGAGGACTCTGAGATGTCTGACATTAGCATTTCCTTGTCAAGCGGAGAGGAACAGAGCAAGTGGTATAGTAGCTCTAACACCGACCCGCAGAAAACTAAACTTGTCTCTAAAAAACTACAAAAGAAGAAAAGCAGAGATCGCTACAAGAAGGATGACGTATCTGACAAAGCGAACGCCACAGATTTGAAGTGGGATTACAATGACACATCGCTTACTATTTGCTCTAACACCACGGCTGCCTCTGGGGGTAAACAAACAATTACTAGCACCAACACTGATCAAATGGGGATACATGGGGGTCAAAGAAATGAATCAGCCTTAACAGACATTTTGCAGTCTATCAAGAGCTTTCAGGCAGAAGCCAAAGCCGATAGTCACAGATCCCGCCTGGCAGCAAAGAAGTTGCAAGGGGCAGTCAGGAAAGTGGGAAAATCTTGCACCGAAATCGTAGATCGACTGGCCTCAGTGGAAGAAAGAACGGAACAACTAGAGAAGGATGTTGCCTCACTCAAAACTAAGACCGATGAGCATGAGGGGGTAGTTAAGGACCTCATGTGGAAGCTGGAGGAGCAGGAAAACCGGCAGAGATGTAATAACCTCCGCTTTCTAGGAATTCCAGAGGGGGCCGAAAAAGATGATCCCAGGAAATTCATGATCATGCTTCTTAAAGGCTCATTCCCCGAATTACAATCCTGGGATTGGGACAAGGAAATTCAAAGAGCCCACCGGTTTCCTCTGTCTCCCGGGAAACGCAACTCAGCATCCCAACAACATCCTCGCGCTATGCTTTTATTTTTCGGACATTTTTTGCTCCAGCAAGCTCTCTATGACCTGGCTAGACCCACAAGCAAGCGGTCGGTTGATGGAATAACTTTTTTTACCAGGCCTGATTTTGCACACGCTACAGTTGAGCGCAGGTGGAGAATGAGGCAGCTTTTTGATCCCTTTCAGAAGCTTGGGGCAATGGCGTATCTCCAAAATCCAGCCAGACTAAAAATTGTTCACCAAGGGGCTACTTGTAGTTTTATCTCCGAAGTACAAGCTAAAATGATTCTAGAGGAAATTTCGGGACATAAGTAAATCACGTAATCTTGTATTAGAAATGGCCTGACTTGACAACTTGTGCAAAAATATGATATGGAATATAGGAAGTAGAGGCTATAACTTTTAGTTATCGCCTTTACTAATCAATTTTTCTCTCCTTCCCCCTGGTGAATTGCTAGGCACTAGGCCTTGTGTCAGTGCCTGTGTCTCGTTGTTTGTAGGTATTCTTACCTGAAGGTTATTCAACAGTGGGGGAGTCTTAGCGGGCACACGGGGGTTTTGCCTGACGGATGTCACACCCCTGGCCCGGTGATGGCCAGGTAAACTCCAGGAATGGTGGTGGGAGGCGAGGTGGGAGAGGGTGGGTGGGGTAGGCAGGGTAGAAGGTCAGACAGGTTGTTATTTTGAGTAAGAGTAAGGGGAACCTCAACAGGGCAAACTGGTATGCTGGAAATGTCAGGTTATGGTGTAGTAAAGGGGCAACGCAAAATCTAGTGTACACACTCAGACTACATGAACTAGCTAGATGGGAGTTCTAAAAGTGCTATCCTTAAATATTTGCGGCTTAAACGACATTAGAAAGAGACAAATCGTTGTGATAGGATTACAAAGCATGGGCATGAATGTTGTCTGTTTACAGGAAACTCACATAGAGGGCGCACAAACACTTCACAGGGGGCACGTGTACGGGGGGTTGCTATATTAGCCAGGGGCTCAGGGTATACTTTTAATCGCTCTAAAGCTGATAAATTTGGCCGCTGGGCACATACAGACTGTCAAGATGGACAGGGTCAAAAGATAACTCTCTGTGCTATATATGGGAGCAACAGTGATGATCCGTCAGTCTTCCATGAGA
Source organism: Triturus cristatus (assembly GCF_964204655.1). Taxonomy (NCBI): domain Eukaryota; kingdom Metazoa; phylum Chordata; class Amphibia; order Caudata; family Salamandridae; genus Triturus; species Triturus cristatus. Next base: position 551,102,857 of record NC_140588.1, read on the forward strand.
TTTCTAATGAACTCACACACTGGCCTCTACTCTTACTGATCTGTGGGGATTTAAATATCAATCTCCCCAGTGACTGGTCTTTAAAGGACGACTGGCAGTACAAGGGCCGGAAACCTAAAGTGTTTAAGGTAATGAAACATATGTTCTATACACATGGGCTTGTAGACGGATGGCAGATTTTAAATTCAAATGATCCCGTGTATACTTTCTTCTCTAATCCACATCGTACACATGTAAGAATAGACTACATCATGATGTCTAATTCACTTAGATCTAAGTTTCAAATCGAGAAGCTCCCTCGAATTCTTTCAGACCATAACCCTCTAATCTGCACTCTAGAAACAAAACCGGGAAACTAATCATCTATTTCATGGACATTTGAGAAATCCGTGCTATCACAATATTGCGCCCACATGAGAGAGTGGATCCCTAACTTTTTAAAGGACAACATTGGGAGTGTATCAATTAAAGTTATGTGGGACGCCCTAAAAGCAGGGATTCGAGGAGAAACAATGTAATATTCACGGAAAAGCTAACAAAATGGCTAGGGAATACATGAGGGAACTGCAGGAAAATCTTCAACGGGCCGAAGAAGAGCTAATAAGGGCGACCCGAGGGAGCCAAGGGCTAGAAGAAATAAACAGAATACAAAGCCAGGTGGCAATCACAAAGGCCACAATTACAAATATTTTTACTGCCAAAGCCATAAAAAAAAGCTGCCGCTCACAAAGAGATATTGTATGAGGTCAATGAGCAAGTTGGCCACCAGCTGGCTATTCGTATGAGGCAAAAGACCTCAGTAAACCTGATACGGGAAATACAGGACCCAGTGGAAGGCCAAATATTTGACCCAGAACGAATTAGAGAGGCATTTTGGTGATTTTATAGTACTCTGTATGCTGAGGAGGGGGGGAGGGACCCAGAAAATATTGAGAGATATTTAGATAGAGGAGGTACCGACAGGTTTGACGAGGAAGATCAGTTGACCTTAGATGAGATCCCCAACATAGAAGAAATTGTAACTACAATCCAAAACTTACCGAAAGGGAAAGCAACCGGATTGGATAATATACCTTTGGAATTTTATTTAGTGTTTGCAGATCAGATTAAAGGCATTTTATTTGACTTAATCGTACACATTGTCAAAGGGGGGCAGCCTCCAAATTCGTGGTCTAGGGCAAAGATAGTAATTTTACCTAAAAAAAACAAGCCTCCAGATCAGCTAGGCTCATATCGCCCTATCCCTCTTATAAATGCAGATTCTAAGTTATATTCAAACATTTTGGCAAATCGAATCGCTCCGATCATTCATAAAGTAATTGCTAAATACCAACACGGTTTCGTTCCTGGGAGATCAACTACTAATCACATCCAGAGAGTGATCACCTTATTTGAGAGTATGGAAGGTACAGGAGACCCTATGGCATTGGTTCTTCTTGATGCCGAGAAGGCCTTTGATAGGGTCTCCTGGCAATTTTTGTGGGCCGCTATGTCTAGAGTCGGAATCAAGATGAGTTTTATCCAGGCTGTTCAGAAACTATATGTAAACCCCAGGGCCATGGTAATGGTGAATGGTAGCCTCAATAAAGAGCTGATCATATCTTGTGGAACTCGACAGGGGTGCCCATGTTCACCATTGCTCTTTGCGATCTATATTGACCCCTTTATTCATAGACTAGAGGGCAACAGAGAAATTGCACCGATTTTGACACAGGATTATCCGACCAAGACCTTGGCATACGCTGATGACATTGCTGTTGTAACAGTTGACCCTAACACAGCTATGTCTGTTATTGAAAGTGAGGCTAATAAATTTGGGCTTATATCCTGATACGCACTCAATCAGGGGAAAACCCAGATTGTGCTGAACAATAAAAGCGAGATGTGCGACCCTCGAGTGGTAGATAAGGCTACATACTTAGGAATCTGCATTACATCTAAACTCGAGAATTTGGTGGACCTAAACATGAATCCAATGTTGGGCGCAATGCAGAAAGATCTCAGTCGCCTAGACAATTGACATCTATGTCTAATTGGTAGGGCTAATGCCTTGAAAATGGTATTTTTCCCTAAAATTTTATATCTATTCAGAGCTATATGTTTAGAATTTTCAGATCAATGGTTCAAATCTATGAAACGCACTATCTCAAGTTTCATCTGGGCATACGCGCAACCCCGGCGAGCATATAAACTACTGACCCTGCCAAAGGAAAGAGGAGGATTGGCTCTCCCAAACTTTAAAGCATACTATTGGGCATCTGTGTTGCTTTATAGTTGTGAGCTACTACAGAGTACCAGGATAGAGATGTTACCAGGGGGCGACTCGCCATCTATCTTTCAGCTAATTTTGGGCACTAAGAGCAATGGATATCTCTGGAGACACTTGCACGACAGCTACCATAAAAAAGTGAAATTTAAAACACTGATTAGTGGGTTTAAGGTATTGAAGGCCATGAGAAGAATGCTGAGTATAGGGTGAATACCATTTTATACCCCTATAAGGGATAACCCTGTTCTGCCGGAGATCTTTAAAGATAATTGCATCAACAAGTGGAATGAGGCAGGAATAAATCATATAGGGTGCCTCCTCTCCCCTGCAGGGATACAATCCTTTGAAGAACTAAGAGAAAATGTTCAACTGGACTGGCGGGACTTTTTTAAAAATATGTTAAATCGTTGGAAAAATCAAATAAAGATATTTAAAAAAGAATAAACGTATTTCTCACCGGTACACTCCTCTCAATCCCGGATAGACTATATTTTTATTTCCAAAGCCCTTACTCAACACATTTCTCATTCTGATATAGGGTTTATTTTAATTTATGACCATGCCCCTGTCTCTTTAGGTTTAGACTTACTTCCTCCCATCGAAGGTACTAGGAGATGGAGCTTTAATAATTTCCTTTTATTAGACTTAAAATTTACACCCGCTTTCCAAGATTTTGCAACCATGTTTTTTACAGAAAATGAATCACCTCACACGTCTCCTCAACTTATTTGGGATACTTTTAAAGCTGCCTCTAGAGACTTAATTATTTCTTTTGTAGCCCAAAAACTGATAAAATATTCTCAAGCCGCACAATTACTTGAAGCACAAATTAAACGACTGGAACATTCATACTATTCTACTAAATCTCAGTCTGATTTTAATGAATTTATCAAAGTCAAACTTACCTTTAATAAACTTTCAACTGAATCCACAAATTTATACTTACTTAACCCCTTCAGTGCCACGCCCTTTCCCCGCCCTGTGCCGGGCGTTACATTAGCGGGCGGGATTCATGACGAGATAGTCTCGTCATGGGCACAGCACAACCGTGCTCCATGACGAGACTATCTCGTCATGGGCACAGAAGAGGTTAAATCTATTGCTAAGTATTATAGCGCACAAAATAAGTCTGGTAATCTTCTTGCTATTTATCTCAAGATTAAAAAAAATGTGCACTGAAATTGAATCCATCTTAACCCCATCTAACACTACAGTTCATAAAAATGAAGATGTTCTTCTAGAATTTGTAATTTTTATCAACAACTTTATACCCCTGAATCCCCTTCTCAGCCGACTGCTATTTCACAATATTTATCTTCCATTCCTCCACCGTCTTCTCATGAGGTGGATTTTTCTTCCTTAGAAGAGGATATACAAACTAAAGACATCCTTAATGCCATTCTTTCTCTTAAAAAAGGGAAAGCGCCGGGGCCCGATGGCTTTACAATTTAATTTTACACACATTTTTCTCATCTTCTTCTTCCCAAATTACATCAGTTATTTTCATTTTTTATATCAACCCAGAAATCAGAATTTACTTTTTAGGAAGCTTTGATCTGTCTTCTCCCTAAGGAAAACAAAGATTACACATTGTGTAAAAATTATAGATCTATTTCTTTAATTAATTTGGATTATAAGATATTTGCGAAAATTCTTGGCCTTCGGCTAGATGAAATCCTACCACAATTAATTGGAAAAGAACAATGTGGGTTCATTAAGGGATGACACAATCTGACAATACTCGCCTCTTTTTTAATGTTCTTAGCAGGTCTAACTCACATAAACATTCATTAGCAGCTGTTGGGTTGGATGCTGAAAAAGCGTTTGACAGGGTCAATTGGCAGTTTATTTTTTCAACTCTTGTTTGGTTTGGTTTTGGTCCCAAATGTATTGCTTATGTTTCCTTACTCTATTCTTCTCCCAGGTCTTTTTATATTAGCTAATGTTCTTGTGTCGCATTCTTTTCCTCTTCACAGAGGTGTTCGACAAGGTTTTCCACTTTCTCCACTTTTATTTATTCTTTCCCTGAAACCCTTTTTAATAAAAATGTGTTTGAATAATGATATTACTGGTTTCCCATATGGCGATAAGCATGTAAATCTCTCTGTATATGCAGATGACATTCTTTTATTTAACTCTAATCCACAAAATTCCGTACCGGCATTCTTATCTGAAGTATCTGATTTTGCACTAGTTGCAGGTTACAAACTCAATGTTGACAAATGTGAAATCCTTCCTTTAAACAAATATTGCTTTCATGCGGATTTCTTAACTTCTTCTTTCCATTGGAGCCCAACTAAGATCAAATATCTGGGATTATGGTTCACTCTTTCTATTAAAGAAACGGTTGCATTGAATTTCAAAAATGTACAATTAATCTTAACTACTTCCACAACGCATTGGCATCCATTATTTATATCCTGGAGCGGTAGATTGGACTCTATCAAAAGGATGCTAGTTCCAATATTTTTTTTTATTTATCCAATATTCCAATCAATATTCCTAAATCCTGTTCTAAGAATATTTATATTATTCTTTCAAAATTTTTATGGCAGAACAAAAAAGCTAGGATGTCTTTCTGCTAACTTAAAAAACCTAAGCACATGGGTGTAGTAAATTTTCCTGATTTCTCTTCTTATCATACCTCATTTTTTCTTAAGCATTCTTCTTCTTTGATATCTGATAATGTGAATGGTTCTAATCTTCAACCTTTGTGGGTAGATTTTGGAAACTCCTTTTTTCACCCTTTTACCATTGAAAAATATATTTCATCATCCCATGTTCCCGTAGCATTATCTCCTCCTATTCTTAAAAATGCATGTAAGGTTTTTCAACCTCTCTTTTTGGGTGGTTTAGATGAACGTACTCGTTTTCTAAAATCGCTAATCTGGTATAATAAACATATTAAACTTAAAAACAGGACTCTTTTGTGGAAAGAAGGGTTAGATCTTGGACTTAAATGGACTCATCAACTCTTTCGAGATGGTGTCTGTATCCCCTTTTCCGTAATTCAATCCCGTTTTTCTCTTCCTCCCTCTTACTACCACAAATATTAGTCTTTGATCACAGCTGCTCAAACTTCTTATAATGCTTTTGTACCCTCTCACACACTTACTTTTTCCTCTCTTATCACAGCATCATTTTTACACACTCTCCCTTCGGCATCTCAAATATATAAGAACTTGACAGATACCCCTATCACTCGTGATAAATCTTCAGTGGAATGTAGTTGGGAATCTGACCTGGGTGCATCTTTTCCTATTCCAATATGGAACAAAATCTGGAATAAAATAAGGAAGTTTTCTAGAACAGCAAATACTACCCAAACGCTATTTTTCATATATAATAGACTCCTAATTGCACCGGCTAAATTACATAGTATTGATTCTACCATCCCCTCTACATGTTGGTCTTGTCCTGCCCCATCAGCGGATCTTAAACATATGTTGTTTGACTGCCCAACTATTCACAATTTTTGGATCAAAGTATGGCAAGAAATTAATACTCTTTTCCTTTTTTTTGTGCTCATCTCACCAATAAGCTGCTGCAGATCTTACAAAGCCATCATTTTCAAACTGAGTGCCCTTAGGCTTCCTGCTATTGCTTAGGTCGACCCGACCAGCCCCTTTTTGGGATTTTGGTGTAATCATAGGACCAAGTGATTTATTTCCATAGATGTCATAATAGTCTCAGTTCTCGGCCCATGACCATAAAGGGCTGCCAAATGTTCGTAGATCTATCACTAGTCCCTACAGATTCAAGGCGGGCCATTGCAATTGAGGATTTTAGCCATTCTTCTGTTTAAGGAGGGTGGGGATCTTTCCATTATATACATATTTCCCTATGGGCAAGCAAAATCAGACATAACAACAACCCTCTGTGTGTCTGTGTTAAGTCTGAGGTGGAAAGGCCGTCATTAGCGAAAAACACTAATGAAACATTAACCTCAATGTTAACTTTGAAGATGTTGCACAAATAGTCTCCTACCCCCTTCCAAAACATGCCTAATTTGGGGCATTCGTAAAAAATGTGAACATCATTGGCTTTAGGTGCCAAACATCCGGGGCATTTTGGCATAGGAAGTGGGGCGAATTCTAGCGGGTGTGTAATAAAGGCGATTGGCGACAAAAAAGTGATTTTTCTTTAAACTAGCAGGTTTAATGAACTTATACAGTAGTTTTAAAGATGGTTCTAAGAGGTCGCCGATGGTAGATTCGAAGGGGGGTTGGTTCCAAGACGATGATTGTGGTGTAATTCCTAAATCATCTGCGTCCAAAAGATTTTTATACCAGATGGAAATTCCTTTCTTCTGTGGCTGGACAGATTGGAAAATGATCTCTATATCCCAAACTCCTCTTATGCCCCCATTGTCTGCCTCAAGCCAGGATTTGAGTTGTCGGAACTTAAACTTTGAGAAACTAGAACGTATCTTGGCTCTTAACAATTCCCACGGATAGATTCCGTTTACATCCCCCAGGTCGGACCATATGGAGATACATGCTCTCTTAACCTCTTCAATGCCCATGACGAGCTGGTCTCGTCATGGGCCGCGGTGGCGCTGTGCCCATGACGAGACCAGCTCGTCATAAACCCCGCCCGCTAATGAAACGGCCGGCACAGGGCGGGGAAAGGGGCGGGCACTGAAGGGGTTAATGGGACCAGCTAAGCCATCCTGAAGGCAGGGTGGTGCCCCCGGGGAGTCCCATATAGGGGCAAAATCGGAGTAATAGCCAATTTGCCATCTGCTTCTTACTTTAAACCAAGTTTCTAGGGTAGTCTTAAGAACCTTCAAGCACACTCTTTTAAAGAACTTGGGGGACCCAAACTTGTAAAGGAACCCTTCTGCGCCTCCCTCGCCCTCGTTTGCTGCCATTTCGCAGAGCAACCTTCCCCATGCAGTTCCAGCTGGTTTAGACAGGAGCATCCGTGTAGCTTTAAATTGGAATGCGACTACATACCAGCTGATATCTGGGAGAGCTAACCCACCTTTAATTAGTCTGCGCATCAGTTTCTTCCATGACAGCCTTATTCCCTTATCCCCCCAAATGAAACTCCCAATCTTACTTTGAATCTTAGAGATAATCTGTTGGGGAAAGGTCAGGGGAACTGCATTAAACAAATAGGTCAGCTTTGGAAGAATAATCATCTTCACTAGGTTGACCTTCACATAGAAAGTCAGGGGAAGGTTCCTCCACCATGCAAAGAGACAATCTATTTCCTTGATGATTTTATTCAGGTTAATGAGGGGAATTTTCTCGAGATCTTTAACAATATTAATGCCCAGATATTTGAACTCTTTGCTAATCGGTCCCCCCCACTGATCGATATTCCAGCACATCACCTCTGTATTAGAGGAATTGGCCAAGTAACCAGAGATAGAGCCAAAATTCAAAAAGGGTTTCAACCCTCGGGATAGTTACTTCTGGGTGGCTAGTGTATAGGATTATATCATCAGCATATAAAGCTATTTTACATTGATAAAGCTGAGATTTAAAAGGAAGGATTAGATCATCTAGTCTAATGGCCTGTGCCAGTGGCTCTATATATAAGTCAAATAACAGAGGCGAGATGGGGCAACCTTGCCTGGTCCCCCTCTGAATATTAAAACTGGAGGTAAGCGTTCCGTTTATCAAGATTTTTGCTAATGCTCCCTGAAAACATTTCCTCTTGTTTTGTATAAATATGGGGCCAAAGCCCATTGCCTCCAATACCTCCCAGAGATAAACCCAACAGACCCTATCTAAAGCCTTGGCAGCGTCCAAGGCGACCACTGCCAGGGAGTCTGATCTTATTATGGCCAGATCGATATTGCCTATACGCAGCTGCGTCTGTTCCTGAATATATCGCCTGGTTATGAAGCCTTTCTGATCGATGTTAACCAACTCAGGAACCAGCTTAGCCAATCTCCCTGCCAAAATACCCATAAAGATCTTGTAATCGGCATTTAGCAAGGAGATCGGACGGTATGAATCTGCTTTAAGTGGATCCTTTTCGGGTTTTAATATTAAGACAATAGTTGCTTCCTTTCATGAGCTAGGAATTTGGCCTGTTAAACTGTATGTTGATTGAAACAAGGTTCCCAAAGCTGGGGTCAATTCGTCTGACAAAAGTTTGTAAACTTAATTTGGCAATGCATACATACCTGATGCTTTATTGTTCTTGGATATCTTAATTTGAGTTTTTATCTCTTCCAACGTAATAGGAGCTTCCAGAAGGTCTCGGCTAGCTTTGGTTAAAACAGGGAGAGATCTACTGCTCAGCCATGTGTGTATTTGTTCTTTTGAGGGTGCTAAATTCTCTTTATAGAGATCTGAGAAAAATGTAAGGAGACAGGTCTGCATATCCTCTACACTAGTAGATTTGTCCCCGTTGTTGTTTATTACTAGCACACTAATATTATTTTTGGAGCGGTCAACTCTAGCCTTCCAGGCTAGGAGGGCACCTGCTTTCTCTCCATATTCATAATTTTCCATATCCTTAGTAAGCCATTGTGCCTTGCATTCTCATCTCATTTCCCCCTCTTGCCTAGCCCTATCAAGATCATCCTGAACTTTACCCAACCTTCCTGGGCTCCCCCCGGTTGATAGAATCCTATCGGCTTCTAACTGCTGGAATTTTTCCTCGATTAATTTTAGCTCCCGGGCTTCAGCTCGATTTTTAGAGCATATGAGGCCGTGGAGCCTGCCCCTCAGGTTGGCCTTAAAGGCGTCCCAAACGAATTCTATAGCCGTTGAACCAATATTTAGGTAAAAAAACTCTAAAGAAGATATTTTAATGGCCTGAGTAATTTCATGGTCTGCTAATTTTGCCCTGTTGAGCGCCCATCTTGTTTGTGTCATATTCATTTTTTTTATATGAAAATAATATTAGGGCATGGTCTGAGTGATGAGTTGGTAATATGGTGACCTCAGACGTGGTGTCCAGGAGATTTATATTAGTTAAGATATAGTCAATCCTGGAGAAATGATGGTATTTTTTACTATAAAACGTAAACTCTGGGAGGTCTCTTTTCTTTCTCCTCCAGACGTCAACCAACTCCAAGTCATGCATCAGATTCTTCATGGCACGACGGATTTGGGGGGCCCCTATATAATACATCTGATTTGACCTATCTTTTAAGGGATCAAGAAGAACATTAAAATCTCCGCCGACAATCATAGGGGGGGTTTCCATGATTAACTTGGACTTAGAAATATAGGTTGGATCATCCACATTTGGTCCATAAAGAGAGGCGCAGGTTAATTCTGTTCCTCAAAGGTCCAGTTGTGCTATGATCCACCTTCCCGTTTGATCTGTCTTTGCCGATTTAATTGAACAGGTGATCCCCTGCTTGATCAGGATTGTGACTCCCCTACCATTAATCGTTTGTTCGGAGGAACAATAACCTTTAATCCAAGGAATGCTGGAAAATAATGTGTTGGATTCCCCTGAAGTCAAGTGTGTCTCTTGTAAGAGACAAACCTGCACTACAGAGCGCTCCAAATATTTCAATATCAGTCTTTGCCTCCTTGGACATCTCAGCCCATTTACGTTCCAAGAGATAAAACAGATCTTACTATTTTTTATCAAGTCACCTGCCATCAGCTTACAAATCCTTGACATAGATCGTTTGACAAATTTTGTATACACTTCAAGTAAGGTGAGGAATATTTTTTGTTATTACCCATTGCCCCCCACATTGTGCTCCCCCCTACTCCCCCTCCCTCCTGTGTCCCCTTACTCCCATGAGGAAGCCTCCCTTCCAATAGGCAAAGCCTATTAGGTCACTGTTCCCTTGGGCTATAATCGTATGCTAAAAGAAAAGATAGAAGCGGTTTGGAAATCTGAAGCCGGAGAACCCCTAACACCATTGTTGCCCTCCTCTTCTGTTTTCAGTTTCCATTTCTAATCTTCGCCATAAAGGCATCCATCTCCTCTGTTGAGCTAAATGATGCATCTGATTATCATACATTACCCGTAATTGGGCTGGAAAATTCAATTGTGCATTAGCCCCCAAACGTTTTAACTCCTGTAATCTGTTCCCCAGGTCCCATTGCCTTGTTGCTGTGATATGTGAAATGTCAGATCTTATCAAAAAGGAGAATGGTTCTTGACCTATAGGTGAAAAAGTTATAGAACCTTCCTTGAGGGCCGAGGATAGTATTTGCTCCTTAACAGAGTAAGAGAGGATATTAATCAAGATCAAGGTTTTTGTCTGCCAGGATTCCTCCTAGAGGGATCTCTGTGTACCCTTTGAATCTCATGGGCCCGATTAATGCTGGGAGAGCTCTTTAAAACAGTTCCCTGTAGCAGAGAGATGACAAATCCCTTGATGTCCAACCCCTCCAGGGCTTCAGGAATATTTAAGAGCCTCAGGTTATTTTTCCTGGAGTGGTTTTCCAGCCGTTCTAGGTCATCCTTAAGTTCTTTATTCTGCGCTGCCAGTTTTGCCAAGTCCTTTGATGCGGAGTGTATGGTTTTCTTAATTATGGGGATCTCCGACTCTATTACATCAGTCCTTGCTGTAACCTCCTCCAATTTCTGAGCTAACACCTTGCAAGACGATCGAATTGCTGCCTGATTTGCTTCAGACACTGAAAATCTGCTGGCCAACTCAGCCTGATTAGTTTCTGAGATCTTAAACCTACTCGACATCTCCTTCATGGCGAGTAGGATATCAGACAATGAACAAGGCATAGTTCCTTGGGCCCCAAATTCCCCTACTTCCCCAGTTATTGTTTCAATTACTATTTCGTTTGCACTGTCTTGAGAGTCTTGGATTTCGAGAACACTATATCTGTTAGACAGGCTCACTGAGGAGAGGGGAGCAGATGGAGTTACTGACGAGGTTACTGTTGGCCCCCCCCTGTCTGTCCTGACTGTCCAGATATCCTGCTTGCTTTCCTGGAGGGGTCTGCTGCTTGGGTCCTCTCAGTTTACACTGCAAGAATGGATTAAGAGCAGGAGAGAGGGCTGAAGGTTGCCCTTTGTCATTAACTGATGGCTTGGTCTTGGGCTTGGACTTGGAGGGGCCCCCTTGAAGCTCCTCTTGAGTACCTATTTTATCTGGCTCACTGGTTGCTACAATTGAGGAGGACATAACTTTACAATAGGTATTCAAAGAGGGGGTGATTTTCACCTTTAGAGACAATTTTTTCTTTGTCCTACCTCTCCTATTACCCTTGGGAACCTCTCTCCCCTTTAAATCTGCCTCATCAATCGTAACCCCTCGCTTATGCTGTTTGATTATTGGAGGAACATGGCAGCCACCAGCTAAACGGCTGCAGTCACGTCTCACCTCCGGCTTCATGATGGCGGTCTGATGCTGCAAACTCGACACCACAAACCACAAACCTGATGTTGCCAATTTGAAGTCGTGACCCCATTTCCTGAATCTTATGGGGGCTTTAACCTTCTTTCCTCTAAGCCACGGAGTGGGCAATGCGGGGTCCATTTTTGGGGGATTTTTCCTCAGGCGAGCGGACAGTCTCGCTCCTCTGCCCCTGGGAGGCCGGCGACTGGCAGTGGGAGAAGGCAGTGTGGCTGCGGAGAAGCCGGGACGCTGCCTGCCTCTGTCTCCATGTCGCTGGGGGCAGAGACAGCACTGGTGCCGGTCTTTCCCTGGATTTCGCTGTGAGGTCTGAGCGGTTGTGAGAAGGTACGGAGCAGCAGGCTCGTTTGTGTCGGCTGCATGAGGGCAGGAGAGGGCATGTAGCGCTCCTGCTCAGCCCAACAACCTGGCCCCCAGCCAGCTCAGCATACAGAGTCTACTCAGCAAACAAAGAGCCATTGTGTGCAGGTATTTTCCCAGCTGTGGAAGGGACGGGAGGGGAAGCAAGAGAGGACTCCCTCTACCGTATGGAGGTTGGTGAGGGAGGAATAGAAGCTAAAGGGATCTCCTCATCTCCCAAACTTGGTTGATACTACACTAGAGTCGCCCACTCCTCACAAAAGATCGACATCACACAACCCATTTTGACGCCCTAAAAATCCCCTCCTATTTTAGAAACTAAAGCAATAATCAATAATATTTTCCATACTCATGTTCCTTTTTTCCTTTCACATACTTTCCTAGGCAGTATCTCAGAGGTGTGGACATTCCATGATACTAATGTTTACATTATTGATTTACTTACAGCTGTAGACTTTAAACAAATTACCAAGTCATGGAAAAATACTTCAAATGTTTCATTTCAGGCATGGTGGCATGGTATCTGCTACAATCACAGATTGGATGGGGCTTACGTTCACCCAATCTCACTTGCTATTAAACGAGACATACTGTGGTTGCCTATCACTAATTTCCTAAATGTATCAGCTCAAACCTTACCCTTGCACAATCCTCGCAATGAAGAAATATCCAAACCTCCTTGAGTTAATAGTTATTAATATTTGTCTAGCATATTTTATCTTATGGTCAAAGACTGAGTCATTAAAGTAGGAATTATTGTTACATAATTGTTATATTTCATTTATATACCTAATATAGAATTTTAATACCCCCTATTTCCTCCTTACTATCCCCCTTTCTTTTCCTCTCTTTCATTCTTTACTTTTCCCATCTCTATATGAATTAATTGCAATATTCTATATTTATGTAGTGTATCTTTAAATATTGTCCTATATTTTATCTTTTCATCAAATAAAAGTTCTTTTAAAACTAAAAAAAAAGAATGGATGTGAATGTTAAGGCAAAGTGAGCCTTGAGATTTGTACTTAGAAATGCTTCTTTGACCATAGCAGAAGTGGCATTGGTAATGTAAACTGGTTGTAGCCAGAGTTACTCAAGGCCAAGGCTATTTAGACAATTTCTACATTGGTTACCCAGGGACTATGTTCTATTCTTCATATGGGAGACACTTTAAGCATTGCTCTCAGGTACGACTCTCCATGGAGATTGTGGTTTAAGCGCAGTACAAGACAGGGGCTACGGCTGTGAGCTCAGAAATACGGACCACGCCCAGTTCCAGGTATAAGGGATGAAGTGGTGTGCCAGGGCTCATGTGTAATAGTGATCTCCAAAAATAATTTTCCATCTTTTGGAGCTGTTTGTTGTTACTATACCACTATAATTCTGTGCCCATAGATTTCTGTTGTCACTGCACTTTGCTTATTTACTTGAAGAACAATATTCAACGAGCGGCAGCTGATCTTCTTCTTGAGCCTCATAATGGCGTTGGCAGACTGCTGTAGAGTCCTAGCTGCCTTATGAATGTGGTTACGCCAGGACAACTTGTTATTAAAGGAGCTCACCAAGTAGTCATAGTTCTTGACTATTTCAAGTACTTTGACAGTAGTTTTTGTTGATTTTGTCAGCAGTGGGTAAGATCCCATTTGCATTATTTTTGTCTTTTGCATGTTAATAAGAAGAAATGTAAGGCAGCAGTAGCTTTCAATACTGCCTAGCTGCCTATGCAGTTCATTTTGTGTGCAAGAGAGTATTACTGCATTATCTGGAAATAGGAGGATGACTACGTTTTTGTTATCCAGCTTCAGCACATCAGTGTGCCCCTTGAGTAAGAATTCTTCTGAGTTATTCAGAATAGCGAGAACAGTAATGGGGCAAGGACACATCTCTGATGCACCCCTGAGTGGATTTCAAAGTAGTTGTGAATTCTCCTCTTCTCCCATAAAGAACACAGGCACGCGTATCATTGTTTAATATTTTGATGGCTTATAAAAGATGTTCAAATACCTTGTTCGTTGATCGTTTTCTACAGCTATGACCTATTTACCAATTTGAAGTCTGATTTAAGTTTGATGAAAGCAGAGAAAGCAGGCACTTAAGCATATTTGTTCACTTGACATCAAACCATGTATAGTTTATGGCATGGTCGATGGTACTGCTCCCCTCAGAGAACCCCACCTGTACGTCTATGAGGACAGTATTCTTATACGCCAAGGCCTGCAGCCTGTTTAGGAAGACACACCCAAAGCTTTTACCAGTACTGACCAAAAGAGATATTGGCCTGTAGTTACTCGGTAGCAGCTTTTTTATTTTTTGTGAAATAGGACTATGATGATGGATAGCCAGTAACATGGAACACTGTTTGTTCCCAGGACTGAGTTAAATATCTTAGTCAAAGCTAAGGAGCAGGCCTTGTAGTCAAGGTGAAATGTATTGACTGGTACACAGTCAGTGCCAGGTGCTTTGTGAGCCTTCTGGTCCAGTATTGCTCTTACTACTTCTAGGGGAGCAACATAATTAACTTCCCCATTGCTTTCTACCGGGGCTGGCGTACAGTCTCCACAGGAGTCTACACTCCTGTAGTGATTTAACCAGGTCTGTGGTAGAATATGGTGGTACTGGGATTTGGTGCCTTCTCTGAATATTCCGGCAATTTTGGGGCATTGTGGGATAGTTTGCAGTACTGCACCCTGGACATGCTGCAAAAGCGGGTAGGTTAATCCTCAGGGACGTTTACACCATTGATTAGGGAGGAGTCAGGAGTCATCCCCACCCACAAGCTGGTGCCAGGCATACATGCGGCATCCCCTATACCCTCCTCAGGACACTAATGGGCCTGCAGAAGATTCAAAGAGGAGTAAACCTGCTGCTTGTGATCCAAGAAGAGTCCTGAAGGACTGGGCATGTTCAATATATGGGGACACAACAAGCTTCAAGAGGCCTTTCCTGAAACTGTTGAAGTGAGTCCTGACCACTAAGTGCTATTCCTAAGGTCTTGGACCATTGGCCGTATCTGGCTGGACCACTCCTCCCACTCCTGAAAACCTGGGACTTAGAAACCTTTTGGCTCTAAAGACCTAAATACCTTTAGAGGCCCTGGACAAAAACTCAAAGCTGATCCAATCAAGATGTACAGTCTCTGGGCTGAATATTCATGTTTTCCCTGCTCTGAGCTTTTTCACAGTG
This sequence comes from Triturus cristatus, assembly GCF_964204655.1. Lineage (NCBI taxonomy): Eukaryota > Metazoa > Chordata > Amphibia > Caudata > Salamandridae > Triturus > Triturus cristatus. The sequence continues at coordinate 551,117,979 of NC_140588.1, forward strand.
GCAAATCTCACCACAGGACTTCGTGAAGATGGTATCCAGCCTTGTGAAGCCCTTTTCATCTACAGCCTGCAGCTTGAGAAATTTGAGCTCCAAGAAAGGGGCTGATAGGAAACAAAGAAATCTTGATTGGGCTAAGGCGCCAAACGTATCTGGGATTTTTCCTGGCACAAAATTCAAATTTCTCCCTTCATGAGCTTTTCCATCAAAACCAATGGTTTCAACAGGACCTTGTTCACTGGCTATCTGGCCTCCTGGAGCCTTCTTCAGCTATAGTCTGCTGCCTTTTCTTCTGAAGATGTTCGCCTATCATTGTTGAGAATAATTCTGAAGCTAAAACCTCTCACTGGGACGAACAAGGTTTCTGTATCGACCCGTGCTCCATCACGATCATCGTCAAATTGCCTCTAGGTCCTGGTTTACCATGACCAGTTGACCGCAGATGGCTCTCAATACTTTTGACAGTAATTCTAATGTAAATTCTAAAAATTCACATCTCCGGTGCTCCTTATTTGATTTATTGTTATTTTTGGTGTCATTTCATTTACTAAAATCTACTCTATTTTTCTTAATTGGCTTGAGATTGTGTTGCTTTGTGCTTTAATTTTATTAAAGTTTTAGTAGTGCATATTTTTTGCATATTGCCTCGAAGTTAAGCCCATCTGCTTTGTGCCACAGTTACCTGGGGGTTGAGCTCACGTTAATTTATTGACATTAGTGGTTCATCATGGAAAGGATTGTGTTTAGTACTTAAGGAAGGTGGTCACACCCTTAAGTAATAACTCAGTTTCTTAAACATAGAATAACCCACACCAGAAGCTTAACACTGTCAGTTAAAGAGAAGTCTCATAAGTAGGAGACTGATGGGGGCGTGGCCAAGCAGGCTACGATGGTGGACGTGCTCTGCGATCGGCCTCGCATTAAGCCCGCTCCACTACGTCGAATCTGGCAACCAAACCGACAACAAGCCATCGGAACTCAGGAGGTATTCACTGGTGTTAATCTTCAGAAACTGAGCAAAGCTGCGGAGCAAACTGCGCCACCAAGGATCTCGACACTCGGTGACAAAATGGCGCCCGCCCGCACCTACCCACGAGTACAAGAGGCCTGGGCTTGAGCTGAGAGGTGCGCTCCAGGCGCAGACTGCGGGACCGGTGAGACTGGGATCCGGAGGAGCGGAGGAGATAGCACACCCGAACGCTGTTAGAAGCCGATGCGGGACCAGAAATAGCGGCGGATACCAAGCTGGTGCCCAGAGGCGGCCCACCGCGCAAGAAGCAGCAGACAGGAACCGAGGTGCAAGCCACACAGTGTGCAGCTGAGTGGAGCCAGGAGGAACTCACCGGACAGCGGGGGCCCCAGATGCCGGAACGACTTCCACCCACAGGACGCCAGGGACTGGAGAACTGCTTGTCTCTCGATCGCCTGACCCTAACATGGTGTCCGATGAATGCAGCGGCTGAACCCCGGGGGGGGAGCAGCAGTGCAGGCCTGCTGGGAGCGGGTTGCACAGGCTCTGAGACGGTGAGTGGTGGGGCCTCCCCCTGAGTTGCCGGGAGCCGGGGGCGAGCACCTACGGCAAAGAGCCCCCGTCGCTGTGCATTGTACCCAGCACAACATTGCCTGACCCTAAGATGGAGGACCTGTGTCCCACTCCGATGCTCGGCCTGAAAGCGAACTGTCAGCCATGGTGAGAGCAGCATACAGCTCTTCAGTGCATTCTACATGACCGGTGGCATGCCCCTCACCCCCAACCCCACAGCACACCGGAGGGCCGCTCGACGCTGGGCCCGCCTGCCCCACGAGATGCCTGGCGACCACACCGGCAGACGGGAGAGGTGAGAGGGGCCTGTGCCTGCTGTGGCTGTGCTGGGCAGGCCAAGAGAAGCTGACTTCACTGCACCAGCATCGGCGCTTTTCCGGAGATCTGCGTCCCCGGGGAGGTCACACGATCCAGCAGCCGGGACAACCACTATATATCAAAGGGCCGGTGTGGAGCGGGGCATGCCCCGGCCCCCCTCGCAGAGGGGTGGGGGCTTGGCCACGCGCTGCCCAGAACCCGGCATCACATCACCCCGCACGGGAGGGGGCATCACAGGCAGCACGATGGGGAAGCCCAAAGCCACACAAAACTCGACTGTGCCAGAGACGGCGCCGGAGAATATGCCGTATCCCAGGGCCGGATCCAACATCACCACGACTCCTTCCGACCCATCCATATCGGACAAGCTCGACCAAGTATTGGCGGCTATTGAACTCTCCAGGGTGTCTATGGAGGAACGACTCGGCACCCTGACAACCGACATAAGCCTTATCAGGGATGACCATCGAAAACTGGCCGAAAAGGTGAACGAGGGGGAGAAGATTGTGACTGACCTGCAGCCCACAGTCAAGGTACAACAGACAACACTCCAAGCTGTCATGACCCACCTAACCACTATGGAGGAGCGAGTGGACGATCTGGAGGGGTGCTCGAGGCGCTGTAATATCCGGGTGCTTGGGCTACCTAGGGGAGATGGACACCCAGGCGGGACAGGTAGCAGTCCCGGAACTAACCCGAATGCTCCTCCCAAGGACCAAACTCGACCCTGCTCATCCGCTGTTGGTCAAAGTGGCCAGATCCTGCACCCTACGGATTCACCGTCTGTCCAAGGGGACACCCATGTATTCCCCATTATTGCTGCTAGTAGGCCTCCCCAAGGGGCACGGGTACTAGAGAGCTCAAATCAGGACGGAGCACATGCTCACCGAAGTCGAAGCTCTATTCACTGACAGCCAGCTGACATCGTTTGCAGGCTTGTCCGAAGAGGGCAGGTTCCCGGTCAGTCAATTCCTGCTACACCGACAGCTGGTGGCGGACTGCAGAAGAACCTGGGACCTCACGGACGGGGAACCCAAGACTCACCCGGTACTGCACACACTACCGCACATGGGAACAGGCAGACATCATATTACCTGGATCTATAAATCCATTATGGAACTAACACGCAGACCCCTGTCACAACTAAGACTCCGATGGGAAGAGGAATTCAGCCGCGCCCTCCACGTTAAAGAGTGGCATATAGCCCTAGAACACCACAAAAAAGTGTCCCGCAATCAAAGATTTAAAAATGTCCAGTTCAACGTACTGCACCGCGCGTACCTCACGCCGGCGCGACTTAAGCGCTTCTAACCAACGTCACACTTTGACTGCCCCCGCTGCCACAGTCCTGATGCCCCATTTATCCACATGTTTTGGACATGTCTCATGATACAAGCCTTTTGGGTAACGGTACACACTACAATACAAACGTTCACAGGTCTGACAGAATTCCACACGTGGGAGGCGTGCGCCCTTGGCATTTTTAAGCGCAAGAAGCCGAAAAAGGTAGAAACCAAATTTGCAATGCGAGCCGTACTCCTAGCAAAGCCAAGTATAGCAATGCACTGGCGCTCACCGGGGGGCACCCCAATAGCAGCATGGTGGGGGATGGTAAAGAAATGGGGCACGGCCGAAGAAGATAATATCAGGCAGGAGGAAGCTCGCGGTATGCGAAGGCACCCCATATCATTGGACTAAGCGATGCTCCTTCATGACTTCACTCAAACACAACCTACCAGCAGGGAATCCCCGCAAGCCACTCGGATGGAGCCAGGGCCCAGTGTACCTTGGCCTTCACAAAATCCCCCTCCTCCACACTAGCTCACCCCTCCGGCCGCCTTCAGGGGACCGCACCACAAGTGCCCACTTTGCATGCCCCCGGGGCACGTTGGTATTAAAGAAGGGCTGCAGACGCTTGTGCAGCCCCTTCTGTAATACATATAGCGCTGACGCACATTAGGCGCCTGCATTATCTACAGGGGGTGTTGCTTTCTATACATGGGGACATGCCTCAAGCAAATGAGGGAATCCCTTTGCCTCTGCGCCTGCACAGAATTACATGCATGGGCGCAGAGGCAAAGAACCTCTCAGGAGGCGCACTGACAGTATTCCAACTAAAGGCTGGCACACTATCTGTGCGACCCCTGAGAGCAGTACTCTGGAGGGGATGAAGGAGGTCCTATGGACGCCCCAGACATACCCTTGCAGGCAGGTGCAGTCACTGACTGCACCTGCCTGCAAGGGGATATCTATTCCCCTTTAAAAGGGCAGGCAGGTTGTTGCCTGCACTGTGAAAACCCAGAGGGGCATATTATCAAGGTCCGGCGTTAAAATTATCGCCACTTTATCGGCAGAAAACTGCCGCTAAAGCGGCGATAATGGGCTTGATAATATGCCGCAGAGAATTCCCATAGAAGCACAGGTTCACACCAGAACCTGGGCTTCTTTGGAATTCTCAAGGGCATATTATTAAGCCCATTATCGCTGCTTTAGCGGCAGTTGTCTGCCGATAAAGCGGCAATAATTTTAGGGCAGCGTGAGTTCGCGGATACCCTGACAGCAGTGCATTCATCTTAAAAAAAGTGTGTATTTTCCTTCATTGCGCTGGGCACACCTTTTAAAAGTTGTGCCCAGCGCAATGGATGATAATGCGCCGCATGTATAACGCGGCCCCTGAATGTCAATCTTGACATTTAGGTTGCTGTTTAGAGATTTTAAGTAAATTGTCTCTAGTTGTGAACTGCAGATATGTTTTTGGGAGATTATGTCATGACTGAAGGTCTGACTGGAATAGTTTCTGAAGGAGTGATGCTGTTACTTATCTGGTTTTGTTTCTCTTGTATCAATAGTATGTTTGGGGTGGATGGAGAATGGGATGGGAAAGTGGTTTGTCCAAAACTGTTGTAATGGTGGAAAAAATTAACAGGATAGAATTGAAGCTATAATTAGGTCCACTTGATATAATTTGGCAGTTTGATATTGAAGTTATAAAGGAAGTCCAGGAGTGCCACCCTCATTTTCTGAGTGCATGAGTCTATTGGTAGAGTCCATGATTTAGATTATATTGGTATCCCTTGTGGAAATGAGGGCCACCAGATCAGTAATTACCTCAGTGAAGGTAAGTGACAGTTCCCTGCGGCCTGTGGGTTAAGTTGAATGTGACAGGTATTGGGCTTGAGGAATGTGAGACATGTGAATTTTGAATGTTGCATGCCATCAAATCAAGGAGGTCAAGGATGAGTGCATGGTTGGGACAGGCAATATTTTACTGATGAACAGTGGATTTACCTTGAATGTAATGATGATGACTGGAATTGACTGTGCTGTAAATCACAAAGATAAGCAGTATTCCCTAGCAGAGAGGTGGTGGGATCTTGTGTCACAGGAAGTTGAACCACCACTACAGTTCTAAACAAAGGAGAACCTCTCGGATTGTCAATTGTAGTGTTAATGATTGTAATAATGTGTATGATCTTCATTTCCACGTATGTTGTTCTAGATCATTGTCAGGAATTTGTGGGAACTAAAATAATAAAAACAATATGTTGACTAAACTGATTTCATGCTTTTAATCATTTCCTGACCTAAGACTACACAAATGCTAAAAATCTAAAAGATTTCAAAAATACATACTAAAAACCCAAGGCCCTAAAACATTTGACTGGGTATGGGTGAACTGCTACCACCCCTGAAAACCTGGCACTTAGAAACATTTTGATACAAAGACCTTAGGAGGATCAAAACAAATCTGCCAAGTCAACACAATCAAGGTGTGTTGCTTTAAAGCTAAAGATTCAGATTTCCCTCGATCAGGGCCCATTGGTGGCAGGACACCCTGATCGGTGAGACCTCATGGAAATGGTATCTGGCCATGTGAAGCTCATTTTGGTTGCAGCCTGCAGCCTTTCCTTGCTGGAAAAATCAGAGCTAAAGGAAAGTGACTAAGTGCGAAACAAAGAAATCCTGACCAGATGACGGCTCAAAAAGTATCTGGCCAGTGAGGGCCCGTTCTTGGACACAAAATTCCAATTCCTTGTGCTCAGAACATTTCCGCAAAAAATCAATGACTTCATCGGAATACTATCCAATGGCTCTAGAAGCCTATTATGGCAACAGCCTGCTGTCATGGTTCACTGAAGATGTTCAACTTCCCTTTTTTGAGTCCTAAGATAAAACTTCCAACCTGGTTGCTGTATCCAAACTTGTTCCTCTACAGTTGGCCTAAACACATGCTGAGGTCTTGGTTATCTGTGACCAGTTGATGGGTTCTTAATGCTTTGTTGGAATTATCTTTATTTAAACATTTAAAATTCATATCTCCTGTTCCTCGTATTGGATTTTGGTGTTGTTGGTGTCATTTTATTTACTAGAAGGTACTCTATTTCTCTGAATTGATTTGGGATTTTTCTTGTGTTGTGTTTTGACTTTATCATTGTTTTGGTACTGCGAAAATAAATTATATATTGCCCAACTTTAAGCCTGCCTGCTCTGTGCCATAGCTACCAGCTACTCAGATTAACTTAGTGACGATAGTGGTACACCCTGACAAGGGTTCTGTTAATTACCCAATTTCTTCCATGGGTATTCAATGGTGTGATCCAGGACTTGTGGTTTGCAGCACCACCTAGTGATTGATGTTGAATTTAAAAGTCCCATTTTAAATTGACAGCAACTTTGGATTTTTAAATGGCTTTTGTTTTTTTATTGGGGCATTTCTGAATTTGACTAAATTGACTCATTCCCTCAATGTTTGCACTTTTAGTATGGATCTGAGCAGCATGGAGAGCCTCATCATGCAGAGCTGAGTAAGATGTGCAAGGATAGGGTCAGGGGGTTCAAGAAGGAGGACTACTGAATTCCCCTCAGAGCTTGTGGAGAAGTTCATCTGCTACATGTGCCCACAACAGTATGAGGATGAGATGAAACAGGGGGAGGGAGAGAATGATCATAATGAAAAAGCTCTATTGCCAGGAGAGTGTGTAACCCCAGGAAAAGCCTACCTTCCACTATCCCAGACAGGGAGCATAGTATTCGGCCAAACTTTATCCACATAAGAGCTGCAGGTGAGACAAGGAGAGAGGGCTTTGAAATTGCAGCTGGCTACCCTAGTGCTTAAGGTGAACAAGCTGGCCTTGGCTGCCGAGCAAAAGAAACTGGCGCTGGAGGCTGAGGAGTAAAATATACCCTTGCCCTTGGAGGAAAAGAAGGCCCTGCTGGCTAATGAAAGGAGGTAGCGAGAGTTGGAATAGAGTTCCAGAAGGGTCTCCCAGTGCAGTGAAGATGATGGCAGCAACAATGAGGTGTTAATCAGAGTTTTTAAAAAGCACATTCTCAAAGACCCGGTACATAGCTGTGTGTTGGGGCATGATATAGATTAGTGGTTTGCAGCATATAAGGTTGTCTTTCTTATGCATAGAGTCAGAGAAAAGGGAAGAAGAGACTGAGAGGCTAGTCTCTGAGCGCACATGCCTATTGCTGGAAGGTATACCCTATTGGCCAGGAAGCAGCTCACAAGATCAAGTATGCCCTCATGAAGGAAGATCTTAACTGTAAGTTTGGTTTATCCCCTAAGAAGTATCATCTGAGGGTCAGGGGAAGCTAAAAGCAGTCCCACAACTCATGGATACATTTTGTTGACTCATTTAATTAGGCACTGTATTTTTGGGTGAAATGCAGCAAAGGGCAACAAAGTAAATGCTTATGATGGGTTATAAAACCTGATTTTGAGAGAGCACATTTTAAATAATTGTTTTTCAGAGTTGCAGCAGACCAGATAGACACCAGACTCAATGTCTCCAGAGAGCTTGGTAAGGAAGCTGACCATTGCATCAGCACCAGATTGTCAAAGGAGGTACATGAAGAACCATAAGAAAGGTGGACTAGGTCCCCACTAGGAAAAGAAATGGGGAGTCAAACATATTCATAGGAAGTTCTCTAAAGCCTCCAAAGAGTTCCCAGCGAAGGGAGTCCCATTTCTCTTCAGACCACCGGAGAGGAGGATTTAGTGGAAGAAAGCCCCAGTGGTGATACTAAACTCAGTGCTATGTCTGTCTCCATTCAGGGAATATCATCTGTTTCAAGAATTGCTTGGGTAGTGCTGCAGGAGATTTTTCCATTTCCCTCTGAGACTAGTGCAGGGGTAACTCTAGTGTCTCTTGATGACAACGAGATAGTACCTAAAGCCTGATAGCCCCAAAAAGCACAGACAGTGGCTTACCATCAATAGGCAGAGGGTTGCGATAATCCACCAAGTAGTGACAGCTGACAACTACATGAGCCACTACACCATGGGAATGGTTGCCCCCAAGTCAGTGGGTTCTCTGGCTTTCTGAAAGTAGCTGTGCATTCAGCAAACTATATAGAGAGAGGTTGATCTCAGGTCGCATTTTGAATTGTTGTGATTGCCTTAGTTGGAGCTCCTGACTACATGGTCCATGGCAGAGTATCAAGATTGTCATAAGGACTTGTAGCGGTGTGAGAAACCAGCCCCAAAGATTCCCATGGTTTGGAAGGAGTCCAACCCTGAGAGCGAGGATCCAGTACTTACAAGCAATGATGTATCTGCTCTGGGAGACCTGCCCGGGCAGGCCAGGAGAAAAGCTGCAGGAGGACTGTCCAAGGCAAAGTTCTACAAAGCAGAGAGGGAGTTAACTAATCCTGAGGGTTTTAGGCGACAGGCCGCGGCACAGAAATATGTCATACCTATGATGATAATCTTAGTTATTGTGAGAATGGTCTAATGTACTGGCTAAGAACCCTGAGTGTTGGTTAACTAGAGTGTAGGTGGTCCCTCAGTGCTATAGGGGCTATCTACTGGAGCTGGATCAGGATATTCCCTTGACAGGATGTAGAGAATTGTGTCATTAGTTGTGCAGGATGTGACACTTGCACAAGTAATACGACCATCATTTCCCTTTACTGGGAACCAAGCAACACATTTTTGTACTTGGCCCCCTCAGAGAAACAAACCAGAGCAGTCCAAAGTCTACTCAGGGGAGGTGGTCTGGGCTAGTAATCACCTTTTCGCTGGCACGCAATAATACACTCAATAAATGATTGTCCAGACTGTGCTGTTTCTCTAGAAAAGGAAAAGTACATTTATTACACTACTAAATACTATGGATTAATTAATAAATATATAAATTAGGCAAATGGAAAATACCATAAATATCATTGCCTAATCACCATTAACCCTCTTGAGGGTCATACAAACATATAAGGTAAGTCTACTGGCTTAGTCAAGATGGGGCGCTATATGAAGGAGGCCACTGAAAATTTAAACACCTGACAGGAGATGAAACGGCAGTGGTAAAAGCAGAAGGTCACACTAGTCAAACACCAAACAGGCAACAAAATGTGGGCAATGTACCCCCTGGAACTCTTTGCTCTTCAGGACCAGTGGACATGGTCCTATGAGTTCTAGGAGAAGAAGATTGAGGATACCCACTTGGTGGACCTCTAAGTACCCAAGAACCCCTTGACGGTCCACATAACACAATGGGACAGGAGGAGGTATGCCAATGCACATCCTCTATAGTCATCAAAATAAACACATGAAAGTGCTATTTCCAACAATAAAAAGCCAATTTTGCCCCCTACCAAATTCTCACAGAAAACCCTAGTTGGGATTACAAGGAAATGTGTCACGATTGTACAGTGCTTTGTATATATGGGGTAAAGTGACATTATGTGAGCAGTCCTTTCTCTTTTTTTATTTTTATTTTTATTCTTATTGACAAAATTTTTACACAACAAACGTGTGTGACTACAGAGAATACCACAACTTCCCAGGCTATGAATCTCTAGTTCCATAGAGTCAGGCTAAGCAGTTTTAATGGGAGGGCCAAGCCTGTATCACCCAACATGACTGTGATCCCTTTCTTGTACTGCAGTGTCACACAATATAATTCACTATTGTTAATGGTATATTATCACTTTGCATGCAAACTACCAATTGAGGTCCATACATGAACCATCTTATGAATTATAATGGAATGTTGCTCCTGTATATTGCTTTTTGTTTTAGGAACACTGGTTTCCAGGTTTGTCAAGGTGGGACTCAATGTTTGACAACTCTGCACATCACACTAACTTACTTAGAGTAAGGAGTAGAGATAGGGATCCTCTTTGACCCTAAATGAATGTTCCTGACCAGTACCGGCAACTTTATGGGCAGAAACATGTTGGCTTAAAGACAGATGGTTGGGTTGTTGAACCTATATACCATCTCATTCAATACATTAATCGATATAAAGTTTCTTCTGCTTTAGAGATAAAAATGAATAAAAGTGCAACAAATCATCATATATACATCAGTTAAAAGCTGACCTCAAAATGGTACAATAAATGTTGTTTAAGAAATAGATAAACACACATGTAATTTTCTTTTTTTTAAACCACCAACCCAATTATGAAGAAAATTAGTAAAGAAGGAATCACAGAAACAGGGGTTGACCTATACACCTAAGGCTCTTAATCACAACTATTTTTAAGCCAAACAGCAGTTTAATAGAAACTAAGAAAATTAAGTACAATATCTCACAAAAGCATTTGTAAGTACATAGGGCCAGGCAGACCTGACTATAATTAGCCCTTTTTAAGTTAGGAAGGATATATAGCTTCTGGGTATCACATAAAAACTGCAAAACAATATAAAATGAAGCATGTCCTGTAGAGAATTTCCGTCGAGGCTACTGGGCAAAATATTATGGCCCCTGTTTGCACCTCGAGGGTAAGCTAAAAGGAAAACAATAAGGTCCAGATGAAAACTAGTTAATAAAAAGCGATCATTTCCACTTTTGACCCATTAAAGGTAAGGCTCCGTGGAGGGACTAGTTTTCATCATAGCGTAACAATGTGCACTAGACTTCATCAGGTTCCCTTCTTCTCTAACTAACAACCTCTTTCTAAAAAAATGGTCTTTCACCCAGTTGTGATCCTTGTTTCAAATATTATCTGAATTGTTAAAAAATTCTCCTCTGCCTAAATTCAAAAGGCAGTCCCTATGTATTTAAACCAGGGAATGCGATGGGAATAATCAAGGGCCAAGCAATCCTTTAGAACCTCTTTGCTTGGTTCAGCCCCCAGCCTAGACCAAATTTTCAGCCAAAGGGAAAGGGGGTGAAAGCCGTAATGTCAGATTAATAGGCCACACCCATTTCTTTGCGTACTGCAAATGTGGGGGTAGCTAGCAGCACACACAAAAACCTTCTCAAAATGGCATTTTCAGCAATTTGCAGCTCATCCTGGGTAGTATATCCACAGATTTCACTTCCATAAACCGCTTTAGAAATTCACTTGGCCCCGAAAATCTGTAAAAGGGACCCGGTGGGTTTACTGCCTAACCATGAGACAAAATTTAAAACAGCAGTGTTTTCCCTAACAAACTCCTCTTTCTGCCTACAAAACAAAGGGTGCCAATTCAAGGCGGAGTCGAGCAGCATTCCCAAATAAGAAAATACACACTTCTTTGGAACTATAAATCCATGCGATTTTGTGGCTTGTAGTCCCATAACCATAAAGATTTTTAGTTCTTTACAGAAAGGTCCAGGTCTTCCATAAAATGAACAAAGTTGTTCAACAAAACCAGCAGCCCCTGGTGGTTCAGGCCATAAGGACCACATTGTCTGTATATAATAGTACTGATGGAGCAAGGATTCGAGAAAAAGAAACTTGCTCGTATCAACCTCTCATTAACAGACACTAACAAATAGAAACCATAGATAAATGAAAACTAACATACACACGACATTCATACACAAGGAATAAAAGGCATCTTGCTTGCTTAAATAACGAAGACTAATTTTAAAAACCCACTTAAAACCGAAATTTGCTTTGCGCATGCGTGAACCTGTTTTGTGTAAGTAACCATGTGATTAACAGCGTGAGAGAAAAACTCTCACGCATGTGCAAAGAGTTGCTAACTGTAGGTCTCGAAGTACCGCATGTCTGGCATATGCTTGCCCAGATATTAAAATAGGTTTTTTGATACTAACACTTTGCATAACAAAGAAGAAAATAACATGGGCTAGAGTAGAAGGGGGAGGTAAACAATGATAATGACATATTTCAGAAACAAACATTTGTTTATGATTTTTTCGTCAATAGTGAACGTTTTGGGCCCAATATGCTAAGTCGAAATAAAGATGGCGGGTGAAACATAATGAAAGTTGAGTCTGCGCAGTGAAGACCGAGAGTGACCCGCTGACCGGAATATTGGTCGTCGTCCATATCCCAAGGACAAGAGCTTGAGAAATATCCTCAACTGAAGAAATTATATCAAATTTGTATCTATATATTTTATGAGATGTATGTGAACAGGAAGAGTCATGAAGAGTGAATAAATTAGGTGGGAAGGGTTTACTAAACAAAGAATTAGTTAAGAATTTTGGGATGACCTCATGAGGTGATGACAACCCCCCCTGCTCTGGCCCAATCGCAGTTCAGGTTTCACAGACATTTGCAACCTTTGAGGTGGGACATGCAAAATTAAAGGGTATAATTTGAGTGACTTAAAGTTAGAGACTGAGATCTGAATGAGAGAGAGAGAGACGGAGATTCTGAGATGCTGAGAGATGAGCTGTTGCTGCTAAGAAGAATCGTTAATGCTGAGTGTGGAATAGATAAGATAAGAATAGACTGGGAAGAATCAATACAGAGACACAGCCTGATTAGATTGAAGTTTTACGGAAGAATATCGTGGAGGTTGAGAGTGTAAGAGAGGGATGAACTCTGGTGTCTCCTGACTATTAATCAGGTGGCCTCCATAAATCCTTCTGGCCAGGGGTTGTATTTCCTGGTATTTCTGGTAACTATTACTCTTCCTTCAATTTTTAGATATTTGCTGTAAAGTATAAAATATTGTGTATTTTGTCTCATCATCTATCACTCCTAATGCATTTGAGTTTGTTGAAAGAGTTTGTATTTTGAATGAAATTGGATAAATGAATTTTTCTGTCCCATGAAAGTTGAGGGAGTTTACACTGTGAATCTGTACAAATGAGCATTCCTTTTTGATAGAATATTTAGCTATAAGAAAATGAATGAATTTGTTAATATCACCATCAACTACTCGACTAATTGTCCATTGACCAAAGGAAGAGTGTTTATCTGTGAAGATTAGTTAAGCATAGACTAATTCAGATCAAAGAGAAATAAAACTTGACCCCCAGCGAAATAGTCAGGAAATCTATATGTGCATATGGGCCCATTGTAAGTGATACGGTGATGTGTGAAAAAGTTTATCATGGCGTTTCGCTGGATCAGTTTTTCTGGTAGCAGAGTGATGGATATTATCGATTAGTTTTTGTGATTATTGATTATTGATTATTGACAATTGTTCAGACTAATTGACTATATGTTTAACACTAAAAGTTAGTGTTGCGTTTTATGTTGTCTGGAAGCACAGGTACAGAGATACCTGGCAATCCCGGGAATAGAATTTAGAAGAGTGTGATAAATGGAAGTCACACTGCAGAAGGTTACTCGTCTGTTGTCGTAATATTGAGAAGCTATGGAGGGCTGGCAGTGTTACATTAGGGACTATTTAATATAAAAGTTGAGTGTGTATGACAGCAGAGGGCCCGCCTGTGAACCTTTGGCCTTACTCAAAGGAGGAGTATCCCTAGAGGAGTAGCAGGTCCTCCCCGAGCTTGAGTGAAGAGTAAACAGGGTTTATTTACTCGCAGGGACAGGAAGGAATTTTCATTTGTGGCGCCTGAAGAAACTATCTTTGGTTTAGTGGAGCAGACAGAGTAGCGCTGTTTTACATTGTTACTAACAAGAATTTTAAAACGAAAAGACGAAAACAGACATTGTTGTATTACCTTGTGAAGGGAGGGTCAGTAGCAGGAGCTGGACTGATGTCACAGAAAGCTGTGCTGGTGTTGGTTGAAGCAGCGGGCATGAGAACACTGCAGATTTTAAACGGAGGGTCAGTAGTAGGAGTAATACTGACGTCACAAGAGTCACGCTGTCAGTGGTCAGGGTGTGTTGAAAAGCCTGATTGGCCAATAGATCGGTAGTGTGCTGGTATTGGGCAAAGACAAAAATACATAGAAAACTCTGATTGGATTGTTGGTGTGAGTTGCGCAGGTATTGGATGAGAGCTGAATAATACGTTTAGTGAAAATACAGAAAGGTTTGAATTGTCGAGTAAGTTAAATACAAGATCAAAGAAAAATGAAGGTGATTAACAAGATCAAGAATTTCTTTAAGAAGGATAAGCGAGTAATGGCTTGGGAGGGAATTCTTATGCCACCTCCTAACACACCGTCTTCCTATATGATGATAGAAGGTGGATATCATATGTGTGTATGGCTGGAAAATTGGGTGGAGTATACGAAAGATGATGGTGTTTTTGCTTTTCCTGAACATGGTTCTTTTAATGCAAGAGTACTACAGAATTTGAGAAACACGATGAATACATTGGATCCCAATCCAAGGTTGACAAGGTATGGGGCTTTAGAATAATGGGAAGTTGAGGCATTTAAGCGTGAGAAATATAGAGGAGGTGTAAGAAACAATAGAGGATTCTTCCAAATATATCCATTTGATACGCAAGGAGATCAGATAACCAGATGGAGAAGGGGTGTAGTGACTGAGGGTTTATATCCAGTATTAGTAGCTGAAGATCAAGAAGGTAGTAAATGCCAGGAGAAGACGAAACATACAGGTACGACAGGAATAGGGTGTAATGAATCAGATGATGAATTATTAGAGGACATTTTGATAAAGAGACCTCCGCCTTATCAGGGAAGTGCTAGGGATGCCACTCCAAGTGCCCCTATGATAGGAACTCCATTGGTTCCACAAGTTCTATATGATTAAACAGTAATTCGAGCATCGCAAGAAAAGGAAAGGGAGACATTGAACAAAACTAAAGAAGAGATAATTCAGAAGCTAAATCATTTAGGCCTAAATGCAGAAACAGTGACAGGACCAGTAACGATTGGTCCTGTGCTCACATTGTATAGTGACAAACGAGGTACACCAAAATCTCAAACTGCATCTTCGTAGAATAGGGCCAGAAAGGAAATAGATATGATAGATGATCAAATTAGTGAGTGTGAGTTGAATATTTCAATAATGGATCTACCAAATATTGGAGCTGTGACAGAAACCCCTAAAAGATTTTCGACCAGAAAATTACCAACTGTCACTTCAGTGGCAGGGAGTTCCACTGGATTTTCTCCTGAAGATCTAGAGGAATGGGTAAAAGAATTTGAAAGGAGGAAACAAAAGAAAATTGTTGTAAGCAAGTTAAGGGTGGACTTGGAAGAAATGATTATTGGGTCACTAGGTCTGGATAGATTGAGTTCCTATGAAAATGAAGAGTTGTTATTTCTATGTAAAAGTACTATAGAGCAGAATTTACCAAAAAAGATTTAGAACGCTTGAATGCGTCAGGAAGGAGACTGCAAATAAAGGAATTGATAATCCTTTTGAAGAAATGGGGAGATGTAGATCTTTGGAACAGCAGATGGACTAAGAAAAGAGAGGAGGCAATTGTTAAAGAGTTATCTGCATTTCCAATGAGAGAAGTGGAACAGGTTCAAAAGATGTGCTCACTGAGAGAAGTTCCGGGTGGAGCATATGTTCATGTTCCATGGACCAGACAGGATATTTTGTCTTTTGCAAATGACTTTCCAAGGTTGATAGATAAACCCATTGAATGGTATAAGCAGTAGAGAGATTTAGCAAAGTTTTTATTGAGCGATCTAGATTTTTTGTTTCATATAGTGGTATCAACAGACTTGTAGACAGAATGTAATATTAAGATGGATTGGCCCACCGAAGAGTATCCTAGAGATACGAAAACAGGAGCACCATCAGAGAATGTGATGAAAAAGTACAATCAGGTGATTACTTTTCTGAAAGGGAAAATTCCCCCGAAGGAAACAGATTCTGTTAAAATAGACAGAACAGCTCAAGAGTCTAACGAGTCAGTGCATGCCTATTATGAAAGGTTACTGCAGGTGTTTAAACAGTATAGTGGATTTGAGAATATTGGTGCTAAAGATATGGGACATTTTGTATATAGATTTGTCTAAGGATTAAGATAAGAAATACGTCAGATGATTCAGCAACATATGCTTTGCTGGCAAAGCAAGCCAATTGATGACATTCTGAAGTATGCAAAATACTGCAGTGATAAAGTTAAAAGAGAAAATTATGTGGGCTCAAGTAAAAATGGCAGAACGCCAAGAATGGCCAGAATGGACAGAATCAGAGTGCTCAAGTTTTGAATGAGAATGAGAACAAAGGAAAAGGAAGAATGAGTAGAGAGCAAGCGAGAAAGAAGTATCCTTGTCATGGGTGTGGAAAGCTTGGACATTGGAAGAATGAGTGCAGAAACTTTCAACAGAATAATGGGGAAAATCAAATTTTAAATTCACAGAAGCAGAATTGGGTGGTTGTGAACCAATAGCAACAGAAGCAGGTAGTTACTCCTCAGTTACAGGTGCCTCAAGCTCCTTTGCCCAACAATGAGAATGCTCAGGAGCAGAAATAAAGTGTGAACTCTGGATTCAGAGGAGAAAGTGGTAAGAATATACAGACTGTTCAACAATACTGGATGCAGAGTGCTGCAGATGAACTGGGATTGGCGCAATGACGGTGCCTGAGGGGGAGGAGGAGTGTGTGCTTGGCGCATCCTTGGCGGTAGTTCAGTCAGGTTCATTTATTTATGGGAAGGTAGAAGGAAATGATATCACTTTCCTAGTGGACACTGGCGCTACCCGTTCTACTGTGAGAACAGCAGAGATCCCAAATCTACCCCTCTCTGTAGAAACTAACCAAGTTGTAGGAGTATCAAATAAGCAGATTAGGGCTCTGATCACAAAACCAATAGAAATGAATATTGGAAATTTCAGAGACATACATCGATTTGTGGTATGTGATTCAAGTCCAGTAAACTTATTAGGGAGGGACTAGTTGTGGAAAATGAATTGCACCATCTTTTGTACGCCTGATGGTATAGCTTTTCAAACACCAGATGAAGATGTAGCATTCAAAATGATGCTAGCTAAACAGGGAACAAAAGTGGATGAGATGTTTTCACTTCTTACTGAAGGAGACTTGTCTGATAAACTGAAAGATACAGTGAGATCAGATGTGTGGGACTTTACAGGAAAAGTTGGTCTAATGGCAGAAGTAAATTCTGTCAAAGTGATAGTAAAGGAAGGTGCCCCACAATGCAAAATGAGCCCAGAAGTGAAAGCAGGAGTAGCCCAAGTAATTGATCAGATGATCGAAAAAGGAATATTAAAGGAAATATTAGGCAGTACTTGTAATTCTCCAATCATGGGACTCAGGAAGCCTGGTGGAAAATATAGAATAGTGCAAGATTTGAGGAAAATCAATAAAATAGTGGTACCCTGTTGTCCTGTAGTCCCAAATCACGCAGTAATTATTTATCAGATACCGTGGGATGATCGTTGGTATACTGTAATTGATTTTGCCATGCATTCTTCTCAATTCCATTGTACACAGACAGCCAATATCTTTCTGCCTTCCGGTTTGAGGACCGTGTTTTGGCATGGTGCTGAGTTCCTCAACGGTACACAGAAAGTCTGTCAATATCAACCAGATTCTGAAGAAATTTTCGAAGACATTAGTAATGCCAGGAAATTCAGTTTTGGTTCAGTACATTGATGACCTATTGGTGGCATCAAAAACGAGAGAAGCTTGTGTCACTGACAAAATAGCCTTATTGAACCATTTGGCAGAAGGAGGTCACAAAGTGTCTCTAGACAAATTACAATTCTGTAAACAGGAAGTTCAATATCTTGGATCAAGAAATATACAATACCAAACGGAGAACAATGGCGATCAAGGGCTGCCGGCTCTGCAATTACAAACACGGGTCTTTGGCCCATCTTTTATTCTGTTGCCCGGCCTTGCGCACAGCCCGCAGTCTCTATCTACGGCCAATTCTATTACAACTGGGCACCCGTACAGCCAAGGAGGCGATCTCTCAATTGTACACATTGAACAAAGTAAAACATATGGCTTCGTTTGGCAAATTCATCAAACAGACTCGATTATTGCTGACGGCTCCACCACTTAGAGACCCAGTCAATTGCAAGTCTGCTTGACGTCCACGGATTTTAATTATTGCCTTCTTTTAAATGCTGTTATCTTTTTTTACAACTTTGTTATATGCTAAGGTTTTATGTTATGGTTTTAAGTAACCAGCAATAAAATACGCATTCATTCATTCATTCATTCATTCATTCATTCATTCATTCATTCATTCCATTTGGCAGAAGGAGGACACAAAGTGTCTCCAGACAAATTACAATTCTGTAAACAGGAAGTTCAATATCTTGAACACAAGATAGAGAGAGGAGTCAGAAAGGTAACCTCAGAAAGAATAAAAGTAATTCGACAAATGAATGTGCCTAAGACTAAGAAAGAAGTGCAAATGTTTTTGGAAGTGGTTGGATACTGTCATCAATGGATAAGTGGATTTTCATTATTGGCAACACCTTTAATAAGGTTGACACGAAAAGAGATGTCTGATCTGATTGAGTGGGATGATGAAAGTGAAGAAGCCCTAGGAATGCCAGACTATACAAAAGAATTTGTATTATTTTGCTGTGAGAGAGAAGGATGTGCACTCTCAGTGTTAACCCAGAGACATGGATTGTCTCGACATCCCATTGAATACTTCTCTGCTACCCTTGACCCAGTGGCTGCAGCATTACCTAGCTGTTTAAAAGCAGTAGCTGCTACTTGTGTGAGCATGGCGCTAAGTGAATCAATTGTGATGGGACATCCCATCAAAGTGTATGTGTCTCATCAGTTGAGATCCTTTTAACAAGGACTCGTACTTAACATTTCACCCCTTGTCGGCTGACTAAGTATGAAAGAGTAATTTTGGGCGCTTAAAATGTAAGTGTGATAAGATGTACCATGGTAAATGCAGCAACCTTGTTGCCTGATTTTTATTTTGAGGAGGTGAAAGAAGAGGTAGATCATGATTGTCTGGATATGACAGAAATGTGTACCAAGCCCAGACTTGACCTTCCTTACATTCCCCTAGAACAATGAGCTTATGTGCTGTTTGTTGATGGGTAATGCTTGAGGAGAGAAAATGGAGAATTGATGTCTGCCTATGCTGTATGTACAGTGTCAGCAATTATAGAAGTTTTTTGTCTAAGAGGAGTAAAGTCTGCCCAAATTGCTGAACTATTTGCATTGGTGAGGGCATCTAAAGTTGGGAAGAAATTGAGAGTGACCATATTTATGGACAGTCAATATGGTTTCGGGGTTGTACATGATTTTGGCCAATTGTTGCTACAAATGGGATTTCTGACTTCTTAAGTATCTCCTATACGAAATGGCAAAGATGTTAAAGAATTATTAGAAGCATTACAATTGCCGAAAGAGATTGCAGTCGTCAAATGTGCCGCACATAATTCAGGAAATGACTATGTGACATTGGGTAACCCGTACGCAGACCAAGTGGCACAATTTTGTGCAAGAAATAAAATGTCTTTGAACAGAGGGATGGAAAAAGAAGTTACCAATTGCCAACAGATGTTTTTCTCTGCTTTTGAAACATGGGATGATGTTAGAAAATTACAGGGTGAAGCAGACTTGAAAGAGAAGGAACGATGGATGTTATGTTATGTTAATGGGTGACTTATATAGCGCACGGCTACTCCAAGGAGTGTCCGGGCTGATGATGAAGTATGGGTGTGTCTAGAAGGTAGACCAATAATGCCAGGTAGCTTGCTGTCACAAATGGCTAGGGTATATCAGGGAGTTGCACACGTTGGGAGGGATGCCATGATCAGACAGTTCAGACAAATGTGGTTCAATCCCAGATTCAAGGTAGTTGCTGAAAGCCTCTGTCAAAGGTGCTGGACTTGCCAATTGCAAAATCCAGGAATGAAAACTGTGGTGAGTTGGGGAAAAATTGGGAAAGAAGAAGGACCATTCACAAGATTACAGTTAGACTTCATCGAGTTTCCACCAAACATCGGTTTGAAGTATGTCCTTGTCATTGTTTCTCTGTTATCTCGATGGGTGGAAGCCTATCCGACGAGAAGAAACGACAGCCTAACAGTTGCTAAATTACTGTTAAGAGATCCTATACCCAGGTTTGGATTTCCAGTCACTTTAGAATCAGATAATGGACCTCATTTTAATGATGAGATAATTAAATTAATATGTGAAGCATTCAAAATTGAGCAGAAGTTACATTGTGCCTACCGACTAGAAGCCTCTGGAGTGGTCGAACAGCTCAATGGCATAATAAAATCCAGGTTAGGAAAAGTGTGTGCATCCACTTCACTGAAATAGCCTGATGATTTGCCGATTGTTTTGATGAACCTTAGAAGCATTCCTGATTTAAGAACAGGATTGAGTCCTCATGAAATTCTCATGGGAAGAGCAATGAGACAAGCATTTATACCTGGAAATAAATTGATGTATATAACTGATGATTTAATATTAGACAATTGCAAAGGGCTGGCTGATCTGGTATGTTCTGTGTCTCACCATGTTGGAGAAGTTCCAAATACAGTACAGCCAAATCAAGCTCATGATTTGTGTCCTGGACACTGGATCGTGATAAAGAAGCATACGAGAAAATCGTGCCTGGAAACCAAGGTGGAAAGGACCTCATCAAGTCCTATGGTCACGACAACAGCAGTAAAGTGTGCTGGAATTCCAAATTGGATCCATGCAAGCCATACTAAAAGAGTCCCAAGTCCACGTGATCGACCAAAGCAGCAACTGGTAGAACAAAGAAAGGAACCAGAAGCTGAGAGTTATGAAGCCGAAGAGATCGGAGAATCAGACTCTGAAGAACGCATTGACAATGAACAACCAAGTACGAGTCATATAGACGGGGCACCAATTACTGGGACTGAAGAGGCTGCTGTAGAGACCAGAAGAGAGCTTGAACCTGAAAGACCAGAACGAAGTGAGCAAAATACAGAAGAATCTGTTCCAGAAATCACAGATTCAACCCAGCCAGAAATTGAAGAAGAACTCATTGCAGTGGACTTAGATCAGGTTCAGTCACAAGAAGAAGAAGAAGAAGAAAAGACTATTGCTGAACATTCAAATACAACTCAGTTAGGAAAAGGGAAAGCATTTGTGGAAGAAAATTTAGACCAAGGTCAAACAACCGAAGAAGAAGAAAAGAGAGTAGAAAGTCAGGAACAAGAACAAACAACAAAAGATAAAAAAGGTAGGGATTCCAGAGCAAAGTCAACCAAAAGAAAGCGAAAATAAAAGAACACTTGAAATAGGTGAAGAAGGTGAAAGGGCAGTACAGACCAAGAGAGTTAGAAAAGATGATAGTTGGCCAAGTGGAGTGAAACGGCTGCTATATATTCTAAGAAGACCAGAGAAAAGGTTAGAACAAGTAGATGAGGTATCGAGTCAGGCCGGACAAGAACAAACAAGAAGAAAATCATTGAGGTCATCAAAAAGAATAAAGGTTCCAAGTAGAAAGTATAAAGCTCCAGATTGGACCTACATCATTCTTGAAGATTTCGAAAATCTATATCTTTTTTTTCTTTTAAATAACATTTTATTGAAATCAAAATTCACAACAAAGCAGCAGTCATGACACTTAATGGGTACCTACACAGGCGGAATACATGTATGGGCATTGGAAACAACAAGCAGTAGATCAAGGGCGATTGGCGCCGAAGCCATTCAGGCATTGAAACATTACAAGGTGGGTCACTGTACATTTGAGGACCCCTGGGCCCCATTCCACCCGATCCTAGCTAGGTGGCCTTAAGAGTTTAGGTCACCGCACTTGCCCCCAATTTGTCCAAGATATCCTGTCTCTCCCATCGCAGCTCCACCGTAGGAGAAATACAGATGTCCCCCCGATTTTTATTCCAACGTCCCCAATTGTGGTCCCACTTCCTAGGGCAACCTCGACCCTTATAGACCGTTTTCTCCGCTACCATAGCTAGATCCATATCCTTGGCCCAGACACGCAGCTGCGGCACGGCAGCCATCACCCACTTCTGGGCAATATTCCTTTTAGCGATGGCCCAACCCAACGCAGCCCACTCCTGCTCCGCTTGAGTGAGGTCCGTAGCTTCCCACACATTTAAGAGGCAGAGCTGAGGAGAGGGGGGTGACTGGTTTACCTATGGACCTCGCCATCTGTCGGGTGACTGCTGTTGTACCAGGGGGCAAGCCCACAGGATATGTATAAATGTACCTATCTGATGACAGTTTCGCAGGCAGAGCTCATCTGGGCACCTTCCCAATTGACACAGCAGGGTTGCATCAAAATACACACGGTGTAGCACTTTGAGCTGCACCAGGCGGAGCCGCATTGGTATGGTCACTTCCCTAGGGGAAGCTAGCGCATCCCTCCAGTCCTCGTCAGTCATGTCACCCATCTCCGTCTCCCACATGGCACGTGTTTTCTGCATTGTGTCGGCGCGATTATAAATTAACTTCTTATATGTTAAGGAGATAGCCCTGCGGTCCATTGGATCCAGCACCAGTCTGTCTTCCAAGGGGGAGTAGTT
Organism: Triturus cristatus; assembly: GCF_964204655.1. Classification (NCBI taxonomy): domain Eukaryota; kingdom Metazoa; phylum Chordata; class Amphibia; order Caudata; family Salamandridae; genus Triturus; species Triturus cristatus. Next base: position 551,140,356 of record NC_140588.1, read on the forward strand.
TGGGAGGAGCGTCCCCGTAGGCAGGGTGCTGTCGATAGCATGTCTAATTTGTAGATATCGATAATGTTCTGAGGGCGCAAACTGGTATTTAAGTTGAAGCTCAGCGAAGGACGCCATCCTGCCTTTAACCCCTATATCCCCCACCGAAGAGATACTAATAAGGTCCCATTTATCAAAACCCGTGCAAGTGCTCAACCGTCCCAGACATTCAGGTTCCCAGAGTGGGGTTGCCTTAGTCAACCGCCCAGACCACCCCATGCGCCGCTGGAGCCAGTGCCAGATTTCCACTGTTCGGGTCGTAGGGCCTGTCAAGTCCAGTTGTTTCGGGTTTGAGTACAATGTCCTGCTGTATCCTCCCTTCCCCAAAAGCCAGCGGTCCGTTCGGAAGCTAGGGTCATCGTGAGACCCGAATACCCACTGGTTGATTGCGATCAGTTGTGCTGCCTGGTAGTAGAGGCTTAGGTCTGGTAGCCCTATCCCACCGTCGTACCAGCCCATAGTCAGTTTTTGCATCGCGATACGCGGCGGCCCGGTATCCCATAACAGTCCACGCAGCGTCGCCTCAATCTTCATAAAATAGGCTTCTGGAATCGGAATGGGCATATTCTGAAGGGCATAGAGAAAACTGGGGAGAGCTAGCATCTTAAAAAGTGCCGCCCGGCCCAAGAGTGTAAGGGGCAATGTCTTCCAATGGACCACGTCGGCGCTGAACCGCTGCAACGGGCACACTAGGTTACGCTCATAGAACAGGGATGCGTCCGATGTTATGAAGATGCCGAGATATTGGAAGCCCTGTAATGTCACCGGGATATCATATCTACTAGAGCTATGCGGCGGGTCGCCCGAAAGGGGATACATCTGGGACTTGGACCAGTTGATCTGGTACCCAGAGTGGGCCCCAAAGACATTAAAAATATGCAATACCCGACGGACCGAGCGCGCCAGGGAGGCCAGATACAACAAAATATCGTCCGCATATAGAGATATACGGTCTTCATGAACTGCTGTCCATTTAAGGCCCCTGATTTCTGGGTCGCCTCGAATACAGACCGCAAGTGGCTAAGAAAATCTAGATCTTAATGAAGAACCAGAAAGTGGACATTTTGAGGAGCCTGATGAAAGGGAATTGAGACTACCTTAAAGACTTTTTCCTTGTTACAAATGGTGGATTCAATTAAAGACATTAAATAGGGACCCTGGAAGAAAGGCAAAGGCAGAAAACTTTGAAGTGTGGGATCACACGAAGAATTTAAGTGCTTAGTTGAAAGAAAATAAATTTAGGATTAACTTTAGAAACATAAAAAGGTAGAAGTAAAAGTGAATGAAAATCCGAAATCTAAGCTAAAAAAAAATATGTATTAAATGTTGTCTACTAAGTAGTACAATATTAATATTGATGTGATTATTAACACTTGTAATACCCGTTCTAATGATAACTAACAATAGGAATAACACAAATATAAGTGAGAGAGTAAATGTGAGTAATAAGAAAGCTACTATTACAAACTTACCCAAGGTGGATATAAGCATGTATTATCATGATAAATCTAATAGTGACTTGTCATTAAATGTATTCACTAAACTTCTCTACCACTATGTAGAGACAATGGATGTGAGTGATTGTTATGTTTGCATGAAACTACCTACGTCTGGCCCAGAGGGTGTGACTTATCATCATCTTCCTTTAACTTATGGTGTGTCTTGTAGTATTGTAACAAGTTTGTTTTATGGTACTAGAAAGTTACAGTACTTTTATAATAATCTAGATTTGGTCCATTCTGAAGTTCCCATTAGAAGAAATATGAATCCAATACTTAGTGCTACAAATGCAGAGTTTATGGGGGAATTCTTTCTAACCACGAACCTCATAGATATAACTTACGCTCATAGAAATAATTTAACGTGCCTTCTACTGTCACAAAATCACCCACCTGTACTCCCGTTTGTTCCTTCCTTGACGCAGCGCTTTCCCAACTCCCTCTGGAATCCACCAGAAAGGCAAGGATGTAAGACACTTGCCGTCCTGATAGGCCCCCGGCAGAGGGGGGAATTGGGATGATAGACAAAAGAAAAGACACTGGACTCCTGTCGACTGACTCGCCAATGGGGTTGTGTAAGCGTCTCTCTTAATGGATGAACTGATTCTGGGCTTCAGTGTTCTGCTTGTGAATGTTCTGGTAATTGTACCTATCAAGAAAATACAATAACATTTGCAATCTTGCAAGAACTATCTTGGAATAAAATATTTCTCTAATTGCCTAGTTTAAATATAACATACCCAATATCTCTGAATGCCCCACATCACTTCTTAGGTCAAAACATCTTCTTTTTGTCTTTTCCCAATCGGGCATACCTTCATAGAACATTACAAAAAATGTTGTTATGACATCACGGACATCACTTTCTTGGTGTGTTTAATTTGTTGTTGTTTTCCTCGAATATGAAATTTACAGACTTGATTTATCTTTCTCTTTACTCCCTAAAGGATTCTCAAAACTAAAAGAAAGAAATAACAAAAGAAACAACAAGTGCACTTATATCTGCAATTGTTCTCAGAAATAAATTATCACTGGTGCCATTAATTTCCGTTTTATCATTGCTCAGTAACTACACAAGTACTTATACTACTAGTATCATCCATAGTTCTGGTCCCTTTAAGTCTTTTAGCAAGACCCAAAGAATGTACATAAATCTCTGTTGCTTTGTTTCAAAATCAAAATCTATGTGAAAGTCTTAAAACCTTTTGAGGACTTCACGGAGTATTTCCAAAACGTTCTCTGTTCAATTGAAGGTCAAGAGTCTGTCACAGGTTTTAAATAGATTGTTATTCTTACCGGTAAAGCTGTATCAAAGTTCACGCGTTACCGTTCTGACGAAGCGTTGCTTGGCAACTCTTTTGTTGATGGTCTTTTCTTTTCTGCAGGGATCGGAAGAGTTGTCTGGGGAAGCCGGAAATACGATGGCGGGAAGGGGCGTCTGAAGAACTACTCTGGACAAAGCCAAAGAGATCGGGAGAAGATAGGGAAGGAAGCCGGGTGAAGCAGTGAGTAGATTCACCACCGATCCAAAATCAGGTGAGTGCTCCTTAATGAAGCTAAGCATCGGTAACGAAGCAGGTGGGGTTTAAATAGTGTTAGGCTTCGGCTTTTCACACGTGTGCACGTGAAAACAGCATGAGCTCTGCATCTTTTCGCAAGTGCTTCACATGTATATTTCCAGACGGTTAACACGTGCAAAGACGCCTGTAGCAGAGAACTGCTAATTTGCCTAATGTTCTTAAACATTGATGAAGGTGGAAAGGTGCTAACATCAATAAGCATTGGTCTCAGCAAGACATTAAACAATCCTTGGTGTCAGCAAACTGTATGGCACATTAAATCATTGAAAAAATATAAAACATGATACCAACTCTTGCATATTACCACTCAAAAGCCAATAATAAAATCATAGTTCAAAGAACATGTTCATTGACTTTTATCATAGCCAAGTTTAGCGGTCTCCTGACATCTGCGAAATGAAGAAAAAGATTTTTTAAATTTAGTGGAAGAAAGAAGGCAGGATTTTCAAAAGAAAGCAGTTGAACAGAAGTCCCATGTACCTCCAAGGGTTGCACTAGAAGGGGACTATAAGAAAGGCTCATGCTGCAATGTCCCTGGAGTTTTCAAAAATGGCAAAATTCTGTCTTCAAAGAATTAAAACTGAGTACAACAGTGTATTCATTGGTACTAGTGAATGTGAACACACCTTCCTAATAATATGGGGATGGGGACTCAAAGGAGGTATGGATCCTGTATTTCCAATTATCTATTTATGTATGTGGGAAAAATGCCTATTACGGGTTACCTGCAAGATGGTATGGCAGTTGTTATATTGCCATCATTTTCCCGAAGGTGTATGACATTAATAAGAAAAATTAAATGAGTGAATTAAGCAAAGGACTAACAAGAAATAGAAGAGCAAGTTTTTCTGAAATAGTAGGTGATATATTTGATGCATTGATAATGTCAGTTGGAGGTACATTAAATTCTCATAAAATACGTCTATTGTCCACTGTGGTTGCCCGTTTATCTACTGTATACTGCTGGAGGATTCTTAATGATCAATACTGAAATGTTAGTGATCAGATTTATGGTTTTGCAAAATAGACTTGCCCTTGATATTCTTTTGGCAAAAGAGGGTGGAGTCTGTGGTATGTTGAAAGTTGAACACTGCTGTACGTATATCCCAGATAAAAGTAAAGGTATTGAGGGATATAGCAAGAATATTTTGAAGATTCATAATGATTTGACCCAACTGGAGGTTGACGGTCCATGGGAAAAACTTAGTAAAGGTCTATCGAAATTAAGTAGCTGGTTTTCCATTTTTGGAAATAGTTTATTAGGAAAAATAGTAATCCCTATGGTTACCATAGCATTAGTGATACTGATGATAATAATGACCTATAAATGTTGTAAGGGAAAATTGAAAACAAAGTCAATGATTGAAATAAAGAACAAAAGAATGGGAAGAAAAAGAAAGTGGGCAGAAATCGAGTTAGAGGAAATGAAAGACAATCTGTATGGTAGAATGAAAGGGATGAATAAAAGGAAAGAAATAAAGAAAATATAAGATCAAATGTAGATACTAAGATTTAATGTTAATCTTGGCAATTGGTAATGATGAGTATTTTATGATGGCTCTAAAATGCCATCAGAGGGGGGATTGATGGAGCAAGGATTCGAGAAAAAGAAACTTGCTCGTATCAACCTCTCGTTAACAGACACTAACAAATAGAAACCATAGATAAATGAAAACTAACATATACACAGCATTCATACATGAAGGAGAAAAAGGCATCTTGTTTGCTCAAATAAAAAAGACTAATTTGCTACGTGATTAAAAACCCACTTGAAACCGAAATTTGCTTTGCGCATGCACAAACCTGTTTTGTGTAAGTAACCATGTGATTAACCATGCGAGAGGAAAACTCTCACGCATGCGCAAAGAGTTGCTAATAAGGGTGGGCGTAGTTCGCGAAGTAGCACTTCGCGAAGCTACGCAAAGTGAAGTTCGCACTACGCGAGCTACGCGTAGCACTTCGCGAACTGCGAAGTAACATGTTCGCACTGTGCAAGATGTTGTTTTCAATGATTGCACAGTGCGGACAAGCAACCGGCACTGTGCAATCATTGAAAATGGCATCTTGCACAGTGCGAGCTGTAGTTTTCTGCTGCTCGAGTAGATTTTTCCTCGAGCTGCAGCTTTCTCAACGCGAACTGGTAGTTTCTCATCACGAGCGGTCGCGAGCATACGCGACCCCTCGCAATGAGAAACCTGACCTTCTCGCGTTGTGAATCTCGCCGGGAGGTTTATTTTCCATGCTCGCGATCGCGAACAAGGAAAAAGTCTCGCCAGGATGTCATTTTGCTTGCTCGCGGTCGCCAACATGACGTTGAGGACCGCGAGCAAGCAAAAAATGACCGCAGCACTACGCAACACTACGCTACGCGTGTTCGCACTGTGCTACGTGCAGTTCGCGTAGTGCGAAGTAGCGCGAACTTCGCAAACTACGCGAGCGTAGCGTAGTGCTTCGCCCAGGCCTAGTTGCTAACTGTAGGTCTCGAAGTACCGCATGTCTGGCATATGCTTGCCCAGATCTTAAAAGACGTTTTTCGCTACTAACGCTTTGCATAACAAAGAAGAAAATAACATGGGATAGAGTAGAAGGGGGAGGTAAACAGTGATAATGACATATTTGAGAAACTAAAATCTGTTTATGATTCTTTCGACAATAGTGAACGTTTTGGGCCCGATATGCTAAGTCGAAAGAAAGATGGCGGGTGAAACGTAATGAAAGTTGAGTCTGCGTAGTGAAGACTGAGAGTGACCTGCTGACCGGGATATTGGTTGTCGGCCAAACACCAAGGACAAGACCTTGAGAAATATCCTCAACTGAAGAAATTATATAAAATGTGTATCTATCTATTGTATGAGATGTATGGGAACAGGAAGAGTCACAAAGAGTGAATAAATTAGGTGGGAAGGGTTTACTAAAGAAAGAATTAGTTAAGATTTTGGGATGACCGCATGAGGTGATGACAACTCCCCTGCTCTGGCCCAATTGCAGTTCAGGATTCACAAACATTTGCAACCTTTAGGGTGGGACAAGCAAAATTAAAGGGTATTATTTGAGTGACTTAAAGTTAAGGACGTAGACTGAGATCTGAAAGAGAGAGAGAGAAACAGAGATTCTGAGATGCTGAGAGATGAGCTGCTGCTGCTAAGAAGAATCATTAATGCTGAGTAAGGAATAGGCGAGAAAAGAATAGACTGGGAATATTCAATACAGAGAGACAGCCTGATTAGATTGAAGTTTTATGGAAGAATATCAAGGAGTGAGAGACTGCAAGAGAGGGATGCGCTCCGGTGCATCGGGGTATTAGAAAAGAATAGTAAGTATAATCCTATCCTGTACCTGTCCTAAAGTCTTTGTCTCCTGACTCTTAATCAGGTGGCCTCCATCAATCCTTCTGACCAGGGGTTATATTTCATGTTATTTCTGGTAACTATCACTCTTCCTTACATTTTTGGATATTTGCTGTAAAGTATAGATTATTGTGTCTTTTGTCTCTTCATCTATTACTCCTAATGCATTGAGTCTGTTGAAAGAGTTTGTATTTTGAATGAAATTGGATAAATGAATTGTTCTCTCCCATGAAAGTTGATCGAGTTTGCACTCTGAATCTGTAGAAATGAGCGTTAATTTTGATTGAATTATTAGGTAAAATATATTGAATCTTACCTGGAGTCTGTGATTATTTCACTAAAAAGCTATAAGAAAATGAATGAATGTGTTAATATCACCATCAACTATTGGTCCTTTGACCAAAGGAAGAGTGTTGATCTGTGAAGATTAGTTAAGCATAGACTAATTCAGATCAAAGAGAAATAAAACTGGACCCCCAGCTAAACAGTCAGGAAATCTAAATGTGCATATGGGCCCATTGTAAGTGATACGTTATTGTGTGAAAAGTTTATCCTGGTTTTTCGCTGGATCCGTACTGTGGTAAATAAAATTCATTACCGGGACTTAATTTGATACGGAAACATAATAAAATAGCTCAGTAAAATGAGAGGCAGAATCCGTGGTATTAGAGGTTCGGAATGGGCTTTATTCCAATGATCGATTATAATCGGTTGCTCCAAGTTCCATCACCACGGAGGTTCAGGAAGTGAAGTACATACTTTATTGACAAGAAATGACTTTTATAGTACATACATTACAATGAAGCGAATGCAGTAGGCGTAACAATTGATAAGGAAAATGACGATTCATATGCGTAACCGAAAATGGGTGTAATAAGGAGTAAAAAGGAACATAATTGGTTATGATGTCATATATAGGTGTATCTATAAGATAATACTTGGCATAGATGCGCGCGCAGCAGCATGACGTGTGATTGACGTGCAACTAGGGGGTGAAGGGGACTTGACATTTAGCTCTACATGTGGAGACGAAAAGTCTGGGGGGTCAAGTCAACCTAATCCCAAATCATATCTAACATCCTATGTTTAAAGAACTATGTTATCCACAAAAGAAGGACTCTCGGACAGAATCTATTCTATACTGACTGTGCGTGCGTGTACAAGCGTCTAAGTGTCTACACTAAATGCGAGGGGGTAGGAATATTCCATGGTAACAGGACTATGAATTACTTGCATAAAGACAGCGAAGCCGAGCCATTGCTCGGTAGCTGGAAGAATGTTTATTTAAACTACTAGACAGGAATGCATCGGCTGAGGGGTGAAGCAGATAACTCGAAGGTGAAATACAGTTCTTGGCAGAGAATAGGCTGATGTCAGGCTTCGTGAGCCGCGCAGAGAATGAGACAAAGTTCATGGTCACAGATGCAGGCTCAGACTGGAGTTTTCAGAGGCAGAAGGCAAGAAGAGTTTGACGACAGAATCAGGGCCTACTTGCCTGGACTGTAAAATGGCATAGGTGAACCATATAAAGCCGGTGGCTTTTCATACTTAGGAATGGAATATCCGGCCTATTCATGGCGGATCTGACAGAGGACATGTTGATGGTGGACGCACATGTGTTTGCGTCTTCATAACTGGAACTGGAGGAAACATACATGTACTTGTAACATGCACATAGAACCGTTGGGGTCCAAGATAGGGGACATATCTGACCAGAAAAATCCATATTTCCACATTCCCTCCTTGTCCCCTACTTGCCCGTCAAGAGATATCAATCTTCATTAATCCATTGATCTGTTCATATAGCATCATTTGTTCTTCTTTCTTCTTCCGGGATCTTGAATGAAAATCTTGATGTGGAATACACGATGTGGCACACAGACCACAAATCGCTGGTCCACATTGTAGACATAGACAGCAACTGAATAGTATGAGAAGGCCAACACCTAGGAAGGATAGAACTCTCCATCCCCAGGCTGATATCACACTCCAAAACCAACCGGACCAAGTCCAAGTGCCTGGGTTCTGGTGTATCTGGCTTACAATCTTATGAAGGCGAGTTATAGCTTTATATACAGATGGCGAATTTTCTGGTATGAATACGCAGCAGCTTGATCCGATGACCCTACAAGCTCCGCCCCTATCAGCCAGGATGACGTCAAGGACAAGACGATTTTGAAGCACAACAATCCGCATAGCAGACTGCTCTTCTGTTAAATTGCCTAAGGCGGAAATAGTTTCATTCACTACCGCTTCAAGGGTTCTAGTTAATCTACGTATCAGCTTACTATTAGTAACAGTACCTATATAGGGAAAGATGCCTTTATTGAAATCTGTGTATTTTTCCCATGCTGTTTCAGTGTAATCGACAATTGGGAGATCTCTCCGCTCTCTGTTGTGTACTAAATGAATATTTCTATAATAATCAGGAGGAGCTAGGAAAACAGGTGGCAAAAGGAATGCAATGTAGCAGGTACCATCCCAATCTAGAGGTAGACGCATATATGCAGTCTGACCACATATAAAGTAGGAGTGGCGGTAAGCTCTAAATGAAGATTTGCCTTGATCACTGAATTCTACTGTAGTAGTGCATTTACTATGGCCCATATGTATGGAACCAACTTTTCTTACACACAATTCACCTTTCGCTGGGAATACTGACATGGTTGGTAAAACTAGTTCAACTTCGGATTCGACATTTAGAACCATGAGATTAGGAGTAAAGTTACCTAATCCATATACTTCATTTTCTAGATCAGTTCCTGTTCCTTTGGGGCGACCCTCCTTGTCAGGGTAACAGACTTTGAATAAAACTAGGTTCAGATTTCCCCATACCCAATGGTCTTGATAAACTGCTGTGTCTGAGTCTATGGAATTGATTAAGCTGAACCATGCTCCACAGGAGCCATTATGTGTAAACGGATGTGGAAAGAAAGGCAGGACTCCTTCATAATTCTGATAGGGAGGGAGCCGGCCACACACCCAACAATTAGTTGCATTACTAGTCTGATGGGAATGATGTAACATACTAATGAAAGTGTTATTGCGCAGCGCAAGTCTATAAGACAATTCATGCGGGGGTAAGTCACTAAAAGAATGTTCAGCAGTAACATTGTAAACGTTTCTGGCAATAGGGTAATATATGTGCAACAATATACTTGCAGTAATTAATAAAAGACTTAAGAAAAACAAGATTAATAATGTCACTATGCAATGGCTACGCAGTGATTTACAATACGCCTGTCGTTTCATCATTTTTCGCGACTGTCCATGATTCAGGTCTAGGCGATACATGTCGGAGACAGATTCAACCGCTTCACCTAGGAGAGGACTTAAACAATCAAATCGTCCGACGGCCTAGGCCTTAATTTTAGTTTATAAAGTTCTTTACTGTCGGCCTCAGCCAGAGGTAGTTTTGAGTCAATTGGTGAGGACACACGAGGTGGGCTGTTTACATCTGAAGGAAGTCCATGAAATTTTTTGATATGACTTGAATGCACCCATCTTTTCCTGCCCTCGATCTTCACGGCTGTCCTTGTGGTCAGCAGGACCAACTTGGGTGTCTTCCACCTGGGCTCCAGCTGAGTCTTTCGGTCGAAATTCCTCACAAGGACGAGGTCCCCCGGAATTACGTCATGGGGTTTCACCTCAGTGTTGTCGGGAAAGGCTGCAGCTACCTGTGAACGACAAGATTGTAGTGCAGACATCAAGGAAGCCAAGTAATCTGTCAGCATATTACAGTCAATATCAGTTATTTTGCGTGGTATAGGCGTCCCCCACATATTTGGTGGTCTGCCGAAGATCACTTCATACGGGGATAGCCCTGTTCGAGAGTGTGCTACCATTCTCATGTAGAAGAGTGCAACTGGTAACGCTACTACCCAGTCGACACCTTTCTCTCTGCATATTTTGGACAATCTGATTTTCAGTATCTGATTATGTCTTTCTACGAGACCTGCTGCTTCGGGGTGTCGGACACAGTGAAATTTCCACTGATAACCTAACAAAAGTGAAACATGTTTCATTAATTCGGATGAGAACGGCTGGCCGTTATCTGAGTGAACAACACGTGGTAAACCGTATCGTGGGAAGAATTCTCGAACTAACTGTTTGGCAGTAGTCGGGGCAGTGTAATCTGAAACCGGGTATGCCTCCGTCCAGCGGGACAGAGCGCAGACAACTACGAGAACATATTTGAATCCTCGACATCGTTCCATCTGGATATAGTCCATCTGGAGTACTTCAAAAGGGTGATTAGGAGGATGAAATCCACCTTGTTCTACGGGAACACTTTTTCCTGGGTTGAACTGGCAACAGATCATACAGGTACGGACCTTTTGTTTGGCTGCTGCTCGTAAATGTTTATTGAACCAAATGTGTTGAATGCTGTCTAGCATAGCTTTTTCTCCTAGATGTGCTGGACTATGTATAGTGTTAACTATAACTTGGACCATTGAATCAGGAAGGAACCACACAGACTTTTCCTTCATCATCCATCCTTGGTCCGTTTGGATCCCTCCTAATTCAGTCCATTTCTTTATTTCGTCTGGTGTAGCATGTGTCTGTATGTCAATTACGTCAAAAGTAGGATCTTTAACTGTCATACAATGTGTCGGCATCGGGACTATTGTCTTTGTCATGTCGGATGTTTGGGTTTGAGCAGTCTGTTTAGCTGTTCTGTCGGCTAGATCATTGCCTTGAGAAATGATATCAGTAACCTTCGTATGAGCTTTACATTTCATAATTGATATTGCAGTCGGTAGATGTATCGCATCTAATAAAGCATGAATGAGGGGTCCGTGCTGAATGTGGGCACCGTGGGAAGTTAAATAACCTCTCTCTCGCCACAGCACGCCGAAGTCATGTACAACTCCGAATGCATAACGTGAATCAGTGTATATGTTGACTTTTTTATTTGTGGCTTGAATACAGGCTTGTGTCAGAGCAATAAGCTCTGCGGCTTGAGCTGACAAAGTATTTATACGATTAGTTTCAATGACTTCAGTATCTGTTGTGACTGCGTAAGCAGCCACCAACTCTCCTGTATTTGTTCTCATACATGAACCATCTACATACAATGTCAGGTCTGGGTCTGACAATGGGACATCGGTTAAGTCTTGTCTGGGTTTCGTCGTTATAGTAATAACTTCAATACAGTCATGGGCTAGTGGGTCTGTTCCGGTTACTGGCAAAAGTGTGGCAGGATTCAATGTGTTACAGCGTCTGATTTCTATGTGTGGCTGAAACAATGTAAGTTCGTACCCTGTAAGTCGCGCTATAGTCAAGTGTTGTGTTTGCGTTCTATTTACAAGAACCTCTACTGCATGTGGTACTTGAACTGTCAATGGATGTCCTAACACTATGGCATCGCTTTGTCTGATTGCTAAAGCTGTCGCTGCCACTGATTTTAGGCATGCAGGCAAAGCCTGAGCTACGGGATCTAATGTACTAGAAAAATAAGCACATGGTTTGTGTGCTCCTGCTTGTTCCTGTGTGAGTACTGACAAGGCAGTACCTTCGCGTTCTGTAACAAAGAGTGTAAACTGTTTTCTGTAACATGGCGTTGCTAAAACAGGTGCTTGACATAAAGCTTTCTTTAGGCTTTCAAAAGCTTGTGTATGTTCCCGAGTCCAAGGGAGAACAGTCGATGTGGCTGCCTCCTGTGTTGTCAATTGAATGAGTGGTTTTGCTAGAAATGCGTACTGAGGGATCCACTGCCTGCAATATGACGTGAGGCCTATGAAAGCCCGCACCTCCTTTTGTGTCTTGGGTATTGGCATGTTAGCTATTAACTGAATGCGGTCGGGTGTAAGCTGCCTTCCCTCCTTGGACAGCGAGTGTCCAAGATAAATAACTCGCTGGACACAGAATTGCAGCTTAGAAGGGGACACCTTGTGCCCCTTTTCGGCTAGAAATTGTAAAACTGTCAGTGATGCTTTTTCACATTCGGGTTCGCTTCTAGCGGTGATCAACAGATCATCGACATATTGAAGCAAGGCAGTGTTAACTGGCATGTGGATACTGTCAAGTTCTCGTTTCAGTGCTTGGCTATAGATGCTGGGGCTTTCTGTAAATCCTTGAGGTGCGCGTGAGAATTTAAAGCTACGTCCATTTAAACTAAATCCGAACAAATATTGCCTTTCTGGATCTATTGGGACGCTGAAAAAGGCATTCTTGAGATCGATTACAGTAAAGAATGTCGCTTCGGAATCAATAGCTGTCAGTAATGACGAGATGTCTGGGACCACAGGAAATTGTGGCACAATGCATTTGTTTAATTCGTGCAGATCAATAACCAATCGATATACTGGCAGGGCCTTTGGATCTGTTCGTTTAAGAATCGGAATTATTGGTGAATTACATACATTGGAGTCTGTTTCCACAACCACTCCTTGGGCAATGAGCTCGTCAATGATTTGCAGCAAAGCCACTACAGCATCTGGGGGTAACTTGTATTGTCGCATTCGTGGTAGTACCACTCCTGCCTTTAGTGTGACTCGATATGGTGTAATATTCATGCAACCAACATCAGTAGGGCCTTGTGCCCATAGATGTGTAGGTAAAGTCTGCAGTCGGGGATCCATGTCTCTAGACACATAATGACCTTTAAAATCACGTAAAAACAACCTTACTCCTTCCGGAGAACAACATATTATAGCTCCTAGAGCTTTCAGTGTTTTTATTCCTAACAGATTTTCTGGACATGATTTAGTAAGCAATAAATCTGTAGTTCGGGTCAAAGGTCCTATCGTAAGTGGGAGAGGCTGTGATACTTCATTAACAATAGGTTTTCCTGAAAAACCAAGGGAAATATTCTGTGAGCCTGAGAGGGGTGCCCCTGGAACTTCACTACGTTTTATGGTTGTTCGACTTGCCCCTGTATCGAGTAAAAATTTTCTGTCTTGGCCTAATAATTCACTATGTACATAAGGTCCTTCTTGATCTACAGGGATCTCGATAAGGGGTAAGTCAACTTCCCTCTCTAGGCTTGTTCATGCGTATCGTTGATAATCAGGATAGTCGTACTGTGCGGTCTGGTACAGTTGTCGTGTCGTGGTTTGTGTGGCAGCAACGGGCAGCGCTGGTGCAGCTGGCACAAACTGTATAGACTGTTGTGAAGCTGGCATGGACTGTGCATGCTGCGGAGCTCCTTGTTCATTCTGGTCCTGTCTAGGTGGCCGTGGTCTTTCTTGTGTTTTACCTATGGCGATATTATGTTTCAAAACTGGACAATCGTGTACGTAATGACCTGGCTTTTTACAATAATTGCATGTCCCTTTTACAGGTCCTGCTGAATCACCGGAATGTGTCATACCCTTTTTATGTCCTTCAGCTGGGACTGTCTGAGAAACTAACATTTTCATTTTCGTGTCTTTCATGCGTCTGTGTTCATGTTCTTGTTCCTCTCTAATTCTATTGTGATGGTACTGTAACATTTGTAACATTTGTGATGGAGTGTTACCTTGCCAGGTACTCTCGAATTTTAATACTCTATTCTTTACTTGGGGCAGAGCATTTTCTACTAATTTTGTTACGAACAGATGTGGGTATGATTCGCTACTTGCTTTTAGGCCACTATTTATACCAAAACATTTTTCAAATCGGGCATAGTAATCACTAGTGTCTTCATCTTGCTTCTGCTTACAGGCTGAAATTGTACCCCAATCTTCCTTTTTCGTAGTTAATAAACGTGGCAGTACCTGTACTAATAAACCTGGTAGTGCTTTAGTTTTATCCCCAAGTCCTTCTCCTGCAGTTCGGGCCTTTTCTTCTGCTTCTAATACTGACCATTCTATCTTTTGGTCTCCTACCTCCCACTCTTTTTCCCTGAGTTTCTCATAAATGCCAGCAGGCATCAATACCTTTAATATTGTCATAATGTCGGGATAGGTATACTCTCCCATGAGTAACATGTCTTTAATTTCTCGGTGAAAACCCGCTGGATCTTTGTCATGACTGGGTACCACTTTCTTCATTTCTAACAATTCTATTTTTGATATGGGCGTATATACAAATACGCGCTTAAACTCGTTGTCCTCGCCCTTTATTGGGTGCACTTCTCGTAAGGGATTCTGTCTATCCATGTAATACGTGGTTCTTTCCTTGATGGGCAATGAGACACGGTCTGAACATACAAAAAGAATATACTGCTTTCTTGATTCTAGAATTTCTTTAATTAATTTAGTACCTGAACCTCTCCATCTATTCATAAGCAATTCAGTCAATATGTCAGGTAAGGGACCAGGGTCCGAATGCTGACTCTGATATAGTATAATGAGTTGTTGAATCATATAAATCCCAGCTAACCGCTGTTCATCTGGGGTGAGATTCAAAAATGTGCGTGCTACTGTATCATCACTATATTTTCCGGGACTGTCAACCCAATGGACAGCTGACCTGGCTAATTCTTGTTCATCCATAGAATCGAGAAAATGATAACCCCTTCGTTCTCGAAGTAATTTGTCAGCTGCTTGGAACGAATGCTCGTTAGACCTGATGTTAATTATAGGTATTTGGAAATTCCTGTTATTATCTGGACATATCGGACGTATCGGGTCAATAGGACATCTATTACTATTACAAGATCTTCCTTTACCTACATAGGCTATGGTGTCTGACTGTCCTGCGGGCAGTCCTGACCCTTCCTCCTCGTTTTGTTCGAACTCGTCTACCGCTAATCTTTCTTCGTGTAGGCGTTCTATTTCTTTACGGATCTTTCGGCACATGGCTATTATACAATTTTGTTTATCATGTCTACCTTCTGATATATTCTGGCTCCATCTGGTAAGAATTTGCATTGCTTCCGGGTCTACCCCCGGTCGGTCTTCATTTCTGATCACACAATTTATGAGGAAACGTAACAGTTCCCCCTGTATCTCCACTTTCTGATATTCCATAGCTCTGTTAATACATTCAGAATCTTGCCCTGTTTGAACAAAATGATATATATTATCTAGATGCGCAGTCATTCCTGGTAATTTCCCTAAATACACTGCGGCTCGTCTGATACGTAATGATGCTAGGGTCATTTCGTCCTCTTTTCCGGGCACAGGGCCATATCTACAATCTATAAGAAGTTCCTTAAGCGTACGGGCATTTATGAGTTTGGGGGTACGTGAATGTGCTGACTCTTGAAACGTAAGTTTATTTATTCTGGGTGGCGTAGAAAAAATGTTACTAGCACCTCCCGTAGCCCCATCTGGGGTGTCGGGTGTGAAAGGATTCGTTGAACGTGACACAGCAACTATAGGTGTGGACACAGCTATAGAAGCAGCTGTAGGAACAGATGTAGAAACAGATGTGCTTGCCGGAACTTGTGACACGATCTGTTGCTGTAGGGATACGGGTACTGGGTCTTGGCGTTGAACCTCCCTGATAGGCGGTCTATGTGGGGCGGAATTAGCATACTCGGGAGCTGCGTCATCTAAATATGAGGAAAGAAAAACATCTTCTGCGGTTCTAGGATGCCCCTTAGGATGTACCTTTATTGGAAATAATGGGGTTGGCAAGTCTTTCGGTGTTTCTGGAGTAGCTTTAGGTAATCCTTCAGCCAGAAGGGGATACATACCATTCATAAGGGCATTTCTTTGTCTGTCTACTTGTTCTGATTTCACTCGGATACCTTCCTCAATTAATAGATTTTCTCGAACTTTATTGGAATTCTCTTTACTCTTCTCCTCCTGTCTACGTGCTTTTTCTGAACGTCTATGAGATTCTTTACGCCATAACTCAACGGCATCTTTCTGTGACTGTCTGACTTTCCTTTTCCATAACTCTTCTTCTACTTTCATGATGCACTCTGCATCCCAGGTTCCCGCTGTGGGCCACCTCTGACTTTCTGGTAATTCCTTGGTGTAGTCTACCCATAAATCAAGAAATAATATAGCGTCTAAGCCATGTTTATGATACATGAAGTACCCTGGAGTGTCCCTAGGAGGAATAGGAACGGCTTCTTCGAGTACCCCTTTTCTTGTAGTGATCTGTCTTAGTTTCGAAAAGAGCGGCATATTGAGAACTGATCTGATACTTAATCTTGAACACACTTAGTACAAAAGCACAATAATGAACAACCATTCATACCACAATATGCAGGACGTTTAACACATTAAACATTAAACATTAAACATTTTTTAACCTTTAAAATAACCAACAATGATGATCGTCTGCATAACTAATCACCAAGCAAAATTCTTTGACAATAACTAGATACTTCGGAATACTTGATATACTGCTAAACAGTACATATACACTGCTAAAACAGTGCAGACCGGATTTGTGTACCCAAACCCGTCTTGACCGGCACAACCCATGTGCACGTCAGAAATGCCTCCCCAGCAATGGTACTCACCGGGTAGCTTCGGAAACGGAAGGCCTCGGAAACTGAACTTGGACCGGACTGGACTCGACTCGACTCGTCGGAAACTGGACTCGACTTCGAACTGGTGGGCCTCTGTATACCTCGGATCTTGCTCTCTCAGCTAGGCTCTGGTCGGGATACTTCGCACTTCTCACCGCCTCGTCTGGGTGTTGATCGCAGCCTCAGTCGCCCCCGCTTGACCGGAGGGAGATACAGGAAATCCTGCTGGTACGCGTTATTGTCCGTCCAGCTGTGGCAGGAGACCGGGCCTGCAACTCACCGCCGGCGCGTGAGATGAGAAAGTGTCCCTGTTCGGGCGCCATTCATGTGGTAAATAAAATTCATTACCGGGACTTAATTTGATACGGAAACATAATAAAATAGCTCAGTAAAATGAGAGGCAGAATCCGTGGTATTAGAGGTTCGGAATGGGCTTTATTCCAATGATCGATTATAATCGGTTGCTCCAAGTTCCATCACCACGGAGGTTCAGGAAGTGAAGTACATACTTTATTGACAAGAAATGACTTTTATAGTACATACATTACAATGAAGCGAATGCAGTAGGCGTAACAATTGATAAGGAAAATGACGATTCATATGCGTAACCGAAAATGGGTGTAATAAGGAGTAAAAAGGAACATAATTGGTTATGATGTCATATATAGGTGTATCTATAAGATAATACTTGGCATAGATGCGTGCGCAGCAGCATGACGTGTGATTGACGTGCAACTAGGGGGTGAAGGGGACTTGACATTTAGCTCTACATGTGGAGACGAAAAGTCTGGGGGGTCAAGTCAACCTAATCCCAAATCATATCTAACATCCTATGTTTAAAGAACTATGTTATCCACAAAAGAAGGACTCTCGGACAGAATCTATTCTATACTGACTGTGCGTGCGTGTACAAGCGTCTAAGTGTCTACACTAAATGCGAGGGGGTAGGAATATTCCATGGTAACAGGACTATGAATTACTTGCATAAAGACAGCGAAGCCGAGCCATTGCTCGGTAGCTGGAAGAATGTTTATTTAAACTACTAGACAGGAATGCATCGGCTGAGGGGTGAAGCAGATAACTCGAAGGTGAAATACAGTTCTTGGCAGAGAATAGGCTGATGTCAGGCTTCGTGAGCCGCGCAGAGAATGAGACAAAGTTCATGGTCACAGATGCAGGCTCAGACTGGAGTTTTCAGAGGCAGAAGGCAAGAAGAGTTTGACGACAGAATCAGGGCCTACTTGCCTGGACTGTAAAATGGCATAGGTGAACCATATAAAGCCGGTGGCTTTTCATACTTAGGAATGGAATATCCGGCCTATTCATGGCGGATCTGACAGAGGACATGTTGATGGTGGACGCACATGTGTTTGCGTCTTCATAACTGGAACTGGAGGAAACATACATGTACTTGTAACATGCACATAGAACCGTTGGGGTCCAAGATAGGGGACATATCTGACCAGAAAAATCCATATTTCCACAGTACCGGCAGATATTGCTGCCCCATCTGTGGCCAATCTACTTTGAACTCCAAGAAGACCTGCCCCAAGTCGTTAACATAAATGTTAAAAAGAAATGGGGCAAAGCTACAGCCCTGCTGAACCCCTCTTTATATTGGATATGAAGGGGGCAAGGTACATGTATAGTTTCTTTATCCCTAGATTCAAAATATTCTGTTCAGGGACATCCCACAACAGAGACCCCAGTAAGAGCATTTCTGGATCTTGCTCTATATTATAGGAGATTCATGAAGAAGTATGGATCCTTTGTTGCCTTCTAACTCAGCTGACTCCCAAAAAGCAACCCAAGAATGAGATTTGGACAGAAGTGTGACAAAAAGCAAATGACTCTTGAAGGAGGATATGTGCACAGCAACAGTACTAAAGGCACGAACTTCAACAAGAAATGTGATATGTCAGATCATGCCTTTTCTGTCCCCTATTGTACAATCAACTACAGTGACAGTGTAAACGTAGCTTCATGCCTACCATTGTCGACTAGAGACGTTTTAAAACGGCAATTCGACAGGTCTAAAGTAAACCTTCCCTATATAATCCCAAAGACATGGTCCACAGTATTTAAAAAGCAGGACATGGAGAAATGTAATGTAAACATTTCCTCAGTGTGACCAGTAGCTGAAGATAGCTAGATTCCATATATGCGAGCTCCCGCCAATTAGAGCTTTTGTTCTTGAAAAAGTTCAGAGCAGGGAAAACTGAATCTTGAACTCAGTGGCAAAGCACCTTGGTCAGGCTGGCTTGGGATTTTAGCCAGGTAAAATTGAGGTCTTTGGAGCCAAAAAGTCTCTGCTTTTCAGAGGTCGAAGGAGAAGCCCACCCAGACCAAGCAAGGGTTCCAGGACCTCAGGAATATAGCACTTGGGGGTCAGAATGACTCCGATAGAAGCTACCAGCAGTATCCAGGGTAGGTCCATTGGAACTGGTGAGCTGGAATTCTTCAGGAAAGGTCTGCTGTAGCTCATTGTGTCCCTCTAGCTTCAAAAGGTCAGCTTTATGACTCTTGGAGTACATTTCTTTGTTCTGGGTACATGAGAAGGCAGGCCCAGTCATTCAGTGTATTTAGTGTTCTGAGGAGGGTACAAAGGGATGCCACATTTATGATACGACCAGTTTGTGTGTGGGGTGACTCCTGGCACCTCCCTGACCAATGGGGTAAAAGTTCCCAGGGCCACTGTATATGCTTTTTCAGCAGTTCCTGTCTTCCCTACTGCAAACAATCCTGCAACCCTATCTCACTCCTAAAATCCGAAATGGTAAAACTCTTATCCCCTTGTGCAGAGTCTGTGTGCCCACCCAGAGGTATGTCCTAGCTAATGAGCAGTCCCTCCTTTGTTTTCACTCCAAATCATTCTCAAAGCAACTCTCCTCCCACTGGAATAACTTGCCTGACTGGGGGAGCGAAAAGAAGGGACTTGTCCAGGGGTTGTCTGACATCTGAGAGGGCAAAGACCCATTTATTAAATAAAGTCCCTGTGCACAACCCAAGTGATCATTCTGCCAACAAAAACTACCTTTGTAGAGTTTGGTGTATGTGTTATTCATTGACAAATGACACATGCATGTTTTGTATATTGTCTCCATCAACTTCATATGCAAGGCATGTTGCCTTGTACTTTCTTCCCTCAAACTTCAAAGATCTTCTTGCTGCATCTTTGTCATGGCTTGGAAACTTTTGACAGCATTATCCAAGGCAAAGTTATCCTTATCAATCATGGCCTTTAAGGGAGAAAGCTAACTCATGAGAGTAGCCTCAATTGCATGAATATCTTCCCTCACACTGTTGTTGGAAAAAATGAACTGCCCAGAGACAAGGAATATACCCTGCCACCCCCATTGTATGTGTGACTATATGACATGGCCATCAGATTGACCATGACTCACAGTGGTGCCACATGGGTGGCTGTGGGGCTAGTATGATGAATTGGGATACCTTTTCCTCACCAAAGATGTTCTCGTCTACAGATGAATAGGAGAAGACTAGAGTTGCACATTCATTGTAGGAGTTTGTAAGACATTATACATAGGTACCTACTAGTTAACAGCTACATGAGTCTTGCACAAGCAGAAAAGGCTTAGCTAAAGTCTGTGGGCTGGCAATCCTGAGATCTGATTTTGGAGGAACACTGCTGCTAGGTCATGAAGTGGTCTTCTTGGATATAATCTGTGTGTGGGCAAAAATGTCCTCCTCGACCAGGTCCTACTTCTCATGCTCTTTTCTTTCTCTATTCTTCTTCAACATTCTTGGCCACTGAGCTATATGTTTAGAGATGGATTTGCTTCTCTGTTTGGATTGCCTGCAATCCCGTGTTTGAAGATGTTCCAACATCATCTTCCAACACAATGTTTTCAGTACCAGCAAAGAGAAGATGCAAACACTTAAAAATATGTCAAATACAGAGTTATTTCTATACTTCTCCACAATGTTTTAATTTGTATTATTCTGAAAAATATAACACGTTTAGTACCATGTCAACATAAACAAACATATGAAGTTAAGGGGTGATCCATGCTTGGAATTGTTATATCTAGATGATGTCAACTCACTAGCTTGCGCATCTAACGTTTGTTTCTGGAAGACCCCACCAAGATGTCAGTTGCAAGACCGGTGACTTCATAGTTAACGTTTGCCAATGTATCTTCTGATCCAGCCTCATTGTATAGAAAAATTAAATTAAATGATTATTCACAAACTAGAAAAGTGCTCTTGACCACAAATACTTACGCATTAGAGATAAATACATGAAAGACAAGCAATCAATACCAATAAACACTTTTACTTTTTGGTATGAAATAAACAGTCTAAAAAAGATTAACAAAAAATAAGTTAGTGAAAAGGACTAATGATGAGGGTGACAATAAATAACAGCATCAAAGAGCCCATGGCAGTGGTGGGACTGTGAGAAGACCAGGACCCTGTGAAGAAGACGGGGAGGCCGAGCTTGCCCCCAAATGCGGCGCAGAAAATTCACACCTACCAGGCCCAGAATAAGATCTGCTGGGGTTCATTGTGGTGGTTCTCTTTCGTAGTCGGTGCCTCCCGCTCTGTGGAGCTGGGCCATTGTCTACCACCTGCTACGGATAAAGAATTAGATAAAGAGGGCACTGGTGCTGGGAAGGCAGGGGGACTGCTGTGGAGGTCCACTTGTGGCAGCTAATACATCATGGGCACACAGCCCTGCTGGGGCTCACCACAGGTCGGGGGTCTGGAAAGTCAGATCCTGTAAGGGGGTCTGCTTGGCTGGCCACCTAAGGCTACAGAAGCAGCTGTGCTAGGCTTGGTGCGACTTGTGGTCAGAGGCGGCTAGATTCCATGAGCTCCAGCTTGTAGCATTGTTGCCCCATGAGATTCACGGGGCGCCTAGCTGGGTGATCCTTGAAGGGCATCCAGGATAGATTGGTCCCATCTCGACACTGTGGGCAGCATGTTGGCACGGTGACTGGAGTGAGCCGCTCCTTCCTCTCCCTGCTGGCATGGCCAAGGCCAAGCCTGAGGCCCAAATGGGAGTCACGTATAACTTTAAGTCCAACTTTTTTGACTCACCAGAAGCGGTCTTTACCTGGGAAGACGAAACAACACATCTCAGACCACATACACGGCCACTAGTTGAATCAGACTCATTTCAGAGCTCACAGCGAAGTAGACAACAGAGAAATAATTCCAAAGGAAGACATAGATCAAGATCAAATTGGTGCTCTCAGGCCCCGGACGAGGAATCGTAAGGGGTGCCAACCGCCTTTAATTCGCTGACCCCCGGCCAGGATCAAGTAGACATTCTCCTGTTAAAAGCTGAATCATTTAGAGCATCACTTCGGTTAGAACGTCATCTCAAGGCACTACCACGCCCCTGGACATTTATACTTATGTTTTATGGGAAGTTGGGATATGATTGGACGAGGTCCCCTGGGATCCCCGTTGGGGCCCCGGGTTTACCTCCTCCGTGACAGATGCTCCTTGTTGGTGGCAGTATCAGGGTGGGGTGTTGTAGGATGGGGAATTATAACATTTTTAAGTTATTATAGTTATAGTTTTAACATATACATAGAGGCACACGGCTGAAGATGTTCTTCATATGTACGATAGATGACAGCGAATGCAGGTAGTCCCCAGCTTGGGGAACTGACTATAGTCTCTTGGAATGTAAGAGGGCTGCTCAATAAGATTAAGAGGGGGCGGTTCTCTGGCAGGCCAAGCGCTGTGATGCAGACATCCTTCTCCTGCAAGAGACTTATCTTCTATGTAATAAAATTCCATGCCTCACTAGATTTGGATATCATACAGTTTATCATTCAGGCTTCGCTATGGGCTCCAGGGGCACATCTCTCCTTATACTCTGCAGGGTCCCATTTTGTTTCTCCAAACATTGATTGGACCCTGGCGGTCGCTACACCATTATATCAGGGACGCTACTCGGGGAACACATGAACATTGGCAGCATATATGCTCTCCCCTTAGGAAATACCTTTATAGACAGAAACACGCAGCTCTGGGGGGAACTCCCAGAGGACCTGACACTGCTGGGGGGGGATTGGAACAATGTCATGTCACCCCTGGATTCCCTGCGCCAACAGAGACACAAACCCCAGATGAGTAGATCCAACCTACATATCTTGACCACGAAATTGGGGTGGTCCGATGTATGGCGGTCTTATCATCCTGTTGAGGCGGAGTTTCCATTTGTATCCACCGTCCATGGCTCACTATCACGCTTGGACTATGTCTTCATGCCACACAGCTACATACATAGAATATCACATATCTCCATTCTACCTAGTAGATTGTCCGATCACTCCCCTGTCCTATTCAAACTCCTCATAGGATCTGAAAGGCCCCCTATCCAGTGGCGGATATCGCCCTGGTGTCTCTGAGACCCGGTTTATCAGGAGACACTAAGGCAGGCCATTTCAGATTATTTTACATCCAACACTGCCTCGGCCCCGTCTAAAGTTATCCAATGGGAAGCCCTTAAGCCCACGATCCACGGGGTGGACATCAGCTTTCGGGTTGGCAAAAAGCAAAAACACATTGCACAGCTTGTTGAGCTGGAGAATTGTCAGTGAATCCTCGAAGCCTAACTTGTCCTAGACCCCAGCCCGACTGTATGCTGCAATCTACTCCAAGTACAATAGCACATATATCAACATCTTACGAATGAAGTGCAAGAGATCTGGCTAATGTCACAACACAGAATTCACCAATGAGGCGATAAGTCCAGCCCCATCAGCTGTGCCAGGCTGTCCCCTGCTGCGGTCCCAACACTCCACGATCTGGATGGAGTCCTGTGCTCATCTACAATGGTGGTGGCCCAGGTGTTTGAAGTGTACTACACCTCACTCTATACGCAGCGAGAGCACATATCGAGCGACCTGATAGGAGAATTCCTAACAGACATACCCTCTAGAAAACTCTCAGGCCATGTACGAGACCAGCGTGATGCCACCATAACATTGGAAGAACTCAGTGGCAAACTATAAAGCAAAGGGCCGGGCCTAACTTTTCCTGAGTGAATTTATAAGGTTACATATGACCACGCCTGGGCCTCACTTGTTGGAAGCACTCCACAGCACTCTCGAGCAACACATACTATCTCCCAGTTGGGGTCACGCTGAAATTTTCCTGTTTCTCAAACCTGGCCATCCTCCGGAAGACCCTTCCTCATATCGTCCTATTCCCCTATTAACTATTTAGTTCAAACTCCTCGGTAAAATCTGCCTTTGTACGTGCATTCATGAGTTGGTCTACCCTGATCAGTCCGGCTTCATGCCACATCGGTCCACCCAACACAATATCTGGTGGGTCCATAATGCAATAGCGTAGGACCCAGAGTTAGGCCGCCCCACGGCCACCCTGTTGACTGACATAGACAAGGCGTTTGACTCTTTAAGTTGGACATATCTATTTACACTCTTTAGATCTATTTATTGCTGGTATATGTTCAAATAAATATACTGACCTTTCAGCCTCAGTCTGTATTGCAGGACACCGGTCGACCTGTATCCCTATAGGCCAAGGCACACGGCAGGGCTGCCCCCTGTCTCTGTTATTACTAACCATGGCAGTGGAGCCCCTGGCGGCCTGGGTGCGATGCGATCCACTGATTCCAGGGTTTGAGTGGTCACAGAGACAATCTGATAGAATCGCATTATATGCAGATGACGTGTTGTTTTTGATGACCGACCCATGGTTTTCGTGACCCAGAATCCTACAGATTCTCCGGGTCTTTGGAGAGACCTCAGGACTTGGTAAAACCCTTCCAAATCGGTACTCTTCCCAATATGCATTGACCAGAGACGCAGAACATGGGCTGCGCAGCTGTCCCATGCGACAGAAGAGTTTAAATACCTAGGAGCTTTTATCTTGCCGTGCCCCACAATTTTGTGAACACACAACATTAACCCACTCCTTACTAGTTTAACAGACGAGACCACAATCTCGTCCCATCTAGCGCTATGATTATATGGGCGATCAGCAATTTTTAAAATAGTCTCCCCATCTCAATTACTTTATTGGCATCAAAATTTCCCATATGGTATCCCCCGTACGTGGTTCGCCCAAGTCAATGCTATCCTAAATAAGTTCTTGTGGAACAGAGGCACCATTCGTGTGGCGCTATGGACATGCACACAATCAAAATATTGCGGGGGCATCGCAGGAGCGGATGTCTATGCTTACTTTACGACATCCCATTTGTTCATTATAAATGAATGATGTTACAACTCGCCTATGGATCCTCATTTTGCGCTCAAGGACATAGCAATGGAGGGCATCCCTCGCCTAAGGCTCTTATATAGCCAGGAGAATCTCGACTTCCTACCCCAAGCCACTAAAACAGTAACCCAACTCTGGTGATGCACGGTTAGAAATTTGGGCTGGCAGGGCCGCTTGACACAGACGACCCCGCTATGGCATGGCACATATTTGCGCCCAGTAGCAGCACTGTCCAGGTTTCATAAATGGGAGTTATTGGGAGTTTCCACTCTGGGGGATGTCATGCAGGGTACTACCTTTAAATTGCTCCAGCAATTTCAAACAGACTTCCAGTTGCACCGGACGCAGTTTTACAAGTATCTCCAGTTGAGGCACGCCCTGACACCCCTGAATCACTCGATCGACACTCTGCCTGAATTTTATCCCCCTGGAAGGTCAACTATTAATGGGAGACTTAGGAGCACATAAGATTCGTCAGATTTATCAGACGCTTTCCACCCACACCTGCACTACACTGCATAAGACCAGGGAGGCTTGGGAAGAAGACCTACCTGACATGACGGACGATGACTGGTCGGAGGCCCATGCCAGCCCCCATGGTGCGGTGGTCTCCACACGCTACCGCCTCATCCAATTTAAATACCTTCACCGTATATATTTCACACGCACCCGTCTTTGGAAAATGGGGCTCATTCAGTCCCCTACATGCCTCAGATCTTCAGAGGTGGAAGGCACTTTCCTACACACAGTTTGGTTTGGGAATGCAGTGCATTGCAGCCTTTCTGGCATAAAGTTGGGTCCTGCTTGGGCCAGGTCTTATCGTGGTATCTCCCATTTGACCCTAGGTTGTTCCTGCTTCATAGTACAGAGGGAATTGGTGGGAAACATTATAGACAACATTTACTCTTCCTGGGTATCACAATTGCAAAGCGCGACATTGCCCAAATCTGGAAGGGGACATCTCCCTCAGCAATAGGCGGGTGGAATATGGCAATAGACAGATGCATGGCAGCAGAGATTGCGGTTTTTCAGGCCCGAGGTTGTCCTCGGTAACATAGAAAAATATGGTCCTGTTGGGCTACATACTGGGGCAGAGACTTACCACCTCTATCATAAACAGACCCTCCTTAGGATTTGATTTATGCACCTACCTGATCTTTACATTGCTCACATCACATAACACTATCATCCGTGTGTACACACATTTAGACATGCTGCCCTCAATGAGGTCTATAGTAGCCAGTGTCATGTTCCAGTTGTTCTGCCTGCAGGTTTCGCAGGTTATATGGTTGTATGTAATTATTGGCATTTGTGATTTGAAATGTTTCTATTATATAGGCAGTGGGCTTCAGCCCCTTATGTGCCATGAAAATCAAATAAAATCTGTTGTTAAAAAAAACAAATCACATGACCATTGAAAATTAAATGTAGACCTTTCCATGTTGTTGTAGAACTTTCAAAGCAAAAAAGAGGTTACTGCATAGACCTATGACACCGAGCTATGCTCACATAATATGTGGATATCCTCTTTGGACCCTATTACAAGGTGCCAGGAGCAGTATTTCGGAAGGAGATACATCTCTAGGCAATAACACGTTTTCTGGTGTCTCTATACATGTGATTAACACATACTCAAACTCCTGACCCAATAGCTACAAGCCCAAAACCATTAGATCCAGTGCCATCTGCAGAGCTAAGGTGGCTGCAGGCAGCTTGTGTGCTGAGCCCCTACCTGTCCACACATTTCAGCATGCCAAGGCTAAGTTTTATACCCCACCCAAGATAATAGGCCAACTATTTGGCACCTATTCAAATCAGGAGGTAAATGCATGCAGATTTGGCCCTGTTGTTTACCCTGGAAGGGGGAAAACATGCAGAATGAACCTGGTATTCCCAGAGCAGCAAGTTATTCTCCACTCCTGGGAAAACAACTTGTAAACCTAGTTATCTTATGAGGAAGTACAACCCGCTGTTATAAACTGTGATCCCGGTATCTATATTGAGAGATAATGGGGAACTGACAACACATTCCTTTGAGTGTTACTGGTAAGAAACTTCATGTATTTTGGATCCCTAACTGTAACGTAGAATGCAGGTGTTAGAAATTGGCAGAGTATTCACCCTGTCCAAGCAGCAGCCACAATCCTATTCAAGGTAAATCACTACACAACCTACGTTATCCTGTGCTCACCTTCGGGTAGCTTGGCACAGAGCAGCCAGGCTTAATTTGAGAGGCAATGTGTAAAGTCAGTCAGTCAACAGCTTTATTTCGATTGTTACATCATAAAAGCGACAGATAAAAAAAGCACAATCGTTTAAAATTTTGTATCTAAAAACAAGGAAAACAAATACAGGTTTTTATACAAAAAAGGAAAAGCGAGTTATCAAACAAATAAGCAATTAAAAGTCATCAATTAAACAGTGATTAACAGCCGTTTTGCCCTGATTGACCAAGCCCATGACAGAAATTTCGAAAGGCTAAAAACATACAAGGGCCGGGTATCTGATATTAAAATTCGAAGTGCCACAGATGAATGCCTAGTGCCCAAGGCCCTACACACGGGCTTAAGCCACGTTTGCCTTGGGCTAACATAGGCCGGGCACGCAAAAAGAAAATGTTCAATTGTCTCTTTGGGAGTGCTACGGGAGGGACAAGATGCAACTGTCTGGTAGGGCGGTTTCCAGCAAGATGTTAGGGCACGCACAGGGAGGGACCCCACTCTAAATCTAAAATAAAGGGCCCGATCATATGGCTTCCAGACCAAATCCAGGTAGGGCTCCAAACAGGGTGAGTCCTTATGCACTAAAAATTCTTCTGTGAGCCTACCATGAGAAGGATTCGTGGAAATTCTGCTTCTAACCCAATTCCAATATAAGGTTTTCAAGGCTGCTTTCGGAGGGGAAGACCTGTTTTCCCAAGCTTCACTAAGACCTAGTTTGCCAAGCATAGACTTGACATCAGTAAGCCATCTGATCCTACACCAGCCTACCATCGACATCACCTCTGCTAGGCCTTTAGCATACTTGGCGAGTTCGGGGACGCGCCATAGCCTAGCCCATAAAAGCAGTGGACGCAGTTTTGCTACGTCACTAATTTGCTGGCAACCAAGGTCCAAAAAGAGGGGTAGCGTGGGTGTACTCTGCGGGAGAGACATAATACATTTTAAAAACTTATTCTCAGACCTAGTTAGGACGCTGATGTTAGAGGTACCCCAAAGTTCAGCGCCATACAAAGCGGAACTAACTCCCTTTGCCCTGTAGATATCCAGAACAGGGGCAATGGGCTTGGTTGAAGAAGATCTCTGCTCTCTAACAAGTGCCCCTATAACCCTTTTGTGGTTAAGAGACATTTTTAGTAAATGAGGGGTCCACTGCATGGAATCTGTAATACGGATCCCTAGATAGTCAAAAACAGTGACCCTTTCCAGAGGGGTTTCACTAAGAACAGGGGGTCGGCCTAATTTTTTGGGGGGGTTTAATACCAGGTACTTAGTTTTATTTGTGTTTATTACTAGGCCCCGTTGGTCACAGAAGGTCTGAAAGTTGTTTAAAAGTCTCTGTAGACCCGCCGAGCTTTTTGAGATTAGAAGCGTATCATCGGCAAAGAGAAGGGTGGGAATTCTCTCCCCTGCCAATGATGGTGCGTCCGAAGGTTGTTTGTGTAGATGGTCCACAACCCCATTCACATAAAGTGAAAAAAGGGTTGGAGCCAGGACACAGCCCTGACGCACCCCTTTTGCCACTGGGATCCTGCTAGTTTTCTGGCCATCGGTACCCCAACGTACCTGCGCATAATTGCCATCATGCAGGCGCACTAAGATGGAGAGGATGTTTAGTGGAATCCCCATTTCAGCTAACACGCCCCATAACTGTTCTCTGGGCACAAGGTCGAAGGCAGTCTTCAGGTCGATGAATGCCAAATAAAGACTGCCTCCGCCTATCACTACCACCTTCCAATATAGTAGTAAGAGCCTGAAGGCCTGCTCTATCGTGCCCGTTCCAGCCCTGAAACCAGCCTGATAGTCTGACAGAATCTCTTTGTCCTTAATCCATGGAGGATTCTTTCTAGGAGCACCTTTCCCACAACCTTCTGGGTTGAATCCAATAGACTTATTGGTCGGTAGTTGGCAGGGTTGTCCCTCCGGCCTTTCTTAAAGATAGGGACAACCTCTGCCCCCTTCCAAGATTCGGGAATGGCTGCTCCTTTGTCGATTGCACTAATCAGAAGGTGAATAAGCTTCCCCCACCTCTGCAGGTTTGAACGCAGCAGATCCCCCGGAACTCCGTCGGGTCCCGCTGCTTTCTGTGGCACAATACACCTAATTGCGTGTTCTACTTCTTTAATTGTAAATGGGGAAACCATTTCATTTCTCGTGGGTACTAAGGGTCCGTAGGATGCGGGGGGGTCAGATGCCTCTTGAAGATTCGAATACAAGTTAGTGAAATGTTCGAACCAGGCCTGACCAGTTATGTTGCACGTTATAAAGTTACTATCAGGTCTGTTCCTTTCCCTAATAGTATTCCAAAAACGGGCTGCATCCCGCCCAGTGCTTGCTTCTCTTAGAGTTTGCCAGTATTCGTCTTCCCATTCCTTTTTTGCAATCCCAATCACTCGTTTGTATTCTGCTCTAGCCTGCAGCACAAGGGGCTGCGATTTTGTCCTAACAGCTTGAATAAGGCACGCCTTCAATTCTCCGCATTTTGACGTATACCACCCCTGCTTATCTTTTGACCTGGGGTGGCCATCCGACCTACCTACACGTACTTGCGCCTTAAAAAGATTACCAATCGAATTGATGGTCTCCTGGAACATCAGCGTAATCCTGGGTATAGCAGAATGATCTAAGGAGATTGTTGCCATCTCACTTAGTGTAGCTTCCAAAAATTGATCTATGGCCTGTAATTTTGGTGCGTCAGAGGCTACTTTCCGCCATTTGAGACGCCTACCGCAATTAGACAGAGTGACATCCGATGTTGACCTTTTGGCTGGTGATAAGGTTGGGGTACTATGATTTAACCATAGGTGCCTTAGGGAAAGCGAAAGGAAATTATGATCGCTATCTATGGTAGGTACTACAGCCATATCCACAACAGACTGCCAAAGGTCAAAATCAAGCAAGATGTAGTCGATCCTGGAAGAATGGTTAGCCCTGTTGTATGTATGACTGCCCAATGGGTCAGAGGTGGTTCTTCCATTAACGGCTCGCAGGCGGTGCTCCAGGGTCATAGAATTTAACTGGATCGCCCTCTCTGTCCATCTCTTTATCGGCTCAACAGATAATGCTGGGATACCCCTCCTCACATCATCCTCTACCACACCCAGAATATCTTCTGCGGCAAGTGGTTCGAACGTGCAATTCAAGTCTCCTGCAATCATAACTTGGGCATCCTCACCACACTCATCTAAAGCTTTCTCCAGTAATACTATAGTGGGGGAAAAAGAGCTACCTCTAGTACCTCTGACATACACATTCAGAATCTCTAGGTGCCCCCTAAATCCTGGGCCTTTCAGTGAGATTCTAAGGATGTCCATTGAGCCACTATACTTCTGAGTAATACTACACCCCAAAGAGATATCCACCCAGATGAGGAGTCCCCCCGAAGGCCGGCCCCTCCCAGATGGTGACTGAAGGGCAGGCAGATAATATGTGGAATATCCAACTTTGTAAACAGGTTCAAGGCTCCAAGTTTCCTGGAAGATGCAGATACAGTGCTGTTCTACCTGCGAGTGCCATTCGGGGAGGTCCAGATTCCTACAAATGCCCGCTATATTGCAACACATAACCCCCATCATCGGTCCATTGCCATCGGACCCTCCCTGTACATGTGCAGAATTCTTTATACAAGAAGCACTAGTGTTGTCTGAATTCACAACCTCCGCTACCACTAATGGATTGCTTAGTGTGGATCGATTAGGAGAATGGATGGCCACTGGAGAGTACAATCCCTGGTCGGGTATCAGCATCTTAGGGGTGTTACCACAGTCAGCCAAACCCTCCACTTCCATGGAGGCAGGCATAGAATACCCTAGGGGCCCTGACTGTCAATCACAATCGCTCATACCCAAGAGGGCATTAAATCTATTTGACACATCCAAGGGGGTCAGTGGGGTCAGTGGGCCTGTTATACCTCTCCATCTAGGACCACAATGACTCTGTGGAATATTATGCCACCCAACAGATCTGTTAGGAGCCAAGGGGTACAATACATGGGGCACAGGCCAGTTGCTTCGGGGTGCGGGATGATGACTAGGTCTATCACAAGCTAAGATCCCAGGATTTACTGGGGGACCTACCAGGGGTCTTGGATAGAAATACGTTAGGTCGTAGGGAGTGATAAGATTACTTCCACTCCCCGGGAACCAGTTTAATATGTGCCTAACAACTCCCTGCTCTCTGAAGTTGACAATAATAATATCTCCCTGTAGGTCCTTAACCCTGCGACCTAGCCACGGGAGGCGCCGAACATGCAAGATCTCGCCATCGATATTACAGGGGAGAGGTCTATTCAGGGCCAACCAATGCATAACTTTGTGCTTTCGCTGGAAGAAACCCTCTCTTGTACCTTCTGCTAGCGCGGGAACTCCAGTAAGGACTACCACGTATGGTACTGATTCAGGGGGTAGCTCAACTGTACGCCCATTATACTCTGCGGTCACTGCTTGCGCATTACATACCCCTCTATTGCTATCAGGTTTTGGGTGGAGAATACTGTGCCCCCCCCCACAGCTACTCTATCATCATTCTGTGCAGGCTGCTCAATAGTTTTAGGCGGAGCCTTCTGCTTAGCACTAATGGTGGATTTAGTGGTTTTATTTGCCTCTTTGCTGCGAGTAGTACTAATAGCAGCAAGTGCTGCGGGAGCTGGAGAGGGCAGTACCGACTTCTCAAAAGTTTTTAACAACCCAGTATTAGCAGCAAGGGTTTGCTCTAGGGTCCCTAACCTTTGTTCCAACCTGTCTAGTGTTTGTTTGATAGGGAACATAAGGGATTTGATTAGCTGTTCTATGCCACCTAGGAGAGCAGGAGATACTACCTCATTCCCTGTAGGTTGTGCCTGTAGGGATGTGGTTGCTGGCTTATCTAAGGACAATACAAGAGATTTAGACGGTTTACCAAAGTCTGAGTGGCTAATTTTGGCTTTAGGTTGCTCACCCCCCCTCTTTCTCCTTTTACTAAGAGGGGGCCCCAGCACCTTAGAAGTCGCTTTTTTTCTAGCTCTATTCACATGTGCGGTCCCTACAACTATAGGGCGTGGCTCATGATGAATCTCCACCACTGTGGTTGGGCCTCTAACAGGGAGTACAGGAATAAGAGACAAAGGAGCAGTTATGTCAGGTACAGGAGATTTTTCGCGAAAGAGTACGGGAGTGCTGTCTAATTGAGACGCATCAGGGCCTTCGGATAAGCTAAGGATACTCAGAGGAGGTGAAACAATCAATTGTAGGGGGTCTAAAGATGGGCGTCTACCCTTCATGGATTCAATCGAGCGACGACGCTCGATTCGTCGCTCAACCAGTGCTTGCTCCCTATCAGCTTCTAGTAAAGTCCTAGTAAAATAACCATCTAGGGTCCCTTGGTTCAGTCCCCCTGCTAACAGTGATATACCAACAGTGGGACTTGAAGCCATGATACTCCCTGACAGCTGTAATGACCACCAACAAACAATCCTGCTCGGGCGAAAGAGACACGGCCCAGCCCAGCCTCCCTCAGCCTCTGACGGCCTCAGACGGCCCGCCCTTTGCCCGGGCTTCGCCCCGGGCGCTCCCGCGCGCTCCCGCATAGCAGGAACAGAGACCAGTGATAAGGTAAGTGGTGAGGAAGGGGCGGGGCAGGCAGGGAGAGTGACCCAGGTGTTGTGGGTCTCGACCTCTCGCAGGGACTCCTGGTACTTTGAGTCCCTGCGGGTCAGCTCGCAGCCCTGGAGTTCCCCACACACACACCAACAACAGCAATGATGCCCCAGAGGTCCTCACAGCACGCAGAGTCACCGCAAGAGGGAAGAACGAAGCGGGACCCGCGCAGCGGGTCCGGCGAGGAGCAGCGTTGGAAGCAGGTAAAATCCCAGTTCTGGTGGTCCAAGACAGCAGCAAGGACAGTTCTCTGGTCCCAGGCAAAACAAACGGTCCCAATGGTGCTACACAGCTTTAGGAACTTATTTGCTGAGGAAGGGGTGGGGCAGGCAGGGAGAGCGACCCAGGTGTTGCGGGTCTCGACCTCAAGCAGGGACTCCTGGTACTTTGAGACCCTGCGGGTCAGCTCGCAGCCCTGGAGTTCCCCACACACACACCAACAACAGCAATGATGCCCCAGAGGTCCTCACAGCACGCAGAGTCACCACAAGAGGGAAGAACAAAGCGGGACCCGCGCAGCGGGTCCAGCGAGGAGCAGCGTTGGAAGCAGGTAAAATCCCAGTTCTGGTGGTCCAAGACAGCAGCAAGGACAGTTCTCTGGTCCCAGGCAAAACAAACGGTCCCAATGGTGCTACACAGCTGCAGGAACTTATTTCCTGAGGAAGGGGCGGGGCAGGCAGGGAGAGCGACCCAGGTGTTGCGGGTCTCGACCTCACGCAGGGACTCCTGGTACTTTGAGTCCCTGCGGGTCAGCTCGCAGCCCTGGAGTTCCCCACACACACCAACAACAGCAATGATGCCCCAGAGGTCCTCACAGCACGCAGAGTCACTGCAAGAGGGAAGAACGAAGTGGGACCCGCGCAGCGGGTCCGGCGAGGAGCAGCGTTGGAAGCAGGTAAAATCCCAGTTTTGGTGGTCCAAGACAGCAGCAAGGATAGTTCTCTGGTCCCAGGCAAAACAAACGGTAAAGTATTTGTGCAACACTTAAACAGTGAACAGTGAAACCACCACAAAAAGACACAACAATTTAGAAAAATAAAATATGACTTTATAAATAAAATAAAACCAAAGTGACGAAAATACAATATGTATGAGTTGAGATATGAATTTTGAAGGAATAAAAGTCACAGTAGTGGTTAGTAGCAAGTAGTGCTTAAAGGATTAACTAGTCACACTGCTCCAGGATAATGCCATGAGTTAAGGCTGACTGTAAGGGAGTGCAAGCCGGGTACAGCGACTCACTTAGGCCACCTGAACAAGAGTACCTTGATCCTAG
This sequence comes from Triturus cristatus, assembly GCF_964204655.1. Classification (NCBI taxonomy): domain Eukaryota; kingdom Metazoa; phylum Chordata; class Amphibia; order Caudata; family Salamandridae; genus Triturus; species Triturus cristatus. Next base: position 551,174,535 of record NC_140588.1, read on the forward strand.
GGTCGCTTCGACAGAGGTGGGGTGCATCCAAGTGATGCTTCGGTGATCCCCAATTCAGCAACGCCAATCCAACGAGGTCTGGGAGTGAAGCGTCTGTCCCAGAGTGCTGTGTCTCCATGCATGATGCACTGATCTGATTCCAGCAGCAGCAGCCAGTACATCGATAAAACTGCAGCTAACCCCAAGGTCCATGTCCAGTGGTCCAGGACTGGGTTGGCACCTCTTGGTAGGAAAGATTCACCAGCAGATGAGCGCAAGGGTTGGAAAAGGAGATTTCTAAGGCTTTTGTGTCCCTGAGACTTAGGCAACAGCCAGCAAGCCGTTGGAGTCACTCTGGGTTCAACTGATGCAGGTCCAGTCCTTCTCAACCAGGCAGAGAGTGAGAGGCAGGAGCAGGGCACCATAGCAAGGCAAGAGTTTGGCAAACAGCAGATCCAGCAATGTGGCAGTCCTTTATCATCACAGCAGTTCCTTTTCTTCCTGGCAGAGTGGTCACAGGTCCAGAAGTGTATTGAATTTGAATGGTCAAAGACTCAATACTTATATGCAAATATGCCTTTGAAGTAGAGGCAAATTCAAAGAAGGGTCGTTGGCATGAACAAGCTACTTTCTTCCCAGCCCTGGCTCCATACTATCAGTGGGGGTAATCAGTCCATTGTTTGGAATAAGCCAACTACCTATTGAAGCATAATTGTTAACTCTTCCCTCACTTTCTGCCCAGGAAGAGCCATCAGAATGCAGATATACATAGAAGGGTATTCAGACACGCCTAGCCTTCTAGTGTTTGTGGCTGTATAGTGGGAAGGCACAAAGTGTAGCTGACACCCACCCCAGATGTGTATTAGAGGCAGGCTTCAAGGCACACAGAGCTCAGAACAAAGACATGACTAGTTTCAAAAAGTGCCATTTCTAAAATAGTAATGTTAAACCCAACTTTACCAGTAAAGAGGACTCATCCTTACCATTCCATATACAACATAATGCAGCTACTCCTTTCTGATCACAAATTACAGCCTAAAAGTGCGTTAAGGAGTTCCCAATGATACCCTATGCGAGGAGTAGGCCTCACAGTAGTGAAAATGAATTGAGTTGTTTATCACTACCAGGACACCTAAAACTTAATAGTACATGTCTTACCTTTTACTTGGGAGTTTCCACTCAGGGGGATGTCACTTAGTGCTACCTAAGGCCGAACTTAGGGGTAACTTAGGTGTAATAAAAGGGGAGCTTAAGGTTTGGCAAGTAGTTTTAATTGCCAAGTCAACGTGTTAATAAACTGCACACACTGGCCCTGCAATGGCAGGCCTTAGACTTGGTTCAGGGGCTACGTATGTGGGTAGCACAATCAGTGAAGCGGGTTCACTTGTAACATTTAATTTACATGCCCAGGTCACATGTAGTGCACCTTACTAGGGGCTTATAAGTAAATTAAACATGCCAATTGGGGATGAACCAGCATTACCATGTTTTGGGGGAAAGAGCACAAGCAAGTGTACACAGTCCCAAAGCCAGCACAAACAAGGTCAGAAAAATGGAGGGAAGCAGTCAAAAAGTTGGAGAAAGACCACCCTATGGCTGTCAGGTCTAACAGCTGGGGCATCCAAAGGCAATTTATATTGTCTTAAACCCTTACCCAATCAGTCTTCTTCCACAGTGGTTCTCTAGTCAGTAAGCAAGTTGCATTTAGTTTAGACTCGGCTAAGAGTGTGCACCTTCCGCTACCATCATATAAAATATCAACAGTTAAGTAGGAAATGCTAGTAATGTTTCCTCTGATGCTCTTTATTATACAACACATTATGCCAGTACTGAGATCATGGGATTGGCAATGTGCTTTTCCCTGAGGTAAACTCAAAGGTTTATAACTCATTCATCAAGCTCACCAGTGACATGGTCAATCATTCTTGCTGAGCAATTTCAATACTACCAACATTGACAAAACCTAAGCTTCATGAATACTGGTTTACTGTAACTTCTGCTGGAAACTAACTATACATTTTGAGTACTTTTCTCTCAAGGCAGTGTGGCAGAGGCTTACTCATGGAGGGTGCTGTGGACTAGAGACTCAGCATTACTAATACAATAAGCAATACTTAATAAATCACTCTCCAGTCAGTGTTTATTTTTTATAAAAAGGAAAAGTACTTTATTAGACTATTAGATATTACACACACACATTTATAAATATATTCAGAATGGCAGGTGTAAACCTCTATGTTGACACCCATTAAAGTGCCTCATAACCAAAAAGGGACACATGCTAGACCTGCCAGCCTTAGAGTTGTCTTCCGCAAACATTTTGTCTTTACCGTCCACTTTTTGCTGACATTAGTTTGTTTTGACCTTAGAACTCTTCACACTTTACCATTTCTAACCAACACTAAAACATGGTAAGACTGGCTTACACCTGATTGGGATATTACATTTACTTCTAAGTCCCTTGTACAGTGGTAAACCATATACCCAGGGTCTGGAAATTAAATGTTACTAGTGGCCTTGCAGCACATATTGTGCCACCCACTTAAGTAGCCCCTTAAAACATGTCCCAGGCCTGCCATTGCAGACTGATAGCAGTTTTTACCTGCCTAATTGGCTTGGCAATAGAACCCTATTGCCAAGCCCTAAACAATCCTTTTATTGCATATAAGGTACCGTAGGTAGCCCATGGGGCAGGGTGCATTGTAATTAAAAAGCTGAACATATACTTTCAAGTTGTATATGTCCTGGTAGTGAAAAACTGCTAAACTTGTTTTCCACTACTATGAGGCCTCCCTCTTCCATAGGATAACATTGGATTGCCTTTTCACATTTAATAAGTGCTAGCTTTTGATTAGGAACAGGTATGCATTTCATATTTGTTATCTGAGAAATTACATTAAGAAATCCTCTTTAATGGTAAAGTCAGATTTTAAGATACAATTATGAAAATGCCACTTTTAGAAAGGTAGTAGTGTCCTGCCCTAAACTATATGGTGCTTGCAGTCTCTCCTGGGTCACATGACTGGGTATAGCTGGCAGTTAAAATTAGTATATTCCTCCCAGACAGCCACACAACAATGGAATTAGATGTGCCTGGATAGGCCATCAACTGTTAGGATGGGGCGGAGCTGGGCACAGCCCTACTTACAACTGAATAGGCAGTGCTCAGCCTTCACACAAAGGACTTGTAACCCATGCATTATTCATATAGCCAGTTTGCAGCGAGGGCAGGGGAGTCTGGAAACTTCAAGCACTTCAGTGGCAATTTGTTAGAAACTTCAACTATTTGAAAGAAGGCAGAATATATAAAAGGGGACCCTTAGACAAACTCTCAGTTCACTCTCTGGACTTGTGGAAGGACTCTAATAGGAATGCCTGCTGTTGTGGCCTGCTGTGTAACCTACAAGAGTGCTATGCTGTACCTGGAAGGACTGCTTTGCTGCCTGGAGCCTGCACTGAACCTTCAGAGGACTGCCATTCTCCATGAGCCCTGTTTTATCACCTGCAACCAGGACTAACAGAGTGACTCCAAGGGGTATTTTGTTTGACTCATGTTCAGGGCCTCCAGTACAGAAAATGTTTTCTCCATCTTGAGCTTATACCTGGGCTCAGCCTGAGGGACTCCTAACTCGCCAAGTGGTACACCTCCAGTCCTTATCTCTTGATAGTGGTGTTAAAGGTGGCCTCCCTCTTCCTATCAGCTATCTCATGAGGCCCAATCCAATAGTCTTGGAGGGCCCTGGGCTCCACAGGCACCATAAACCACACTTTCTGCCCAGGTTGAAATTCCACTGGGTTACCAGTCTGGTCATAACACTGCTTCAAACTGGCTAGCCTTCAATTTCTCAGGAGCCTCCATCCAGAATGTGGCTATCTAGTGTCTGAGGGGTAGCATGTAGCTAACCACATCCTGAGGGGGAGGGGGTTTCTTGGGAGCGTGAGCTTGCTCCCACCCCTCCTTAACCAGACTGAGAGGTTCTTAACAGGGTGACCATACAGAAGGTTAAATGGGCTGCCTCCAACCTCCTTCCTTGGTACCTTCCTGTAGGCAAAGGGCAGGCATGGTAAGAGGGCATCCCACATCCACCTCATGTACTCAGTTAGGCTCATAATCATGCCTGTTAAGGTGCTGTTTAATCTTTGATCAAGTCCATTTGTTTTTTAATAGCAGGATGTAGAAACATTTTAAGTAACACCATACTCCATCAACACTGACTTCATGTAAGCAGACACGATGTTGGTGGCCCTGTTTGATACCACTTATTTGGGGAAACCCACTCTGGTAAACATCCTCATCAGGGCCGTAGCCACTGCAGATGCAGTAGCAGTCCTCAGACGTATAGCCTCTGGGTATCTAGTATCATGGTCCACCAAGGCAAGGGTAAACATGTTGCCTATGGCTGTCATTGGGCCCAAGGGCCCCACACTATCAATACCCACCCTTTCAAAGGGGGTACCAATGACAGGTAAGGAATTTAGGGGAGCTTTTAGCTTTTTCCTTGTCTTAACACTGGCCTGGCAGGTTAAGGTATTCCTACAGAAAGCATCTGAGGAAATCTTCATTTGGGCGTGGTAAAAGTGGGAGACAAGCCTGGCAAAGGTCTTGTCCTGCTCCAGATGACCTGACAGGGTATCTCATGAGCCAGCCCGATAGGAACACCCTGTAGCATTGGGACACTATGAACATATGTGTTGTTCCATGCAGAGTTGCCTTTCACTCACTATAAAGGAGATCATTCTCTCAATATATGTGGTGACCTCCAGAGTTATCAGACAATGCTGGGGTTTTCATCTGTGCCTTATCAAACTTCTCCCTGGTGGGTTCTCCTTCTGCTTGTCTTCCAGCAAGCTTAGGCAGCTCACCTAGGGAGGCAATGTTCTCCCCAAGGCTCCTTGGCGGTATCCCCCGGAGCCCCATTCACCTGCAATGTGGTATATTCAGGGGCTAGTTTACCATGCCCCTTGCCATTCCCTTTCTTGGCAGCTGTCTGGGCCATTTTTCCAGGCTCCAGGTCTCTTTGCCTCCCCTTCTGGGCAGTCATGGACCTGGTGGTTACATAAACTCACTCGGGCAACCCCAACATTTCCAGATTTGACATGAACTCCACTTCCTTACAGGCAGTGTGCTCAAGATCATTCCCTATCAAACAGTCCACAGGCATGGTAGGGCTCACAACAATTTTCCAAAGACCAGAAACCACCTCACCCAAAGGGAACTACTAGAGCCATGGATTGGGGGTCTCACAGTTGTCTGCTACTACAACCTGGTGGAATGTATTGGGAATCAACTGCTTTGAGGATACCAGATGACACCTTACAGTGTTCATACTGGCTCCTGTGTCCCCCAGATCCTCCACCCTCTTCCCATTGATGGTGAATCACTGCCTATATATAGAGGTTTTGGAAATCATTTGGGCTTTGGGCACCATCTCCTTGTCACCCAGGGACAACCTCACTGATTTTCCCCACTAACTGGGGCCATCTCCTCCGCAAGCACTACACTAGCCAATCCTGGAGGTTTACCTCCATTGGGAGACTGTGCCCTCTTGGGACACTTGTGATCACCCTTGTAATATCCATATTCATAACACTCATACAACTTGTGGGCAGACTTGCCATGATTCTTATCAGAGAAGCATTTCTTCTAGTAGTCAGATTGGTAATGGGACTCTTTCCCTTGGGAGCTATCTTGGGGCCTTGAGAGAACACCTTATTTTTATCTCCCCTCTCTTTTTTCTGAAGCGGGTACCCTTACCACCATTTTGGGAGGCCCCCCAGATGCCTTCTTGGATACTCTGGTGTTGACCCAGAGGTCTGCCTCCTCGGCAATCTTCCTGGGGTCAGTCAGCTTGCTATCTACCATTTGTTGGCACAGCTCTTCAGTGCCGTGCTTGAATAGTCTAAGAAGTCCACTGAGCATTGATTTGGGAGTTTTTGGTAGGCCAAGGCGGAAAAATGTGCTCCGCTCATGGAGTTGGTTGAATTCGGAAACTCTGGACTATGAGTGTAACGCATAGTTTCGACTAAATTCTGCCACTCAGTTCTTGGCTGAATTATTTTTGTACACGCTGGCGAGTGCGATGAGACTTGCATGCTGTTTGCAAGCGCACACAAGCACAGCTTCTGGCTATGACGGTACCTTCCGGTTGCTTTTTTATGACGATGGTGTGTGCAAGTGACCATGGCTGTACCTTGAGCACGTTCTCTTCTTGAGAAGCAGCTAATTTTACTCTAAAATACATTTTTGAGTTAATATTGCACTCCAACGGAATGTTCAAGTTATTGTTTAGTACGTGAAACCTTTTTTAGTTCACTTTTGCTTTCAACAAGAAGGAAGTGCCACAGAGATTCCAGCTTCCTGTTACTGTACAACAGCCTCCTCCTAGTGCTTTGTGCATCTCGTGGCCACTTTTCATTTGGATTTGGATCTGGAATTATCACTCTCTTTGTCTGCTGCATATATAACATTGGATTTAAGGACTTTGTTTTTGTGATACCACAAGTAAGTTCAGAAATGCTTGAATAAGGGTGTTTGTTTGAAAGAGAGTGTGCACCAGAATGTATTTGTATTTGTATTTTTTTAATTTACTAACGTGGGTGGCCTAAAGTTACAATAGGGGCCTCGTTTTGTTTTTGCATTTCATTTTTCAGCTTTTGTAAAAGAAAAGTGTTGTACAGTTCAGAACATTTTCTCTCAATGTTTGTTACATTTGCAATATTAATTTATATTACTATATGGCCTAGTCTGCCAATGGGCCATACAGCCAGTAGGTCCAATATTAGTCACAGGTGCATGAAACAACTTTTTCTGGTGTTTTGAAACATCATTCAGTACAGGGATTGCTTTGGATTAAATTAAAAATGTGAATTTGTTTGTATTTCATGTTTTGTTTCTGCAAAACGTGTATAGGTATAGGTAGGGTAATATTTGAGGAAGAATGTGTGATGTTGTTAAACTTTTATACCTCAGTTAATTTTCATTCTTGGCATTGCTGAATTAATGGCAGTGTGTGTATGAGTGTGTTTGTCATAGGACACCATTTGTCTTTGTTCTCCATGCCATGTGGCCTGGGGCCAATTCCAATTTATAGCTTTATTCGAGATAAAAAACTCATAAAAGCATGAAGCATACATAGCATATAAACAATCTCTTATAAAAACTTTTTGTTTAAAAAGAATAAAAAACGTTAAAATACATCCATGATACTGGAGATCATAAAATTATTTAGCCAATATAAAAGCAGAGAGGCAAAATTTTCATAACTGGGAGAGCAAGCAATGGTCTAAATTCTTTTCTCCTATACTACCATTAGACAAGAGATTTTTTTCTGATGGCGCAAGCCCATCCCAGATATTTGGCAACTGCCACGGCAATGAATGTTGAAGGGCTGGTACAGATAATCCTTAGAGCAATATCGCTCGCTCTTGTGCCCAGCTGTTTACACATAGCCTTCAGCCATACATGTCGAGGGACTGAGTAAGCCCCGCACACAAAGAGAAAGTGGGCAATGGTCTCAGACCCTGCTTTACAAACTGGGCAGACTTGAGAACTACCCTCAGCCCATCTTCCTGTTAGTGATCTGATTGGGAGAGACCCCACTCTAAGCTGGAAGTATAACTTCCTGTCCAGGGGTTTGGTTATAATATCCCAATAGGGCTCTAAATGAGGAGAAGCTTTTACTTCAAGGAATAGACCCTCCATGGAAGACGGGTTGGCTTCATTCCAGTCCCGATGTTCGACCATTTCCCAGTACTTGGTTTTTATAGTTACTTTGGACGGGAACAGGGCCTCCCCTGGGTTCTCCCAAAGCTCATTCATTCCTAAAGACCCCAAAATTTTGCACAATTCCCCCAGCCATCCTATCTTGTGGAACTTGTCGCTATTTATTAGATCCAGGAAGCCCCTTGCATAATGAGCGAGTTTGTGGGTGACCCATATGCGCCACCAATATAAAATGGGTCTTAATCTAGCAATATCTGAGATGGCTTTTCTGCCTAATTCGCAATGCAGAGGCCTCATGGGTGTGCTTTTGGGGAGGCCAATTACATTTCGGAGAAACTTATTCTCGGCGAGCGTTAGTGGTGCAAGATTCCCATAGCCCCAAAGCTCTGAGCCATAGAGCACTGAACTAATGGCTTTGGCTTCGTATACTTGTAGTACTGGCGCTATGGGTTTGGTCAATGACCTTTTGTGTTCGACACCTATAGTACCAGTGGTTTGGCGGAATTTAAGAGCCACCATTTCTATATGTTTCCCCCATTTTGCACCTTTAGCTATGTGGATACCCAAGTAAACAAAATCCGAAACCATTTCTACCTTTTGGCCGTCCATAAAGAAGTTCCCTCTAAAGCTGGGGTGGGGATTGAATGCCATGAGCTTTGTCTTAGCTACATTTACTTCTAGGCCACGCTCGGCACAAAAGCCCTCAAAGATGTTCAGTGCACACTGCAGGCCACTCGGGGTTTTGGATAGAATGAGCGTGTCGTCTGCGAATAGTAGAATTGGCACTTTCGCTCCATCCAATGTTGGTGCGTCTACAGAAGCAGACAACATACGCTCCACTACTCCATTGATAAAAAGGGAGAAAAGCATCGGGGCCGTAGCGCAGTCTTGGCGCACCCCCCCGTTCTACCAGGAACTCATCAGTTAGTTGCCCGTGTCTCCCCAAACTGAATCTTTGCAGAGTTGCATTCGTGCAATCTCATTACTAGCGATAAAATTTCAGGAGGCATCCTCATCTCAGCTAGGACTTTCCATAACAAGAAGCGGGGCACTAAGTCAAAAGCAGCGCGGAGATCTATAAAGGCAGCATAGAGGCTGCCCTTGGCCAGCTCTACTGTTTTCCAGTACAATAACGTGAACCGGAAGATCTGGTCAGTCGTGCTTGTCAATTTACGAAAACCTGCTTGATAGAGAGATAGAATGTTGTTCTCTTCCTCCCATACTGAGATTTTAGCCAGGGTCATTTTGCCTACAACCTTCTGCACTGTGTCTATAAGGCTGATGGGGCGGTAATTCCCTGGTAGTGTTTTGTCCCCTTTTTTATAAATAGGGATTATTACCGCCCCCAGCCAGGACTTTGGCACCGGAGCCCCTAGTGCTACTGCATTAGCCAGATTCGAGATGTACTTGCCCCAGCATGATTTCTCGTGAAGAAATACATCTACAGGCACCCTGTTGGGGACCGGTGCCTTGCCCCGCGTGACTGAATCCAAGGCTAGTGCTACATCTACGTTGTTGAAGGGGGGAGCTTGAAATATGACGTGGGGCACTGATTCCCTATTTCTGTCCTCGAGACCACACCTGTATTGGGGGCTGAAATAATCCAACCAATTGCTCTGCGAGACATGGTTGGAAGGTGGTTCTGGGAGGCCCCCTTTCCCCCACTTGACAATGTTCCAAAATAGTCTGGAGTCTTTTGCGGAGCAGGCAGCTTTAAGTTCTTGCCAGTGTTGCTCATCCCATTGTTTTTTAGCTATAGTTACACTGGACTTGTATTTCCGCCTTGCTTCCCTGACTGAGGCTGAATCTTTGGACTTAATGGCCAACCCCAAAGAAATTCTAGCTGCCCTAGATGTAGCGTTGTTCCACCCTGCCACATGCGGACAATTTTTCTTACCCGGGTTCGAACGTACTGCCCTATAAAAATGACCCTTTATTGAATGGAAGAATTCACAATGCAGATTGGTCATCTCGGCTATGTCTGTTCTGTTCCTTGATCCCGTGTTCAGAATTGCTTCCATGGCAGTGGAAGTAAGATCTAAATCTGTATTGATGCTTAACAGCGCCTCATGGTTAGCCACAATTTGGGGCCACTTGACTCGCCTCATGTCATTCGTTGGGACGATCTCCGCCAGTGCTTCTGGTGTTAAGTTTTCCCTCTCCATATCCCCCCCCACAACAAATGAATGATGTAAAGGGGGTTATGATCGCTCTCTTGTCTGCTGACCACCCTCATGTCTTCCATCAAATGCCAGATCGTTAAACTACAGATGACATAATCAATCCGGCTTTGTCAACGGCCATTATCAAATGTATTTGCCCCTTGACCATCACTCAATGTCCTCCCATTCAGAGCTCTAAGCCCCCTTTCGCAGCATAGGGCATTCATCTGTAGTACTTCCGCCGACCATCTGCTCACAGGTTTTAAGTCCAGCTTAGGGATTCCCCATTCAGTATCTACATCTTCTCCTACATGCCAGTCTTCTACTGAAAGGGGCTCATAGGTCATATTCATATCGCCGGCGATTAGTATGTTATTCTCGCTTGGCTGTACACTGATCAAATGGTCAAGTACAGCCAAGACTTGGGATTTCCCTCTGTTGTGACTTCTTATATACAGGTTATAAATATATAGAGGTTCCCCCAGAGACGTACATAACCTAATCAGCTGCAAATCATTATTACCTGTGGGGAGCTCTACTATCTTGACAAAAAGTGCCTGCCGGGCCCAGATAGTTAAACCCCCTTTTGGTCTTCCCTTTGGACCTTTAACAGCCGGGACGGAAAAATTAAGAAAACCCAGAAAGAACAGAGGCTCGCAGGCCCATGTCTCCTGGAAAATACAGACGTCAAAATCATTTATGAACGACGCCCATTCTGGTGAAAACATTCTGGGTCCCAGGCGTGTGATATTCCATGAAACTATTCTGCCCCTTGCCCTCTTGTGATCGCCCCCCTGTACAACAGTGTCTAGCTGGTGGGCCCCTAGACCACTAGTATTTAGCAAATCGCAAGCCCCAAATAGCTCTTTATTGGCTACTCCTATATCGTTTCTCCCTTGCGGACTAGTCACGGCATCTGCTGCCAAGGATGCGCCTGCCAGACCTAGGGGTTCAGTCCCCTCCACCCCTCTGGGGTTCCTACCATTTGGCTCCAGATGGACTATTGGTGACTCTCCGAACCCGATTCGGCAAGAATCTCTCACAGCGTGCCGGGGGATAGTTTTAACTGAGGACGTGGGAAGTAGTCTGCCGTTAGCTAGAAGTTCTTTAGTTACTGGTGGGGCCTTTAGTGATCTTTCCTCGGCAATGATTGTTAAACCCCTAGGATGCAGTCAGTCCACACCCTCCAGACTTGATAGAACCCCATATCGATTGTGTGCTTGAGAATAATAATCAGCCTGCTGGCGGGAAGAGTGCCTTGAGCGGCCTACTTGGTGTTGGGATAATGCCCCAGATTTGGCTGCCTGATTAAAAGGTAAAAGCCTGTTATGGCTATGCTGGAATTCTAACAAGGGCTTGGCATTAGTTGCAGAAGCCACTAGACCTCTTGGATAAAAGTAAGTCAGGTCCTGGGTAGAAATTGCACTGCTACCATTTTGGGGGAACCAGTTAGTGATGTATCTAACTGCTCTGGTATCACGAAACTTTATAATTACAATGTCCTCATTTATATCCTTAATTCTTTGGCCTAGCCATGGGAGACGCCTGACATGCAGAATTTCACCGCTTATATTTGGCGGTAAATGGCGATTTTGGCTAAGCCAGAATATGATCTTGTTTTTCAGTTGGTAGAAGGCTTCGTTTCTACCCTCCTCTAGGGGTGGGACACCAGTAAGAACCACCACATACGGTGCTGCTTCCGGGGGCAAATCAATTGGATACCTATTGGGTCCGATAGACCTCACCGGTTTATCAGAGCCGTTAGATCTCCGAGGATTTTATGTTAAAGCAATTCTAGGAGAATTTGTAATTCCACCTTCTTGGGACCCCATGTTTGTCCTGTTTGTATTTGGGCCTGTGTTTATAGAGGGGATTGCTTTCGATGGTTTTGTTTTGACTAGATTGATAGTTAATGGTTCCTTTTGGGCCATTTTATTGTGGTCCACGACGGGACCGGGGGGAACTTGAGGTGCCTTTTTTAAATCCTTAATAGCCCCATTAGTTTCCCGAATTGCAAGTTCCAGTTTATCCAGTTGAACTGCAATTCTTTTTATCCTCTCTACCAACGGAGATATAAGAGATCTAATTAGCTGCTCCATGCTACCCATTAGGTCAGTAGTAGATGCATCTTTCGATGGTGTATATGAAGGCATTACTACTACAGATGTTGGTGATGCATTGGGAGAGGGGCTTTGAAGGTTCCCAGAGTTGGTGTAAGTGGGCAACTTTTTCTGCGAACCATTCCCCCTCTTTCTCTTTTTTTTCGGTGGTGGACCTTGGGGGTAGAGGTTTTTTGGGGTTGTTGTGAACTTTTGGGTAATTTTTATGGGTGGCAACGGAGTGTTCTTCATAGTCTCAGCCAATGGGGTCGGATTGCTCGGGGAGGCAGAGCCCATTGTACCCGGGGCATTGGCTTCTACTGGGCAAGGGGGGCTACCCCGCAGGAGTAAAGGGATACTATCACTAGGGGATAACCCACAATCCTCACTTGCACAATATGTGCTCGCGACGGGTGAGAAAGCCAACTGAATCAGGCCCAGAGATGAACGCTTGTTCTTGATGATTTCTACTGAGCGTCGTCTCTCGGCTCGTTTCTCATCAAGGGTAATTTCCCTGTCAATATCCAAGATGGGCCTAATGACAAAATTGTCAAGTGTACCTCGGCTAACACTTCCGGCCATTGAAGACTTGTCTCTAGAGAGGGACGACATCACAGCGATAAGATCTCGTCGTGAAAGAAAAAGGGGTGGCCTAGATCATAAGCCTTTAAACATCAGCAACAAAAACTTCAGAATAAATGGTTGGACAGAATAATACACAATGCAGTATAAGATAATAAGCACAGATAGCTAACTGCACTGGTATGGATTAAAAAAAAACTTCCAAGTGAACAGCAGTCCTTGGTAAGAGAAGAGAAGGGGCCCAGCCCGGCCTCATCCGACCTCGGACAGCCACAGACGGCCCGCCCTTTGCCCGGGCTTAGCCCGTCGAGTCCCGCGACGCGGAGGGAGCTCGTCCGCTTTTAGCGCCTCCGGGCGCGGAAGTAAAGTTGGTTGTGGGCGGACCCACAGCAGGGAACTCTGGGGGCTGTAGTCCGGAAGGTCCACCAGCTCCGCTCCCCGCACGCCGCGACCAAGGCTCTGTGCAGCCGCGGGGGAAGCGAGCGACAGAAGAGGCCAGAAACACCCAATTCCACCGGTAAGGAGTCAGCAAGCTGTGTAGGGCACCCGCTCCACCGAGGGAGCTCGCCCGCTTTTAGCGCCTCCGGGCGCGGAAGTAAAGTTGGTTGTGGGCGGACCCACAGCAGGGAACTCTGGGGGCTGTAGTCCGGAAGGTCCACCAGCTCCGCTCCCCGCACGCCGCGACCAAGGCTCTGTGCAGCCGCGGGGGAAGCGAACGACAGAAGAGGCCAGAAACACCCAATTCCACCGGTAAGGAGTCAGCAAGCTGTGTAGGGCACCCGCTCCACCGAGGGAGCTCGCCCGCTTTTAGCGCCTCCGGGCCAGAAGTAAAGTTGGTTGTGGGCGGACCCACAGCAGGGAACTCTGGGGGCTGTAGTCCAGAAGTTCCACCAGCTCCGCTCCCCGCACGCCGCGACCAATGCTCTGTGCAGCCGCGGGGGAAGCGAGCGACAGAAGAGGCCAGAAACACCCAATTCCACCGGTAAGGAGTCAGCAAGCTGTGTAGGGCACCCGCTCCACCGAGGGAGCTCGCCCGCTTTTAGCGCCTCCGGGCGCGGAAGTAAAGTTGGTTGTGGGCGGACCCACAGCAGGGAACTCTGGGGGCTGTAGTCCGGAAGGTCCACCAGCTCCGCTCCCCGCACGCCGCGACCAAGGCTCTGTGCAGCCGCGGGGGAAGCGGCGACAGAAGAGGCCAGAAACACCCAATTCCACCGTTAAGGAGTCAGCAAGCTGTGTAGGGCACCCGCTCCACCGAGGGAGCTCGCCCGCTTTTAGCGCCTCCGGGCGCGGAAGTAAAGTTGGTTGTGGGCGGACCCACAGCAGGGAACTCTGGGGGCTGTAGTCCGGAAGGTCCACCAGCTCCGCTCCCCGCACGCCGCGACCAAGGCTCTGTGCAGCCGCGGGGGAAGCGAGCGACAGAAGAGGCCAGAAACACCCAATTCCACCGGTAAGGAGTCAGCAAGCTGTGTAGGGCACCCGCTCCACCGAGGGAGCTCGCCCGCTTTTAGCGCCTCCGGGCGCGGAAGTAAAGTTGGTTGTGGGTGGACCCACAGCAGGGAACTCTGGGGGCTGTAGTCCAGAAGGTCCACCAGCTTCGCTCCCCGCACGCCGCGACCAAGGCTCTGTGCAGCCGCGGGGGAAGCAAGCGACAGAAGAGGCCAGAAACACCCAATTCCACCGGTAAGGAGTCAGCAAGCTGTGTAGGGCACCCGCTCCACCGAGGGAGCTCGCCCGCTTTTAGCGCCTCCAGGCGCGGAAGTAAAGTTGGTTGTGGGCGGACCCACAGCAGGGAACTCTGGGGGCTGTAGTCCGGAAGGTCCACCAGCTCCGCTCCCCGCACGCCGCGACCAAGGCTCTGTGCAGCCGCGGGGGAAGCGAGCGACAGAAGAGGCCAGAAACACCCAATTCCACTGGTAAGGAGTCAGCAAGCTGGTCCAGTGAGGAGGCAATCCTTCAGTGCAGATCACAAGTTTAAAGCTATGAACGCAGATTTGTCAGGCATCAGTGGGTCAGGAGACTTCCAACATGCTCACCTGTTTACCATCCCAGATCCTCTAATATTATCAGGAATAACATTTTCATCCATGCAGCTGGGAACAGAAATAGCATCACCTTCCTCTCTATTCCCTTTGTTTAGTCTGAGGACCCAGTTCGTCAGTTTACTTTACAGCCAGCCTCTGCATTAACGGAATATCTCGTTTACTTCTGGGGACCCAGTTCATCAGCTTTGTTCAACGGGGATTTCCGCCAGTCTTCGAGGCAAAAGAAACGCTTCTTCCGTATTTTCTCTTAGCAGCGCTCGGCGTTCACCATACACATCGCCATTGCACTCCAGTCCAGACTCGGCGGAGCAGCTTCCTTCACGGAGGGCGGGGCATCGATCACCTGGTTTCCTCTGCCATTTTGTGTAGGTTGTGCGATAGGACTGCATGTGTTCTTTGTTTTCCATGCGCCCTTGTTTGTTGTTTGAGCATGTGGCAGATGTCCATTTTCTATAGACAGCCAGTGTGCTTTAGCCATAGGTCTGCAAGTGTTATTTGTAGTGGCAATGCCTCTATGCTTGCTGTTATTGGTTGACCATATGGCTGGTGGCCATGCTGTGCAGTCACCCTTTTTTCCAGTTTCCATAGCCATTTTCTAGGGAGATAAATAGGAGAGGCCTATGCCTTTTTGATAGTCTTGATTTTGTTTTGTATTCACTGATATCAGTTAAATAATATGCTTGAGGATTATTATAGTTTATGTAGATTAGAATTATGAACAGGTTTTTATATTATATGCATTTTGTTGCATTTTATATCTGCAGCTCCAAGCCTCTCAATGGGTTTCTCACAGTCAACAAGTACAAAGCAAATATTTACCTAATTGTTATTTTTTTTAAATGTATCACCATCCATCCACCTCCTGCCTGCCATAGGCACACATCACATCACCGCCCAGTCTTGCGAGTCCTCCTGAGGCGGAAGCCGGGAGCAGACCTTTAGCAATTTTACCCTGACTAATAGAGAGAATTGTGTGTATTTTACTCGTGTACTTGCTTTTAATAAAACCTACTTTACCTGCTCATTTCTGGTTCCCCGCGCAGCCGATTCATCGCTGCGGCGGGAGGTCACCGACCTTTGGACAATACTTCACGCCACTTTGGCGAGCGCCGAGGCCACGCCCCCTCTCGGAGCCCACGCCCACTTTCAGCGCATTTAAATAGACGCTGTTCACGAGCGTCCTGCCCAGTCTTGCGAGTCCTCCTGAGGCGGAAGCCGGGAGCAGACCTTTAGCAATTTTACCCTGATTAATAGAGAGAATTGTGTGTATTTTACTCGTGTACTTGCTTTTAATAAAACCTACTTTACCTGCTCATTTCTGGTTCCCCGCGCAGCCGATTCATCGCTGCGGCGGGAGGTCACCGACCTTTGGACAATACTTCACGCCACTTTGGCGAGCGCCGAGGCCACGCCCCCTCTCGGAGGCCACACCCATGTTCCCCTTCCCTCAACTCCCATAAATCATGTGCCATTACCAGACGCGCAGCGGGCGAGCGCAGCGGGCGCGCCGATTGCGCGCTGAAGGCGCGCTTAAGGCAAGCCCGTCTGCGCCCGTCCGCGTCCAAACGCGCCTAGGGCCTAGGCCCCTTCTCCTGCCCGGCCCATTACAATATTCATCGGCACAGCTACTCGCTCTTCAAGCCAGCAGGCCCATTGAAGCCTCCCTGACCATCCATATCAAGAATCTGGGCATCACAGCCGCAGCAACTCCGATCGCCCCTCTCACTCCGCCCCTGCCCTCTCCTCCCCGTCCTAATCCCCCAGCCGGCCCCAGTCAGGTCCCACTTACCATATTCTACCTCAACACGCGGTCCGCGGTTAAGCATTGCCACGAACTGTCAGTTTTGCTTGATATCCATAAACCAGACCTCCTATTCCTTACGGAGACCTGGTTCCGCGACAGCTCCCTCCCTAATCTCCTTGCCTCCCTTCCAGCCACCTACTATGCCCTCCGGGCTGACCGCCCAATGGGTAAATCCGGAGGGGGTGTTGCCCTGATCGCCAGAAAGGATCTACCATTCCAACCTATCAGTTTTCCCTCGATAGGCACGGCCGACTTCTTAGTCGCTTGCTCTCTTTGTTACCATACTCCCCTCACCTGCCTTCTTATGTACCGCCCTCCTCAACCGTCGCCTACCTTCTTGGATGGATTTCAAGAACTGGTGGCCTCCCTAGCTGTAAACAATTCATCCGTCCTGCTCCTGGGTGATTTTAATTTCTGGCCTTCCGACCCAGCTGAATGCTCCACTTCCCAGGAATTTTCTGAAACCTTACGCTCTCTTAATTTCATCTCGCATATCAATACCCCGACCCATATTCATGGACACACGCTCGACCAAATCTGGTCTCTGAACTGCCCTATTTCTTCTCTGTCCATCTCTCCCTGCCCCTGGTCTGATCACTCATTGATCTCTTTCTCCTCTCAACTCGGACCGCCTATCAAGTCCTCGCACCCCAAAAACATCTGGGCCCGTTCCTGGGGGCGGGTAGACCTGGCTGCCTTAGCCTCCTCTCTCTCCTCCTCCTGCCTCGATCTGTCCGGCCTGCCCTCAGCGGATAAAGCTAATTCCATCAACTCGTGGCTACTCTTAGCCTGCGATTCCATCGCTCCCCTGAGGCGCATTTCCTCCAAACGGACTAATGATTCCAACCTGTGGTTCAATAACGATCTGAAGGCACAAAAACTAGCGGTCCGCCACGCAGAACGAGCATGGAGAAGACAGTACTGCCCTCAGCTTAAATCACACTACACTTCCCTTTTGCAGCAATATAAGAAATCCATACTGTCCACCAAAAAAGAGTACTTCTCCTCCAAAATCCTAGTTGCGGAGAACAAATCCAGAGAAATTTTTGCCATCATTAAGAAACTCGCATACTCTGATCGAACCACCCTTACACCCTCCCCCTCTCAACCTCTTTGTGATACCCTGAATTCCTACTTTTTGGACAAAATTGCGACAATCAGGGCCAATATTCCTCCCCCTTCTCCCTCTTTCCGAGTCCCTCCTTGTCCCCCGATAGACGCCCGCCTTCACTCATTCCCTCCTTTAACAGAAGATTCTTTCCTTTCCCTCCTCCCTCTGGTCAAATCTGGCTCCCCTCACGACCCTTGTCCTGCTCATATTCTTGCTCATGTCTCCACCAACTGTCCGCTACCCCCCTCACCTTTCTTAACAGTTCCTTGGCCCAAGGCGTGGTCACCCCCGCTCTCAAATCTGCCATAATCCTGCCCATTCTAAAAAAACCTGGATCAGATCTTTCCGTCCCTGCTAACTACCGCCCCATCTCCCTCCTCCCCTTCCTAGGGAAAGTCCTGGAGCGGCATGTCACCAAAGCACTATCTTCCTACGTGGAAGCAAACCGAATCCTGGCGCCCCGTCAGGCCGGCTTTCGACCGGCTCACTCCACCGAGTCGGTCGTGCTTTCTGTACTGGACAACCTTAGAGAGGGAATGGACACTGGCATCCCCCAGGCCCTGGTGCTACTCGATCTCTCGGCCGCATTCGACACGGTAGATCACTCCATCTTACTCTCCCGTGTCGGAGCGGCGGGGATCGGAGGCACCGCCTTGGTCTGGCTGGCCTCCTTTCTAAGCGGTCGCACCCAGGCAGTTCGCCTGGGGGACTTCTGGGCTGAACCACGGAAGGTAGTGTGCGGGGTCCCCCAGGGCTCCTCCCTTTCCCCCCTACTGTTTAATTTGTATATAGCCCCCCTCATCTTTGCTCTTCAACAGATGGAGGTCTCCGTATACAATTATGCGGATGACCTCCAGCTCATTTTTTCTCTGTCTCACTCCCCTGACTCCAAATCCAAATTCCAATCTACCATGCTTTTCATCCGGGACTGGATGAATCACAACCACCTGATACTAAATCCAGATAAGACAGAGCTTGTTCTGACAGGTGGTTGCTCCAGTCCCTGGTCCCCCCTCTTCTGGCCCTCCTCACTTGGTCCTCCCCCACTCCCTACCTCCTCCGTCAAAACCCTGGGCATAAAAATCAACTCACTATGCACTCCCAGGTGAGCTCGGTGGTTTCCTCCTCTTTTCTATCCCTCCGCACTATCCGCAAAGTCTCCCGCTTCTTCTCCTTCACAGCCCTGAAACTTATTGTACTGGCCATGGTCATCTCCCGCTTGGATTATGCCAACGCTCTTTACCATGGCATGCCAGCCTATAGCGTACGTCGTCTCCAGCTGGTCCAAAACCAAGCGGCCCGCTTGGTATACAACCTGACGAAATCCCATCACGCCACTCCCCTTTTGAAATCCCTGCACTGGCTCCCTGTGCGCGAACGCTCCCTTTTTAAGGTGGGCTGTCTCGCCTTTCAGGCCCAGCTTGGCAGGTCCCCTGCTTTTATTTCCTCGGAGATCATACCTTATGTCCCCCCCAGGGAACTTCGCTCCTCTTCTCACCACCTACTCACCGTTCCTCGCTTCCGTCGTAAGAAATGGGGAGGGTGTAAATTCTCCACCCTCGCCCCTGTGTTCTGGAACTCCCTTCCGATGCAACTCAGAACTTCCAATCAATACCAGCCCTTTCGAAAGGCCTTAAAAACCTTTCTTTTTTCCAAAGCATTCCTCTCATAAATTCTCCTCATTTTCTCTCCCCGCTCCATGACCTCAGAGACTCTGTCTACTGTAGCGCCATGAAACCTTTGGGTGTACGTGCGCTGTATAAATATTTTAAAATTCAAATTCAAATCACACACACCAGCACTCAATTTTTAAGGATTATTAAATTTGCCCCTGGACCTCCTTGCCTGCCATAGGGTCACACCACCATTCATTTTTTAAGGATTATTTCATTTTCCCCTGCACCTCCCTGACTGCCCCAAATGTCTCTATTAGATACACATAAAGTAAACTGTTACATCTGTATGCTGTTATTCTGATCGGAAATGAAATATTATGTTATGATGGTGTGGATTGACTTTGGAATGAATACACTGTATTGTTGTTAATTATGTAGGATAATAATTTAAGTAACCACACTAAATTGTATTGAGTTTATAAGTACTAATATAGACTGCAACAATGCTATATTTCACATGTACAAAGTGACATGATCACACAACACGTGACAAGAGTCCTCCAATCTCTTCCTATTGTGCAGCTAAGTGCCACTGCCAACTGACAGCTTCAAGATATCCCCAAAAGAAAGTGCTGCCAAGAAAGTGGCCATTGAGAAGAAGCAGCTTTCTACCACTGGCGTATCAACCAGAACCTTTTTACCAGAAACTTGTGCCTGCCTCAGCAGCCTCTGTGGAGCAAGCTGGAAGCAGCACTTCTGCATCAACTGCACTCTTCAACCTACACCCAAGTCCATGTCTGTCAGTGAGGCAGCCACTGCAATCGTGGTGATGCTGACAAGTGATGTCATTAATTGGATTTGTCTCTTTCACAAAGTAGTCATTTCAGGAAGCTCAGCAAAGTAGACAAAAGTCGCAGCCAGCAGTAGTAGATCTTCATGAAGTAGGAGCAGAACAGAAGGTTCTGCTTCCTGCTGAAAAAGATCCTCTTCTTTCAGAAGCATTGGCTTCCAGGTCTCCAGCAAAAAAATAAGTGTAGTTCACCATCTTTTCCAAGCCCCCCTTTTGATGATCTGGACATGGATCAGGCTCCAGCTGAGTCAGCGACATGCCAGGAGCGGCAAGGGAAAAGGAAATTTCCTAAAAGCCTTACAATTCTGAAAAGGGATGAGGATAGCAAACCAGTCATTATCATGGAATCTGGCCCAGAGGAGACTCATATTACCCTTCCTATTCAACCTGAGGTATGTGGCAATGATACCACCGCCACCTGTGCAGCTCCCATATTTGTAAGGCCTACGTTGCGAGCTGCATCTACCACTACCTCAGTAGAAGTACGCTTAGCAGAGATGCACTCTTCTACACACCCACCTACCTCCAGTTCTTTATGCAATTGGCAGCAGCACCAGTGGCCCTCTGAAAAAGTTCACCTCCTCAGTTTGAGACTTCTTTATGATTAGCTAGCAGGAAGAAAACATTGAAATATGCTTCATGTGGTGCATTAGTGTTCATCGAGGTAAGCCTGGTTCACACTGTGGTACAAATGATCCATATGAAATAACATCATGCAATCCGCTAGGAGGCACACCTTAAAAATTGGTGCAGGTGGTGGTGGTGAAGGTGATGGGAGCAGGGTGTCTGCTCCAATCTCGGTAGGAGGTAAAGGTGATGAGGAAAAACAGGGTGACATTGTTAGATTTAGGGGTCTCTAGTTGGCATAGGTAGGTACCTGTGACAAATAGGGACCCTTGCGTCTAGTCAGGGTCAGGGTAAGGGGGTACACTCCTAAAATAATCCCTGCTCACCCCCTTGGTAGCTTGGTACGAGCAGACAGGCTTACCTCAGAGGCAGTGTGTAAAGCATTTGTGAACACATACAGAAATCAAGTGACAACACTACGGATGG
Organism: Triturus cristatus; assembly: GCF_964204655.1. Taxonomy (NCBI): domain Eukaryota; kingdom Metazoa; phylum Chordata; class Amphibia; order Caudata; family Salamandridae; genus Triturus; species Triturus cristatus. Next base: position 551,195,556 of record NC_140588.1, read on the forward strand.
ACACCACACAAGTTTTATATCAAAAATAAGTGTTCTTTATATAGCTTTATCACAAGACCACAAACGACAAAAATCCACAATACTGTACTTTAAAATGGTGGAATTAGCTTAGATCTCTCAAGATGGTAAATGCGACACTCAGAGTTCAATGTACCTTAAGATGCGTAGCGAAAGACAACAAAAGTGTTGCAAGGACGGTGATACGTTGAAGATCTGGTGCAAAGAAACAAAGATGGCACTTTCTTCTTGATGCAACAAACTTCCCGGTGATGCGGCGGCATCTTGTGCAACGTTGATCCTCTCCCCTGGCGTTGCTTCAACAGCGATACGAGCCACGACAGGCCCTGTGACACTCTTCCCAGTGATGCGGCGGCGTCTGATGCGACGTTGATCCTCTTCTCCGGAGATGAACCGTTACAGGTCCTGCGACACACTTCCCGGAGATGCGGCGGCGTCTGCTGCGACATCGATCCTCTCCCCTGGCGATGCGAGGCGCTTCGGTGGACCTGCGATGACTCAACGATTCTTCTGCAACACACTTCCCGGTAATGCAGCGGCACCTGATGTGACATCGATCCTCTTCTCCGGCGATGCGAGGCGCTTCGTGTTGTGAAGCGACAGTTCGGCGACACGCTTCTTGTTCGTGAGTCGCGCTTCCAGCTCCTTATGACACGTAGTCCCTCAGAAAGCCTCGCAAAACAGCAGGCACTTCCAAAGAACTCTTGGGGAGCTGTTGGGTGAAGTCTGTTGTCCCTGAGACTTCAGCAGGAGGCAAGCTCTTTTCCAAGCCCTTGGAGATCCTTCACAAGTTGGATAAAGTGCACACAAAATCCTTTCTCATTTCTTTGGCAGTCAGGCAACCACTGCAGGCCAATCCCTCATGCTTAGGGATAGTCTCTCCTCAGTTTCTTCTGGTTCCGCTCCTCAGCAAAGGTTTCTTCTTGTTTCCCAAAGTGATCTAAAGTTGTTGGGTTTGGGTCCCAATATTTATACCAAGTTTCTCTTTGTTCTCTGAAGGCAGAGAGGCCTTTGCCTAGTCCAAACCAGTTCTGGTCAGTCCTGGAGCGCTTTTTTGACAAGACTCCTTCTTTCCTTTCAGAGTGCAGGGCAGAGACATCAGACGCACCACAGGAGGTGGAGCCAGCATTGTGTAGGGAAGGCACAGCCCTATTCAGGTTCCAGGTGCAACCCCTCCCACCCATCTAGATGCAGATCTCTCTATTTAGCCCTGTGCTGACTCACGCTGTCTCCTGGAATATTCGCAGCCCCTGTCACTCAAACACCAGACAAGGAATACACAGCCTAGCAGAGGCAGGTTTGGATGGTTAGACAAGAAAATACCTACTTTCTAAAAGTGGTATTTTCAAACACAGAATGTTAAATCCAACTTCACTAAAATATGTATTTTATCATTCTGAGTTCAGGCACACTAAACTCGAATTGCCACCATGTTCCCTGAGTCAGTTAGGATTATAAGATGTAATAATCAAACTGCCTATTCTGGCCTATGGGGAACAGTAAGCCTTGCAATAGTGAAAAATGAGGATGGCTGTAGTTCACTATTAGGACATGCCACACACACCAGGGCATGCCCTACCTTATACTTACAATGCACCCTGCCCTTGGGCCTACCATAGGGGTGTCTGATATGAAAAAAAGGGAAGGTTTAGGGACTGGCAAGTGGGTGCACTTGCCCAGTCAGCATGGCAGTACCAGACTGCACACAGGCTCTGTAATGGCAAGCCTTAGACACACTTTTACAGGCTGCTTCTGTGGGTGGCACAACCAGTGCTGCAAGCCCACCAGCAGCATTTGGATTACCAGCCCAGGGCACTCCTGGTGCACTGTACTAGGGTCTGACAGGTAAACCAAACCAGCCAATTATGGAATCACTAATCCATACATCAATTTACAATAGGGAGAGCATATGCACTTTAGCACTGATCAGCAGTGGTAAAGTGCCCAGAGTCAAGAAACCGCCAACAACAGGTCACAAAAAATACAGGAGGAAGGTAAAAAGTTCAGGGATGACCCTGCAAAAAGGGCCAAGTCCAACAGACATCTTTAAGCAAAGCAGCCCTGTCCGAAGCAGTGCATCAGTGTCACCAGCATCCGCAACCTCGAAATGGCATAAAGAGTCTGACGGAGACACCACAGCAACAGTTTATAGTGACTACCCCAAGATGCAGATTGAGTCTACCTGCTGGTTCTTTTCTCCAGAGGTCACTTGCGTCAGTAGCACCAGAAAAGAAAAACATCCAGGTCAATGTTACTGGCATGTTTAGGCAAGAGGGGCTGTACAAGCACAACCCCAAAACAACAAGTTTGTACAACGGGAAGCTAGCTGGCTAAAATGTTAGCAGTGGACCTCCTTGCTTTTTATTTTGTGGAAGGAGTGGGGTTTTTAGAATTTGTGGCAGCCATATGCCCGAAATGGAAGGTTCCCACCCAGGACTATTTTGCTAGAGTTGCCGTTCCAGGGCTCTATCATGATGTACTGGAATTGGTTGGAGAAGCTTTGCAGCAGAGTGCTGTCCACACTATCCACTTGACAACAGACATGTGGACCAGTTGTCAAGCCACTGATTACATGTGTATCACTGCACACTGGATCTCTTTTGTGGGGTTAGGCATCAGCTATTAACAGGTCTCGGCGCTGAAGAAATCTTTAAGGGCATTCGGTGGAAAGCAACAGTAGCCATGTTCGCCATGGAGAAATCCCATACAGCTGCAAACAACTTGTAACACTTGAACAGAAAGATATTTGAATGGCTGTGACCCAGAAGTCTCAAAATCGGGGTTGTTGCCAAGGACAATAGCAGTAATAGAGTTAGGGCCATGGCAGATAGAAAAAACTTCAGGGTCCTGTGTTTGGCGCATTGCATCAACATCTCAAAAAGGAAGAACTAGTCATCAACTGACTGACCAACTGCAGAAGAAGCTACACTCATTTCAGTCATTCTTTTAAAGCCTGAAAGCAAATGAGGATCATTCAGCGTGCTACTATAGTACCAGTTAAAGCCCTCATCCAGGAGGTGCCAACCTGTTGGAACTTGGCTTATTACATTTTGCAACGTCTGTTTGAGCAGACAAAAATCGATCAATGAGTATGCATGCACAGAGGGGATGCAACTGGGAAAAGCATGATCTTTGAGTTGGACAAATGAAACCTAGTAAAATGCCTGACAGAGATGCTACTTCCTTTTGAGGTTTTCACACATGAAGTCAGAAAGGAAGACAGTCCGATGGGTCAACCTATCCCGTTGTTGCATCTGCTACAGGACCAGTTAAAAATGGTGTCTGAAGTGGTAAAACCCGCAGGTGAATTAAAACAAGGATGCACATGAGTTGGTTGAGGGCTTGATCCTTTACTTAGCTGATAATCCAAGGCTGCAAAGAGACATCGAGTTGTCCAAAGAGTACATCTGTGACACAAAACGTGATCCACAGTACAAAGAAATACTGGCCACTTTCATTCCTTTTTCAGAAGGGGCAGTTTCACAATACAAGATGTGGATTGTTGAGTGAGCCAGAGACCTGGAAGAAGAACGGCTGGACATTAGAGTCCAACTCCTGGGCAGAAGTTCTGGGGTGACACCTTCAACTTCCAGAGAGGGCAGTCCTGCTGGCTCACAGCGGCAACACCAGCAAGAAGAGCACCAGCACAAAAACAACAACAACAGGATCAGAAGAATTGGGTCCAATTGCTGCATTGGCTTGGTTTCAAGTGGCATGATTTATGTTCAGTGTAGAGGCAAAGACAAAAGAGACTGAGTAAGTGACAGCACCAATAACCATTTAGAGTGTGTTCTGTGAGTTTTATAGATCACCCAAGAGAGGTCTATGTGAATCAAGGCTCATTGGTGTAGTGGTATGGGAAGATGCACCAATGGCCAGAGCTCAGTAGGCTGGCAATAAATTAGCACAGGCACCACAGTGAGAAGGACCAGTCTCTCACCTCAAAACGTGGAGAGATTGATATGATCAAAATAAACCAACACTTCACACCACATGATTACACAGTTCCTAAAATACTACAGGAGGATGTTGAGGGTGATAGGTCAGACTCAAGTGTGTTAGCTGACCAATTTCTGGGCCAACCACCTGAATTTGAGAACAAACTGTACTTCTTTGAATGAAAGTAGGCTTATTCGTCATCTGCTTTACCCAATAAAATGGATATAGCTAGGGGAGCATTATATATTTATTTTGTGCGTCTGACTGTTTTGTGGAGTCCCACCATTTTAGGCACATGTATAGCCGGATTGGAGTTGGACCAGTGTGCAGTGAAGAATCCTCTCTATTTCCTCTAAGGACATTAGATACAATGCCTGACTCCGTCCTATGCCAATTCTTTTTTTTCATCATCTAGCAGGACTGTCCCAGATAATTTGATTTACAAGACTGCCCATTGTGTGTTGATTGCATCAAAGAGGAGATACAATTGTGTACCACCGTGTTTGGATTGGAGCAGGCAACTATTGCACTAATGAGTGACATATTTTTGAAAGATTGTGAGTGATCATTGATGAGTCATGTGGTGGTAGACAGTGAAGAATGTTGTTAAACTAATTTGTAAACTTGATTTCGATGATCTGAAAAGTTTGGGGCCTGATGGGTGATAACTTTTCCTGAAAGTGATTGGCCCTTTCACACTAAGCGAGAAATTCTTGCAGGGTCTACTCCTTTTTTCTGGTTTTGAGTCTCCAGATGCCTCACCAGTCAGTTTAACTAATAAGTACAAATCTACACAAAAATTACTCAAATAATGTTTCTCTTCTTCAACAACAGCAGTGCACTACAGGTCGATCTATCTCCTTTGGGTCAGCACGGAGTTGGACTGATTTTTTACTTGGAGTCAGGGTGATGGAACAACTCAGGTCAGGACTACCTCAAGAGCCAGAAGAAGGAAGTTATCAACTTCAGGGAAACTGTTAGACCTGGCATCTTTGGCGTGGTTACCCCTGACTTTTTGCCTCTACCACCTGTATTTTTGATGCTATGCTGGATTTCGTTTTTTGCTGGTTTAGATGCTTTGGGCACTTTGCCACTGCTGATCAGTGTCAAAGTGCAAGTGCTCCCTTGGTAAATTGTTATATTGATTGGTTATCCATGATTGGTATATTTGTTTCACCTGTTAGCCCCTAGTAAAGTGCACTGCGTGTGCCAGGGCTGGTGATTCAAATGTTACTAGTGGGGTGCAGCACTGATTGTGCCACCCACAGGAGTAGCGCTAAAATGATGTCTTAGGCCTGCTTGCAGTGCCTATGTGCAGTCCAGGACTGCCATGTCGACCTGGCCAGTGCACCCACTGACCAGGCCTTATCCTTCCCTTTCTGTACATGTCAGGCATCCCTATGGTGGCCCTAGGTACCCCCCTGGGCTGGGTGCAGTGTATCTGAAAGGTAGGGCATGTACTGAGGTGTGTAACATGCCCTGGTAGTGAATTACAGCCATTTTCGTTTTTCACTGCTGAGAGGCTATCTTGCCCATAGGATAGAATGGGGGAGGCTGTTTACATGCCTATCTTCCCATAAGGGCAAGATAGAAAATCCAAGTTTGGTATCTTTGTGTTCAGAATTTAATCATACATCTTTTTAGCAAGATGGTTTTTAAATTCACTGTGTGAGAATAGCACTTTTTAGAAAGTAGCTATTCTCCTGTTTAACCTTCCTGTGTGCCTGTGTGCTGGTTGGCTGACTGGTGTCATGTGATGGGCTAGGTGGCTCCAGGAGCCTGGATGAGTCAGCAGCAGGGTGAATAGGGAGATCTGCTTTAGATGGGTGGGAGGAGTAGTCCCTGGGTTTGAATGGGGCTGCCCCTGCCCTCACAATGCTGGCTCCACCCCCTGCTGGCCAGGCTGAGGACTCTGCCTCTGCTGGCACAAAGAAGGCTCCACCTCCTGCTGAGCGTCTAACGACCCTGCCCCTCACTCTGAAAGGAACCAGGTGCTCCAGGGCAGAGCACACCCAGGAACCGGTTTGAGCAGGGGAATCCCCCCACTGAAACACAGAGAGACAAAGACTTGGAGGGGTATAAGAAGAGGACCCCAGACACCTAAACTTTAGATCACTTTGGAACTAAGGAGGAACCTCTGCCAAGGAGAAAGCTGAAAAGAACTGAAGAGGAGAAGACTGCCTGCTTGCTGTTTTGCTTTGCTGCCAAGGAGAGGGGAAGGACTTTGCTGTGTCCCCTTCTTTTGATTCTGATCTCCAAGGGCCTGAGTAGAGCTGGCTCCCTGTTAAGAAGTCCCAGGAACAAAAGGACTTCACCACCAGCTCCCCTGGAACTCTGCTGAGGGAGTTCTGACCTGCCTTGGAGTGCTTGCCCAGTCTTGGGGCCTCAGGAGGTCATTTTGCTGTGTTTGGGAGCTGGGAAGCAGAAGCGTGAAAAAGAGTAACTGGTACCCAACGCATCATCCGATTGCGTGTCGCAAGAACGAGAGTGCGAGGAAAATTTCAGCGTGGTGTCATCGCAGCACCCGGAGTCCCCGCATCGCCGAGTGCGTCGAGCATCGTTCCGGTGCGTGAAGATTCCTGACGCTGCGAGGGTCGTCGCAGAACCAGTTTGCGGGCCGCACCACTGCCGGTGCGTGAAAGTATCCAGTCGCTGCGTGTGTCGACGCAGAGTCCCGTCCCGTGACGCATCGAGGGTTGCGGCACCAGAAGTCAGCGCTGCGCCGCACATCGCGCCGCACCGAAGATCGTCGCATCGTATCTGTGCGTGAAGCTTCCCCCTAAGAAACCTACGCAACGAAAGCCAAAGACATCGCATCCTCCCCCTACAGATCGGAGCCGGCGCATCCACCTCTGCTGCGTGAAGCAGGGCTGCTGCAAAGCCTCCCCAAGGTCTCAGGAGTATCGCATCGCCTTTGCCATCTTCCTTGTTACAGCTTTTGGGAACCTTATCGCAACTACAGGTACTGTTGGGCACGAGAGTGTCGCATTTTGTGCATTGAGAGTCGCATTGTGCAGGACACTGACTTTTACATCCTGGAGTACTCTCTGCAAACTCTTGAACTATCTTTAAAGTAACCTTTTTAATTGTATGTTGGTTTATTTGGTCCTGTGAAGTTTTTAGTAAAGATACCTTATTTTTCTAAAACTGGTGTGGAGTAAATCTGTGGTGTTTTCACTGTGTTACTGTGAGTGTTGGTACACATACTTTACACATTGCCTTTGATAGCCTAGACTGCTCAGGCCAAGCTACCTAGAGGGTGAGCAGGGCTTATCTTAACAGTGTATCCCCCTTTCCCTGACTAGAAGCAAGGGTCCCTACTTGGACAGTGGTACCTACCCTGCCAACTTGAGACCCCCAGACCTAACATTGGTGGTCAGCAGTGGGATTGAACTTGTGTTTGTACTTGATCCACAGTAATTGGTGTACTGTATTTTTTATTCTATTTTTGAGTAACTCTTCAAGAGCATCATGTCTCAGGTGGCAACAAGTGAGAGGGCAGAATTTGAGTTTTCCATTGCGGATTTATATTCATATAAAGTTGAGGAGCTGAAACAATTCTGCAAAGACCTTGGTTGCCCTGTGAAAAGCGCAGCTAGAAAGGATGTGCTACAAAGAATCTTGAAGGCCTGGTGGGAGGCCCAAGAGGAAGGTGGTGCAAATGAAAAGGATGGTTTTGGTCCCCAAGATCTGCCCGTGGGCAGAGCAGTCTCAAGGGCTGGCAGCTCCCATTCCAGTAGGGGGCTCACTCCAGAAGAGTTGGAGGAGAATCAAAGGGTGAGAAACCATGAAATGGAAATGATGAAAATGAAAAAGAAGCAATTGGAAGTAGAGAAGGACAAGGCGGCGGAGGAGAGCAAGAATGCCCGTGCCTTGGAAGAGAAGAAATTGCTTCTGGCTCATGAAGTGAGCATGAGAGAACTGGACATCAAGGCCAAGCAGGTAGAGTCCAGTTCGAATGGTGGCAGCGCACAGCCAGTGCAGGGGGGTAAAGTATATATCCCCAAGGATTTAGTACAGAATTACAATAGGAGTGAAGATATCTATGCCTGGTTTACCTCGTATGAAATAGCATTGAGAATGAATGGTGTGCCTGAACAGCATTGGGGGGCGGGCCTGTGGAAACATTTTGAGGCTTCTGGGAGGAGTGCTCTAGAGCCCTTAGAATTAGCAGGTACCATGACCTATCCCAATATGAAGGAGGCCCTATGTCTCAGGTATGGACTTACTCCAGAACAGTATAGACTGCAGTTTAGGAACTCCAGGAAGAAAGAGTCTGAGACTTGGATGGAGTGTGTGAATCTGTACTCGCGGGCACTGGAAGGTTGGATGAAGGGCAGCAAGGTAACTGATTATAAGGGGTTGTTACATTTAATTAGTTGGGAGCACTTGAGTAGTCTATGTGTTCCAGAGCTGCGCCAGCATCTTTTAGACAGCAAGCTGACGGAACCCATTGAGCTTGCTAAGGAGGCGGACCGCTGGGCCAGTACCAGGGTCCACAGAAGAATTGTGGGTACCATTGCCAAAGGTGGGCAGGGTCCCCAGCAGAAGAGTGGGGGGGACAAGGGTAACCAAAAGGAGTTCTCACAAGGGCCCAAAACAGTTCCCAGGGTAACCAGTCCCAGCCCCCCAAGTCAAAACCCAAACCAACCTGGCCCCCTAAGGGCAGGTCGGATAACAAGGGTCCCATTAGGTGTTATCACTGTCAGGAATTTGGTCACAAAGCTCCTGTGTGTCCCAAGAAATCCCAGGCACCCTCTGGTGCTCCAACACCGGGTATAGCTAGTGTAGCATTTGGTGGGATTTGAATTTCTAGCGATTTGGAGGGATTAGCAGTTATGTCCCTTGTCTCTTTAGGAGACACAGAGATGGTCCAGGAAACCCCTGTCCCTGATAACACTAAGAAGTACAGGCAGTGGGTGACCATCAATGGGAAGAGGGTGGAGGCTCTCAGGGACACTGGAGCCAGTGTGACCACGGTCAGGTGTCAGTGGGTCCCTGAGGAGCTGATCATTCCCGATGTACTTCACCCTGTAGTGTCAGCTGACAACTCTGTGCGCCTTTGCAAGGTAGCACATGTTCCCTTTGAGTGGGGGGGGGTCTCAGGTCCTCTCAGAGTTGTTGTGAGTCCATCCATGCCAGTAGACTGTCTGCTATGTAATGACCTGGAGAGTTCCCCATGGAAGGAGGTGGAACGCCAGGCTCATTTGGAGATGTTGGGTTTGCCGGAGTGGGTCTGTGTGACCACCCGGTCCATGGCAGCTAGACAGGGTTGTGAAGCAGACCTGGAGCCTTAAACAGTGGCCCAGGTCCCTGCCAGAAAGAGGAAGGGCAAGGGACGTGGTTCGTACACCCCCGCTGTTCCCACAGTCCAGGAAGGAGCAGAACCTGCGGGGGATGCCCTGGAGCCTACAGGGGAACAGGTAGCTGAGCTGGGAGACATACCTGAGCTGACCCATTGGCAGCAAGAGGGTGGTCCCTCCAGAGAGGAGTTCTGCCGAGCGCAGAAGGCATGCCCTACTCTTGAAGGTCTGCGGCACCAGGCTGCAGACCAGGCAGCAGGTGCTGATCCGAAGAACTTCTTTCTCTACTGGGAGAATGACTTGTTGTACAGTGAGCCTAGGTTTGCTGAGCCCAGTGGATCACGTACCCTGGTGGTACCCTCAGGGTTCAGAGACTTCCTACTGGGTCTGGCTCATGACGTGCCTCTTGCAGGACATCTCGGGCAGGACAAGACCCGACAAAGGCTTGCCACCCACTTTTACTGGCCCGGGATGAAGACGGATGTCGCTTCCTTTTGAAAAAATCATGCCAGACTTGCCAGGCAAGTGGCAAGCCTGGAGGAAAATGCAAAGGCCCTCTCCAGCCTTTTCCGGTAGTGAGCACCCCTTTCGAGCGGGTGGGGATAGATATTGTGGGGCCACTGGACCCCAGGACCGCCTTAGGCAACAGGTTCATCCTGGTCCTGGTGGATCATGCCACCCGGTACCCGGAGGCTATCCCTCTCAGGACAACCACAGCCCCGGTGGTGGGCCGTGCGTTGATGGGATCTTTTCCCGTGTGGGTTTCCCCAAAGAGGTGGTATCTGACCGGGGTACCAACTTCATCTCCAGGTATATGAAGTCTCTGTGGGAGGAGTGTGGGGTAACTTATAAGTTCACCACTCCTTACCACCCTCAAGGAAATGGGTTGGTTGAAAGGTTCAACCGGACCCTGAAAGGCATGATCATGGGGCTGACAGAGCCCATGAGACGGAAGTGGGACGTCTTTTTGCCATGCCTATTATTTGCCTACAGAGAGGTACCACAAAAGTCTCTAGGGTTCAGTCCCTTTGAGATTTTGTACGGGCACCCTGTTAGAGGACCTCTCAGTCTGATGAAGGAGGGTTGGGAGAAATCCCCTGGGAAAACCCCCCAGGATGTGTTCAGCTATGTGCTGGCCATCCGCAACCAGACACAGCGCTTCCGGGCCCTCGCTCAGGCGAACCTGGAAGCCAGCTAGGATGAGATGAAGAGGTGGTATGACCAGCATACCACTCTGGTGGAATTTCAACCTGGGCAGATGGTGTGGGTGATGGCGCCAGTGGAGCCTTGCGCGCTCCAAGACAAGTGGACTGGACCATATGAGGTGGTGGAGCGCAAGAGTGAAGTGACCTACCTGGTCAACTTGCGGTCTCCCAGGAACCCCATGAGGGTCCTACATGTGAACCGCCTCAAACCCCATTTTGAGAGGTCTGAAATCACAATGCTACTTGCTACAGATGCAGGGATGGAGGAGGATAGCGATCCTCTTCCTGACCTCCTGGAAGCTAAGGAGCAAGATGGGTCAGTGGATGGAATGGTCCTCTCACCCACCCTGACCCCAGAACAGCAGAGGGACTGTCGCGATGTGCTGGGTCAGTTTGCATCTCTGTTCTCCCTGACCCCCGGTATCACCAACTGGTGTGTCCATGATGTGGACACGGGAGATAGCATGCCTGTGAAACAGAAGTTTTACCGGGTGGCTGACAAGGTCAGGGCCAGCATCAAGAAGGAGGTTTCTAAGATGTTGAAACTAGGGGTGATTGAGCCCTCCAGCAGCCCCTGGGCTAGCCCAGTGGTACTTGTACCAAAAGCTGCTGCGCCAGGTGCCACTCCAGAACTTAGGTTTTGTGTGGACTACCGTGGGCTCAATGCGGTCACGAAGACTGACGCACACCCCATCCCCAGAGCTGATGAGCTTGTGGATCGGTTGGGAGCTGCCAACTACCTCAGTACATTTGATTTAACTTCTGGGTACTGGCAGAATGCCTTAACTGATGGGGCCAAGGAGAGGTCTGCGTTTTCAACGCCAGAGGGGCACTTCCAGTTCCGTGTCATGCCCTTTGGGTTGAAGAACGCCCCTGCCACATTCCAGAGACTGGTAAACCAGGTATTGTCCGGGCTGGAGCAGTTCAGCGCCGCATATCTGGACGACATTGCTGTGTTCAGCTCCACTTGGGAAGAACACTTGCAACACCTCTGCGCAGTGTTGAAGGCTCTGCACAGTGCAGGCCTCACTATCAAGGCCAGTAAGTGCCAGATAGGGCAGGGTTCGGTGGTGTATTTGGGACACCAAGTAGGAAGCGGCCAGGTGGGGCCCCTACAAGCCAAGATAGATACCATCCGGGCCTGGGAACCCCCCAAGACCCAGACAGCGGTGAGAGCCTTCTTAGGACTCACCGGGTACTATCGCCGTTTTGTCAAGGGGTATGGCACCATTGTTGCTCCCTTGACAGAACTAACTTCCAAGAAGTTACCGAAGAAAGTGATTTGGACCAGTGCCTGCCAAGAAGCTTTTGATGCCCTGAAGGAGGCCATGAGTACAGCACCTGTACTCAAGGCGCCTGACTTCTCCAAGGAATTCATAGTGCAGACAGACGCTTCTGAGCATGGAGTGGGAGCGGTGCTCTCACAACTAAATGATGAGGACTTGGACCAACCTGTAGCTTTCATTAGTAGGAGGCTACTTCCCAGGGAACAGAGGTGGAGTGCGATTGAAAGGGAAGCTTTTGCTGTGGTCTGGGCGCCGAAGAAGCTGAGACCCTACTTGTTTGGGACTCACTTCCGGGTTCAGACGGACCACAGGCCCCTCAGATGGTTGATGCAGATGAGGGGTGAGAATCCTAAGCTGTTGAGGTGGTCCATTTCCCTACAGGGGATGGACTTTACGGTGGAACACCGCCCCGGTACTGAACACGCCAACGCTAATGGTCTGTCCAGGTTTTTCCGCCTTAGCGATGAGAACTCCCAAGAGGGTGGGTAGTTCTCCCCACTTTCAGCTGGAGGGGACACGTGTTAGACCTGGCATCTTTGGCATGGTTACCCCTGACTTTTTGCCTCTACCTCCTGTATTTTTGATGCTATGCTGGATTTCATTTTTTGCTGGTTTAGATGCTTTGGGCACTTTGCCACTGCTGATCAGTGTCAAAGTGCAAGTGCTCCCTTGGTAAATTGTTATATTGAATGGTTATCCATGATTGGTATATTTGTTTCACCTGTTAGCCCCTAGTAAAGTGCACTGCGTGTGCCAGGGCTGGTGATTCAAATGCTACTAGTGGGCTGCAGCACTTATTCTGCCACCCACAGGAGTAGCGCTAAAATGATGTCTTAGGCCTGCTTGCAGTGCCTATGTGCAGTCCAGGACTGCCATGTCGACCTGGCCAGTGCACCCACTGACCAGGCCTTATCCTTCCCTTTCTGTACATGTCAGGCATGCCTATGGTGGCCCTAGGTACCCCCCTGAGCTGGGTGCAGTGTATCTGAAAGGTAGGGCATGTACTGAGGTGTGTAACATGCCCTGGTAGTGAATTACAGCCATTTTTGTTTTTCACTGCTGAGAGGCTATCTTGCCCATAGGATAGAATGGGGGAGGCTGTTTACATGCCTATCTTCCCATAAGGGCAAGATAGAAAATTCAAGTTTGGTATCTTTGTGTTCAGAATTTAATTATACATCTTTTTAGCAAGATGGTTTTTAAATTCACTGTGTGAGAATAGCACTTTTTAGAAAGTAGCTATTCTCCTGTTTAACCTTCCTGTGTGCCTGTGTGCTGGTTGGCTGACTGGTGTCATGTGATGGGCTAGGTGGCTCCAGGAGCCTGGATGAGTCAGCAGCAGGGTGAATAGGGAGATCTGCTTTAGATGGGTGGGAGGAGTAGTCCCTGGGTTTGAATGGGGCTGCCCCTGCCAGCACAATGCTGGCTCTACCCCCTGCTGGCCAGGCTGAGGACTCTGCCTCTGCTGGCACAAAGAAGGCTCCACCTCCTGATGAGCGTCTAACGACCCTGCCCCTCACTCTGAAAGGAACCAGGTGCTCCAGGGCAGAGCACACCCAGGAACCGGTTTGAGCAGGGGAATCCCCCCACTGAAACACAGAGAGACAAAGACATGGAGGGGTATAAGAAGAGGACCCCAGACACCTAAACTTTAGATCACTTTGGAACTAAGGAGGAACCTCTGCCAAGGAGAAAGCTGAAAAGAACTGAAGAGGAGAAGACTGCCTGCTTGCTGTTTTGCTTTACTGCCAAGGAGAGGGGAAGGACTTTGCTGTGTCCCCTTCTTTTGATTCTGATCTCCAAGGGCCTGAGAAGATCTGGCTCCCTGTTAAGAAGTCCCAGGAACAAAAGGACTTCACCACCAGCTCCCCTGGAACTCTGCTGAGGGAGTTCTGACCTGCCTTGGAGTGCTTGCTCAGTCTTGGGGCCTCAGGAGGTCGTTTTGCTGTGTTTGGGAGCTGGGAAGCAGAAGCGTGAAAAAGAGTAACTGGTACCCAATGCATCATCCGATTGCGTGTCGCAAGAACGAGAGTGCGAGGAAAATGTTATCGCGGCGTCATCGCAGCACCCGGAGTCCCCGCATCGCCGAGTGCGTCGAGCATCGTTCCGGTGCGTGAAGATTCCTGACGTTGCGAGGGTCGTCGCAGAACCAGTTTGCGGCCCGCACCACTGCCGGTGCGTGAAAGTATCCAGTCGCTGCGTGTGTCGATGCAGAGTCCCGTTCCGTGACGCATCGAGGGTTGCGGCGCCAGAAGTCAGCGCTGCGCCGCGCATTGTGCGCACCGAAGATCGTCGCATCGTACCTGTGCGTGAAGCTTCCCCCTAAGAAACCTACGCAACGAAAGCCAAAGACATCGCATCCTCCCCCTACAGATCGGAGCCGGCGCATCCACCTCTGCTGCGTGAAGCAGGGCTGCTGCAAAGCCTCCCCAAGGTCTCAGGAGTATCGCATCGCCTTTGCCATCTTCCTTGTTATAGCTTTTGGGAACCTTATCGCAACTACAGGTACTGTTGGGCTCGAGCGTGTCGCATTTTGTGCATTGAGAGTCGCATTGTGCAGGACACTGACTTTTACATCCTGGAGTACGTTCTGCAAACTCTTGAACTATCTTTAAAGTAACCTTTTTAATTGTATGTTGGTTTATCTGTAGTATTTGGTCTTGTGAAGTTTTTAATAAAAATACCTTATTTTTCTAAAACTGGTGTGGAGTAAATCTGTGGTGTTTTCACTGTGTTACTGTGAGTGTTGGTACAAATACTTTACAGATTGCCTTTGATAGCCTAGACTGCTCAGGCCAAGCTACCTAGAGGGTGAGCAGGGGTTATCTTAACAGTGTATCCCCCTTTCCCTGACTAGAAGCAAGGGTCCCTACTTGGACAGTGGTACCTACCCTGCCAACTAGAGACCCCCAGACCTAACATTGGTGGTCAGCAGTGGGATTGAACTTGTGTTTGTACTTGACCCACAGTAATTGGTGTACTGTATTTTTTATTCTATTTTTGAGTAACTCTTCAAGAGCATCATGTCTCAGGTGGCAACAAGTGAAAGGGCAGAATTTGAGTTTTCCATTGCGGATTTATATTCATATAAAGCCAGGGTCCCTACTTGGACAGTGGTACCTACCCTGCCAACTAGAGACCCCCAGATCTAACAGAAACCAAAAAATGATGATGTCTTTAAGAGGTCTCATCGACTCTGTGGACTGGACAGAGGTACGCTGATTTGGGAAATGCTGCTGAGTGTGTGTACTGGCTCGAATGTTAAATCTCCTCTACTAATTGGTTGTGGTTGGGGGTGGCCCTTTGTTGTAACTGGAGACAGACCTTTATGATGACAGTTATGAGATTAATCAGCCCGGTACATGAGCTGCTTGTCCATGATTGGTTGTAAAATTGCACTCACTTCTTAGTTAATTAATTGCTCATGATGAGTCATAAATTGAATGATTTCAGCACCCTATGCTCTTCCTCTTCCATTTAGTCTAGGTACAACCCTCATGAAATGTTTCTTCGGTCCTTTTCCTTGACTCTACAATTTTGTTTCTGTTTTATAATCTGCAGGCCTTACTCTTCCCCTGCAAGAAAGGCGAAAGCTCCATAAAACTCCTTTTTACCTTACCAGACAGGTTCAGACAGGCACCACAGAGTAACTGACATTCGGAGAAGAATGCAGATGCACCACCCAATTTAGCAATAAAGTATAATTTTTTTACCAATCATAATTATTAGAACTGTGTGTGTTTACTTCACTCCTCCAAATTCATATTTACTATTTTTCAAGCCTCGATGACACAGCATTATACATATATAATATTAACTTAGGTTTCTGGGGCTGAAGGAGTATTTGCAATGCATATAACTGAACTGTGTCATACTCATTCCTTCATTTCTTTCCACAACTGTTTGATGATGGGCTGCTTAGTGTCCTGAAGAATATCGTTCTTGTGTATTGTTTGTCTTTGTCACACCTTTCCCAAAATGCCCTTTCCCATTTATTCATCAAACCCCTAACCTATTCCCAGGGCTGTGTGAACTATTAAGTTAATACTTAATTTACACCATAATGGATCATCCACGTCATATAGCGGATGTGGTGAAAGCAACACCAACTCACACATAAAAGGGATCTATATTTTAGATATACAACCTCGTTCATCAACATCGATATTCAGGCCTTGTGTTGCATAAATGTTTCACCTTGTCAACTCCACTACTGACTTTGAGTCCATTTTACCTGACTCAAGGATTTTGTAACTTTAGTTTTAATTAAAGAGCTCCCCATTGCTCAGAAGAAGTTGCTATTGCTAGTTTTTGTTATATTATAACATATTCTTTGATTTGATGTGTCAAGGTTTTTTGCAACACAGAAGCATGCATTGTGCTACTGGCATATAGAAAAGCAGCACAAATGGGTGGGGAACAACCTTTACAACGCAACTTTTACAACGCAGTACCTTTACAACGCATTTTTTACAACGCATAATCCATTACAACGCATGACATTACAACGCATGACACTACAACGCATTTTTAAAAACTACCTTTACAACGCATTCCATTACAACGCATACTACCATTACAACGCATACCATTACAACGCATAATATTACACTACACTATCCAACACTTACCCTACTGTTGCACCCCCTGGAGTTAGAATAGTAATTTTTACCCCTATACTATCCAACACTTACCCTACTGATGCACCCCCTGGAGTTAGAATAGTAATTTTTACCCCTATACTATCCAACACTTACCCTACTGATGCACCCCCTGGAGTTAGAATAGTAATTTTTACCCCTATACTATCCAACACTTACCCTACTGATGCACCCCCTGGAGTTAGAAGAGTAATTTTTACCCCTATACTATCCAACACTTACCCTACTGATGCACCCCCTGGAGTTAGAATAGTAATTTTTACCCCTATACTATCCAACACTTACCCTACTGATGCACCCCCTGGAGTTAGAATAGTAATTTTTACCCCTATACTATCCAACACTTACCCTACTGATGCACCCCCTGGAGTTAGAATAGTAATTTTTACCCCTATACTATCCAACACTTACCCTACTGTTGCACCCCCTGGAGTTAGAATAGTAATTTTTACCCCTATACTATCCAACACTTACCCTACTGATGCACCCCCTGGAGTTAGAATAGTAATTTTTACCCCTATACTATCCAACACTTACCCTACTGATGCACCCCCTGGAGTTAGAATAGTAATTTTTACCCCTATACTATCCAACACTTACCCTACTGATGCACCCCCTGGAGTTAGAATAGTAATTTTTACCCCTACACTATCCAACACTTACCCTACTGTTGCACCCCCTGGAGTTAGAATAGTAATTTTTACCCCTATACTATCCAACACTTACCCTACTGTTGCACCCCCTGGAGTTAGAATAGTAATTTTTACCCCTATACTATCCAACACTTACCCTACTGTTGCACCCCCTGGAGTTAGAATAGTAATTTTTACCCCTATACTATCTAATACTTACCTTAAATGTAATTTAATATTATGCGTTGTAATGGTATGCGTTGTAAAGGTAGTATGCGTTGTAATGGTAATGCGTTGTAAAGGTATTTTTAAAAAATGCGTTGTAGTGTCATGCGTTGTAATGTCATGCGTTGTAATGGATTATGCGTTGTAAAAAATGCGTTGTAAGTGCATGCGTTGTAAAAGTGTGCGTTGTAACGTCATACATCCCAAATGGGTGGACGACAATCTATGCCTGCTCACAGAGTTCTGTGGAAGCTCGCAGAATTGTTTTGGCACTCCACGGAACTCCGCAGAGCAAAACTCTGTGAGTTCTGCCCAGTCCTAGTTTTTAGCTCTCTCTGAACCTCCTTCTATGCTTCTCAGGGGCAATCCAAATTTGGTAAGAAGAATGGCCTTCATGGGTGCATTCTTCACCTGGCCCTCCAACTCTAGTGTCAGGAGTATGTCTCTCCCCACTGTGAGAATGTACCTCCACAAGTTACCCTTTCAGTACTCCTCTTGGACGTCGTGAACCCTCAGGGCTACCTCGTATGCTGAGAACATTTGTCTATATTATCTCCCACTACATATCTTGGCACCAGTTCCTTGGGTGTGAGGACCCTCATATCTCCTTTGGACACTGCTGGTATGCTGCCACCATCACTGCTGGACACCCCTTGCTTGGCTTTTATGTACAGCTCTTTTAGTTTGAGTTCATGGACCATCCTTTTCTCCTTCATCATTAGCTTGGCCAGCTCTAGGTCCAGTTTGATTTTCCTCTCCTACCCCCTGTCCTCCAGTTCTTCTGTAGTCATGTCCCTGGCAGAAACACTGCTTCCTGCACCATTTTGTGCAACCAGGGCATCCTTGTCATATCCTGGGGTCACGTTTGACTCTCCTGGCAGCTCTAGGCCTGGGCTGGGACCTCTATCTCCTAATCTTCTGTTTGTGCTCCCTCCTCCTCATTGTCATTCACTTCATCCTCTTCTGAGGTGACCTGCCACCTTTACACCTCCTCAAAGGTTGAGACCTACATTGAGATTTAGCTTAGTATCCCTCTTGTCTGCTTTCAATTCCTTCTTTTTGCAGCGTTTCAGCAGCTCAGCCCTGCTGTGGGTTTCAAAGTTGAATGAATACATCTCCATGGTGCAAAAAAAGAAGGTAGGACAACCTAAATTTAGAAAAGTGAGAAAACAGCCGATGGAAAGCTAAGGAAGAATTTAAAAATGGGTCAATCTGATGTCAAATTATTTATCTTGTTTTTTTGGGTACACAAAGCACTTCATGACACTGCATAAACATAAGTCTTGTACCACACCGCTGAACACCGATGTTAGAAATTGTGTTTTTGGTTGACTGGGGTGTAAATCCTGATCAAGCATTACCCACAATCCCTAGCAGGTGAACCACAAAAAGCCATTACATTAACATGTGCTTAGTGGCCCAAAAAGCTGTCAGGTTTAACTTAGAGGCAATGTGTAAAGTCTTTATGCAGTATTCAAACAGTAATGAAGTGATAACACAACCCAAGAGGAACCCCAAATCAATTTAAAAATATCGGGCACATTTCAATACATTATTTGACACAAAATTACATAAATCCAATCAGTAGAACAGGAGTTGTGAATTTCTATGAAAATAAACCACAACATTGCACCTAAAGTCGTAAATTTTCCAACCACGGCTATCTGGTTGCACTGGACTGGGTCAAAGTCAAAACAGTGTTGTCTAGTTAGCGAGATGAAGAGAGCGTGTAATGAGGTTTGATAGTTTGAAGCTGGTGGACTATTTGAAATAAAGTAAAAAAAGACACAATAAAAATATCAAACCAATTTAGAAAAATACAGTCAATTTTAATAAATTATTTGACACCTCACCAACAAAAATCCAATCATTAGAACCAGAGTAATTAATGTGTTATGTTTTAAGTGAAATCTAGCACCTACCGCATGGTTAAGTGAAATCTAACACCTACTGCAGACATCTAGTCGCACAAGACTGGGTTAAAGTCGAAAGTTAAAGCTGCCCGCGATGTAGTGATTTGGACACAAGAAGTAGATTGGGCCTGGTCAGCGCTTACCTTCTGGAAAAAAAATGTCTTAGAAAGTAAAGTGCAGTGGGGTAATACTGCAAAAGGTGTCTGAGGAGGGAGCCTTTGGTCGAAGCCCTGGTGAAGATTTCTAGGTTTCATCAAAGTCCTCAGTTTTGGAAATTGCCCATCTGGGCACCTTTAGCCCTGCAACCAAGGGTCTCAAAGTAGTGAAAAAGAATTTGTTTGTTTTTTTACTAACAGAACATGAAAACTTAAAAGCCCATTACCATGCCATACCTTTTATTTACACAGCACCCTGCACTACGGGCTACCTAGGCCCTACCTGAGGGGTGACTTATGTGTAAGTAGTAAGTAAGTAAATCTTTATTCGGTTTTCAGAAAAGAAAAACCATAAAAGTCACAATACATTACATTAAAATGCCAAACTGAAAATTATTCCTTGAGCATCACTTTTAAAATTCCCTTTCTCGGGCATACAACAAGATTTATTATCTTTACATTAAAAAGGAACTACCCTTCTCCTTAAATTAACAAACTTTACGTCATACAAAATTTGCTCTGTGTTTAAAAATACACTTTAAAAGCGTGCTGACACATTTAGAGATCAATACAGTATTCAAAAATTGCAAGCGCAGCATAGCAGGACGGCATCATCTGAGGCCAAGGCTTCTCAGCAAGGGAATTAGCCATAGTTTGCGATGTGCAGTATAATATTTGCAGAACAAAACGGTATGCATCGTTGATTGTTCAGACGTTTCGTCGCAAGGGCACACCGTTAAACACTCATCCCAATTATGTCTTTTAGGAAAAACTACAAGCCTATGGAAAATGTTCAATCTAAATCGTACCAACAAAAAGCGCTCAAATTGTGACTCAACGTATGTCAGATATGGTTCCATTTCCAGGGTGGTCGTTACTGCCAAGGAATGTTGGACTGATGTTTTTTTTATCTCTTTACTCAACCGTAGTTCTTCCATATGGCTCAGAGCCCCTATTTTTAAGTCTTTCTTTGGGATCTCAGCAATTGATTCGGGGTTAGAATAATATTTAGCCAACCCCAAGTCTGCAAGGAGATTTTTCACACATAGCAACCACTCTATTTTCCCCACATGTTCCAAGGACATACAATCTGCCACTATCTCTTTTGTAAATAAATTTTTTGTTGACGTCCAGATACGGCGCCACAACAATAGTGGTTGGATTTTTGCCAAATCCTCTATGTGAGGCATTCCAAGCTCTGCATGGCAGGCAAAGGTAGATACTCGCTTGGGTACCGCCAGGAGGAATCTCATAAATGTATTCTCTGCTACCTGTAATGCGTTGGTGTTTTTGTGTCCCCAAAGCCCCGCCCCGTAAAGTGCGATGGAATGACACTTTGCTTGATAAATACGGAGCAGCTCTACTGGTGGCCTCTTTCCTAACTTCTGGCAGAATTTTATAAGGCCGATTATTGCTTGCAGAAGTTGATGTTTGCTGGCTTCGATGGCCGCTTTCCAGTTAAGCTTTTCGTCCATCATGACCCCGAGGTATGGGTATTGGGTAGTCAGTTCTAGCCTTTCTTTGTCAAGAAAAATACTCCTTCCACCTTTCTTTCCCTTTCCTGCCACCATGACATATGTTTTTTTTATATTTATTTTAAGATCCAAACGACCCATAAACCTTGAATATCTTTCCAATGCTTTCTGCAGCTCTCGCGGGGTGCGTGCCAGGATCACGGCATCATCCGTGTAAAGGAGCGCAGGTACCAGGCGATTTTTCACTCGGGGGAGGTCCTGACCCCCCCTCAACATCTCCACCTCAAGACCGTTAATGTAAAGGGAGAAGAGAAAGGGGGCCAGCACGCAACCCTGCCTCACACCCCGCTCCACCTTGAAGGACTCAGATAATTCGCCCTGCGTTCCAAAGCGCACCCTAGATGAAGCATTAGAATATAGCGCTCGAAGAAGGTTTACAAGGGCTGAATCTATACCCATGTCAGTAAGAACTGACCAAAGCTTCGAATGGGAGACGCAGTCAAAAGACGCGGAGAGGTCAACATAGACCATGTATAACCTTCCCCGCTTTGCTGACACGTATTTTCCCATCAGTAAAGCTAAGTTCAGTGCTTGCTCGGTTGTTCCGAAGCCCTCTCGGAAGCCGAACTGGATATCAGATAGAGTCTTACAGTCATCTGCCCACTCCTGAAGACGCTGGAGAACCACTCTGCCCAGTACTTTTCCCAGCGAATCGAGTAGCGAGATTGGCCGATAGCAGGTCACCTCCTCCCTGTTACTGTTATAACCTGTTGTGTTGTGTGCATCTTCCTTATTACTATTCTGTCCCTTGCTGCTCAGCCATGAGTGATGTCACTTAGAATGTTGAGTGTGTGGGACTGGAGGAGTTGGCAGTTGGAAGAGATGGGCTGAGCAGCAGGGAGGCTGCTCCTGATGGGGCTCTACAGGAGATCTGAGGCTTTACTTATGAACTTTATATTGACTTTGTTACTTATTAAATAAACCTACGACTTGTTCTAAGCGGCCTGTCTACGAGACATCCTTCATTATTACACTGGCCTATTTCTGTGATTTGTGTTTTGGAGTATCATAGGGAGATTTATTTTCCCTATTTCAGAGTCTTTGGGAGGTGTTTTTCCCCTATAGGGTGACGTTGTTCCCCTATTTCTGTGATTTGTATCATAGGGAGGTTTATTTTCCCTATTTCGGAGTCTTTTGGGAGGTGTTTTTCCCCTATAGGGTGACGTAGTTCCTCTATTTCTATTTTTGTGATTTGCATTCAAGAGTATCATAGGGAGGTTTATTTTCCTTATTTCCCCTATTACGCTGTTTTGGATTTTTAGGGAGGTGTTTTCCCTTATGTTGGTACCCATCTATTTAGTTTCCTTAGGGAGGGGGATGGGTTCATTATTCTTTTGCTTTAATGTTTTTCTTGCAGGTATTTTCTGATTTGATGTATATTTACTTGCATAATGAATTTTCTGTTTATATAAGCGATGG
Organism: Triturus cristatus; assembly: GCF_964204655.1. NCBI lineage: Eukaryota > Metazoa > Chordata > Amphibia > Caudata > Salamandridae > Triturus > Triturus cristatus. The sequence continues at coordinate 551,217,847 of NC_140588.1, forward strand.
AATTTTTGGTGATATTTTGATTTTGTGCTTTTGTATCTTCATACTTTGTTTTCGTAAGGAAGGGAGATGTGTTATAACCTGTTGTGTTGTGTGCATCTTCCTTATTACTATTCTGTCCCTTGCTGCTCAGCCATGAGTAATGTCACTTAGAATGTTGAGTGTGTGGGACTGGAGGAGTTGGCAGTTGGAAGAGATGGGCTGAGCAGCAGGGAGGCTGCTCCTGATGGGGCTCTACAGGAGATCTGAGGCTTTACTTATGAACTTTATATTGACTTTGTTACTTATTAAATAAACCTACGACTTGTTCTAAGCGGCCTGTCTATGAGACATCCTTCATTATTACACTTTCCCTTCTTAAATATAGGGACCATAATCGATTGGGTCCAGGATTTAATTATCCCACACTTCATTGCAGCGTCAAACACCCTCTTTAAAATTGGGGCCCACAAGTCTAATTTAAACTTAAAAAAATCAACTGGTACCCCATCTGGGCCAGGGGCTTTTCCACATTTGCTCATTTTAACTGCATTTATGACTTCATGGATTCCATAATCTAAGGGAATCGGGAATAGATTACCTTGTATGCTCCGATTATTATCCTCTGCTATATCTACTTCTGATGGTTTACCAAAAACTTTAGAGAAATGGTTTACCCATGCTAGACCCTCAATCGCCACTTCTACTACTGGCTGGTCACTTGCGTCTGTCAGGAAGGGTGTCTTCACCACCTTCCAGAACTGTTCGCTATTTCTATTCTGGTAACTCGCATGTAGTTGATCCCACAGTGCTTTTTTCAGTTCCTGTTTTCTTGTTTTACAAGCTAATCGGTAGGACCTTCTTAATCTACGAATCTCCTCTTGGTCTCTTACAGTTTTTGTTAACGCTATTTTTAGGGATTTGTGAGCCATAGTACAGTCGTGGTTAAACCACCCTTTTTTCCCGCCCTTTTTCCCTTTCTTAATGCTTGTTAAACAATCGTTTACCTTATCCAGAATTGCACTGAAATTATGCAAAACTTCCTCTTCACCTATGTCAATATCTAGGCACTTCACTATGGCAGGATATACCGCGAGTACCACCTTGTTTGTCAGGTCTAATGGGTCTATCTTTCCCCATCCTATGGTATAGCCATTTATTTTTTTTAAATATATCTTGTTCTGGGCAAGTGCGGTCATCAAGAGCTGTGGTGTTAATTGCCCCTGGTCCACAACCAAGTCAAAGCCCAGAGCGGCGTGATCGCTTAAAGTGTTTATTAATAATCTAAATCTCTGGGCCTTGCTACCAAGGGTCGCTGAGACCAATATGTAATCAATCGTCGTCTCCCACCCCCTACCCAGGTAAGTTGGCTGTAACTGCCCACAAGGTGTTTTAGTTTCGCTTAATATCACCAAACCTAATTCGGACAGAGTTTCATTTAGAAAATCTCCTACCCCAGAATGACTAAAGTGGGTCGTGTAGTTTTCTGTTTCGTCCACCACACCACAAATATTGCTATTTTTCCCATCGCAGGGATGATGGTTAAAATCGCCCCCCCATATAATGCTTGGGACATCTAACCCTTGCGTTAGTTTTGTCAGGGTAAAAAGTTTCTTACGGAGAGTCCCGAGTGTTTTTACTCTCTCACTTTCTAACAGATTATCGTACATATTTACCAGGATGATGATCCTCTTCTTCTGGAACGATAGTCTCAATATCTGATAGTTAGGTTGTAAACTCAGAGCTGTTACTTTTAACCCTGATATGGTGTTTTTTATATATACCATCAGGCCACCCTTAGCCCTACCATGAGTGCCTGCTACTGCCGAGGAAAAATACGTTTTATACCCCATCAGATGCGTTTCAGTAGTAATCCATGTCTCCTGTAGGCATATCACGTGGTAATCTTGAACAAAGTCCAGGACACTTCCATTCATAATTTTTGTGCGTAAACCCGCTATATTCCAGGACATAATTTGTACTTTATTATCGTCCTTTCTGAGGTCTAAACTTTTATTTATACTAACAGCCTCTGCTACGGGTAGATTCTCCAGGACCCTTTGCCCATCAACCCCCATGTGCTTAGATCTACTACAGAGATTATTCCCCAGAGTAATATTGTCTACTCCTTTAGCCAGTGTCAAATTAAGTAGTAGTAAGTGGTTACTGCTTTCCATTTCTTGTCTTTCTGCACTCTCGCTTGGAATAGCATCCTCTTTGAGAGTGGGAGGATCTACCATAATTGATTTTAGTGAGGAGGCCTGCTTCAGACTAAGTCAATCTACCTCGTCTAAGCCAAACAGCGTCGAGAAATGGTTAAAGGTGGGTACATTAAACCTCTGGTGTAGTAGGGGGTTATTGTTCTGAAACCTCCTGGTGGGCTGAGGGTAGAATGGATAATTACGAGAGTTTTGATGGGGAAATTGGTAGCCCGCTTCCCTCCAATCTAAATGAAACTCTTTTACAGGGTTTGGCTTTGGGTAAGAAGTCAGTTCTCGTGAGTAGAAGTAATTGACATAGTGTGTGGAAATACCGTCCCCCCCTCTGGCTTCATACCAGTCGCCAATACATCTAACAGCTCTATGATCCCTGAAATTTATGATTATCACATCCCCCTTCTTTTCTTTTGGTCTTGTTCCAACCCAGCTCGTACGTCTCACCATTAGGATTTCCCCATTTATATGCGCGGGAAGAGGTCTATTTTGCTTCAACCAATAAATGGTTTTGTTTTTTAAGGCATGATGGTCCTCCCTAATTCCCTCTGACAATTCTGGTACCCCAGTCATAATAATTGTATATGGGGCTGATTCAGGAGGTAAATCCACTCTTCTACTCAATGGTATATTAGGGCACTGAAGTGGCCATTCGCCATTCCCGTTCTTCAATCTATCTTCTACAGGTATATTATTTGTTACCAGAGAGAGTTTCTTTTCAGCTTCTCCTATCTTTCCAGCTTTAGACCTATCACCAACCTTTGTCTTCCTTTCTGTTTCTTTGCCATTTGCTAGGGGCTTAGTTTTTTTCTTTATTGGTGGTTTCTTTGGATGATTTGGCCAATGCTTTTTTCCCCTGCGCGGTATGAGATTTCATAAGAATACCGCTGGTTGATGGTTGTTCTGAAGGCCGAATAGAAGGGGCAGCAGGGTCAGCAATGTTGATTTGGTCTGTGACCTTAGTAGTTCAGTTAGAACCAAGTTATTCCCTACCATTTGTTTGCCCAAATCGTCCAAATATGAGCTTATTAGTCTAGTTCTCTCAAGAAGAGGGAGTAGGAGGGACTTGACCATGGTCTCTATTTTGGTAAGTAATTCACCCGCGGGGTCCTGGCCAATAGATAACCCTATGGTGTTAGCGCTTGCAGTTGGGTTATTTATCTCTAGGGGCCCTATAAATGACGAAGTTTGTGCCAAGGGTTTTGCTTTCTCCTTTTTAACCGGGACATAATAGGGGATCCTCGTCTCTTTCCATTTGTTTTTTTGTATCTATTCTCAAGGTGCCCTGTAGTCAGCGGAGAGGATATAACCAAATTCGGTGAGTCAGATAGCCCAGATGTATTTAAGCTAGTTGTGTGGTCGGAGAGGGGGACCGCACCTGGGGAGTTTATCTCTATATCTATCTCTTCCCTTTTGGCAATGGGGTGGGTGCTATCACTACCCAGATCCACATTTATCGCCCCAGGGGAGGGTACTTTCCCAATTTGACCTAAAGAGGAGCGTTTACCGGTTAACAGGTCTAATGACAGACGCTTCTCTGTATCCGCAATTTCCTTTTCCAGAACAGTTGTAACACGTTTAAAGAATTGGTCTATTGTACCAGTTACTGTTCCTTTAGAAGTATTAACTGTTAAAGTACGTGATTTCCCTGCGTCTGATGACATAATGGTAGAAAATATACAAATACCAAATTACAAGTGCGGAAAACGGGGTACAGTGTCCGTGTCTTGTAGGTCTTGGTAGCAATACAGGGATAAGTCTCTTACCACGAAATGAAGCTTAGAGGGGTGGCCCGTCCCGTCCTCAATCGTCCTCGGACGGCCACAGACGGCCCACCCGGGCGCTCCCACGCGCTCCCGTGCGCTCCCGCGCTGCTGGCGTGCGACCTTCTAAAATAGTATTAGATGTCAATGTTTATGGGCGGGGGGGCGGAGCCAGCAGGGAGAGCAGCCCAGGTGAAACGGATTGGGCAGGCAGGGACTCCTGGGTGATAGAGTCCCTGCTAGCGTGCTCGCAGCCCTGCCAGCACCAACACGCCCCAAATAGTAACACACAGAGGAACCAGCCCTTCTGCCTGCAGCAGCTCCCGCTGGACCTCTATGCGCTGCGGGACCCGCGGAGCGGGTCCGGCGAGTTGCTGAGGTTTTTTCAGAGGGCAGAGGGCAAAAGGCGATGACGGCTACAGCAGAAATCCGGTGTCAGGGGCCCAGTTGAGCCAGTAAGAACCCCACGAAGACAATCCAGAAGCCCGTTTTTACTCCATGGGCGTGGGGGCGGGGCCAGCAGGGAGGGCAGCCCAGGTGAAACGGATTGGGCAGGCAGGGACTCCTGGGTGATGGAGTCCCTGCTAGCGTGCTCGCAGCCCTGCCAGCACCAACACGCCCCAAATAGTGACACACAGAGGAACCAGAACTTCCGCCTGCAGCAGCTCCGGCTGGACTTCTATGCGCTGCGGGACCCGCGGAGCGGGTCCGGCGAGTTGCTGAGGTTTTTTCAGAGGGCAGAGGGCAAAAGGCGATGATGGCTACAGCAGAAATCCGGTGTCAGGGGCCAAGTTGAGCCAGTAAGAATCCCCTTATGTGTAATAAATGGGGAGTTTAGGGATTGGCACAGTGGTTTAAATGCCAAGTTGACATGGTGGGACAACATTGCATTTAGTCTGCAACGGCAGGCCCAGGACATATTTTGGAGGGCTAATTAAGTGGATGGCATAATCGGTACTGCAGACCCACTTGTACCCTTAATTTTATAGGCCGTGGGTATATTGTACACCACTCTACAAGGGACTTATAAGTAAATTAAATATGCTAATTAGGTGTATGTCAATCAAGACATGTTTAGGGGAGTAAGCACAAGCACTTTAACACTGGTTAGCAGTGGTACAGTGCACAGAGTCCTAAGGCCAACTAAATCAAAATCCAGCAAAAATTGGAGGTAAGTAGCCAAATATTAAGGGCAAAACCACCGTAGGACTTACAGGCCTTATAGTGACTAAGCCCAAATCTAGAAATCTTCGCTACAACTTCATCCAGTGACAATGACACTCCCTCCTCGGACACTGTCTGCTACTTTTCCCAGCTGAAATTGATCTTCTCAGAAAATTTGAATAAACTTTCTTTTAAGTCGAAAGGTAGGATCTAACCGGGCCCAATCCACTCTTTTAATGTAACCTGGGCACCATTGGTGTGGGCCATATTCTTCAACTTTGCCCCAGTCTTGCATGAGTTCAGCTTTATTTCCTGAATTATTACAGGGATTTACTACAAATTGATCCAGAACTATTGGCTCTCCCTTGTTGACTAGTCTGACTTCATTATGTTGTAAGAAACCTGGCCTATAACCGCATTAGATTACAATAGCTATCTCCATAGGAGGGGGTTCATTAATATGCGTAAAACTAGGAGTTAAGGCCACAATAGTTCTTATCGATCTTAGTTGTTCAGAGGTCGAGTTGATAAAGCTGATTGCGTCTCATCACTATAAATTATTAATTTTTATAAATAATTATTTTTCTAGTTCTATTAACAGGAACTTTCAATCTTTATTCTGTATCATTGACAACTTAGGTCTAATTTTAATTCTGCTTTTTTGAAATGTAATATATTAATTTGTGAACATTTTAATGCTAAACTTTGTTTTATAACATCTGACGCTTGCTCCCTGATTCATCATAATATGTGTTCTTTGACTTGCTCCTCTATTATCAGAGGTGCTGAGCTAGATCACTATCTTTTGGCTCATTACCTTGTAAATATGCATGAATGTGTCTATGAAAGAGTATCTAGGGTCCCCATATTTCATGGTAAAAGGCTGCAAATCAGTTTTTGATTACTTTTTATAACTTGTGGTCTAACACAATGTTTAGATGAATATGACATAATGTGCTCATCCTTTAGTGATCATAGTCAATTGACAGACACATTTTGTTCTTCCAATGGATATCATCAGAGGTCCAGAGAATGATGTTAGGCAGCCAACACCACAGCACAATGGACTCAGGCTGGTTTGTCATCTGCCTAATACATTTTTGGATAAGTTAGTTAAGTCTACTTTGGATACCTTCCTTGTTTGTTTAACTGAGATTACAACAGAGGAAATGTGGGTAATTACTTTAGAACATTATGCAATACAACTCACATTTGGTTACTTAAGCCGACTTCAAGATCTGAATGCGTTCTTACCCATTGGTTTGATAGATTCTTTGTCCAAGCGAATAGAGATCTGAGTCTAATTTTGTCAGCCATTCCTAGAAATCCCAGTTCAATTGCCTTTGCTAGGGTACGTTATAAAGTGGCCTTGGGAATTAGGAAGCATGAAATTCGAAGGACTAATTGGGAGCATTTGTCTAGGGTCTCACTCAAGAATTCAAATATATTTAGGAGAGTAATCAGTGCATTCCATGTACAAAAGTTGACACTTTCTCTAATGAGTAGTCATATTATGGGAACCCAGTGTTTAACTCATTGTAATCATATTTATTGCAGTACTTCTGATGGTTACGATCAGGTTGACTCATCCTTCCCAGATGATATGTCTGATATGCTCCAAATCACTGTAGATTATGTGATCACTGTTCTTAATGGTAGTTCTTCCTGTCAACCACCCGGGCTGGATGGAGTTCCTATCAACATTTTTAAATTTAGAACCAATTTCTGGGCACCTTTGTTAACTAATATTTTTGTTAATTTAGGCCCAAAAACTCTTCCTTCCTCTTTGTCTAGCTCCATTATAGTTCCCGTTTTAAAAGAAGGAAGCCACACTGATCCCAAGTGCTAATGACCCATATCCTTGATTGACTCAACCGTTAAGATAATGGGTAGAGTCATTTTTAACAGGTTAAGAGACTGGTGCAATGATGGTAGTGTTTTATCTCTGTGTGAAATGGGTTTAGGGAAAGTGTCAGAACAATGGAGCAGTTTTTAAATCTTAATCTGTTGTTAGAGAAGTGTGCTGTAGCAAAAAATCGCCTCTCTATCTTGCCTTCATGGATCTATCCTCTGCCTTTGAAGGTTAATCATAATAAGCTTTGGGCTGTTATGTTGGATTGAGGGAAACATACCTTGATTGTTCAATTTTTTGCCTACTTCCTTTGAAATTTAAGCGACAGTGAGTTTTGGACCTAACAGTGAAAACTCTAACCCAATCCAATTACATTGTGGAGTCAGGCAAGGTTGCATTTTAACACCACTTTTATTTATTTTATGCATCAAAAAAGTAATGCCTTTTCAAGCGCTGTTACAAGCGATGCCCCTAATGTTAATTTCATTCCCATACCTGTATAGTTGTACACTGATGATGCCGTGCTTATAGCACGGACTCCAGCTCCTTTGAGGTGCCTGGTACAAGCTTTTTCTGATTTTAAGCTTAACATAGATTTGTCTACCAACTACACTAAATTGCAAACTATGGCATGTGGTCCAAAGCATTATCTGTTCCGTACTCTATGGATCAAAGAGAACTGCCTTGAGAGTGTTCTAGAAATAGACACAGAAATAGTTATAGATATATACTCCAATCAATGTGTACCTGTTTCTAGCTATGGGTGTAAAATTTGGGGCTATGGAGACTGTTGACTATTGCAGGTCAAGGAGAATAGCTTTTGTAGACATCTTCTGTCTCTTTATCTCTGAACCTCCCATTATTTTTGTCAGGAAGATTTGGCTCTCTCACAGCTTGAGATTTTCCATTAAGTTAGGCCAGCTTTTACTCCGGCTATCCATATAGAATAATCCCAGGGCTTTTGTCCCTCATAAAATAATTAATGATTGTGTTCAGTGTGGCTGGGCTTGGATATCCCATGGCTTACTTACATCAAACAAAACTTTATGACAGATATTTGAAAATCCTTTATCCATATGTAAGGCTGACAAGTACATTGTTTATCGAAAGATGCTTGATTGAAAGGAATAGCTTAGAATTAAGTAAACTGCCTCTATGGAACTATTCCCTTCTAAAAATTTGTCCTGGTCCAGAAACCTTATTTGGTATCTGTAACTGGGAAGAGCCCTACTGTTAAAATTTAGAGCAGGTACCATATCTTTTATGCTATGGTTTCTGCAAGGTTATTATGGGAACTTTGCGGAGAGGAAATGTGTTGCTTACAGTTTTAACCAGTGCAGAGTTGCCCTCAGGTTTTTACAATTGTTACCCGGTCCTAATGTATTTTTTAGAGTGGTAGTTTTATTAAGGCAGCTGTGTCATACATTATTACGACCTGCTCAATTGACAGACTCACAGAACGGTGCGGCAGGCAAAGAGCTATCTAATAAGATGCACATCTGAAGACCTACTTTCTTGTCCTCTTCTCTTTTATATGTGACATTACTTATTTCATAGTGTATACCAACCACTATTGTGAATCCATATATTGTGTTTTTTTGAAGGTTTGGGTGATTCTAATCCCGCTTTGTCATGAGAAGGTCACAACTTAGAGGTCAAAACGCATCGACCCTTGCCATCTAGGACCAGCACCATTCATTATATTAAAAAAAGATATAACCCTTTTGGGCTAGACCTCAAATATAATGTTGCAGCCAATTAATTTTTGAAATGCACTAGATGATCTAATAAGAACTTGATGCTGGTACCTGTAGACGGTCTTTCCATTGATACCCTTAAAAGGTTTAGTTCTCCGTCATTGGGTGGACACCTATTTCACCTAAAACATTACATGTTTTGTTATCAGATTGTGTATATTTTGAAAATTGCTTGTGAATGACAATAGTTTGTGGATTGTGATTTACCATTTATGATTTTTGATATTTTGATTCTATGTTATTAATAAACTCTGAAGAAGAGTGTAAGTTTAAATGTTGTACTTCCCTAGATTTGGTTCAGCAAATCAGTTTATTATTGAGTTAAAATCATATACCCCGCTTTGTTTGGTGGAAGAGGTGTGGCGCAGCGGCCAGGGCATCTGACTTCGGCACACCGGGGCTTACAGTTTGATCCCCGGTGCCTGTGGCAGATCAACTCAGCACCATGTGACTCTGGGAAATAGCTTGCTTAATCTTCCTGATGGCCCCCAGCACCTTGACACCCTCAGGTAATTGTTCACGCTTTACAAATACTAGACATTTTAAAAGAAAATATATAAATACCCACAAAATGCGAGCTGTTAGGATGTTTAAGATATTCAGCAGGTGCCTGGATTGGGATTGATTTCACTTTATTTCTGCCAAAGACGTGCACAAACAAGGGTGGAGGTGAATTTGTCTCTCAGAGGTATTAATGATAGTACTATTAGTGCTGGTGTTCTTTGCAATAGGAACAATGTCCAAAGTGCTAGATAATAGTGCAGTGTTGGGTATCATGGTTTCAGCCCCCCAAATCTCTTTTGGTTTGTCCCCAACTGATCACGCTTTGCATTCTGTTATAAGCATTTCATCCTGCTACTGCTTGGGACATTCTTCACCACCACCGTGTGCACAACTTTTTCCCTGCCTTCTTTTTTAGCACTGGTGATGATGTGCCTGGGATTTTTTCCTCTCCTACCTCTCATGCCTACCCTCCCTGCTGCCTGCATATGGCTGTTCAGTTCTTCAGCCTCATCTGCTATCGAGGGCTGCTGCCTTTTGTACACCAATGTGTCTTTAGGCTACCACAAACTTGTGCTGATGCTTCCTGCCATGCACCCGAGATAGATCGGAGCTGACACCTGTTGTTTTTTCTTGAGTCTCACAACCGACTCTCCCCAAATGGCTACACCGCCTTGAGCCTCATGGGTCCTACTAACATTTTCACCTTCAGAATCACATCGAACATTGTAAAACCCAAGACTGCATACTCCCTGAAATCCATCGGGGGGTCAAGGAGTGTAAGTGTAAGCCTCAGTATACCTCCATGTACGCTACTTTCTGCTGCTAACCATGAGCACCAAAGGAGTGCTCCCAACCTGCTTCTGCTAGCCGGCCGCCATGTTCCCCATCTCCCTTCCCTCAATCAGGAGTTGTGCATTGGCGCATTTTTCAGATTTCATGAAGGCAGATTTTGTATTAGTACAGTTACTCTTTTTACTCATTTAAAAAATTGCTAGTTAAATTAAATGTATTATTACATTTACACATGGAAATTATGGGACTATAATGTTCCAGTTCCGGTTTTTATGTCTACCAACCATGATATGATTTAACTGAAGTTACTTACTAAGGCCTCTGGAGGAAGTTCCATCAAATATAACAAGCAATAATTTAGATATCAAGTTTAGTAGAACACACAAGTAGTGGTGATATGAATCCATCTCATAAATATCAAACAAAATATGGTCAACAAATAAACCTTGCCGAAATGTACTGCAGTGCTGGCTCACCTGATAGAATAAGATTACCAAAAGTGATGAGTAGGAAATAGGAAGCGACCACTACAACAATGAGAAAGGCAAAAGAGATTAAAGAGGATAAGCCGGAAATAAAAATGAAGGACTTTTTAAACATACACACCATACTAATAAACTCTTTGCAGACCACAGTCAGTGTACTTAATATGCAGTCGGATAAATCGGATATCCAGATCAGTTTAATGAACACAATTGCAGCCCATATCGCAGATATAAACTCAAAACTTGAAATGCTGACGGACTACACAACACAAAAAAACAAAGTTGCTACAATTACACCAGAAGTCCGTTGTACATGTGGTCCAATAGTGGACAAATTAAGTACAGTACCAGCCATCCTAATGAGTATACTGAACAAAAAGAAACAGACCAAACAGACATCTCCACCAAATGGTATACCGAAGCAGGACCTAGCAAGCAGGCGCAGAACAACTATGCCACAGGAAACACACACATTAACAAATAAACCCAAAGCAGGGAGAATTACTTTACCCTCTGACCCTGGTGGAAATGATAAGAAATCATTTAAACAAGGAAATCCTTCACCGAAATTAAGTATCTCAGCTAACAGCAATACAGACTTAACTGAGGAATCAATAAAACAGCAAGATGATCGAGACAAACCCCAATGCTCTCACCAAACAAAAAGACAGAAGAAGCACTCTAGGAAGGCTAGAAAAAAACCTAAAAAATAAAGAAAAGGCAAGCCAACCAGGGAACAGATTATACCCAATATTTGCCACAATACCTAAGGAGCAAGACTTAATGAACCAAGAACCTGAGGAAGATCAATAACACACCCCGGCGATCCCCCGCCAATGGGGATTTATCAACTAGAGAAACTAGGAACACTAAAAGTGTATATGAATTACCAGAAAGATTCATAAGACGAACCACAAAGAACATGTTAGTAGAAACAAAGACCCGTCCAGATCCAAGGACGCAGATCCCAAAAAGAGTAGTGAACAATGAAGGAGAGAATAGGTCTAAAACCCGCATAGGTCTGGCTGCAAAGCAATGAAGGAACATTGCACATAATAATTGAAGGAATGGATGACTGTAAAAGACTGGATATAGGCCCAATTCACAAGGAAAACAACAAACCTAACACAAACCAACGAGAAGTGGTTTTACAGAAAGACTCCCAACTAAGCAGTGGTCAAAATTAACGGCTACTAATTAACATAAATCCTCCCGATAGCAACAGGATGCAACAATTCCTGAGACAACAATCAATAAAGACAGGATCCTGTACATATCCTCCATCTCAGTCAAAAACCAAGGAGAAAATACAAAACGTAAATAACCAGATTATACTAACTCCACAATACATAGCACAAGGTCCACAGGATTATCTGAACTGAGGCAACATCCTAAATCTAACGGCAGCAATACCATCATTAAGCCACCTCAATACGACTGACCTCCTTTCCATTGAGTTTATTAACAGTTCAAGGACTGGGGTATAACACTTTCTAAGCCCGCAAGGCAATGTTACCCTCTAACCCTGTTGCGTCCACCCAATAATCGATCATGTGCACATAGTTCAACCTCAGTATGTTCTGTATTAAAAAATGCAACAGGCGACTCTAGAGGCATCGAGTCAGAATTGAAAACACAAAGAAAAACTGAGGTTAAATATGGCGGGCCCCGTATGGTCCAAAAAAGTGAATGACTTGACAAAAAGAAGTAATGAGGAGATTCATCCATCGTTAAAACTCTTATTGTGGAACATAGCAGAAGCAAAAAACGAACTCCAGCTCAAAGCAGCACCAGGAGACTGGAAAAACTGTAACCTAATCGCCCTTCAAGAAACATGGCTGATCACTCAGGTTCAAAGAGCAGAATACACCCTACATAATGTAAAGGCAACAAGATTTCAACAACATAGTAGGTCAAAGTGTGTCTTGGCTGTCTACATCTTTACAGCACTAAATATCACGTCCGCGCAACTGCTAGCAACAACATCTGACATGCAACTAATTAACATCGATCTGGGGCACTGCAAAGTAGAAAATACAATTATTCTTATAAACCTATATGCACATCCAAGTAGTGAGAGGAAAAATGCCCTATTTAACAAATTAATCAACATAGTAACAAAAATAAGGTTTGAGAACCCATCCTGGGAAATAATATTAACAGGTGATTTTAATTCTAACTTACTATATACACCAGAGGAAGATGATCACTTAACCGTGAAAAACGCAATATGGGCAGTGCAAACCCAAGCACCACCACTCCTCAAACGAAATGATTTAAGAGGAGGGAAATTAGTAACAAATTTAGAACATCTAGGCATGAGAGTAATCAATTGAAGAACCCAACATGACACACCTCCGAACTTCACATATTATGGAACAAGGGCACGGTCCATTATAGATTACACAATACTTACCCTACCACTGCTCACTTTAGTAAAGGACTTTTCCATAAAATACACCACCTAAAGAGATCACTCACACCAGCATTTTGAATGATTTGCCTCCCCACCAAGGCTCATGATAGCCCCTCCAGCGGTAGGACAATTATCAACAATCAACCTAAAGCACATAAGATGGTCTACAACACTCTCCCTGAAATAGTGGTTACAGCAAAGGAGCTGACAACAAAATACTATCCCATTGAGGGCTCCCAGATAGCCCACTGGGAAACCTTTCAAATATATCTGCTAAAAGACGTCACCCACAATAAATTACTCCACAAGACCATGCCAGATACAGCTGAAACACATGGAGAGATGACCTTGGAATAGAAGGAAAACACTAGTGAAATCTGTAAAGGCCACAGCCATCTTTAAAAACACCTGGGAAAAAATAAATTGCCTTAAAAACAGTACAAAAAGTAAATTTTGGAGGACAAGAAAAGGCAAACAGATAACTTTTGGTTTAAACTGCTTTTTAATGCTAACCAGTCGAATGCTGGAGCTTTCTGGGAAGAGGTTAACAGCCTCACAAGACCATTAATAATAATCAACGCCGCTTGTGTCACAGAGCAAGCCTGGACACACTACTTAACAAACACCTTTGGGAAAGTGGAATAGAAAAGGGATGAAGCTACAAAACCCCCCCAATACCTACCAATGAGGGAAGACAACATAACTATAGAACTAACACCGAGAAGGCCCAGCATCAATACTATTCACTTGATCTCAATTAGCGGACAGGCTAAACCATCATATATTGTCGGACAGACCTCAGGAAAATCACAGAATGTTTAAGAAGTTGCACACCGTATAGCGGAAAATTCTCCAACACAATACACAAAAGACGATGCCCCCGGTCCAAATGGTATCCCCCAGGCGATTTTCAAATTTGACCTCGACTTCCGGGCCTCTCCGCTCTCTCATTTATACAATGAAGTGAGTAGTTCAAGTACTCTTCCAGAAAGCTGGAGAGGCTCCATAATTAATCCTGTATACAAAGGAGGCAACTGGAAAGAACCAGTAAACTACAGAATAATTGCGCTAAAAGACTCAGAAGCAAAATATTTTGCCTCTCTAGTTCTCAGAGACGTGGTACACTGGTCGGAAAACAACAACATAATTCCTATTAACCAGTCTGGATTTTGCAAGGGCTCGGGCACAAACACTAACATCCTAGCCCAAGGCTTAATGGCAGACAAAACCATACAATAGGGGAAACGTCTATATGTTTGTTTCATAGATTTCAAAGCGGCATTCAACTGAGTCAACCGGGGAATCTTATGGAACAAATTAAGGCAGTGGGGTCTCCCAGCCCCTATCCGCCAAGTCATAATGCAGCTGTACACAAATACGTGGATGCAAGTTAAAGCAGGAGACGGCACCAGACTAACGAGGAAAATACAAACTGAAACTGGTCTGAAACAAGGCTGTGTTTTTGCCCCTCACTTGTTTAATCTGTTTATGGCCGATCTCGCCCCAAAGTTGGACCAGACGAACTTGCATCCGCAGCATCTAGGCCCACTACGACTAACGCCTTTATCCTATGCAGACTATATAGCTCTGCTAAGTCATACAAAAGTAGATCTCCAAAGAGGGATAAATGAACTGAATCACTTTGCAAAGGAAATTGTATTAGAAATAAACATAGCAAAAACAAAAGTCATGATCATATGTCACTGACTGCAGGCACAACCACAATTTAAGCCAGGCAACATGAACCTGGAGGTAGTCCCAAATTACAAATACCTTGGTCTACATATAGTCAACCGATTGAATTTTAAAACGCACAACGATATTTTAATCAAGAAAGGAAATGGGTTGATACACGCTTTCTGCACTATAGCGAAGAGTTTAAGTGGGCCATTGTTTAAGCCATTTTTAGCTGTCATAAAAGCGAAACTCCTGCCGACTCTAGCCTATGCCAGTGAAGTCCAATATGGTAAAGATGCAGCAATCCTTGAGAGAATAGCAAATAAAGACATACAAAACAGTATTTGGACTACTGCAAAACACTTCCCCAGCACAAATCTGCCTAAAATTTGAACTACTGCAGCAACAACTAGCAAGAGGGTATGCTACAATAAAATGATGGTACAAAATCTGGTCAAACTGTCAGAACTTAATAGTGCCATCTGGGAAGCTCAGGAGAATGATATTCGATCAGCCTATAACAAGTACCTGCAGTTATCAATAAAGTCAACAAAGGTGACAGATCTTTGGCAAGTGAACTTACCGTACACCACATTTCAACAAACACTGAATAAAGTAGGAAAAAGGCACTTGCCAATGCAAGATAAAACTATATTCATTAAGCGCTCCCACGCATGAATGCTACTGCAATCTTACTTGATTTTATAACCTGCAGCATTCCTGAGTATAACATACTTTATACACTTAAAAAGAAAACTGCTAGCAATAAGCCTTGGGTCGTTACCAACTAATGCTGATCAACCTACCTGGAATTATAATGGACCACCGTCTTGCACTCTATGGTGCATCAAAGCAGGACTTTGTTAATTTAATCTGCATGTGTCCTGTTTTAAAACCAAATAGGCTTTTATTGCTAAAAAAAAACTTTTAACGCTAGGGGCATTTGTACCTGCAGATCTGCTATACTACAATGTCTTGATCCAAACGACCCGCAACTTAACTGCAACCCGGTAAAATTCTTCCTTTATACGAGAAATGAATCTGAACTAGTATCCCAACAAGCACAATAGCACTTTTGAAAACAAAAAAAAAAGAAGAAAAGCCCTTTGTATATTTATTTGAATATTGTCATGTCTGCCTCTAAATGTATCTTTGCTGACCATCAGCTTTGTAAATGTATACTATATTTGTGATAAATTGTTCAGATATGACGCTCTCATCTGCAAATACACTACTGGTGACCAAGGTTTTTAACATGTATATTATATTTTTACAAAATGTACAGTTTTATCGAAATATTTTTATGGTTTTAATTAACCCAAACATTAAAGATGTATTCACTGTCCCATAGCAGGGTATGTTCCATGGGGGTGCCTTTCCAATACAAGAATGCCATTGCTTCTCCCCATAACACCCTCGGTGTTTCAGCGTTTGGTTGAAATGATTGTTTAGAAGCACGTCTGTACAATAATGCAGTATATTTCCTGGGTCGCATCACATATCTGTTCACTGGACCACAGGTTCTTCATGTGCAGCAAACACACAGTCATTGATAATTGTTAGCTACACCGACCCATTGTTGCCTCACTCATAGTGTCACACGGTGTCCAGGATAGGACCATCTGCAGCCTGTTCTCCCCGTGGTGGCAGCTGGACATTCCCCTAAGGCTGCAGGTTCTCTGGTTTTGTGGTCTGGTGGCCATGCAGCATTCATGAGTCATGCAAAAGGTGGTTGTGTACTGGTGCCCTGCCCTCCAACCAGTCCCAAGCCTCTTACAGTGAATTAAAGTGCTGTGTTTTCCACGCTGCCACCACTTGCTGCTTAGCAGGGAAGAGCATCATATTTCTTAGCTCCTGGGCCCTGGGAGCTTTTTCGACTCTTTCGAAGCTTTGTCTTTATCACTCGACTTTCAGTGTCAAGTCTGGAACAATCTAATAGTGGAGTTCTTATACTGGATATAGCCCTTGGCTCGAGCTGCCTGAAGTTTTGATTCCTGTCCCAGTAGTTAAATATGCGGGCGACAACGGTCAACCGTAAACAAATTGGAAAGTCTTTTGAGTTTAAAATATTTGAGTGATCAGGTCTTCCAGGAAAAGTTCTGCACTAGGCCCCTCTTCTTTCTCCGTGACCCCTAAAACCCTAATTTTGTTTTGTCTTGCTCTTCCTTCGTAATCCTCAAGTTTGGCCATTGTTAATTCATCATCCCGGGTGAGCTGGGTGACAGTCTGTCAATGTTTGCTCTGCATAGGTGACCCATTCAATAACTTTCCAGAGATCTGCTTACAGTAAGGAGACCTCTAGTGTTACCATGTCTAGTCTAGGCTTCAGCGTCTCCTTAACTTCCATCACTGTCATCAGGATGCCTGCCAAGGAGGGCTCTGCCACAGGGATTAATGTCTTTTCACTGATTGCTGTAGGCCACAACAGCGCAACCACGTATTTAACCATTCTGTTATGCTGAACACGTCTGAGCGATTTAATGCCTACCCTTTCGGGCTCAGATGGACGAAGTCACCACAGCCACATTGGGGCTGGCTACCCTGACCAGCATTCCACATGGGTAGCCAGGAGCAAGATTCGGGTCCCCGTCTGTTCACTTACTCATTTTTGTTGCCTTGCAGGGACCCCGTGGTCTCTCAAGATGTGTTTTGGGCATCCAGCAATGCTGCTTCAGTGATCACTGTCTCAGGCGAGCCTTTCCCCTTTTGCTGACCAATCCTCCCATCCGTACAAAATACCTTAGTCCCTGACCACTAGGCACCTTACCTCCCCATAGAGCTCCACTGTGGCCCCCCTCATTAACAAGTCAACAAGGCCCTCGAGTCCATATGGTGGTAGACCAGTGGCGGGCCAAAGATCCAATGCAGGCCATCCCCTGGGGCCCTGGCTGTCTCTCCCGCAAAATCTATGGATTTAGGGAGATTATTCCGGAGGTTCCCGGAGCCCCGGTGCCAGGCAGTCATCTTTCTTGGTGCCTAGCCACGCCCCTTTGACTTTGATTGTTGGTCATTGCTTACATCACTGATATAGTTATTAAAATTGGTTAGAACTTTTTTCAAAAATGTTTGCTTTCAAACCCAGATCCATGCATTGGACAGCACCAAGAGCTCACCTAATACAACAGATTCAGAATGGAAAACATTATCATGGATTCTCCATTAGCCCATTCCAGATGACAAGTTAAGACTGATGCTGAGAATTGTAGTTGAATGAGTGCTCTTGTATTTCTGCGCCATCTGTGTTGTTGAGGAGATTTCTGTGAACCAACCATAATGTAAAGGCAGCAGTGGGAGTCAATTTTTCTGTGTAGTGTGTGGGATATCAAATTTTGGGCTTCTTTTTCATATTCAAAAGAATACCTGGAGCTCTTGATAAAAAGGGGAACATGATCTTTGAAACAGCTGTTTCAGCAAGCATTGGCATAGCCAATAGGTCTCGCTTTTGGGACCTTTTGAGTGACTAGCCATGCAACACTTGATGTTGTTTAATGAAGGATATTGTGCTGGATAACTAAACACTTACAATGTCCCAAAGGCGAGACCTATTGGCTATGCCAATGCTGTTATGCCCTGTTAGAGGTGGTTCATTTTTTTCCCCCAGACTGGGCAGAGCACATGCTCATCTTTTGCTCACTTCTCGATAGTGGAGAAGTGACACCATGACCTCACGCCAGGTGAAAGTTGTAGGGGGAAGGGAAATCCTTTAAATAGATGCAGTTTCTCACTGGATTTCCCTTGTTTTTTTTGCAATACAGGAGCGGCAACATCATCGTTGTGCCAGCCATTGGATTGGGCACATCACCAGACTGACCAATGACTGGACCAGCACGACCCTTCTTTGAAAACTGAAGTCAGAGGATCAACGACACCCCGTCTACAGTGCGACCCTGCTCTGACCTTTCACAGTGAGCGACGAGTGTGCAGACTGCAGTGGAATGCAGCCCCAAGCGAAACCTTCCTCACTCCCCTTCCAAAGGGGCTTGCAGAAGAACTAGTCAGCGAGATCCTGCCCCAGCCCTAACAGCACCAGCAAGATTAAGGCCTGTTGAACTTGAAATCCACACAAGCGACCATTTGAATGCCATGTGCTCTGAATGCAGGTGAATTGGAGGGCAGATCATTGTTTTCGTTCAACTCCAGGGCAACAGAACAGGCTCTATGGTTGGTTTGACTAGCAAAGTAACAAGCCGGTAGTAGGGTTGCTATCCGGCCAGAGTTTGTTTACCATGCAATGTTGGCTGTGTGTGATTTCATGCCCCTATGTTAGGCCGTCGTAGTGGCAAGTGCCGTCTGCAAAATTAACGAGATGCCCCTTTCACTTGTTGTTTTATGTCTTTGTTTGATATATTTAGTATAGTAAACAATTATCAGACCTCTCCAACAGCTTGTGACGGGTGTCTTGTCAAACTGTAATGTGTTAACAGCTGTAAGCGACATTTAATGTCCCGCAAGCCCGGGTGTTGTGTGTGCACATGCGTGCACGCGCAAAAAGGAGATTAAAAAAAACACGCGAGTGGTGAGCGAGTTTTTTGCGCGCGCACGCGCAAAAAGGACATTTTTAAAAAAGCACACGAGTGGTGCGCGGGAAGCAGCAGCAAAAGTGAAAGTGATCGCGCTCCAGATGCCGCCTCGGGCGCTGAAAGCTAGCAGCTGCGCGCGTGCACGCGCGCATCACCGCAAGCGCTAGGCAAGCAAAAGTGTGTGGTAGCACTTTTAAAAGCCCACTTACTAAATGTCTTGCAGCGCATGCTCTGGCTCAGGCGAGACCTAAAAATGGAGGTGTGTTTTTGGCGTTACACTATATCCCATGATTACTTAGAATAAGAGTGGACCTCTCTTATGTAATGCTACAAGAAGCGTATGAGTGAAGCTAGACTCATGCATGACTTCCCTAAAATCCTGCAAAATGCTTACTGGGCTCCTTCAAGACTCCTTAAAGCCTATCCCAGTCCCTCAGATAAGTGCTGGGTTCACCAACAGGCAGAAGAGACCATGCGCTTTATACTTTGACCATGTCTTGGCATTGCAAACTATTACAAATGAATATTGGATGCCCTTGCTGCCACCAAAATTTGTATGCTCTGACCGTCAGCTCAATTAGCAGTGAGTGCTATATGAGTTTATATATAAGCCTTAAATCCCTCCCAACTTCGGAAGGTCGCTGTACACGTTGATGACAATCATAAAAATGTCTCCGACGTTGGAAATCAGCTGAAATTTTAGCATATCCTGATTGTGCCAAATAACTTTTGAATGTGAAAAGTCATGATAACCAATACAGTCGCCCCTTCGCTTCTCCTTCCTCCCCTTCACTTCCACACACACTATCCCCATTTGCAGGCACTTCTAGCAAGTACACGGAGCCATAGATACTTGTTTCATACATATAGTTGATTCTGTGCGCACCCAAGTTTAGGCTGAGTGCCCTCTCAGTTTCAGTGCAATTTATGAAATTTGTTCTCGAAAAGCTTGTCCTGAATTATTCATCTATATTTAATTTCTATTTTGACTCTGTGAATCTGAAAATCGTGCTAAAGAACCGCATCAAAAAAACATACAACTACAGTGTTGCCAGACCTGAAATCAATAAATGTACATAATAAAAAATGTAGGCTAGAGAGAGATAACCCTCGTTCCTCTACTCTCTCTAGCAGCCATGCAGTCTCCCACGTATACCTCCAGATATTCTATATCCCACATATCCTCACCCTTCCATTCCTGCAACCCCGCCCCCCCTCTCATTGCAATCCCCACTAGCCCTCTGTCACCCTGATCACATTTTCCATTGTAATCACTTCTCTTGAATCCCTTCCTTTGGTTCTCATACCCCCAAAATCCCTTCTCCTGATGAACTCTGTATCCTCCCTTCCTTTTGGAAAGGCACCTTCAACATAAGCACTGCTCTTGAATATCTAATTATTTAGTAGATTTTTTTTTCTCTATAAACATAATAAATACATATTACCGCTTATAGTGAAGAAAATTCTGCTAGTAGGTTCCCCTCCAGATTTGGCACTTCCTAAACAAATTGAATAATTTTCACTACCACACAACTATAAAAGCAGTGTTGAGTTGTGATGAATGGCTAGGTGGTCACAGTTGGAAAGAGCCTATATTCTGCCATTTGAATGTGTGGTCTAGGCTCAAACTCCTTTTTTGTTAGGTTTATGTTCTAGTTCAAACTGCACTGAAGCCCACATTACAAGTGGGATGCTAATACTGATTTGCATAGTAAGAAGAGTTTCCGTCAAAACTGGTATTATTTGCAATTTGCATGCAATTATTTCTAACCTGTATGGTATTATGTTAATCTCATTGTAATTCCCCATACTGGAATAGCCCATACCGGTGTATTGGTAACACTGAATCAAGAATGAATGCACAGAACCTACCACAGACTTTGGGTGTGTGCTATGCTGTTGTTTTGTACTTAAATTAGCTTGATTAAATAAGAGGCATCCATCTTTCTGTATATAGATTCCTGTTTCTGGCAACACTGGTGCAATATTGGAAGACTAGAACACTTTATTGCCTTTCTCCCATTTTCATTTGTTAGTGCCAGCTTTTCAAAGCAGAACATCTCTCTAACTGAAAGCTATGCATAATCGTTTGTGCAATATAAATTTAGCTTGGATACCATTAATACTACGTTACAAGGTGTTAAAAATGGGCCAGGATCAAATAGCCCCTAAACAGTTTGCGCACTGAAAACGGCTAAAATGCGACTCTTCTAAATTATAGCCGGACAGACAGTTTAAGTGAACAGTTCGTGCAATGGTCACATTTTGATATACAAATCATAGTGTTCATGCTGTAATTCAGCTCTTAGAGTTTTTCACGGGTTTAACGGCTAGAGACCGGTAGCTTCACTCCTTGAGTTTTTTGGTCTTCAACACCTGAAAAGTACACAATCTTCTGTCTACCCATCTTTATTTTGTGAGCGTGCTAGTCATCTGATTTCTTTTGTATTTTTTACTTTATGCTTTGTTGTAAATCCTGCAGCGTGCCATGCTGTAAACCATGTTTAGAAACATACCTCACACTGTCACTATCATGAAACCTCAACATAACCTTGCCCTTTGTGTATCACTCCTGTATCACTGAAAAAATAACAACTGTTATACAACAAAACAAACTATTCCAGACAGCAAAAAAAGGCAATTTCAGGAAATTTACAAAAGTGAGTGATTTCCGCCCATGATCAACTGCTGGAATTGTGTGAATCCACTAACCAACTCTCAGTCCTACAATGTAAACAGTTTGCTACCTTTTCAAGCATTTCTACTCTTGTTAAGCTACAGGCCAATCATTCTTCTGCTGTAGTATTTGCAAAACTGAGTTTTCAGCAAAATAGGACTCTTGATTACATCTGCTTCTCCAGGGCATTTCTGTCTTCAATTACTTTGTCAAATCCACAGATTTAAAACAACCTCACGTTTTATTGTCAGTGTAGTTGAGGTTCTTACAAGCACGAATCAATGTCAATTTCGTTATAATTGAGAAATGATTGGGAAAAAATTACCTTGCACATAAATAGGGATTGATCCATGCCTGCCCAGTTCGGTCCATCTTAGACAAACAGATCTCAACTGGTCATTGATTTTAATCCAAAATCAAACCGAGTCCAATGCTGTCATCAACGTCCTGTCATTGTAAACAAGGCTA
This sequence comes from Triturus cristatus, assembly GCF_964204655.1. Lineage (NCBI taxonomy): Eukaryota > Metazoa > Chordata > Amphibia > Caudata > Salamandridae > Triturus > Triturus cristatus. The sequence continues at coordinate 551,240,111 of NC_140588.1, forward strand.
GACAAGATCACGAAATCTTTTAAGTGGGGCAACAATGAGTGAAACGCTTTATTTGAGCAGTTATTCTGATTCAGTAAGAGTGAATGGATTAAAATTGTATTGCTCTATAGTCCGTGTTAAATAACATTTTTTTACATAGAAAACATAAATAAAACAAATGAAAAAATAGATGACATACTTTCGCCTTAAAAATATTTTTTAAGCGGAATAAAAAGAATAGCACAAGCAAAGTGATATTCTGGAATAACCCTCATTCAAAAGCTATCGCAAATCTATTTTGATGTAATAGGTTTGCTTTTGTGATCAGAAATATAACAAATTGAGGGGGGACATTGCAGCGACACCTGACCCAGCGGACTCTGTGCAGCACCTACCTGGGCTCTGGCAGCAGCCTGTTCATCCCTTTGGCTGTTCCGTTTTCCCCGCCGCCTCTTGTCAACCGAGGCCGAAGTCGGGTGAAAACCACAGGTCCCAGCATTCTCTCCCGCCCCGCCCACTTCCGCCGGACAACGCGCCCGGAGGCGCAATAAAGAACGAGGCTCCCTCCGTGTCGCGGGACGCGCGTGGGCGGCGCCGGGCTGAGCCCGGGCAGAGGGCGGGCTGTCTGTGGCCGTCCGGGGCAGGAGGAGGCAGGGCAGGGCCACCCCCCTTATTCGCTGTGATACGGACACTGTAATAAGGTACTGTGACAATTGCAAACGTTGGGACTTCGGCATTCTGTTGCACGTTGTGGATTGTGATAGCCCGGGACAGAAGGGGGCCGCGGCCTTCTCCTTACGTGTAGTGGCACCAACCGGGTCTAGCTTATATTGTCGTAGTGGTGTGTGATTATAGCAGGATTGTGGAGAATACGAGAGGGTTGTCAGGGTTGGTAATCGTTTGTCATCTATGCTCTAATTGCAGTAGGATTGTATCAGTTTACCCCATGTCTAAAGTTAAATCTATTTCGGCTAAATCAACCATGGATAACTACCTTGTGAAGATGGTCGATAAGCTAAACCAGGAGCGGAGAAAATCATTGGGGCGGGTGGAAGCTACTGATCCTATTTTCTCAAATATTAACTCCCCTACTCCTTTACCTGCTGTAGTTAATGTAAATGATGAGACCAATGACCCGATTCATGATACGGATGACACCATAGTGGTTGCCACCGTAGATGAAAATAGTACAGTTGACCCCTCTTTGAGAATTTAATACGTACTTCAGACCCATCAACTGTTACCCTGACGGCTACGACATCGCAGAGAATACTACGTTCTAGCCGGACACATAATAAGATTGTACATTCTAAAAGGGGGGGGGGGCGATCATTATCTAAGAGAACCGATCCTTTAACCATTAATTCTGCTCAAACCCCTACCGTAGTACAGGATAGATACCCGGTCACTATTGATAGTAGACAGCTGGATCTCTTAATCAGTATGATTGATGCCAAGTTTGACCTACTAATTAAACCATTATTGAACAAACTTGATATGGTAGTTACTGAAGTGGCCAGATTAGGGGGCTTGTTAGAATCACATCTCAACGCAAGCACTGGTACCAAAGTTAACATTGAGGTACCAGAAATTAGCCATGTCCCCCGACAGGCCTCTGAGATAGTTAAACCAACGGCCAAGATTAACCCCCCTAAGACACCATACGGTGAACATTGTGATGAGAGAAGAAATGTTACAGACTCTCTGCAGACCCTAGGCCAACAAAGATTGTTGTATACCCCTGTCGCTGCGAATCAGTCTGGACCTGGTGTAAAAAACACTGGTACTTCTAGACCTGACCTGCCCCCACCTTGTGCCCCGTATGTGGCAGTTATTACTAATGTTCCACAAGTTAAAGAAACTGGCCGCAATTATAGCGAAACCCATGCTTCTTTGAAAAACAAAATTGTGGATTGGTTGCATCGGGAATGCGGCTTTCCAGTAGTCTTGGCAAAGGATATAATAAGCACAAGAAGAGTCAATTGGATTGGGAGCTCGCGCAAGACTTGTGGGGGTGACTGTATTGTAGTTAATTTCCGTAGCCCCCATCTTGCATCCACAGCTTTGTTAAGAGCACAGTCATCTTCTTCATTGGATCAAGGGATATCTCTTCGGCCTCTAGGGTATTTCTATAGGCATCTTAATACCCGTCCCAATATTGTACATACTGGGACGAGAGAAGGAGATATGCATGTTTTCCCTGGCCCTATCATTACTACGGCAAACCGATTTGAAGCATTGAGTGGACTGGATGGGAATGATTGACTGGTGCCATTTTCGTTTAAACCAACGGATGCCGCTGACACCGTTGGAGGCAAGGGAGGGAATGTTACTCTGAGGGTGCCAGATACAGTAGATGCCAGTGGGAATGACATTACCAGTGGGAAGATCGGATACTGTGAAAGAGAGAATTGTGTCCCCCTGTCCGGGGACCAGCCTTGTAGTTCTATCCTTTCTGTTCCTACTAGCCCCATACCCTCTCCCAGACCCCGGAGACAGAGTGCTTGCTTGATCGCTAGCTGGAATATTGCGGGACTCTCATCTAAGGACACTTGCCTGGGATGGGTAGAATTTATTAATACTTTTAACATTATATGTTTTCAGGAAACCTGGTGTGTTGACCCAATCAATTATAATGGTTTTGTCTCTTTTAATTTACCAGCTGTGGCCTCATCGTCGGGCAGAGCAAAGGGTGGGTTATTGGTTTTGATTTCTGTAGATATACCCATCAAAGTTAAAAAATATGTTTTGGTTGGTGCACACTCCCAGATTTTACGGCTTCAAAAGGAGCAGGACAGGAATATCCTTTTAATTAATTTTTATAATAATGTCTTCGATTGTTCAAGGTACCAGGTTGTACTTGCATTGGAATCTGCCATGGAAGACATTGTAACCAAATTTGATATTGCTTTTGATATCATTTGGGTAGGAGATTTTAATACAGTGGTGTGTCCCCTTGCCGCTCAAAGAGTATGTGGTTTTATTGACCATTGGGGGGATGGTGTTTCCCATTTCCCTCACAATTCTTATGGTAACTCTTTGAACAAAATTTTAACTACATATGACATGGAAATACTGGTTAACCAGGTTAATCACTCAGGTGAAATTATTCCCACTTACACGGGAAGGAACGCTAATACAGTAATTGATTTTATCTGTAGATCATCTGGTATTGGTCCATGGTGTTCAACCCCTGTAGTTGTGGATAACTTAATTAGTGATCATAATTGTATCACTGCTGAGGTAACCTTATGGAAGGAACGACCTGTGTTTATCCCATGTACCATTACCAATATTGAGCCCCATCGACCTAATGGTATTCGTATCAGATGGAAAGGTAATAAAGCGGACATTCAATCTAATGCCATTGTGTCAAAATGTCTTACGGAAATTGTTACAATTTTAGAAAGTGAGGAAGGAAATGCCGAAATCGTGCATACTTTTATCAATATTAATTTAACTATAGATAGCAACTTCACCGTACCCCATAAAGGTAGGAAACTCCAGCATAAGGGATGGTTTGACCATACATGCACTGTTGCACTTAAGAGGCTCAAAATAGCACTGACAGCAGAGAAGAGAGATATTGGAACCATTAGGGAATTACGAGGGATCTATCAGACCGCTATTAAGTCTAGGAAAATAGAACTAAGACAAGAGGCATGGGATAAATTAAACCAAGCAGCCTCTAATGCGGATTCTTCATTTGGGCAACGGTTAATAGTCCCTTTCTAAAGGATGATAAGATGCCCGAACTATCAGCAAATGTTAGTTCGGAGAGTTGGGTCACCCATTTTTCCCTGATTTTTGACTCGGCTAGAAACGGAGGACCTTATGATGACAGGTGGCCTGTCACACCTTTGGACATCACTACCGCCGAAGTGTGGGATAGTATCAAATCTAGCAGGGGTGGGAAGGCCCAGGGACCAGATGGGGTTCCCATTGATGTATACAAAACAGCGCCAGAGATATGGGGTCCGTTGCTCACAAAGGTATTCAACACTGCCGTATGCAACGGGGTTCCCCACACCTGGGAGGAATCCATTATTGTACCAATCTATAAGAAATGAGACAGGGGGGATGCGAAGAACTATCGCCCAATTTCCCTCCTGGACTCCTCTGTGAAAATCATGAGCCGGGTACTCATGGTTAGGCTGGAAGAATGGGCCGAGTCTAACAATATCCTGGCTGATTCCCAATATGGCTTCAGGAAGGGCAGAGGAACATTAGAACAATGCCTCAACCTCGACTTAATTATCGGGAAATATACCAAGGCAAAAAAAGGATCTCTCTATCTCTGCTTTGCAGACTTGAGTAGCGCCTTTGATATGGTGGACCATAATATCTTATGGACCACGTTATTGGAAATGGGGGCACCAGAGTCTATTGTTTATTTCTTAGCGAGACTCTATGCTAAATTAAATTTTAGTGTCCGTTATGGTCAGGCTGGGGAGTGTACCCCCAAGTTCAGGGTTAGACGGGGAATTAGACAAGGGTGTGTGCTTGCCCCTTTACTTTTTATCCTTTTTATTAATAAAGTGGACTCAGTTTTAAAGGAGGTTGCGGCTGACGCACCAAAAATTAATGATTTCAGCGTCCCCGTACTTCTTTATGCGAACGACGCTGTAATTTTGTCCAGGACCCCCATCGGCCTACAGCGTTTGATGGACAGGTTCTCACTGTTCATCAACGACAGGAAGCTGTTGATTAACAAAACAAAAACTTTTATTATGGAATGCGGTGTGGTATGTAAAAAACCCCATGCCTTCTTCATAGAAGGTCATAAGGTGTCAACAGTGGAGTCTTTTAATTACCTCGGCATCACTTTTTCTAAATCGGGCAGCTGGACCAGTGAGATCAATAGTGTCCAGGCTAAGATGGCAAAAAGCTCTTATGGGGTGTTTAAATTTGCTACTAATATCGGAGATAGACGGATTAAAGATATGCTAACGATCTTTCAAATGAGATGTCTATCAGTGGCCCTTTATGGAGCCGGGGTGTGGGGGCATATCAAGGCAGGGAATCTGCAAGTGGAGGAAAACCTTTTTCTTAAAAGGCTGTTGTGTTTGCCCAAATCAGCTACCAACGATTTGGCTCACAGAGAGCTAGGTATTTTTCACCTTTCTGATTTACTGGCACTAAGGCCCTTAATGTTGTGGTGTTCCGTCTGGTTAAAGGAAGAGACCTCCCTAAGCAGAGCAATTATTGGAGATTGTCTCTCCACTGACGGCCATCTAAAAATCCCCTGGATTAAATATGTCATAAATTGTTATACAGAGATTTATGGTATTAGACTTAAAGATGATTGTAACGCACCCTCCAGTTTGTCCAAAGAAGTGATGAAGTCGGGTTTTATGAATTTTAAGTTAGAGCAACGGGAAAGGACCAGTAGTAACTTAAGTACATGTATGTTCTACGGCAGATTCTGTGAAAACGAAGGATTTCAGCCGTATCTGAGCCTAGTTACTCGACCCTCCCACAGGTATGTTATTACCAGATTAAGGTTTGGGATAGTCCATCATCTGGTGGCCTACCCGTGTACCAAAAAACATCCGGTAGGCCCATGCCCATGTGATAATGTATCAGCTCAAAGCACCATGCACTTTCTTCTGCTATGTAACCTATATGATAACTATCGTCTAGCCTATCTCAAACCTATCCTGTTAAAATATGGAGTTAGGAATACACAAGATGCTATGAAGTTGCTTTTTAAACCATATCCTGATGAATGCTTTTTTACTGCTACTTTCCTCCTATTAGCTATCAAAGCAAGGCCTGGTATGCTTTTTTAACTATTTAAATGTTTTAATCATGTAATCTGTCCGCAATTTTTTAATATGATATGCCTATTGTATTTGCTGTGTATTTGTTTTGCTTTTATGGACTTGTGTTTTAAGCTCCGAATAAAGCCTTATGAAATGAAATGAATGAAATTAGTTATCTTAAATTACCTTAATCTTTCACATTAGAAAAGTTCTGCTCCTTTGCAACAAAAATTAACATAAAACAGATCAAATCCACAAGAACCTTAATTTTTTTCTCCTGCAAAATTCTGAATGCAATTTCGCGGGCAAGCACGTTTCTCTCTTGGGGCACAGGGCGCATGACAACAGTATTGGTGGAGCAAATTTCCCCATTTTGCACATTGAACGCATTAAACTGAAAGTGCACATTTCTTTTTTTTTTTTTAAATGTTTTTATTGGTTTTAACATGTTTTTAATCCCCCCCTCCCGACAAGTAGACAGTTTGTATTTTTACATCATACATTTTTATGTTTATCACATTTATATAACTATTATAGGAGATCTTACAGGAAAAATTCCAGAGAAAAAATAATAATAATAAAAAGAAAATGAAAAAGAAATCAATAAAAAATAGATGAATGAAAAGAAATAAGGCAAAGATAGCATATACATGTTACGGCATTGATAGTGAATCATATTTGTAAATCTCGCCAAAGTGTAAGTGGAGTCCAGATATTCATACCCCTTTCCCGTCGCCTTCTGTTTTTCCGTTTGTAAATAGCTATCTCGATGTTGTGCAACGCTAAGAGCCTTGCTAGCCATTGTTGAAAGGTAGGCGGTATCGGGTCTAGCCAGGCCGACGCTAAACATAGCCTCCAGACGGCCATGGCCACAAATACTAGGTCATAGCCATCTTCAAGTTTTTCTGTATCACCAACCCCAAGTACCATTGCCTCTGGAGGTAAAACAACCTTTCTATGAAGGACAGAGGTTAAAAACCTTTCTATGTTTTGTATAAGAGGCATTAGCACTGGGCAGGTGGCAAACATATGGATAGAATCTGCTTTAAAAAGATTACATCTGGGGCAACAAGTCCCATTGCCAGTTCCCCATTTTGCAATCTTATTCGGTGTATAGTAGAGACAGAAAAAGGTTTTATAAAATTGTGTCTGAAGTTTGGTGGAGATAAGAAGAGTTTGAGCTGATTTATAGGAGTCTAGAGATCCTTCTTTAGAAATACTAAGGTTGTTTTGCCAATTTATTGCCATTTTATCTAAGTCATCCGGGAGTTTATCCAGCAGCGCCTCATACACTCCCCCAATCGACTGTTTCTTAGAATGTATAATTATCTCTATAGTCATAGATTTTTCCCAGATGTTTCTTAATCCAAATTTATGAGTCAGAAAGGTTCTAATTTGAAGAAACTTAAAAAAGTCCCGCCAATCTAGGCCAAATTCTCCTTTCAAGAGTTCAAAAGATTTAATCCCTTGATTAGTATAGAAATCCCCTAGTTGTATTATTCCCAGGTGGTACCATTTTTTAACACAGTTATCTTTGAAGATGGTTAATGGGAGAATTGGGTTATTTAATACAGGGGTGTAGTACGAAAATCGTCCTATCCCTAACTCTTTTCTTACGGTCTTCCATACCTTAAAGCAGCTATACAGAGTCTTAAATTTAACCTTTTTGTAGTAGCTATCATGTGTGTGTGTCCAGAAATATCCATAGCAGGATTCCCCGACCAATAACTGAAAGATTGAGGCAGTGTTTTCCTCTGTAGTATTACATCCTTGTAATAATTCTTTACTGTATAGTAGTACACAGGACCAGTAGTATCTCCTTAAATTGGGGAGCGCTAGCCCACCTCTATCCTTGGGAAGAGTAAGAAATTTATATGCTCGCCGGGGTTGTGCGTATGACCATATAAATCTAGAGAAGATACGTTCCATTACTTTGAACCACTGGTTTGTAATTTCTAAGCAGACTGCCCTGAATACATACAAAATCTTTGGAAAGTATACCATTTTAATTGCATTAGTCCTTCCAATAATGGAAAGATGGAGATTATTTACCCGTTGTAAATCCTTTTGTATTGTATTGAGTAATGGCTTAAGATTTAAATCCACCACTTCCTCTAGTTTAGAAGAGATAGTCACCCCCAGGTATGTAGCTCCCAGCACGACCCTAGGATCATCCATCCAAATTTTTTTGTTTAAAACAATTTGTGTCTTTCCTTGGTTTAACGCATAGCCAGAGACCAGCCCAAATTTTCTGGCCTCGGTCTCAATAACCGGCATTGCTATCTTAGGGTCTGCGGTAACTATAGCAATGTCATCCGCATATGCTAGTATTTTTGTTATATATCCCTGTGATATAATGGGGATTATATGGGTGTTTTTCTCTAAGTAGCGGATGAAAAAATCTATATATATTGCGAAAAGCAATGGCGAGCAAGGGCATCCCTGGCGAGTTCCTCTCGAAACAATGATTTCCTTAGTTAGACTTCCATTAACAGAAACGACGGCTCTAGGATTATAATACATTTTTTGTATCGCTTGAATAAACTTGGTTCTAAATCCCAACGTCGCCATTGCTTTCCAGAGAAACGGCCAGGAAACCCTATCAAAAGCCTTTTCCGCATCCAGAAGTATCAGGGCCATAGGGTCTCCGGTGGTTTCTGTTCCATCAAAAAGTGTAATAACCCTCTGAATGTGATTTATAGTTGATCTTGCAGGGACAAAACCATGTTGGCTTTTGACGATGACTTTATGTATTATAGGCGCCATTCTATTTGCCAGAATTTTAGAGTATATTTTGGAGTCCGCGTTTATAAGGGTTATTGGGCGATATGATCCTAATTGTTCTGGGGGTTTCCCTTTTTTAGCAAAAATAACAATTCTTGCCTTAGCCCAGGAGCCGGGAGGTTCCCCCCCAGAAAAGATATGTGTAATTAGATCAATAAATGTATGTTTTATTTCTTCCAGAAATATTCTATAAAATTCTGCTGGGATGCTGTCCAGCCCTGTTGCCTTTCCATTAGGGAGGCTCTTAACAGCTGTTAGGACCTCTTCCATATTTGGTGTTTCCTCCAGAGCCATCTGTATATTTACCTCGAGTTTTGTGGTTTCACAATTCTCTAGGTATCTTTTTATTTCTATGGAGTCTCCATGACTGCTGTCAGTGTATAATTCTTTATAAAACCTCCAAAATGCTTGCTTGATCAGCTCTGGGTCCTTTAACAGTCCTTCTACTGGATCTACAATTTCCCTTATTAAATTAGCATTGGCCTGTTGTCGTAGTTGCATTGCCAGTTGATGTCCCACTAGCTCGTTCACTTCATAGACTAGTTCTTTTCGTGCAGTAGCTTTCCGAATTGCTTTATCTGTAAAAATATTAGTAATAGCTGCCTTGGCAACTGCTACTTGGGCTAAAGTGCTAGAAATATCTCTGGTCATATCTATATTGCTAGTAGCACTAATGAGATCGATTTCTGCTGATATAAGTTCATCCTGTAACCTCCTTAATTCCTCTTTCTCTCTTTTATTTATTCGAAGCGAATATGACATAGTCTCGCCCCGGATCCCTGCTTTCAGCGTATCCCACACAACCTCTATTGTTGAGCTATTAATATTTTCTGTGAGGAATTTTGGTATCCAGTCTTTCATGTGGATAAGATACTGAGGATCATATAATAATGCTTTTTCAAATGACCACATGTTAGGCTCTGATTTGGCTAAGCTAGAAGTCAACGTGCAAAAAAGGGGGTTGTGATCAGATAATATCCGGGGCAGTTTGACTGTTTGGGAGGTCCTAATTAATGAACTTGAAAGTAAAATGTAATCAATTCTGGTATGTGTACGATGTGGGTTTGAATAAAAGGTATATCCAGGGTCACCAGTATTGAAGTTATCAATCTGCCAGCTATCCACAAGTCCATGTACAAGACATAAATCTTTAAGCGAGCGGAATACTTTCGGTTTTCGCCCTTTATAGACCCAATCATCATTTACGGACCAATTAATGGGGAGGTTTATATTGAAGTCTCCACATACCAGGGCCGGAAGAGGCCAGTGTGTTAATTCATTGGAGACCTCATTGAAGACCGCGGGGTCATCTATATTGTTCCCATAAATGGCACAAATTGTTATTTTTTGCCCTATTTGATGGTTACATTCGGTGATAGCCCAACGGCCAAACTTGTCGGTTTTAGAATTATTGAACACCAATCCACTCCCTTTAGCCAGAATAGCCACACCACGATTTTTAACCCCTTGTGAAGTAGCGCAAACCAGTTTATAGCCTAGTGTGTTTAACAACTGTCTCTGGGATCCTTCAATATGCGTTTCCTGCATGCACACGACATTAGCTCCCCAGTTTTGTAACCCAATAGTAACCATTTGCCTTTTTTTTAAGTCGTTTAAGCCACCTATGTTCAAAGATAATACCTTTATCGCAGCCATGCTGATAGAACAAGCATGCCGTATTTTATTTCACATGTGTTTTGATTTCCTGTGGTCCCTAGAACTGTTTCCTTGTTCCTTTTTAACATAAATTTACTATCCTTTGTGTCTAACCTGTCCGAATTTCCCCCCTCCCCTTTGCCCTCCCCCCACCCACCACCACCTTGGAAGGTTACCTGGGCCAATCTGGTCCAGGGGTGTGACATCTGCGCAAGCAGGCCCTGTGAGCTGGGCTATTTCGAGGTAAATAAGATGCTTACTTTTATGGATAGTCCGCATCCTAAGACATTTAAATTCCCCGAGCCAATCAGGCTAAATTCCACGTGTTCCACAACGTGTAACTATTACAAAATAAGAATTATAATGATTAATTAATCTTAAATGTCCTCTTTTTTACTACAAGATAATGCTTGATTTAGGTTATTTCCCTGAGTGTCGGGAGACTGTCTCTGAGATTTCCCGAAGATAATTCTCCGCCAGTATTTCACTATTAAAATTTCTTGTAACACCCTTAAATATAATTTTCAATCGTGCTGGGTTTTGAAGGAATATTTTAGCTCCAGCTTTTTCAAATGGTTCAAATAATTGGCGCATTCTCCACCTTCTCTCCACAGTGGCATGAGCGAAATCTGGTCTGACAAAAAAATTAAACCCTTTATGTTCTCTTTGGGTAGTAGGTCTGGCAAGATCGTAAATTTTTTCACGAAGGAGAAAATTCCCAAAGTAGACCAACATTGCTCTTGGAAATTTATTTTGTTTGTTAGAGTTTCTTGGTAGCATTAAGGGGAAGCGATGGGCTCGCTGGACTTCCCTCTCCATATCCCATGTATCCAGTTCTGGAAATGAAGTTTTTAGTAAGGTAACCATGGCCGCTCTGGCATCATTTCCTTCAAAGTTTTCCGGGATTCCAAGAAACCTTAAATTGTTTCTTCTGGATCTGTTTTCATGATCCTCCACTTTGGCCATGAGATCCCTGATTGTTCCATCATGTTCTGTTTCTTTTTTTTGAAGCGTTGCCACATCGGTTTCAAGATTCTCCGTGCGAGTTTCTACCATAACCATTCTTTCCGAGATCTCAGAGCAAATACTACCCACTTTTTTAATAGCACCTTGTAATTTTTCAATTGCTATACGGTTCTTTTGACTCTCTTTTTTTACATCTTCATGAAAAATTTTTATTGAGCAAAGCACCTGGCTCAGCGAGGGTTCTGGGGTTTTAGCTTGGTAAATTTCTTGATCTTCCTGCATAGCTAAGTTTTGACATGGTATTTCCTCTGCAGATTTAATCCTTGGACTTCTTCGAGGAGGATTAGATCTATCATTAGCGTAGTCCGTATTGTTCCCAGGATCTGTAGTTTCCTCGTTCAACACATCTCGTTCTCTTTTGTGTTTTGGCCTTTTTTTCCCAGCCCCACTTTTTTTTTTCCTTGTGTTGATTTCGCTAAGCACTCTTGAATCATTAATGCCAGAGATCTCCAGTGATGCCGCTCCCCTTCGTGTACTTGGGCTTGATTCTCTTGATTTGCTTAGTTGGCTAGAGTCACTAGAGATAGACATTCCTGTTTCATATAGGTCTGAGTCGGAGTCTTCGTTCGAAAGAGAATATACTTTTTCCCCCCCTGGAGGATCTTGTAGATTAAAAGGATTGGGTAAGGGTATTAGCTCTTTTCTCACCTGGCTCAAAAATTGCTTTTTTTGATCCCGTTGCTCCATTTCCTTTTTACGGTTTTCGGTGTCTATCTCAATGGGTGTTGTTGTCTTTTCATGGTTTATGTTAGGGTCAGCGTTCAACATTATAACACTCTGGCAGTCCTTATGTAAAGGGCTAAATATATTAGAAATTCTTGGTTGCGATGATTCTACTAGGCAGGTGTTCTTTGCAGCTGCTTTAAAGTTTTTTATAGTCTGTAATCTCTGCGCTTTTTTAACCATTAATTCCAGTTTGGTGTCTTCCTCTGTGGTTAGCTCTTTCTCTATGGTGTTTCCAACTTCTTTGTCTTTCTCTTTCTCTTTCGCTTTCTCTTTCTCCTTTCTTTTGGTCTGTTCTCTCTCTTTCCCCAACTTTTTATCCATATTTTTATCCTTAATTTTACTTTTTTCGTGGGCCTCGTTTTTAACCAGGTCGTTAGCCGAGTCTTTTTCCAGGTCTTTCTCTTTCTCTTTTGCTTTAACTCCTCTGGTTTCCGGTCCTTTGCGTCTGTTGGTCATATGCTGAGCAAGTGTCCGCTCAGACTCCACACTCTCGGCTGCCTCACCCTCTTCTTCCATGTTAGGGGTGACATTGCTTGCTACCTCTGTATGTACTTTCTGGCTTATTTGTTCTTTCTCCTGGTTGGGTTCTAGCCCTTTGTCGCCTCTGTTCTGATTCTCTCCGATATTTTTTTCCATATTTTTTTCCATATCTGGAGGTTTATAGGCCTTATAGGCCTTATAATTTTTAGGGTAGTTGGGGGGCGTCAGAATCCGTTCATAAATAATCTGGCAAATCCCTAGTATCGGTGCTCCCCACCGATCTCGCCCCTGTAATTGTTTCTTATTCAAGACTCCAGATAATATTACATGCAGAAACACCAGTATAGATACGGATTTGATCACTTCTACAGTCTTGAGAACAGTCTTGAAAACAGCCAGTGAAGCTGGTAAAATGGATGTACGTGTAGTATGTAATATAGATGGAGAGTCTTGAACATCAGCTCCCTTCTTAGTTCCCTTCCTGGCCACAAAACGAAAACGAAAAATACACAGCCTCCTTGTTCTGTGCCTATGTCTGAGGTTGCTGCTTCCAGGCAGCATCTGCGCTAACTCTGTACTAACTCTCTCGGTGCTCTGCTTCCCCCTTAATAAGCCCTCCTTTTTTTTTTTTAGAGGTCTAAGTGTTTCCTAGGTAACAAATCAACAAATCCCGTTGGGCGCGTGCATGAAGATTGAGAGCTTAAAGAGCAGCCTTTACTTGTCAGCAGATGACACCCGAGACCCGAGGGAGCAGACCGGGGAAGAGAGCAGCAAGCAAGCACAAGAAAGGCAGAGGCAGTAATAAATAGTAAGAATCACTTAAGCGGCGGCAGGCACGCTGTTATCAGGCAATCAGGCAATCAGTCTTAGTTACTGTTCTCCTTCTAGAAAGCTAACAAACCTCGGAAGCGGAAAGCGGGAACAGAGTAGAGCAAGAGTTGTAAGAGCTGTGGGAAATAGGTTAACGCTGTGTCACTGTATCCACTGAATTATTTCGGGAACAGTCAAAATGTTCGAAGAATGATCAAGTTGCATCAAGCGGTATGAGCAGTATGAACGGACATATTAACTCTATTTCGGGCTCCAACTTACGTCTGGGTCTGGGTCTGGGTTATTAATCCGAGTGGCGCCGAGTTTCCATAGCGCACCGCACTGTTTCTTCGGTCATCAGCAAGCCCATCTGAGGGTTCGGGCTCTGGGCTCTGCCGCTCTGCCGCTTTTCCCAGCGCCGCAAGATAGATAGCCTTTTCGCCAGAACAGAAAGGTGCAGTATGACGGCAGTGATGGTGATACTTCGTCGGATGTAACAGTCGCAGAGACGCAGAGGATACGAGGATATGAGGACTGGAGCAGGGCTAGATTCCTCGGTCACCCGAGCATTTTTTCCCCTGATTGAATATCGTCAAATATCTCGAAGCATTCTTAACATTCTTAGAGGTGCAGCTCAGCTCGCAGGACACTGCTGCCGCGACTGCTCACGCTGACGCCATCTTCCTTCTCCACGCCATCTTCCTTCTGCACATTTCAATGCTGAATAACACACGCACAAATAATGCAAACGTTTGTAGTAGGTAATCATATTTAGGCAGTACAAGAAAAGATATATGAATTAATGAAATGAATTGGCTTAAGTTAACTTAACTACTGATGTCATATTAAGATGTCGACGTTGCTTGTCAGAGACAAGAGGCCTGTTTTCACATTTAAAATTGTATTTTGCTGTAGATGTTGTTCTCTTCCTACTGCGGATGCTGTCTTTTTCCAGAAGCCTTCAGTTAGCTAGAGAATTGGCATTTGTTTCATATTAGACTACTGATAGCGAGGTTTTCACCAGGAGGAGAGAAGATGGCAGGAAATGTGACTTGTGAAAATAACTGTCTGAACAAAAAGATGTGATAATTCAAGGACGTGATTCTGTACTCCATTGTGAAGAAGTGAGAAACTAAGGAGATTAGCTACTCCCAGAGTGTGTTGGAAACTGGTTGGTGGGAACGGGGAAATGCAATTTTCATACTAATGATGTTCTGGTAGAATTCTACTAGTGTGTGTTCCTTAGATTAGGACAGAACCCTTCAGAGCCATTCCCAGAGACGCCCTCTTCATTCAGAGAACTTCCCTTTTCTCACTTAGAGACTAGGTATGGAGAGCTTTCTGCAGAATCTAGGAAGCATGCCTTAGAGATGCCTGCTGTTTTATAGCTGAGAATACTTTCCAGCATATGTTAATTTCCACGGCTTAAGTTCTAAGGCTTTATGCCTATGCATTTTGTTCTTTCATTAGAGACCTTTATTTGGGTTTCTGAAACTGATACCGTACCTTGCTTATTGAAGAAATTGCCTTTTATGACAAAAACCCTCACAAATTAAATTAGAAATTACCATTTCGGAATACACTTGCTGTATTTTCTCTATTTTATTTGTAATTCTTACTAACGTGGTATTTTATCTTGTCTTGAAATATTAATTAATGGATTCTTTAAATCTGTAACAATGATGACTAAATGTAATATTTGCTAAATTATTAAATACATTTTAATTAATTTGTCAATAAAACCCTTAAACGTACACCAACTTTTCATTATTGATTCTTGTCAAGCCCCAATTGGGTTTCACTGCTCATAGTGCTGAGCGTAAATGATTATGCCTTATTATCTCTCTCAATACGACCAATGGCGGGTGTTATTTAGTGAGTATACTTGAAGATTGAGATACGAGAATTCTTGCTCGGGCAGGATTGCATGGGAGAATGTCAGGGAAAAGCTGGTGACTGCTTAAGATACACTGTGTATTGCATACATTACTTTTCCTCTTGCCATCATTACAAATAAAATAGAGGACCTTAGTGGTCATGTTGGCACCCTGTCATGAAATGACAGTCCCATCCTGCATCTTTTTCACCACATGCTCAGTTGAACAGTGACTTTTGCTAAAGGAGCTGTCACCTTGTCAGACAGCCTTGATGAATACATCTGTAACACGTGACGAAAAGGCAATGCAAAAATTGAAGGAAAAGTGTGATTGGGCAGCATAAACCATTGAGTGCAGAGATATTTTCAAGCTTGCAATAACTAATAACTAGACATACAGTAAGGCAGGAGAGAAAATGATGTAATGCAACAGAAGAAACCAAAACAAAAATAGGAAACAGTTTAGTGCAAACTCACTTTACGCTTTTTTCAGAGCTTTTTCAGTCTTCTTAGCAAATCACATCATACTTCTGTTTGTTATGTAATGGGTATTGCAGTGTCAGATGAAAACAGAATAGCTATTTGGTCATTAGTGGCTATGTCATTTGTTCTTTCAGCTAGGTAAAATAACAATAATATCATATGTTTCTTTATCAATAACATAAGATGACATGTCATTGAAAGATTTGTGACTTTGCACATCATGTTGATGACCTACCTCAAGACCACTTTTCTTCGTCTATCTTTTATTTAAACACGTGACTCTGCTCCAAACATAGTTACAAACAACAGACCTGGCATTAGATTTCATTAAATGTAATTTACATTAGTGTCTTGTGGGTGCAGAGGTGAATTATTCATGGCTACCACATATTAGAATTAGAAACAATAGGAAATTGGAATGGTACTATAAAAGGATCAATGTTTCAGCCCTGATGGGCCGTGACTGAACTATATATATATAATATTTATTCAGCAAGTGCTACCATAAAACTTCAAGCTAATACAATTTACCTAAAAATTTTAAAAACGAAAACAACGAAAACATCCTTGAAAACCATCATTAAAAGCCATTAATGAGCAGTACTTAAGTCGCAGCCTAATCTGTAAACATTGTTAGTCATGACATTTCACAAAACAGGCTACAGCTAAAAGCATATACTTCTGGATTCCAATAAACAATTAGCACTGCATTGGAGAAGGCCATTAGGTTAGAAGGTGGAGCTAAAATATTTCCAGTGGGTCACATTAGCAACAACAAGGTGCAGTGCAATACAGTATTCAGGGCCCTACACTTCCCTTTCTGGTTCTCCACACTCCTAGTAAAAACTGGACACAACAAATGCAATCAAGGGTGCTGTACTGATTCTGAGGATTCTAGAAACAATCTTAACCCCTTAGATGCTCCTGACGGAGTGGTTCCGTCATGAGCATCAGTTGGGCTGTGCTCATGACGGAACCGCTCCGTCATGAGGACAGCCCCTAGGGGAAGCGCTGGCGCTCCCCCCCTGGGGCATCGATCGTGCCCCCACAGACGGGGATGGCAGCGGAAGAGTTTCCGCTGCCACCCCCGAGCCCCCCCACAGCGCACGCCGGCGTCATCAGGAAGTGTTCGGACGCCTGGAAGCCATTTGCTTCCAGGCGTCCACAGAGGCAAGGTGAGTGTTGTTTGCTCCGGTGGGGCGGCGGGGGCCTTTTAGAGTGTATTGAGGCATCGGGGGAGAGGAAAGAGTATTTCCTCTCCCCTGATGTCTCAATACAGGGCATTCCTGCTCCACGATCGCGCACAGTGTCGCGATCGTGGAGCAGGGATGCCCCACTAGACACCAGGGATGTGTGTTTTTTTTATTTTGGAAGCGACCCCTTGGGTAAGGGTCGCTTCCTGGGGCCATATATTCTTTGATGACTTTTCTGCCCCCTCTGGGGGCAGATCGGTGTTTTTTTCGCCGTTTCTGCTCCCAGGGGGGGCAGAAAAGCCCACTAGACACCAGGGATATCAGTATTTATGTAGGAAGCGACCCCTTGGGCAAGGGTCGCTTCCTTGGGCCCCTAAATTTTTGGAAGACTTTTCTTCCCCCTCTGGGGGCAGATCGGTGTCATTTTTTTGCCGTTTCTGCTCCCAGGGGGGGGCAGAAAAGCCCACTAGACACCAGGGATCTAATTATTATTCTAGGAAGCGACCCCTTGGGCAAGGGTCGCTTCCTTTGGCCCACAAATTATTTGAAGACTTTTCTGCCCCCTCTGGGGGCAGATCGGTGTTATTTTTTCGCCATTTCTGCTCCTGGGGGGGGGGGGGCAGAAAAGCCCACTAGACACCAGGGATATAAATATTATTGTAGGAAGTTACCCCTTGGGCAAGGGTCGCTTCCTTTGGCCCACAAATTATTTGAAGACTTTTCTGCCCCCTCTGGGGGCAGATCGGTGTTATTTTTTTGCCGTTTCTGCTCCCAGGGGGGGCAGAAAAGCCCACTAGACACCAGGGATCTAATTTTTATTGTAGGAAGCGACCCCTTGGGCAAGGGTCGCTTCCTTGGGCGCCTAATTTTTTTGTAGACTTTTCGGCCCCCTCTAGGGGCAGATCGGTTTTATTTTTTCGCCGTTTCTGCTCCCGGGGGTGGGCAGAAAAGCCCACTAGACACCAGGGAATTAGTTCAAATAAAAATAGAAGTGACCCCTTGCTTCCAGGGTGCAATTTGTTTTCTGCCCCACCTGGCACACAACCCGATTGACCATTTGGGTAGTGACATAGCATGTTATAATGTTTATTGTTATATTTTTTGTGAATTCCAATTGTAATGTTTTTTTTTTG
Source organism: Triturus cristatus (assembly GCF_964204655.1). Lineage (NCBI taxonomy): Eukaryota > Metazoa > Chordata > Amphibia > Caudata > Salamandridae > Triturus > Triturus cristatus. The sequence goes on from NC_140588.1 coordinate 551,258,022, forward strand.
TTTACTTTTTTGTTCTAGGTGAAGGCTTTTCTTCTTTTCACGTTGCCGTTTTGTGACTGGTGGTTCTGCTGTTTGTGTAGTTTGGTAAGAGACTTATTTTTGTACAATGTAAATGTGTTTGATTTCTCTGCCTGTTTTTTTTTTTGCAAATGGTGTAATAATAGCAGTATGTTTGGTTTTTGAGTGTCAAAAACTTTTTGCATTGGTGCTCGATGTGTATTTTGTTGTCTTGTGAGTAATTTGTTTTTTTTTCTTCTTTCTAGTTTGATATCGTTGGTTTTTGCTGTGTCACTGCAGAGTTTGTTTCTGGTGAGTGCAGCTGTCTCTTGTAATTGGATTGTATAGTTTTTGAGTACATTGATCTTTGTGAGAAAGGTACACATTTCTTTACTTACTTGGTTTGCACATTGTTGGTTGTTGTTGACTTGTTTGTGCAGTCTTCTATCTTAGTAAGTATAATGGCTAGCCGCAGGATTACTGCTCAGCAGGTTGTTGGTTTGCTGTTTGAGTCTTCCTCTGACCATGGTTCAGAGACTGACTCTGCATCTGAGGGAGAGGAGGCAGGGGACGATTCTGGCAGTGAGTTTTCTCTCCTTATGGGGTCATCGGATGATGAAGATACTCTTAGTGCGGATGAAGTGCCTGTGTTAGAGGAGGAGACTGATGTGCCGATAGTGCGGCAAGAGGCATCTGGGCTGCAGCCTGCGGCTGCAAGGCTTCCCGTTGGTGTAGTGCGGCAAGAGGCTTCTGGGCTGCAGCCTGCGGCTGCAAGGCTTCCCGTTGGTGTAGTGCGGCAAGAGGCTTCTGGGCTGCAGCCTGCGGCTGCAAGGCTTCCCGTTGGTGTAGTGCGGCAAGAGGCATCTGGGCTGCAGGCTGGGGCTGCAAGGCTTCCCGTTGAAAGTGATGACCTCTGGGTTGCCCCTGGCATGGTGCAGCCGGCATTGCCAGAGTTTACTGGTGTTCCAGGGTCTAGAGTGAATACTGAAAACTTTTTGCCGGTAAATTTTTTTCAGTTGTTTATGGACGATGTGTTTTTGGCAGAGATTGTTGAGCAGACTAATTTGTATGCCGAACAGTTTTTGAGGGACAACAGTGCCAGTCTTAAGCCACACTCCGGTGGACTCCCACAAATGTTGAAGAGATGAAGAAGTTCTTGGGTTTAACTTTTTTGATGGGCTTGCTAAGGAAGCCCTCAATGTCTTCATATTGGTCTAGCAGTCCCTTGATGGCAACGTCTATTTTTCCGGCAGTCATGAGTCGTGACAGGTATTTGCTTCTGCTTCGGATGATGCACTTTGTTGATAATGGTTTAGCGTTGCCACGAGATCACCCTGATTGTGACCGTCGTTTTAAGATTAGGCCTGTCCTTGATCACTTTGTTGATCGATTTTCTGAGATTTATGCCCCTGGTAGAGAAATTGCAGTGGATGAGTCTTTGGTGTTGTTCAAGGGCCGCTTGGTTTTTAGGCAATACATTCCTAGTAAGAGGGCACGCTATGGAATAAAGCTGTATATGCTGTGTGACAGTAGGACTGGATATGTCTCTAATTTCAGGGTGTACACCGGTAAGGAATCTAGGTTTAACCTCCCTGGTTGTCCGTCCACTTTTGGAGTGACTGAGAAAATTGTTTGGGAACTTGGTAGAGGATTTTTTAACAAAGGCCACCATTTATATGTAGATAACTTCTACACTGGTGTGCGGTTGTTCAGGGAATTGGCCAAAGTGGACACTTTTGCTTGTGGCACAATCCGCTCTAACCGTAAAGGTTTCCCGAAAGAACTTGTTTCTCAAAAGCTTGTGCGGGGACAGTGCAGTGCGTTGCGTTGCCAGGAGCTTCTTGCTGTGAAGTTTACAGACAGGAGAGATGTCTACATGCTGACTACCATCCATGATGAAAGCACTGCACCTGTGACTGTTTGGGGTCAGGTCGCTGAAGCGCGCAAACCTGTGTGCATTTTAGACTATAATAGGCACATGGGTGGTGTTGACAGAGTAGATCAGAGGTTGGAACCTTACACTGCTCTTCGTAAGGCTTACATTTGGTACAAGAAGTTGGCTATCCATCTTTTCCACTTGGCAATGTTTAATGCTTTTGTTGTGTTCCAGGATTCTTGCCCTGAGTCAAAGATGACTTTTGCTAAGTTTCAGGAGTCTGTAATAGGCAGCCTTGTTGTAGTGGAACAGGCAAGTGTTCCTAGAGTTGGAGTGGTGGAGGATGTTGCTAGATTGAAAGAACGCCACTTTCCAGATCACATTCCTCCCACACCCGCAAAAGATTTTCCCAGTAGGAGATGTAGAGTCTGTTGGCGAAGAGGTTTGCGGAAGGAGAGTCGTATGTACTGCCCCGATTGTCCCTCTCATCCTGCACTGTGTCTCCCTGCTTGTTTCAGAGCGTACCACACGCGAAAAAATTTTTGGGAACATTCATGAGTGGTAAAGTGAACTGCCTGGTCTGTATTCTTTGGAAAATATGATTCTGTTTCAAGGTTGGTGTTAGTGCAATGTATTTAGTTGCTGATTTTCTGTTAGAAGATTTGTATCTATTTGCAATTTGTTTGTGTTTTTATTTTTTCTAAAAAAATCCTAAATGTGATGGCGGTGTGTGTAGGCTTGCGCTTGGCTGTTGGTGTGTGTGGACTGACACTTGGTTGGTGGTGTGCGTGGAATGGTGCTTGGCTGGCGGTGTGCGTGGACTGGCGGTGTGCATGGACTGGCGGTGTGCGTGGACTGGTGCTTGGCTGGTGGTGTGCGTGGAATGGTGCTTGGCTGGCGGTGTGCGTGGAATGGTGCTTGGCTGGCGGTGTGCATGGACTGGTACTTGGCTGGTGGTGTGCGTGGACTGGTGGTGTGTGCGGACTGGTGTTTGGCTGGTGGTGTCTGTGGACTGGAGCTTGGCTGGTGGTGTGCGTGGACTGGAGCTTGGCTGGCGGTGTGCGTGGAATGGTGCTTGGCTGGCGGTGTGCGTGGACTGGTACTTGGCTGGCGGTGTGCGTGGACTGGTGGTGTGTGCGGACTGGTGCTTGGCTGGTGGTGTCCGTGGACTGGAGCTTGGCTGGCGGTGTAGGTGGATTGGCGATTGGCTGCCGGTGTGCCTGGACTGGCGATTGGCTGGCGGTGTGCCTGGCCTTGCGCTTGGCTAGCGGTGTGCGTGGACTGGCATTTGGCTAGCGGTGTGTGTGGACTGGTGCTCGGCTGGCTGTGTGTGAGTAGTGACTTTCTGCTGGTCTCTACACACACTGCTAGCTGAGTGCCACTCCACGCAATCCATCAGCCTGTGTAGTTGCTGTGTCTGGATTGTGGGCGTGTGAAAGTGATGGGCCCTTGAATGGCGCTGTGTGCTGGTGTGAGTTTTGTTATGTGATGGGCCCGCGGCTGGCGGTGTGAATGGTTTTGTATGTCTCACACGTATGAAAGGTGTATGAATGGCCTGTAAAGAGGTTGGTGCCTTGTCGTGGCTTTACAGCTCACGAGCTGTGAGTCAATGGTTCAGTTTCTCGCCCTTTCAATTATTACCAGTGCAATTCATGTTTTGTGAAATCACTTGCTAATACAATTTTATCTACTGAACCATCACTCACCCTCGTGCCAAATCCAACCAGTATGTGTGTGTGCTTGCGGATTAGATGGCTGTGCAGTAATATTTGTCTTTCTGAAGCAGGGTGTACCTTGTCCCTTTTTGGTGATTTTTGTACTGTGTTGCTTTTGTACCTGGTGGTGCGAATGGTCTTGTTTGTATCACGTATGAAAGGTGTGTGAATGGCCTGTAAAGTGGTTGGTGCCTTGACGTGGCTTTACAGCTCAGGAGCTGCGAGTCATTGGTTTGGTTTTTTGTGAATTTAATTATTGACAGTGCATTTCATTTTTGTTAAATCTCTTGTTAATAAAATTTAATACACTGAACGATGACTCGCCCTCGTGCCAAATCCAACCAGTATGTGTGTGTGTTTGTGGAATAGATGGTTGTGCAGGAATCTTTGTCTTTAGTTTCTCTGCCAAGGTACACTTTCCATGCAAGAATAACCCACCAACTGTAGATATTGTCGAAAACCCTTGGGAGTTCATGGTGTTGTCTCTCTAGTGAATTGAAAAATATTTTTTATCCCCATTGTCCTGTAAACCTCAAACTGTCTGCCACATTTTCTTTGCAATATTATTCCAAAATTCTCACGCTGTAGTAACAATAGTTAATCTGGTTTTGCAAGGGGGGTTACTTTGGTTTTTTGCCCGGTGCTCGGCGGCCATCTAGGGAAACCTACCAAACCCACACATTTCTGAAAACTAGACACCCGGCGGCTTCCAGGGAGGTATGGCTTGCGTGGATCCCCCAACGTTTCCTTACCCAGAATCCCCTGCAAACCTCAATTTTTGCTGAAAAAATCACTTTTTTCACACATTTTGGGGTGGGAAAGTAGTGGCATCACCGGGCTCACACAAATTTACCACCACCCAGTGTTCCCCCAGGTCTCCCGGTAAAAATGGTGCCTCACTTGTGTGGGAGGCCCAAGTACCCGCGGCAGGCAAGGGCCCAAAACATAGTGAGGAGACATCAAAATGGCCTATCGCAAAACCACCTGGTTTTGCAAGGGGGGTCACTTTGGTTTTTGGCCCGGTGCTCGGCGGCCATCTAGGGAAACCTACCAAACCCACGCATTTCTGAAAACTAGACACCCGGCGGCTTCCAGGGAGGTATGGCTTGCGTGGATCCCCCAACGTTTCCTTACCCAGAATCCCCTGCAAACCTCAATTTTTGCTGAAAAAATCACTTTTTTCACACATTTTGGGGTGGGAAAGTAGTGGCATCACCGGGCTCACACAAATTTACCACCACCCAGCGTTCCCCCAGGTCTCCCGGTAAAAATGGTGCCTCACTTGTGTGGGAGGCCCAAGTACCCGCGGCAGGCAAGGGCCCAAAACGTAGTGAGGCGACATCAAAATGGCCTATCGCAAAACCACCTTGCTTTGCAATGGGGGTCACTTTGGTTTTTGGCCCGGTGCTCGGCGGCCATCTAGGGAAACCTACCAAACCCATGCATTTCTGAAAACTAGACACCCGGCGGCTTCCAGGGAGGTATGGCTTGCGTGGATCTCCCAACGTTTCCTTACCCAGAATCCCCTGCAAACCTCAATTTTTGCTCAAAAAATCACTTTTTTCACACATTTTGGGGTGGGAAAGTAGTGGCATCACCGAGCTCACACAAATTTACCACCACCCTGCGTTCCCCCAGGTCTCCCGGTAAAAATGGTGCCTCACTTGTGTGGGAGGCCCAAGTACCCGCGGCAGGCAAGGGCCCAAAACGTAGTGAGGCGACATCAAAATGGCCTATCGCTAAACCACCTGGTTTTGCAAGGGGGGTCACTTTGGTTTTTGGCCCGGTGCTCGGCGGCCATCTAGGGAAACCTACCAAACCCACGCATTTCTGAAAACTAGACACCCGGCGGCTTCCAGGGAGGTATGGCTTGCGTGGATCCCCCAACGTTTCCTTACCCAGAATCCCCTGCAAACCTCAATTTTTGCTGAAAAAATCACTTTTTTCACACATTTTGGGGTGGGAAAGTAGTGGCATCACCGGGCTCACACAAATTTACCACCACCCTGCGTTCCCCCAGGTCTCCCGGTAAAAATGGTGCCTCACTTGTGTGGGAGGCCCAAGTACCCGCGGCAGGCAAGGGCCCAAAACGTAGTGAGGCGACATCAAAATGGCCTATCGCTAAACCACCTGGTTTTGCAAGGGGGGTCACTTTGGTTTTTGGCCCGGTGCTCGGCGGCCATCTAGGGAAACCTACCAAACCCACGCATTTCTGAAAACTAGACACCCGGCGGCTTCCAGGGAGGTATGGCTTGCGTGGATCCCCCAACGTTTCCTTACCCAGAATCCCCTGCAAACCTCAATTTTTGCTCAAAAAATCACTTTTTTCACACATTTTGGGGTGGGAAAGTAGTGGCATCACCGGGCTCACACAAATTTACCACCACCCAGCGTTCCCCCAGGTCTCCCGGTAAAAATGGTGCCTCACTTGTGTGGGAGGCCCAAGTACCCGCGGCAGGCAAGGGCCCAAAACGTAGTGAGGCGACATTTGGGATAGGCAATGTTGATGTCGCCTCACTACGTTTTGGGCCCTTGCCTGTCGCGGGTACTTGGGCCTCCCACACAAGTGAGGCACCATTTTTACCGGGAGACCTGGGGGAACGCTGGGTGGTGGTAAATTTGTGTGAGCCCGGTGATGCCACTACTTTCCCACCCCAAAATGTGTGAAAAAAGTGATTTTTTGAGCAAAAATTGAGGTTTGCAGGGGATTCTGGGTAAGGAAACGTAGGGGGATCCACACAAGCCATACCTCCCTGGAAGCCGCCGGGTGTCTAGTTTTCAGAAATGCATGGGTTTGGTAGGTTTCCCTAGATGGCCGCCGAGCACCGGGCCAAAAACCAAAGTGACCCCCCTTGCAAAACCAGGTGGTTTTGCGATAGGCCATTTTGATGTCGCCTCACTACGTTTTGGGCCCTTGCCTGCCGCGGGTACTTGGGCCTCCCACACAAGTGAGGCACCATTTTTAGCGGGAGACCTGGGGGAATGCTGGGTGGTGGTAAATTTGTGTGAGCCCGGTGATGTCACTACTTTCCCACCCCAAAATGTGTGAAAAAAGTGATTTGTTGAGCAAAAATTGAGGTTTGCAGGGGATTCTGGGTAAGGAAACGTTGGGGGATCCATGCAAGCCATACCTCCCTGGAAGCGGCCGGGTGTCTAGTTTTCAGAAATGCCTGGGTTTGATAGGTTTCCCTAGGTGCCGGCAGGGCTAGGGTTCAAAATCTACAGCTAGTCACTTTGCCAAAAAAAGGGTCATTTTTCACTGCAAAACCACGTTGCGTTTTGCGCCGTTTCCTGTCGCGGGCACTAGGCCGACCCTCACAAGTGAGGTACCATTTTTCTCGTAGGACTTTGGGGAACGCGGGGTGGGTGGAAATTTGTGGATCAGCGCTGATTCCAGAACTTTCCATCACAGAAATGTGGGGAAAATGTGTTTTTTTTGTCATTTTTTTACGTTTGCAAGGGATTCTGGGTAACAGACCATGGTGGGAGGCAGTCAAGTCACCCCATCCTGGATTCCCCTGGGTGTCTAGTTTTCAAAAATGTATAGGTTTGCTAGGTTTCCCTAGGTGCCGGCAGGGCTAGGGTTCAAAATCTACAGCTAGTCACTTTGCCAAAAAAAGGGTCATTTTTCACTGCAAAACCACGTTGCGTTTTGCACCGTTTCCTGACGCGGGCACTAGGCCGACCCGCACAAGTGAGGTACCATTTTTCTCGTAGGACTTTGGGGAACGCGGGGTGGGTGGAAATTTGTGGATCCACGCAGATTCCAGAACTTTTCATCACAGAAGTGTGGGGAAAATGTGTTTTTTTTGTCAATTTTTTACGTTTGTAAGGGATTCTGGGTAACAGACCATGGTGGGAGGCAGTCAAGTCACCCCATCCTGGATTCCCCTGAGTGTCTAGTTTTCAAAAATGTATAGGTTTGCTAGGTTTCCCTAGGTGCCGGCAGGGTTAGGGTTCAAAATCTACAGCTAGTCACTTTGCCAAAAAAAGGGTCATTTTTCACTGCAAAACCACGTTGCGTTTTGCGCCGTTTCCTGTCGCGGGCACTAGGCCGACCCGCACAAGTGAGGTACCATTTTTCTTGTAGGACTTTGGGGAACGCGGGGTGGGTGGAAATTTGTGGATCCACGCAGATTCCAGAACTTTCCATCACAGAAATGTGGGGAAAATGTGTTTTTTTTGTCAATTTTTTACGTTTGCAAGGGATTCTGGGTAACAGACCATGGTGGGAGGCAGTCAAGTCACCCCATCCTGGATTCCCCTGGGTGTCTAGTTTTCAAAAATGTATAGGTTTGCTAGGTTTCCCTAGGTGCCGGCAGGGCTAGGGTTCAAAATCTACAGCTAGTCACTTTGCCAAAAAAAGGGTCATTTTTCACTGCAAAACCACGTTGCGTTTTGCGCCGTTTCCTGATGCGGGCACTAGGCCGACACGCACAAGTGAGGTACAATTTTTCTCGTAGGACTTTGGGGAACGCGGGGTGGGTGGAAATTTGTGGATCCACGCAGATTCCAGAACTTTCCATCACAGAAATGTGGGGAAAATGTGTTTTTTCTGTCAATTTTTTACATTTGCAAGGGATTCTGTGTAACAGACCATTGTGGGAGGCAGTCAAGTCACCCCATCCTGGATTCCCCTGGGTGTCTAGTTTTCAAAAATGTATAGGTTTGCTAGGTTTCCCTAGGTGCCGGCAGGGCTAGGGTTCAAAATCTACAGCTAGTCACTTTGCCAAAAAAAGGGTCATTTTTCACTGCAAAACCACGTTGCGTTTTGCGCCGTTTCCTGTCGCGGGCACTAGGACGACCCGCACAAGTGAGGTACCATTTTTCTCGTAGGACTTTGGGGAACGCGGGGTGGGTGGAAATTTGTGGATCCACGCAGATTCCAGAACTTTCCATCACAGAAATGTGGGGAAAATGTGTTTTTTTTGTCAATTTTTTACGTTTGCAAGGGATTCTGGGTAACAGACCATGGTGGGAGGCAGTCAAGTCACCCCATCCTGGATTCCCCTGGATGTCTAGTTTTCAAAAATGTATAGGTTTGCTAGGTTTCCCTAGGTGCCGGCAGGGCTAGGCTTCAAAATCTACAGCTAGTCACTTTGCCAAAAAAAGGGTCATTTTTCACTGTAAAACCACGTTGCAATTTGCGCCGATTCCTGTCGCGGGCACTAGGCCGACCCGCACAAGTGAGGTACCATTTTTCTCATAGGACTTTGGGGAACGCGGGGTGGGTGGAAATTTGTGGATCCACGCAGATTCCAGAACTTTCCATCACAGAAATGTTGGGAAAATGTGTTTTTTTTGTCAATTTTTTATGTTTGCAAGGGATTCTGGGTAACAGACCATGGTGGGAGGCAGTCAAGTCACCCCATCCTGGATTCCCCTGGGTGTCTAGTTTTCAAAAATGTATAGGTTTGCTAGGTTTCCCTAGGTGCCGGCAGGGCTAGGGTTCAAAATCTACAGCTAGTCACTTTGCCAAAAAAAGGGTCATTTTTCACTGCAAAACCACGTTGCGTTTTGTGCCGTTTCCTGTCGCGGGCACTAGGCCGACCCGCACAAGTGAGGTACCATTTTTCTCGTAGGACTTTGGGGAACGCGGGGTGGGTGGAAATTTGTGGATCCACGCAGATTCCAGAACTTTCCATCACAGAAATGTGGGGAAAATGTGGTTTTTTTGTCAATTTTTTACGTTTGCAAGGGATTCTGGGTAACAGACCATGGTGGGAGGCAGTCAAGTCACCCCATCCTGGATTCCCCTGGATGTCTAGTTTTCAAAAATGTATAGGTTTGCTAGGTTTCCCTAGGTGCCGGCAGGGCTAGGCTTCAAAATCTACAGCTAGTCACTTTGCCAAAAAAAGGGTCATTTTTCACTGTAAAACCACGTTGCGTTTTGCGCCGATTCCTGTCGCGGGCACTAGGCCGACCCGCACAAGTGAGGTACCATTTTTCTCATAGGACTTTGGGGAACGCGGGGTGGGTGGAAATTTGTGGATCCACGCAGATTCCAGAACTTTCCATCACAGAAATGTTGGGAAAATGTGTTTTTTTTGTCAATTTTTTATGTTTGCAAGGGATTCTGGGTAACAGACCATGGTGGGAGGCAGTCAAGTCACCCCATCCTGGATTCCCCTGGGTGTCTAGTTTTCAAAAATGTATAGGTTTGCTAGGTTTCCCTAGGTGCCGGCAGGGCTAGGGTTCAAAATCTACAGCTAGTCACTTTGCCAAAAAAAGGGTCATTTTTCACTGCAAAACCACGTTGCGTTTTGTGCCGTTTCCTGTCGCAGGCACTAGGCCGACCCGCACAAGTAAGGAACCATTTTTCTCGTAGGACTTTGGGGAACGCGGAGTGGGTGGAAATTTGTGGATCCACGCAGATTCCAGAACTTTCCATCACAGAAATGTGGGGAAAATGTGTTTTTTTTGTCAATTTTTTATGTTTGCAAGGGATTCTGGGTAACAGACCATGATGGGAGGCAGTCAAGTCACCCCATCCTGGATTCCCCTGGGTGTCTAGTTTTCAAAAATGTATAGGTTTGCTAGGTTTCCCTAGGTGCCGGCAGGGCTAGGGTTCAAAATCTACAGCTAGTCACTTTGCCAAAAAAAGGGTCATTTCTCACTGCAAAACCACGTTGTGTTTTGCGCCGTTTCCTGTCGCGGGCACTAGGCCGACCCGCACAAGTGAGGTACCATTTTTCTCGTAGGACTTTGGGGAACGTGGGGTGAGTGGAAATTTGTGGATCCACGCAGATTCCAGAACTTTCCATCACAGAAATGTGGGGAAAATGTGTTTTTTTTGTCAATTTTTTACGTTTGCAAGGGATTCTGGGTAACAGACCATGGTGGGAGGCAGTCAAGTCACCCCATCCTGGATTCCCCTGGGTGTCTAGTTTTCAAAAATGTATAGGTTTGCTAGGTTTCCCTAGGTGCCGGCAGGGCTAGGGTTCAAAATCTACAGCTAGTCACTTTGCCAAAAAAAGGGTCATTTTTCACTGCAAAACCACGTTGCGTTTTGCGCCGTTTCCTGTCACGGGCACTAGGCCGACCCGCACAAGTGAGGTACCATTTTTCTCGTAGGACTTTAGGGAACGCGGGGTGGGTGGAAATTTGTGGATCCACGCAGATTCCAGAACTTTCCATCACAGAAATGTTGGGAAAATGTGTTTTTTTTGTCAATTTTTTATGTTTGCAAGGGATTCTGGGTAACAGACCATGGTGGGAGGCAGTCAAGTCACCCCATCCTGGATTCCCCTGGGTGTCTAGTTTTCAAAAATGTATAGGTTTGCTAGGTTTCCCTAGGTGCCGGCAGGGCTAGGGTTCAAAATCTACAGCTAGTCACTTTGCCAAAAAAAGGGTCATTTTTCACTGCAAAACCACGTTGCGTTTTGCGCCGTTTCCTGTCGCGGGCACTAGGCCGACCCGCACAAGTAAGGAACCATTTTTCTCGTAGGACTTTGGGGAACGCGGAGTGGGTGGAAATTTGTGGATCCACGCAGATTCCAGAACTTTCCATCACAGAAATGTGGGGAAAATGTGTTTTTTTTGTCAATTTTTTACGTTTGCAAGGGATTCTGGGTAACAGACCATGATGGGAGGCAGTCAAGTCACCCCATCCTGGATTCCCCTGGGTGTCTAGTTTTCAAAAATGTATAGGTTTGCTAGGTTTCCCTAGGTGCCGGCAGGGCTAGGGTTCAAAATCTACAGCTAGTCACTTTGCCAAAAAAAGGGTCATTTTTCACTGCAAAACCACGTTGTGTTTTGCGCCGTTTCCTGTCGCGGGCACTAGGCCGACCCGCACAAGTGAGGTACCATTTTTCTCGTAGGACTTTGGGGAACGTGGGGTGGGTGGAAATTTGTGGATCCACGCAGATTCCAGAACTTTCCATCACAGAAATGTGGGGAAAATGTGTTTTTTTTGTCAATTTTTTACGTTTGCAAGGGATTCTGGGTAACAGACCATGGTGGGAGGCAGTCAAGTCACCCCATCCTGGATTCCCCTGGGTGTCTAGTTTTCAAAAATGTATAGGTTTGCTAGGTTTCCCTAGGTGCCGGCAGGGCTAGGGTTCAAAATCTACAGCTAGTCACTTTGCCAAAAAAAGGGTCATTTTTCACTGCAAAACCACGTTGCGTTTTGCGCCGTTTCCTGTCACGGGCACTAGGCCAACCCGCACAAGTGAGGTACCATTTTTCTCGTAGGACTTTAGGGAACGCGGGGTGGGTGGAAATTTGTGGATCCACGCAGATTCCAGAACTTTCCATCACAGAAATGTGGGGAAAATGTGTTTTTTTTGTCAAATTTTTACGTTTGCAAGGGATTCTGGGTAACAGACCATGGTGGGAGGCAGTCAAGTCACCCCATCCTGGATTCCCCTGGGTGTCTAGTTTTCAAAAATGTATAGGTTTGCTAGGTTTCCCTAGGTGCCGGCAGGGCTAGGGTTCAAAATCTACAGCTAGTCACTTTGCCAAAAAAAGGGTCATTTTTCACTGCAAAACCACGTTGCGTTTTGCGCCGTTTCCTGTTGCGGGCACTAGGCCGACCCGCACAAGTGAGGTACCATTTTTCTCGTAGGACTTTGGGGAACGCGGGGTGGGTGGAAATTTGTGGATCCACGCAGATTCCAGAACTTTCCGTCACAGAAATATGGGGAAAATGTGTTTTTTTTTTTTCAATTTTTTATGTTTGCAAGGGATTCTGGGTAACAGACCATGGTGGGAGGCAGTCAAGTCACCCCATCCTGGATTCCCCTGGGTGTCTAGTTTTCAAAAATGTATAGTTTTGCTAGGTTTCTCTAGGTGCCGGCAGGGCTAGGGTTCAAAATCTACAGCTAGTCACTTTGCCAAAAAAAGGGTCATTTTTCACTGCAAAACCACGTTGCATTTTGCGCCGTTTCCTGTTGCGGGCACTAGGCCGACCCGCACAAGTGAGGTACCATTTTTCTCGTAGGACTTTGGGGAACGCGGGGTGGGTGGAAATTTGTGGATCCACGCAGATTCCAGAACTTTCCATCACAGAAATGTGGGGAAAATGTGTTTTTTTTGTCAATTTTTTACGTTTGCAAGAGATTCTGGGTAACAGACCATGGTGGGAGGCAGTCAAGTCACCCCATCCTGGATTCTCCTGGGTGTCTAGTTTTCAAAAATGTATAGGTTTGCTAGGTTTCCCTGGTGCCGGCAGGGCTAGGGTTCAAAATCTACAGCTAGTCACTTTGCCAAAAAAAGGGTCATTTTTCACTGCAAAACCACGTTGCGTTTTGCGCCGTTTCCTGTTGCGGGCACTAGGCCGACCCGCACAAGTGAGGTACCATTTTTCTCGTAGGACTTTGGGGAACGCGGGGTGGGTGGAAATTTGTGGATCCACGCAGATTCCAGAACTTTCCATCACAGAAATGTGGGGAAAATGTGTTTTTTTTGTCCATTTTTTACGTTTGCAAGGGATTCTAGGTAACAGACCATGGTGGGAGGCAGTCAAGTCACCCCATCCTGGATTCCCCTGGGTGTCTAGTTTTCAAAAATGTATAGGTTTGCTAGGTTTCCCTTGGTGCCGGCAGGGCTAGGGTTCAAAAACTACAGCTAGACTCTTCGCAAATAAAGTGTACATTTTCAGTGTGAAAATGTGGTGCGTTCACCTTAGGTTTTGAGCCACTTCCTGTCGTGGGCACTATGCCTACCCAGACAAGTGAGGTACCATTTTTATCGGGAGACTTAGGGTAGTTCAGATTTGTAAAGCAACTGTTATTACCTATTGATTTTTGATGCATTTCTCCCTTCCAAATGAAAGACATTGTGTAAAAAAAAAGTCATTTTGAAAAATGACCAATAATTGTCATGCAAATATGAGTATTCCCAATTTCGAAAATGTGCAAATATGCACTGTTTCTAAACTCTGTAATTTGTTCCCATTTCAGAAATACATAGGTGTCTTTTATACCGATTTTTCCATGTATACATTTTCCCACAATAATTGCTATATACCCGGAACAAAAAAAAAAACATTACAAAATGCTGCTCAGTTTTCTACTCTGGGTTCGTTGGGCTCTTGGTGAACCTACAAGTCCTATATGTCCCCACAACCAGGAAGGTCCATCGGATGTAACGGTACATTGCTTTCAAAGAGATGTCATAATTCAAAGAAGTTACAGGTGAAAACGTTGACTCAAAATGCTGCTTTTTTTCAACAAATTTTTAATTTTTCCTATATTTACCTGTAAGTTTCTATAAAGAAACCTTGATGGATCTACACAAATGACCCCTTGCTGAATTCAGAATTTTATCTACTTTTCAAAAATGTATAGCTTTCCAGGATCCATTATTGTTTTTCTACCCTTTTCTACCGTTAACTTGAAGGAGGTTGAAAGCACAAAAAATAGCAAAAATAGGGTATGTCCCAGAAAAATGCCAAAACTGTGTAAAAAATGTTGGTTTTCTAACAAAATTCTGTCATTCCCTAAAAGCTGGAGAAATGGTGATTTCAGCCCCACAAACCCTTTTTTGATACCATTTGCAGAGAAAAACCCAGAAGCTTTCATTTGCAGCCCGTTTTTCCAATTTTTCACAAAAAAAAACAAAATTTTGCTGGATTTTGACTAATTTCTGGGAACCCTGTAGGAGAATCCACAAACCCTGGGTACCTTTAGAATCCCCAATATGTTGGAAGAAAAGGACGCAAATTTGGCATGGATACCTAATGTGGTCAAAAAGTTACAGGGGCCTAAGCGCGCACTACCCCAAATAGCCCAAAAAAGGCTTAGCACAGGAGGGGAAAAGGCCTAGCAGCGAAGGGGTTAAAGCCCCTAATCCCCATAGTCCAAAACAGAGTGGTAATATCCACTTCTTCCTGTGGTTAAAATAATGTTGGCAGAAAAATAAAATATGGTTAATACATTCCTTTATCTGGGGACAGAAAGAGCAGGTCCTATCTGGGTCAGTATCATCCTACCGCATTTAGCAGTAGTTTTGCGCAATGGTAAGGTCCCAAAACAAAATCTGATGTACAGGATTATTGCCAATGGGGGTTCAATGGAGTCCATGTATTCTTCCATGAGGAAGTAATCATGAAATTCCAGGAAACGATGTAAAAGTGCCCATACTCCTGGTCATGCTCAATTCTCCATCTATATACCTCCAGTAAATCCCATTTAGTATAGCATTTGATACACCAGTCATAGCTCCCGGATTAGTCCACATGTGTTCACATCTCAGCTTTATCAGGTAGGTTTTGATGTGCCCAAACCAGGGGATCCTGGAAACTCCAGGCAGCCGACGTAGCTCCTCCATTTCCACCTGATATGGAACTAAGTTCACAGAGGCACATAGCTGTTTCCAGTGCAGCAAAATAATAAGGGCTGCTTTATGGGTGATGGACCTGTGGCCTGGATCCAACCATAGTGGCAGTAGTGGGGCACGGATTGGGAGATTCACTAAAGGTTGCAACAATTGGTTCTTACCCACCTCTAATGCAGATACTGATTGAAAGATAGAACCCTTGAAACCACTCAAGATGTCCCCTGCATAATGTTCAAGCTTCAGCTTGCGTTTGTGGATCTGTGCAGACCAACCTAAATTCTCCATCAGGGTGAGATGCAGATACTCAAAGCTGCGAACAGTTTCAAGGGGAGCACGGTTCAAAGATGGGTTTGGGTGGGTTGTTTGGCTAGCATTAAAGACCATATACTTGGTCTTTTGACAGTTGATTTCAAGCCCTATGTGTTCGCAGAAGACACTAAACTGGTCCAGGAAAATGTGGTTATCCATAGGGGATTTGGATACCAGTAGGGTGTTGTCTGCAAACAGGAGAACCAGGCTCTTCCTACCCGCTTGGCGCGTTATGATTGCACTTCTCTAACTGAGCTACCAAATCATTAATGTATAATAGAAACAAGGTTGGGGCTAGAACGCAGCCCTGTCTTACCCCCCTCGTAACCAGTATCAATGGTGTCAACTCTTTGTATTTGCCATACCTAACATGCACATAGTTCTTCTGATGCAACCTCCTGATGACATCAAGAAGATTCAGGGCACCCTGGTGGATAGGAACGTTCCACATGGCCTCCCTTGGCCCAAGATCGAAGGCAGTGTGGAGGTCAACAAAAACAGCATAGAGCCTCCCAAAATGACATACTTCCTGTAAATGAGTTGTAGTCTAAATACTTGGTCGATGGTACAAGACCTTGATCTGAGCCCTGCTTGAAGGAGGGGGGGTTATAATGCTCGGCTCCTCAATCCACTCACACAGCCTATTCAACAATATATGACTGTAGAGCTTTTGAGAGCTGTCAATAAGGTGGATATAGCTGGATGGCAAGGATTGTGAACCTTCTTTAAAAAAAATTATGAAGTTTATTTATAGAGGTTTCATGATACAAAAAGCAGTAAGAAATATGCACCCACATCGTAATGGTCAAATAAGGTAAATAAGTACATGTCATATTCAAAAAGTACCTCGGCCTGACACAGGGAAATGGCCTCTCAATTCTCAAGACATGTCCCACATGCCCTCTCCTCCTCTCCCCTCCTACTGCTGTCTTACCCCACAATATCTCCATACACTCACCCCACCCCCTAAGATAGGTGTGTTAGTACATACATTAGTAGAGGATCCATATGTCCCTTGTCCCGGAGGTAGGTGGGAGAAGCTCGGCAATATATGAGAGATTGTTCCTGCTACAGTATAAGGTCCTGGACCCAGTCTGAAAATGTTGGTGCTCTGCCTGTCCCCACCTACAAGCCACCCTTCTCTTTACAAATAATAGCCCTAGTGCAGTAAATTTCCTATAAGCAGCCTCAATTTCTTCAGCGTATACCATCAGGGCCATAATGGGGGACATCAGCAGCGGTGTTGCTACCATCTCTCTGAGTGCCTCCAGGATCTGTCGCCAATATGCCATAATAGGTTCACACTCCCACGCTAAGTGCAGGACGTCTTTGTTCCCACAGGCACACCTGTCACATCTATCATCTGCCTGAATCTGAAACCTATGCATCTTGGCCGGAGTGTAGTACAAGCGGTGGAGAAACTCGTAATGCATTATCCTTAAGTGGCTATTAGCAGATATGTTTCCAGTATCATTACAGCTATATGTCCAATATTTATCTGAGAGGGATATTCCCACCTCTGCCTCCCATTGAGTCATAGAGGAAGCAGGGGCATTTGTCAATGATGCTTGCATGTAGTGATATAGTAGGGAGACTAAATGAGACGGGGAGGTGTGCTGTAAAATTGTGTGTAGTGGACCCAGCGTTGGTAGCTCTTGAGAGAAATCGGGTGTGATTGCCTTAATGCTCTGGGGGAGTCTTACGCATAAGAACAGCTCCATGGATGTAGGTTCACTGTGGTGAAAGAATTGTTCCTTAGTTTAAAATGTTTTAATTGTTGTAGAGGTCCCCCCATGTGTCCATTTTGAATTTTTGTAGCATTCGCTGACAAACCACTTTTACGGTTACCTCAAGGTCCATATAGTGTGAAAGTTGCTGTCTTGGTAACTACAGCATAAGTATTTGAGGTCTAGCAGCAATGTCCCTCCATGCCACATTAGTGCAGTCTACAGTAGTGGGATCCAAATCCCTGACCTTGGGTTTATGTGAAATATATTCAGCTATTGGGATAGGGTCCATATATCCGTGCTCAATGGCTGGGTGCGGCATGCATGGGGGAGGATGAAACCAATATGTGGCAAAGTGTGCCTGTGTGCATATGTAGTATAGTTTCATATCAAGGACCTCAAAGCCACCTTCTCAAAGGGGTGAGATTGTGTGTCCCATTTTAGCCTGGGTTGTCTTCCTCCCCACGCCAGCCTGATCAGTTGTGATTATAGCATTTTTTAAAAATTCGACCTAGATTGTATGGTATGTTCAGAAACAGGTACAGCAGTTTGAGCAGTAGTATCATTTTGATCAATGAAATGCCTCCTGCCCTGGAGAGAGGCAGAGCGATCTAACGCTTTATCATGTCTGTCAGGGACGTCAGGGTACATTCATAATTGGCCCGCATCAATTCTGTCCTGTCCCTACTAAATGTTATTCCTAAATATTTTACTTCTGCCTGACACCATTCTATAGTATAGAGTAATCCAGAGGGCACGAGCGAGTGGCTTTAGTTAGTAGAAACATTAGCGTCTTGGCCCAGTTAATTGTAATTCAGTGCGATCCCTACAAAAGCTGTAAATTCCCGTAATACGGGGTTTAGGCTAGCCTGTGGATTCCGGACATATTAAGTAATATCTTCTGCGTAAAGGGATATCAGAATTTGCCTGGTGGGGTACTGTATCACATTTTCCTGATACTTCTGACAGATCTTCACTGCTAGTGGCTCTATATCTAACGTAAATAATAAAAGTTAGAGCTGGCACCCCTGTCTCATCCCCTGTGATACTGAAAATCACCCCATTAACCGACGCCCTGGCCTGTGTCTGCTGGTACAATACCGTTATCCAAGAGATGAAGCCCGAGGGAACCCCCATCTGTCCTAGCACCCCAGGAGATACCCCCACTCCACCAGAGTCTAAAAAGACCGCCACTGCTTCTATGTCCAGGTCTACATCCTGTAGCAATGAAAATAGGGTATGCAGATTATGGGAAGTTGAACGCCCCCGGAATGAACCCCGCCTGATCATGCAACACCAGAGAGCTCATAAGGAGGCTTAGCCTGTTTGCGAGCACCTTGGCTAAAATCTTAACATTGCCATTTAAAAGGGATAGTGGCCTATATGACTCACACTTTTCCCCAGTCTTCCCTGTCCTAGCAATGAAACTATAATTGCTTCTCTTAGGGACTGAGGAAGGATTCCCTCCTCCCAGGCTTTGTCGTATTCCTGCTTAAGAATTGGGGTCAAGTATTCTACATATGTCTTGTAAAAATCAACTGGTAGGCCATCGAGCCAGGAGCCTTGCCACATCATAAATGCATTACTGCTGCTCTAATCTGATCCTCCTTGACTTCTGCGCCCAGAAACTCCCAGTTTGCCTCCCCGAGCCACCCAACCGCCACATCTCCCAAATATGTAACCAAGGAGGTAGCCTGCTTCCCTGGAGTATAGTGATGAGTCAAATGCAGTGAAAGTCTGTAAGATATTGTCTGTATCCTTATGTAGGCTATCATTCGCATCTCTCATCTCTAGCATGTAATTAGCAAACCAAGGGCGACAGGCTTGATCCGCAAGTGTTTTCCCTGGCCTCTCTCCATCTCCATACCTGTGTGCTCTGGAATACCATCCCAGGTACAGGCCTTCCCTGTCTGCTGTTTCCCTACTCCGTTAGCTTATCCCTGAGGGCTATTTGTGTAGTAGCTGCAGAAGAATCTGAAAGCTCTTGCCCCAGCCTCTGAAGGTCTGCCTCTAGGTGGGTGAGGGTGTTGCGTATGTCCCGCAGCACTTCTACTTTTGCAATGCATATGCCCCTGATAATGACCTTGAACACTTCCCACACTGTGGTGAGGTGCACTTCCGATCCAACATTTAGTTGAAAAAGTTATTTTATCTCGTGTCCTAATTCTGTCCTAAAAGTCGCATCCAACAAGGTCTTTGGGTATGGTCTCCAGGTGACGTACAGCATACAGTCCACAGGGGGGACAAGTGTGATTCGGACAGGGGAATGGTCCGACAAAGTTTGAGTCAGGTGCTGAGCATGTGTCACCCATGTTCCCATCCCTTTGGATACAATCCAGTAGTCCATTCTGGACCAGGTCGAGTGTAGTGTGGAGTAGTGAGTACCTTCATCTAGCCAAGGGAGCAGGTGTCTACATGCATCTATGAGATAGTTGTCTGCAATGATCTGTTGCATCGGCCTCTGTGTGGCCGTGTACTGATGTGGTTGGGGACTTGATCTGTCTTTATAAGGTTCCAAGGTCGCATTTAGATAGCACATATGTGGACCCTATGTCCAACACATTGCCCCAGATGACATTGTAAAATGTTAGATCGTCTACATTTGGTCCATAGCAGCACACAGTGTGACAGAATATGGGGCCAACCTTCCCCACATGATGCTATATTGACCCTGTGCATCCTGCATCAACCCCACTGCCACATATCAGGTGTTCTTCTTTATTAGTATCGCCGTCTCCCTGGCATATGTTGAGTACACGGAAAAACCTCTATATGCCACCCATTGGGCAGCGAATGTAGAGCCCACTCAGGGCGCCATGTGTGTTTCCTGTAGCATGGCTATGTGGATATTGTGCCTGTCCAAATAGGCCAGGACTTACCTATGTTTCAGTGGGTTTCCCAACTCTGGGATATTCCAGGTTAGGAGGTTTAGTCCCATCTTACCCCGCTGTTTCGTCATATGAAGGGGAGAGTATTGTATTCTTCAGCAAAGGGCGGCCATGCCCTGCTGCCCTGGCACCCCTGACAGGTAATAGCTTCAGTTTGTGGTCATGTACAATGCAAATGAGAAGATGCATTTCTCCACCCACCCCCTCGCACAATGACATTCCCAACTTGTGAAAGACATAGAACCTCCCTCCCCATAAACTAATGCCTCTAGTAGTTGTGTAGTCAATGTCTGGAGCCTTTCTTTTCAGATTCTGTCTGCATCCCAGATAAAAAGCAGGTGTTGTTGGGTCTTAGTCTCTATTTATTCCATGTGGACTTTGAACTAAAGTATGCTCATAAGTTCACGCAATTTGGGGTTAGTTTTGAGGCAAAACCTTGTCAGTAACCAATACTTATACTAGTATAACAGTGGTGAGCTACCCCTTACTAAGAAGAGGGAAAGGTGAAAGAGAAAGGAATTGAGAGAGAAAGAATATACTGGCACATGCATCAACGTAGGCTTTTGCGATTCCTTAATTGCGATAATTAAGGAATCGCAATTAAGGAATTGCAAAAGCCTATGCATGTAGGAATCGCTATAAAAATAGCGATTCCTACACATTCCTTAATTGCGAGTCGCAAATTGCGAGTCGCAATTAAGGAATGCTGTCCCATTCATTCCTATGGGCCTCCAGGCCCATAGGAATGAATTGGAGATTGCATGAGCAATTTGCGAGTACCAGTAGGTACTCGCAAATTGCTCATGCAATTTCAAGGGTGAAAGGGTGTCAAAATGACACCCTTTTGCACCCCTGAAATTGATCTGTGCAAATATGTTGCACACACACATGCCTTAAGGGCATGTGTGTGCGCAACATGAAACTTTGAAAAATGCACAAAAGTGCATTTTTCTAAGTTTTTGCAAATTACCATGAAGTTCAACTTCATGGTAATTTGCTCCCCCTATTAGCGAAATCGCTAATTTTTTTTACTTTAATGCATTGCATTTAAGGAATCTCAATTTGGGATTCCTTAAATGCAATCGCAATTTAAGTAATCGCAATTTAGAGATTCCTTAAATTGCAATTTTTGCATTTGGGATGATGCATCCCAAATGCAAAAATACCGGTCGCAAAGGGGCAGATTCTGAGAATCTGGCCGTTTGCGACCGGTTTTTCCTTTGATGCATGTGCCTGTTAGAACTATAGAGATAGCAAAGTATTATTTGGTTCTCACAAAGGTTTGGTGGGGATCTTCTTCTGGGGTTCTTTTTCCTAGAGGGGCACAGCCACCTCCCCTGTACCGCTACGTGGATAGGTGGTTCCCCGGTGTGAGATCATGATTGTCTCATTACTACCTTATGATGTAGCAATTAGTCATTGTTAGATATGCGGGTCTCTAGTTGACAATTGTTTGCACCTTGTCCAAGTAGGGACCCTTCCTTCTAGTCAGGATAAGGGAGTTACACTCCTAAAATAATCCCTGCTCACACCCTTGGTAGCTTGGCACAAGCACTCAGGCTTATCTTAGAGGCAGTGTGTAAAGCATTTGCACATAACCAACAGTAATTCAGTGTAAGCACTACAAAAGGACATCATGCCAGTTTAGAAAAAATATCCAATATTTTTAGATACTCAAGACAAGACCAAAAACGATAAAACTCCACAATGTAGTATTTGGCAATCTAAAGTTATCAAAATAAACTTGAAAAACAGCTCCTTGAAGTCAATGGCTCCGTCTGGGGATATCACAGCGTTGTGTACAACAAATCCAACCAGTTCTGGCTGACTGTGGCATCACCGGCCAGCTACGGTGACGGGAAGACCCGCAAAACAACAACTTTAGAAATGCAGGTAATCGGCGACCTCTCAATGAGCTCTGAAAGCACGGCGTCCACAGGTCTTGGTCTGGACATCGGTGCAGGAGTCGTCAGGCCCTTGAAGTCACACGCGTTGCAGATCGAACTCCTCTCGGTTGAAGTCGGGAGTGCAGGCGTCGGCAGGCGTCAGGTGCTGCAGTGCGAAGTGCAGCGGTGCGGCATGCTGTGTCCTCAGGTTGCGGTGCAGGCAGCTGCTTGGTGACGGTCATCCAGAGGTGTTGTCGAGACCAGGGCCATGGTGCGAAGTGATGCGGTACGAGTCGTGTGCTGGCGGGTCACGATACAAGCAGCGGCTTCGTCGTTGCTGAAGCGCTGTCATCCGCTGTTGAACTGGAGTCCATGGCGCTGGCGTCGGTAGGCCAGAGCTGCGGTGCGGGATGAGGACGGTGCGTTGTGTAACTTACGAGCGATGCCCTCGAACCACAGGGCAATCAACGGCATCAATGTCGGTGTGAAGCAGCGTCATTGGGGATACCAGGGTGACGGTGTGAAGCGAGGCAGTCCAGAGTGCGGTGCCCACAGTTCACGGTGCAGGCAGCGGCTTGGTGGCAGCATCAGCAGGCATCGTTGGTGAGACCAGGGTTGCGGTGCAGTGTTGTGGCGGTGCCCTCTGAGATGCCATCAGAACACGGCATTGGTGGAGGAGTCATAGACGGCGTCAGGTTGCTTTTTCATCTGTTGCAGCATAAAGCACACAGTCCCCAGTGCTGAGGGCAGAAGAACTTGAAGTCTTTGCTGTTCCTAAAACTTCTTGAACAGGGGTCAAGCACTACCTCAAGCCCTTCGAGAAACTCACAAAAAGACATTTCAGAAAGTTCAGTCCAGTCCTTCCACTGCCCAAGACAGAAGCAGCTACTGTAGGCCAACACAGCAAAGCACATAGCAAAGTGGTAGTTCCTCCTCACAGCTTCTCCAGCTCTTCTTCTTGGCAGTCTTCTTAGTCCACAGAGTTCTAAAGTTCTGTGTTAGAAGGGCCAGCCTCAGGGAAGGACAGAATATGTACCTGACCGCCCTGCGACCCACCATCCCCGGGAGATGTAGCCGAGCACTGGCGGGAGACACCCTCAGGGCTGGGTCTCGTATCTAGGATCGTACACGCTGATTTAGCACCATGCAACACAGAGACATCACACCGTAGATTCTGAAGCACTTATTCTTTATCTAGCAATCTCAGGACCTTTATGATCCGCAGAGTCGTCTGTACAAGTAGAGCAAGGGCTCATAGAGTCTCGGTTGGGGTAGGGGTAGCGGGACAGTCTTAGGATCAGGGTCAATGCAGGTGCGTATCCGGCGCACGACTCTCAATTCTCGAGCAGGGGGAATAGATACGGTCTTTGAGGTCCAGCCGGAGCAGAATAGCACTGAAGTTGTGACCGCGTCAGCAGGGCTCAGATGATTTTGGCAGAAGTCCGTCTCTGCCAGGTGGAGCCGCAACGCTGTCTGCAGGGCTCAGATGATTTAGGCAGAAGTCCGTCTCTGCCAGGTGGAGCCGCGACGCTGTCTGCAGGGCTCACCGAGGTTCCAAGAGTTCCGTCGGATCTTGTGAGGATGTTCTTTCAGCCGCGACCGCGTCAGCAGGGCTCTCTTCGTTCCAGGATTCAATCTGCTGATAGTCCCAGAGCGCCCCTTGTTATAGGTCGACTCCTCTTTGATGTCCGGAGTCCTCACGGGCAGGGGTCTTAGCCCTGGGCGTCGTTTGTTGGGGGTTCCTGCCACGCGGCCCTTTGATCCTTTCAAGGCGGGGTCGGGAGGGATGCCAGACACGCAGCAGGTATGGAACCAGCCCTCAGGGTGGCCGGAGGGTGATCGAAACCATCTCTTGAGAGGAGGCCAGAGATGTGAGTGAAACTACTCCTCCCTCTCCTGCTCACCGGGAGCTCTCTCTCCTCTCAGCCGGCATGGCGCGGCTAGGCCGGGGTTGCGCTTGGGTCGAGGGCGGCCATCTGGGATGCAGGGCCTGGTCACTGGAGGCCGCGAGGCCGATGGAGTTGGTAGGGGGCCCGGTGTCGGGAAGATGGAGGGAAGGACGAGGGTAGCCCCGGGTTCTGTGGGGGATCAGGTGTATACTGGGTCAGGTAGGCTGTAGGGGTCTGTATGGTGTTGCTGCGGGTCGGGATGGGCCACGCCACGCGGCAGGGTCCAACATGCGTCCCCCCCAGCTGAAGGCCGAAGAGAATTACCCATCCTCTTGGGGGTTCTCTTCGCTGAGGGTGAAGAATCTGGAGAGGCCGTCAGCGTTGGCGTGGTCAGGGCCAGGGCGATGCTCTACTGTGAAGTCCATCCCCTGAAGGGAGATTGACCATCGTAGCAGTTTGGGGTTCTCTCCCCTCATCTGCATGAGCCACCGTAACGGTCGATGATCTGTCTGGACTCGGAAGTGGGTTCCGAAGAGGTAGGGCCGCAGTTTCTTTAGAGCCCAGACTACGGCGAACGCCTCGCGTTCAATGGTGCTCCATCGTTGCTCTCGGGGCAGTAACCTTCAGCTAATGAAGGCCACGGGCTGATCCAGGCCCTCCTCATTGAGCTGGGATAGGACGGCTCCAATGCCATGCTCGGAAGCATCAGTTTTCACCACAAACTCTTTGGAGTAATCAGGGGCTTGGAGCACAGGGACTGTACACATGGCTAGTTTCAGCGCGTCAAACGCCTCCTGGCAGGCAGGGGTCCACTGCACCTTCTTAGGCCGTCTTTTGGACGTGAGCTCAGTGAGGGGTCCTACGAGGCTGCCGTAGTTTTGGATGAACCTCCGGTAGTAACCAGTGAGGCCCAGAAAGGCGCAGACCTCGGTTTGGGTGGTTGGTGGTTCCCAGGCCAGGATGGCGTCAATCTTAGGTTGGAGGGGGCGACCTGCCCGCTTCCGACCTGGTGTCACAGGTAGACCACCGATCCTTGCCCAATCTGGCACTTGCTGGCTTTCACTATGAGGCCGGCTTGGCGCAGGGCCCTCAAGACCCTCCGGAGGTGCCAGAGGTGCTCACCCCAATCGGAACTGAATACCGCAATATCATCCAGATAGGCGGTGCTGAACTCTTCCAGCCCGGCCAGGACTCTATTCACCAGTCTCTGAAATGTGGCCGGGGCATTTTTTTCATCCCGAAGGGCATCACTCTGAAGCGATAGTGCCCATCCAGGGTGGAGAAGGCGGACCGCTCTTTGGCTCCTTCTGTGAGCGCAATTTGCCAGTATCCGCAGGTCAAATCGAAGGTGCTGAGAAAATTAGCAGACCCAAGGCGGTCAATGAGCTCATCTGCTCGGGGGATAGGGTGAGCGTCGGCTCGGGTGACCGCATTGAGCCCCCGGTAGTCCACACAGAACCGTAGTTCGGGGGCAACACCAGGGGCAGCTGCTTTCGGGACTAGTACCACCGGGCTGGCCCAGGGAATGTCTGTGGGCTCGATCACCCCTAGAGATAACATCTTCGAGACCTCAGCCTGGATGCAGGCCCGGACTCGGTCGGGGACGCGGTAGGCTCGGTGCCGTACCGGTGGGCTGTCTCCGGTGTCCACGTCGTGGACACACCAGTCGGTGACCTTGGGGACGAGAGACAACAGGTCGGAGAACTGCCCCAAGAGCTGGCAGCAGTCCTCGTGTTGTTGGGGTGTGAGGGAGGGGGATAGGTTCACTCCCTCCGCGGAGCCATCTTTTTCTTTGGCCCGCAGGAGGTCAGGGAGAGGCTCCATTTCCTCTTCCGCCCCGTCGTCTGTGGCCAGGAGTAAACTCAACTCCGTCCGCATGAAGTGAGGCTTGAGGCGGTTCACGTGGAGGACCCAAAGGGGGTTCCGGGGGGACTGGACGTCCATCACGTAGGTAACCTGACTTTTTCGTTCTACTACTTTGAAGGGCCCGGTCCATTTGTCTTGGAGGGCGCAAGGCTTCACTGGGGCCATCACCCAGACCTGCTGGCCTGGCTGGAACTCGACCAGAGTGGCATTCTGGTCATACCAGCGCTTCATTTCTTCCTAGCTCACCTCGAGGTTGGCCTCGGCCAGCTCACGGAACTTCCGAGTCTGGTTTCGGAGTGTCAAAAAGTACCGGAACACATCCTGAGGTGGGTCCCGGGGTGTCATCTCCTATCCCTCTTTGACCAAGCTCAGGGGACCCCTGACGGGGGGCTGTTCTGCTTGGGTTTTCGGATCAGATAGAACCCGCTCATTAGAGCCTCTCTAACCCAGCCAGAACGTTACCCTCTCCCTAGGGCTTATTCACAACAAGTAACCACAGATACCACCTAAGGACAGGGAATTCCTACTATATATATATGTATATATATATATATATTCACTGAAAAAACCATAGGTTTCACACATGTTATAGTTAGCTGGACATTTTACTGATAAAAAACCAATGAAATTCCCCCGTTATAGTTACTGTAGGCAACTATAACTCACGCGACCGTAATCCTCTGCTGATGCTAATACTGTATTTAGACACTTATTTGCCCATATCTTCTTCCATTAAATTTTAGCTATACATATATTACAAATATTTTTTTTTCATAAAGACACATATGTCATCAGCAGAGGATTACGGTCGCGTGAGTTATAGTTGCCTACAGTAACTATAACGGGGGAATTTCATTGTTTTTTTATCAGTAAAATGTCCAGCTAACTATAACATGTGTGAAACCTATGGTTTTTTCAGTGAATTAGCAAGGTTTTTTAAATGCTATTTCCTAACTATAACGTGTGTGAAACCTATGGTTTTTTCAGTGAATTTGTACGGTTTTTTAAATGCTAAGTTACTTTACGCCATTTGTGGCGTGCGCGCCCACTTAACGCAGTTCGTTCCGTGCACGGTTTTTATCAACTTTAATAAGCCCTGTACATTTGGTGGCCTTCGGCCACCAAAAGCACAGGGGGTGAGGTCAATGTGGATAGTGTTTTTTTTATTTCGATTTTATAATTTCATGTTGCCAAAATTACGTTTTTTTTCTCTATTAATAAGCCCTGCACATTTGGTGGCCTGCGGCCACCAAAAGCACAGGGGGTGGGGTAAGTGTGGATAGTGTTTTTTTTATTTTTATTTTTTTACCGTAAGCGTACGGTAAGCTTACGGTAAGCGTACGGTAAGCGTACGGTAAGCGTACCCCGCGAAATTGCCGAAAAAAAAATAAAACCGTTTTTGCTCTTGGGGGATGTTTGGGGACTCCCTCAACATGACTATGTGGGAGGGAGTTGTCAAAACAGCCCCGTAACATGTTTTTGGCCATCATGTTTGATAAACAACACTCAGTGCGAGAGACAAAATGGCGGACGCCGCTTCCTGGTTTCGGCCGATTCGAATGTTTACTAAGATCTAAGAGCCAATCAGAATCGCGCTCGCGCACGCCACCGTAAGCTTACGGTAAGCGTACGGTAAGCGTACGGTAAGCGTACCGTAAGCGGGCTCAGATATATATATTGATTTAAAGGCTATTTTCTCAGAATCTACTGAACAGATTTACACCAAACCTACAAAAGGCACTTCCTTGACCTAGGGACTACCTCTCTGCCAAATTTCTAGTAATTCTGTTCAGCCGTTCGGGCTGTAGCTCGTTCTAAAGGTCCTATGGAAAAATGCATGGGAAAAACGCGTTTTGGGACCCCCCTTTTATCTCAGCCCCCGCTTGACGAATCCCCCCGAGACTTTCAGGGTAGGAGCGGAGCGTAGCGCCCCACCTATTTTGAGAAATTCGCGAGGATTCGTCGACCGGCGCCAAAGTTATTCAAAATAGAATGTTGAGGTTTTCCTATGGAAACGTGGTCCTAACTATAACTACCTACTGGCGACCGCCAGTAGGTAATATCTAGACCTCTTATAATACAAGTGGCGGCCTCGCGATCCCAGACGGACCCAGGACTTCCTACCCAGACGGCAGCCTTAGCCTCGCGGTCCCAGACGGACCCAGGACTTCCTACCCAGACGGCAGCCTTAGCCTCGCGGTCCCAGACGGACCCAGGACTTCCTACCCAGACGGCAGCCTTAGCCTCGCGGTCCCAGACGGACCCAGGACTTCCTACCCAGACGGCAGCCTTAGCCTCGCGGTCCCAGACGGACCCAGGACTTCCTACCCAGGCGGCAGCCTTAGCCTCGCGGTCCCAGACGGACCCAGGACTTCCTACCCAGACGGCAGCCTTAGCCTCGCGGTCCCAGACGGATCCAGGACTTCCTACCCAGACGTCAGCCTTAGCCTCGCGGTCCCAGACGGACCCAGGACTTCCTACCCAGATGGCAGCCTTAGCCTCGCGGTTCCAGACGGACCCAGGACTTCCTACCCAGACGGCAGCCTCAGCCTCGCGGTCCCAGACGGACCCAGGACTTCCTACCCAGACGGCAGCCTTAGCCTCGCGGTCCCAGACGGACCCAGGACTTCCTACCCAGACGGCAGCCTTAGCCTCGCGTTCCCAGACGGACCCAGGACTTCCTACCCAGACGGCAGCCTCAATAAAAGTTCATCCTATGATTACCATAACATACAACAGGGGAATCAGTTTTACTATTTATCAGATCACACAAGAACTGCCAGTTTGAGCACAACCTGTTCTCTGGTTCGAGGGTTTCCTCTCTCCCTTATTCAGTTACCACTTACCTGATCAGGGTTAACATCTGTTCATGTCAAGTCACAGCTGACTAGAAGAATAGGCTACCCTCTTATACAAGAACACGCAGCACATGTTGATTCACTACAAACTGGATACTTTATTATTTATTATATACGCAATCACATAACATTACTGTGTAACACATAACCTGCAAAGAAAAGTAAAAGATTAGGTTGTACACTCTGATAAGAAAGGGGTCGACATCACCTTAGTCGTGTGTAGCCTGCACTCAATGGTCATCTAGGTTCCCTTCTCGTCTGTGCCTCGGCTCGCCTGGAGGTCACACCTCCGTAGTCACAGCTCCCTTCTCCGAGTCACTGGGACCTCTTCCTCATCGGCTACTCTCTCCTCTCTGGCAATTCTGCTCGAAGAGTATCTGTCTCTGGGTTTTTCTCCGCCTTCAAGTTTATCATCTGTCTTCCCTGGAATAAGTAGTAGCTTTACTACTAACGGCTAGATGCCGCCTACGGACTGAAGTAAGTGCCTCGTAATTGCCTCAGACTTTCACTAATATAGAGGTGCATTTCCTCATGGGAAATTCCGGCCCGTAACCTGCCGCCCACCAAATTCTTGTACCTCCCCGTACCAAGGACACTTTCCCAGCCGGCCGGCCTGATGTAGTGTCTTCGGCATGAAGAAAAATACAATCCTTCGATAAGGGCCGGTCTGAACCGGTTCTCTCCAAGCGAATAACACCTCATAACTAAAACATCCCCTTTAACCTAGAAGCATCTCAAGCTGCCAGAGCAGAAAGAAAGATGGAGTCTCTCCCGTTTGAGGCCTACCAGGCCTGAATTCAGCACGGCTCCATGAAATACCCTCACTACAGGGCAGGTTATCCCTAATACTAACGAATCTATCCCCTAGGATATGTGTGCAAGCCCTAGTCTATGGGGAAGAACACAGGATCATGTCGAAGTGCCTAGTAAATAGACTTCATTCACTACTCTAACCCTTAGGCTTGAATGGTGGGAGACTGAAGTCACCCTAATCACCCATCAACACAATAGGGCCGGGAAAATCGAGCAGTACATTTCACCCTTGACTTCAGTCTAATATACATTCATTAAACAGAACTAACATCTGTGGAAGAATAATATGAAACAAAGCTAACAGATCTATGTCTAGTACCAAATGTGCAAAATTGAAGTAGTGAAGGAATACACTGAATAAAGCAACAGATAGAAATCAAAACAGCGATGGTAATCAGAATACCTCCTAATATTTGACGTAGCAGATACAAATCAGGTAACCAATTAAAGAGCCAGTCAAACCAGCCCTGGTCAATGTGTTTTTGAACTTCCTCCGTCAAGTCATGTAGCCTATCAATATGAGCGCAAATAGATTGTGTATGATCAGACAAGTTAAAACAACAAAGACCCTCAAAATCGGAACAGTCGTGTCCATGTTTAAGCAAAAGATAATCAATGGCCGCTCGATTTTGCAAGATGGCTCTCCGTTCACCCTGGGCGTCTAACAGCATGTCAGACAGGACTGTAGAAGTATGATTAATGGATTTTACCATCCAGCAGGCCATTTTATCAATAGATTTAGCATTATAAACCGCCAAAGCAGGAACACCAATAATTGAAATAGCCAGGCTAAGGTATTCAGACTTGGAATATAAATGCAAAGATGAGTCACAATCCTCCTGTAACATCACTGTATCTCGAATGACACGAGAATTGGCATTCGGATGTGACGAGAACATCAGTAAACTGAGTCTCGTAATGGCACAAGGGCCACCAGAAATATTTGCGGGGACATATGGCCAGGAAGTATTACCACATGAGAAAAGCCATCCGGCAGGTAGTAACATCGTGCGATAATGACTAGGGGTAACGACCAAACTCTTGCAAGTCATATTGTTCTGGACCGAAGCACATGTTTTCGGTGTCCTTTGAAAGCACAAAGTTCGCTCATGAAGGGTGAAGGAAGTAGCACCTTTCAATTTTAGACGCAGACATTCAGAAATTGCACTAGGATTACACGTAAGGAAAAAACACATATCTCCTTGTGTGATATTATAGGTAACTATTTGGGACTGGACGGGAGGTATCTGGTCTGGTAGTTCAGTACATAAGGGGCAATACGCATGGGTGGCAAAATCGCCCAGAAGAACATTGGGGCGAGCCTTTGAAATGTTGAAAATATTAGTTAACGTTTCCAGCGAAGCAGGGACAGCAACCAGACAGGTCGCTAAGATGTCGTGTACAGATCTCATCGGCGTCAAACAAAAGTGAGGAGCATCGGTCACCCTTTTCGCCAGTAAGGTCCAAAAGTTCGATGACGAATCCCACGCAGCGAGGGAACGCGACACCCGGGTGCGTAGCTCATCCCGGGTCGACGGGATTCCTCCTCTCTCGTCGAACCAACCCGAAAATAGTCCGACGACGACACATCCTGCAGCAACAGTCCAAAGAATGATCTGAAAGAGAATCAAATACAGGCATTAATCATTCTCGTAAGTAACATTTGTCAGCCGGGACCGCTTCCCAGCTATCTTTCCCTGGTCTCATAACTAAAATGGTGTTGTCATGACCGGTGGCGATGACCTCTGCCTGTTCAGGGGGAGTCTTAGGCGACTGCACCCAAACCCTGGCCCCAGGGTTATCTGTGGAGCCAAAACCTTTCTGGCCCCGTACAGTTAGCAAAGTTGGGGCAGTGCCTTTTACCATCCCACCACTGAAGACAGGCATTATGAGTAATTGAGCCACTCGGTCAGTTCGATGGATTAGCAAGTCAGCCTCACTGCTATTCAGCAGGAGCACCTTAATCTCTCCCTGATAATCACTGTCAATGACCCCTCCAAGTACCTGAATGCCTTTTACAGCCAGCCCCGATCTAGGGGCGATTAATCCAAAATTCCCGGGTGGTATATGAACACCAACACCGGTCGCGATGATGACCCGATCTTTACCTTTTATAACGGTGTCATCCATGGCATGCAAGTCTAAACCTGCCGACCCTGGGGTCGCTCTACATGGAGCCAAAGCTCCGGGAGTAATTTCCCAGTACATCACAGTCTCTCTGATTTCATTTGGCTGAGCATTAACATTCGGAGGGAACAAACGCATAAGTGGAGATTCAGCATTTAGAAAAGGACGATTATTTAAAATTAATAGCGCTTGGGGCAAAAAGTCTCGCCAATTCTTATATTTGTCATCTGTCAATTTACGTAGCTGCTCCTTCAGCAGACCATTCAATCTCTCCACAAGACCCGAGGCCTGTGGATAGTATGGGACATGAAATACCCAGTCAATATTGTTTTCCACACAGAATTCCTGTACCAATCTTCCACGAAAATGGGATGCATTATCAGATTGAATTTGGAATGGCACACCATAATACATCATAATCAATTCCAATGTTTTAATGGTATTCAATTGGGTAGCTTGCTTACAGGGAAGGGCTACCAACAGGCCACTGTATGTATCAACAATAGTGCAAACATATTGACAATTCCTACTCATGGGAAGTGGACCGATGTAATCAATTTGCCAAATTTGAGCGGGCAGTTTCCCGCGATGTAAATGACCTTTAACAATTTGGGGCACTTTGCGCTGTCTGATATGCTGACAAATGGGACAATGTAAAATAACATTCTTGATCAAATCTAGGGGAATATAAATTCCCCGATCAGCAGCCCACCTGCTAGTGGCTTTCTCTCCAAAATGTCCTGCCTTCTGGTGGGCCCATTTCGCCAATCCCGCAATATCAGAATCTTGCCTGTCCACCACTGCCTCAGCAATTTTAGATTCCTCATCTGCAATGTTATGAAAAAATTTGTCAAGAGAATCTATCGGGGTGTGAGCATCCACATGGAAGATTGTAACAGTACTCTGTGGGAGCATCTCCCAAATCTCTTGCCATAATTCTTTTCCCCACAATTGTTTTGAATGCAATTCCCAATTATGGGAATGCCAAGTCGGTAACCAAACTGCCAATCCATTGGCAGTAGACCAAGAATCGGTGAAAATATGACATGTGCCAGGTAATTCTTGTTTCAGGACTTAATAAACAGCATAAAGTTCAGCAAATTGACTGCTCTTACCTTCACCAGTTGTGCTCAGCAGTTTTTGTGTGATCGGATTATAGGATACCGCTCTCCAGTGCCGTTTCGTCCCTATGAACCTTGCTGAACCATCCGTAAACCAGACATGGTTCCTGTCCTCTGCGGACAAATCATCAAAAGGTCTACCCCACTTGACAGGAGACTCCTGTACTAAAGGTACGGAACATTCACTCTCAGTCTCAGTCGATGGCGCTCGCGCCACCTGCTCATGTAAAGATGCAACTCCTTTCTGTCCCACACGTGCCCTGTCTTGTATATACCATTTCCATTTAATCACACTCGCCTCTTGAGCATGTCCAATTCGGTGAGTTTTCGGCGAACTCATAACCCACTGCATGATAGGAATTTCAGGTCGCAAAACTATATCATGACCCAAAGTCAGTTGCTCGGTATCCACCAGAGCCCAATAACATGCAAGTAACTGTTTCTCAAAAGGTGTATAACGCTCACCAGCATCAGGTAACTTTTTGGTCCAGAAACCCAACGGCACTCTACTCCTGCCTTGCTTCTGCCACAAACTCCAATTCGCATAAAGGCCCTGTACAGACACATTCAAATCTACCTCACCATCACGTACGGGCCATAAATCCAAAGCATGTTGAATTGCCTCTTTTGCTAGGTTGAACGCATTTTGCTGTGGTTTATCCCAATCAAATGCATTCTTTTTACGAGTGACACGGTACAAGGGGGCCAATATTTGACTCAAATGAGGAATATGCTGACGCCAAAAACCAAATAAACCAATGAAGCTTTGGGCTTCTTTCCTATTCCTTGGAACTGCAAAATCAAGAATTTTCTGTTTAACCTGAGGGATCACTTCACGGTGCCCTTCATGCCAATTAATACCCAAAAATTTTACAGCCTGGGACGGGCCTTGTAATTTATCCGGATTGATTTCCCAACCTTTCTCACGCAGGCACCCAATGACTCTGTCCAATTGGGTCTGAACTTCCTCTTGTGTTTCGCCTTGGATCAAAACATCATCAATATAATGACACATCTGAATTTGTGGAGGAACCGGTACCTCAGCCAAATGCTCTGCCACCAGCCGGTGACATATCGTAGGACTATGCACATAGCCCTGAGGAAGACTTCTAAACGTCATCTGACGCCCATTCCATGTAAAACTGAACTGTTCCTGACACTCAGGGGCAATCGGAATCGAAAAGAAAGCATTAGCAATATCAATGGACGCATACCATGTACCCGGATGTTTTTGGATTCTTTCAAGTAGAGTAATGACATCCGGTACTGCAACAGTCAAAGAGGGTGTGTGTTTGTTCAATTCTCGATAATCAACAGTCATACGCCAAGAATTATCACTCTTACGTACAGGCCAAACAGGATTATTCCAAGCAGAGGTAACTGGGGCAATAACACCTGCATCCACCAACTCCTGAATAGTGGTACTAATCTCCTCATGACCACCTGGAATACGATACTGCTTCTGACAAACCACTTTTGTTGCCTGAGGAACTTTTATGGGGGGCATTCGTAAACGACCAACCCGTATAGGCCTGGACGATATATAATGCGCAGTTCCAAATTGGTAACATCCATCATCTAAATGCAAAGTCATTCCTTTCAAAATATCAATTCCAATTATGAATTCCAAGAGTGGCACCACTAGTACAGAGTATTCTTTTCTAGGGATTCTACCTATTCTCATTTCAAGTAAAGTTTGAACGGCAGGAGTTTCCTTTCCACCTAATCCGGTAATTGTAAAAGGCTGACCTGTAAACTTCTTTGATTTTCCATGAATAAGAGTGGCCTCCGCTCCTGTATCTACCAATGCTCGGGCCCTTTGGATATTACGATGTCTCCAATAAATTTCAATATCTACATAGGGTCTATTATCTCTGTGAGCCCATCTGTGTACTGGAGCTTGACCTATTTCCTAGTCATGCTTACTGCATTCTGTGTGCCAGGATAAATCAGGATAAAGACTCTCACGTTTCTTAGGTATCGGTACCTCCTGTTCATATCCATTCCCAGTACGAAATGGATTCGTGTCTTCTGCAGTACACTGCTGGTTTCGATCGGCTAAACTATGACGATCCTCTCTCCTCCTCAACTCAGGGGATTGATCCCTATCATCTCTACGTCTGCTGTAAACATAATCATTTTTTCCTCTCTCTCTTTCCTCTTCTCTCTCTCTATCTCTCTCTCGACGGGGGGACATATCACGTACATAACGTCAATCATCACGACGAACAGAGCGCCCACGGCGGTCGTCATCACCGCTACCGTCAGAACCACCACGATCACACTCAGTCATCCGAACACGCCGGGCACCCTCCTTCCGATCCAAGCCACGTTTGCGAAACAACTCCCACAAACGAGCAGTAGTCTCACCGTCAATGTCCTCCCTCCGCACACCATCGGCCAGAAGACCAGAAAAGATATCACGTCTAGTAAGTTTATTGTCACCAGGAGTACGAGTGTCAGGCCGGGACTGACGTTCAGGTTTAAACCACTCACCCAACTCACCGAGTTGGCGTACCGATTCCAGTACCGTAGATAACACTTTACCAGTTTGATTAATCAATAAAGTCATCATGACCTGCTTATAAGCAACAGGGGAAGAACGAATAATACGATTCCGCACAGAAGATGTCAACGAACCATCAAGCAACCTGTCAGCAGTACCCAGAAAAATTGCCGTTTTCATCACCTCCTCTTTGAGACGTTGTGCAGCGTCGCGCAAAGTATACCATGGTTTGTCATTCACAGGCCAATCAGACTCAGTAGGATACTTTATATTACAACCCTCAGTCGCCAATTGAAGTAAAGAAATTTGACCACCACCATTATAGTTACGAAAATGATCCTGTACAGTAGAATCCGAACTCAAGGAACAAAACTTCAAACAATCGCCATTATCCAACATAATGCCAGCAGCGCCCAGTTCATAAAGGCGCACCATCCATGTGAGTAAGGTCTCACCAGCTCGCTGCCGAAATCGCTGCAAAATATCACTCATTTCCTGTTGAGTAAAGTCCTCTAAAGAGTCTAAAGAAACACCCTGCGGAGCAGCGGGAGACTGCTGCAACTTCCGACGAAAAACTGGATGCACCGAGACCGCGGGATGAGCATCACAAGGAGCTCGACCAGTACACGTAGAGGAACAATCAGTGGAAGAAGCATCAACCCCGCTCGAAGGACGAGCGCAATCACGGGGTGCACCATCAGGGGTGCGAGAAGCAGGCTTACAATCATGGCGGGAGCGAGAGGACTCGCGCTTGACAGAGTCCTCACCCGAGGAACAAGAATCACTCGAATTCCAGATATTACCATCCCATTCATCAGGATTCCAATCCAGTCCGGCTTTCGCCACGACCAGACGCACCTTTCGCGTCGAAACCCGACCGCGCCGATTCTTGTATTTATAACGAGCAATTCGCACAGCCGCCCTCTCGGCAATAGTCTGGTAAGTCTCAAGTTTGTCAGCAAGCAACTTATTTTGACACCGCAACAAAGTATGAGAATTCTGAATCTCAACAAAGTGCGCTTCCACATCCTTAAGAGATATCTGTAGCTTTAACAACCTCTCATGCAGAATCCTGTACGCAGACAGAACAATCCAACCTCTGCGCCCCAAAATGGGAATCTCCTCACCCTTCGAGATGGGTGCCTTCTGTAAACAAGTAATCACATTAGCCGGCTCCGCCAGCTCCAAAGAAGAATTCCAATTCTCACTCAAACCAGTAGAATCAGCCCACTCACGGGCTAAGGCTTCATAAGGCGTTGAATCCCATCCGGGAATATCAACGGGCAACTTAAAAGTAGATTTTGACTTTCTAGAAAACATCGTGAAAAAGAAAGAAGAAAAGAAAGAAGAAGAAAAACTATACACACAAGTATACCACAAATAATATACAAACAAAACCACGCACACGCCGAAAGCAAACACGAGACAACACGACGCACACAGGTTTCGAAAACGGTTCGTGACGCCAAATGTTCTGCTTGGGTTTTCGGATCAGATAGAACCCGCTCATTAGAGCCTCTCTAACCCAGCCAGAACGTTACCCTCTCCCTAGGGCTTATTCACAACAAGTAACCACAGATACCACCTAAGGACAGGGAATTCCTACTATATATATATATGTATATATGTATATATTCACTGAAAAAACCATGGGTTTCACACACGTTATAGTTAGGAATTAGCATTTAAAAAACCTAAGAAATTCAGTGAAAAAACCATAGGTTTCACACACGTTATAGTTAGGAATTAGCATTTAAAAAACCTTAGAAATTCAGTGAAAAAACCATAGGTTTCACACATGTTATAGTTAGCTGGACATTTTACTCGTAAAAAACCAATGAAATTGCCCCGTTATAGTTAGTTCAGCTAACTATAACTCGCGCGCCCGCAATGCACTGCTGATGACGTCACATATTACATCACTCATGACATGGTCAGTGACATCACTCATGACATCACTGATGACATCTCAAATGACATCACTGATGACATCACTGATGACATCATCCAGTGAATGTGGGTTTTTCTGAAAATTAAATATGTTTTATATATGTATATCTCAAGGTCGATGGAAGAATAAATGGGTATATAAGTGTCTAAATGGATGATTTGTTTTTGAAAAATTGATTGTTTAACTGACTGATTAAGTGTATCATAGTGAATACATGTTTTAGTGAGTAATGTTTAAATATGTATATATCTGTATCAGTCTCTCACTTTGTGTATAAGTGGCTGCATGGGTTGGTGAGTAGCTACATGGGTGTCTATATAGGTTATTAGTTGGTTTTTTGAGAATCAGTCTGAGTGTCTGCATGGTTCGGTGGGGGGTATTACGTAGTGCATAGGTGCATGAATGAGTGACTCACTGTTTGTATGTGTTGAACAGACCATGTGTGCAGGACTGCATGGGTGGATGAGTGTGTGTATGGGTGTGTTAGTGAGTGAATGACTGTCTCAATAGTGTCTTTATGAGTAACTACATATGTTTAAAACTAGTATATGTGACTATTGGTGTATATATGTGAGTATATGCAAGGGTGAGAGATTGGAAGAGTTCCTGTATGAATAAGTATGTGTTTCTATAAGTGATTGTTTAAAAGACTAAGTATGTGTAAGTTTCCGTAGAAGTAAGTATGGTGGTGTGTGTATAACTGTATATGCAAGTAAATGTATGTTTGATTCTTTATTAGCACGAGTGACTATGTGTGTGAGTAACTCTATGGATGAGTGGCATTGTGTAACAGGATGTATAGGTGTATGAGTACATATGATGAGTGAGTACATGTATGAGTGACTGTATTGGACTGTTGGTGAATGAGTGGATGTGTATGTGGATCTTAGAATTACTGAAGAGGTTGTTGTAACTGGTATTGGTATGTCCATTGTTTTGAAAATTTTAGTCTCTATTTTTGAATGTGTGTGTCAAAGGTTATATTAGGGTGAGAGGAGGTCTGCCACTCTATCACAAGGATGATGTCATCAGTGATGTCATCAGTGATGTCATTTGAGATGTCATCAGTGATGTCATGAGTGATGTCACTGACCATGTCATGAGTGATGTAATATGTGACGTCATCAGCAGTGCATTGCGGGCGCGCGAGTTATAGTTAGCTGAACTAACTATAACGGGGCAATTTCATTGGTTTTTTACGAGTAAAATGTCCAGCTAACTATAACATGTGTGAAACCTATGGTTTTTTCACTGAATTTCTAAGGTTTTTTAAATGCTAATTCCTAACTATAACGTGTGTGAAACCTATGGTTTTTTCACTGAATTTCTTAGGTTTTTTAAATGCTAATTCCTAACTATAACGTGTGTGAAACCCATGGTTTTTTCAGTGAATTTGCAAGGTTTTTTAAATGCTAATTTTTTTTTTTTTTTTTTTTTTTTTCTAACATATTTTTAATTTAATTATCTTACCTTTTATAAAGACTATGATTACATTTTTAAAATTCTTTAATATGTTTTTTTAAATATATTTTTTAAAATAAACATGTAAAATTTATTTGCAGTACTTTTTTTAAAAAAAAAATATTTTTTTAGTACGCGTACCGTAAGCTCACGGTAAGCGTACGGTTTACGCAACGTCCGTAATCTATCTACGCTGCTTGTGTATAGTTACGCACTTTGCGTAGCCGCGCGTACTGCGCGTGGGATGCGTGCGCGCTTACGCTACACGCGCACGTTACGCGGAAGTGTCGGGTAGGGACTGTTATGCGCATGCGCGCAAGCGCGTGTCTTTTTTACGCGCATGCGTACTTTTTGCCGTAAGCGTACCGTAAGCGTACGGTAGGTCATGTGATCATGAAACACAACTTTTGATTGGTTGAAACTACTTTCAGTTCTAGAACTCTCCTACACCACACCCATTCCCCTCATTTCTGCTTGTGATCCCTTGGGAGAAGGAGCTGGTTTGTCTTTGGGATACGATGGCAGAACAGCAGAGCTCTTCTGAGAGTGAGGCTAGCACTAGCAGCACTGTCTTGAGGCAGAGATCGAGGAAACAAAAGCCCTCTTATGTATGGGATTATTTTACTTTTCCTGAAGGCCAGCAAAAGGTAAATGCACCCTTAGTGACTTGTAAGCTGTGTAAGCGTGTACTTTCTAGAGGTAATCCTAACAGGAAGTATTCCTTTGGGAATCACACCATGAAGAGACACCTCCAGGATGTACACAGAAGGACACATGGTCATCTTTTTGGAGGTAACTCTTCAGAAAGACGAGCCAGTACATCCACAGTAGCTCAGCCTGGACCATCATCTGCAGGGCTGACTCCTTCTTCTGCAGGTCAGGTGAGCCCTTCATCTGTGGGGGGAGAATCTCCTTTTGCTGGCCCTCTGGAAATGAACCCTCGATTTCGGAAGGTTGATATTCATTGCACATTTTGTAAAGATCTAATTTGCCATAGGGAGACCAGTGTTTCCCTAGTGAACAACAAAATAGATCAGCACATTTGTCGCTTTGAATAATTTTCCCATGCTTCCTTTCCTCTGTCCCTGCATGAACACAACGGTTCTTTTAAGAGCCAACCTTATCTTTCATCTTTTTTTTACATATGTTTTTAAAAACTTTTTTTTATTTTTTTTTTACCGTACGCGTACGGTGCGCGTACTTTTTTTTTTTTTTTTTTGAAAAACACTAAAAATCATTTATCACATTACATTGACCTTGAGAGACTACAATTATTATTATTGACTTACCATACTCACTGAAAAAATATTTATTCATTTGTTTTTTTAAAAAATAGTTTTAAAAATGTTTGTAGTTTTCGAAAATTTTCTATATCTATCTGGAAAAAAAGAAAAAAGTATTAATTTTTTAAAAACATTTTATAATACAGTACACATATTTACATTTTTTTCCCAAAAATATTTTTGCCTTATTTTTGCTGTTTTCAGAATATATTGCATTTCACTATAAATTGTGAAAGCAATTGCATTCATCATTTTACAGCGGGCAAAAAAAAATACCAATCACAAAGATTGTATTAAAAATGCCCTGATTCTTTTTTTACTTAAACTTAACATTATAGAAATGCATAATATTGTAAAAAAATATCATCTAATACCAATAGTTATTTCTTTAAAATACCGTCTGATATGTTTGTTTCAGAAGTATAATCACAATATTATATCTCAAATAACTCCAAAATACATCTGATTTCATTTCCTTTAGACCAAATAGTAATTTTACATTTTTTTTTGGAATAAATTTCCAACGGTAATCCAATAAAATTCTAAAGTTTAATTTGTCCAGATCTCACCGATTCTCTGTAACATTTTGGTTCACGAAAATTTTTTGAATAATTTATTAAGTCCACAATAGAATTGGTTACTTTTCCACATGGCCAAATAGTAATTTTTTTAAACATTTTTGAAAAAATTTCCAATGGCAGTCCAATAACATTCCAAAATTTAAAATGTGCAGAAGTTACCGATAATCTCTAAATTATTGGTTTTTCAAAGTTTCATTAAAAATTAAAAAAGTCCACATTACAATTGGTTATCTTTCCATTAGGCCAAATGATAATTTAAAAAATCTTTTTTTTACAAAATTGCAATGGTAATCCAGTAAAATGGTAAAATTGTTTTGTCCAGATCTTGCCAAGTCTCTCTAAAATTTAGGTTTCAGGAAGATTAGATAGGAATTTGCTAAATCAAAAGGCAAACGTTGTTTGAAAATCAATTGGGAATCATTACACAGTGTCCAGCCTTTTTCACATTTAAGATAAACTGTGTAATGTCCAGAAGTAACAGTAGGTCCATCATGGAAAATTATTGCAACAGTTACAAAAGTTTTTCCTGAAATTGATAATTGCTGTCCTGTAAACTTCTTTATTAAAGTATCCAATTTTGAACCATCAGCTCTACATCGTTGCATCATTAAAATTACATACTGTCCGTATTCCTTTAAAATTAATGTTGAAAACATGTCAGAATTACACTCACCACATTTCATGCTATGATTAGCATCTTTAACTAATTTTGCAAAAGTGACTGTTTTACTCTCTGGCAATGTCAAATAAATAAACCTTTCATTATCAACAATAGAGCCACATATATTATAACAATTATCACAACTATGTTCCCATTTATAAGAGAGACCAAAAAAAATGTCAATGGGAACTCCTTCTTCTTCCACTACCTGAAGAAAATACATCAAAAATTCATGTGCATCTTGCTGTTCATTTTGAGAAAACTGTGTTCGTCCTGAACATACATCTAAAAGTTTTCTAATGTCAGTAGCACTTTCTATTTGAGTTTTATCTTTACTCAGCTTTTGAAAAAGGAGACTCAGCTCTGAACAGAATCTTTTTCCCTGATTTACTATTATCTGCTCTTGCAAACTTTCCAGATAAAATGCAACATTCAGCACTACATTTGCGTAGCAGTTGACACCAGAGCTATTTTCAAAATGACATCCTACAACCTGTTCTTCATTTTCCTTTTTCTTTTTGCTTGCAATTACATCACTCCTCTTTTTTTTCCTCTTCTCTACATCTTCACTACAGATATTCTCATTTTTTCTTTTACGAGAAACTACACGTTTCTCCAACACAGGATACTGACCTAAATGAGGAGCATAGCTTCTTCTTAATCTATTATACTCCTTTACACAGTTTGTATCAGCACTAACTTTTGACTCATCAAAGTCTATCATGAATAAACCTGATAATGTTTTGACTCGTGACAAAGCAACATATGCCATACCTTCTTTGAACACAGTTGAACCAATGTTCACAAATGCACAATCTACAGTCAATCCTTGAGACTTGTGAATAGTTACAGCATATGCTAGAGAAAACGGAAACTGCTTCCTACGTACATATAAGTCTTTCACAAGCATAAAACGAACTGTACAACGACAAATATCTTTAACTTCATCTATCTGATCAAATTTTATTTTTAAACATTCAACTCCTTCTTTTTTCTGGTAATTAATAAAACCCACAACTCTTCCCATCGCTCCATTACCTAAACCTTTCTCAACATCCAAATTTCTCCTTAAAAACACTCTACAGTTCATGCAAACATATAGATTTGTTTCTAATCCAGCTGTTTTGGAGATGTTCTTCTCTAGTGAGTCCAATTTATTTTTCAGTTTGGCTGTTACTGTGACAGTAATTCTTCCATCCTCAATTTTGTCCACTGCTTCCAATTTCCTGATCTCTTCCTTTTCCAATTTCAAAAGCTCCTCATTGAATATTGAGCATTCACGTAGAGTTGGCATTAAGCAGATGACACTTTTGTTTTCTGCAATGTTCTTGTATATCTTCTCTGCAACTATTTCTTCCTTTGGAAATAAATTATGTAGCAGCCGACTCTGTAATGCTTTTTTGCCAACTTCTGTCAGTAGTCCAATCCTGATATCTTTCAGAATACTTCCATATTCTTCATCGTTTGCTTGCCTCATATTAGTAGTAAGTTCCTTGTACTCAAAGAAGGACCAAATATTTGTATTTCCGATGCTTCCCAATGACTTCTTCGTGTCTTCATGTGTCACAGTATTAAACACTGGTTGTCCTTTAACTGGAGTAAGTTGCAAAAGATCTCCAAAAACTATGACGTGTTTTCCACCAAATAACATGTCATAGTCTGTCTTCAAAATTTGCTGCATTCTTAAATGCATAAAGGCAAGCATTAGGTTTGATACCATGCTCACCTCATCAATAATGAGAACTTGCATCTTCTTCAATACTCTTGAAACTTCCAAGGATGCTTCTCCAGTTAGCTTGTTGAATTGTATTTTGTTCTCATGCTCCACTGGTAACATTAGCAAACGATGTAAGGTAATTCCTTTTATGTTATATGCTGCAAACCCAGTTGGAGCAGTAACCACACAAGACAAAGTAGAATCCGTTTTTTGCTGTAGGTAGCTTCTGATGACTTTTATTAGGAAACTTTTTCCAGTTCCAGCTTGTCCGCTTACATACATCCTGATTGGATGAAATGATGTGCATGAGCACTCTTTTTTTACATGTAGAAATCCGTGATCAATTTTGTTTTTGATCTCTTCATAAATTTGTTGCTGCTCTTGATTCAGTTGTCTTTCCAAATTTTCTAAGTCTATAAATTCTTCTTGAGCTTGATTCATAGCCGTTTCCACTTCATTCATGGCTATTGATGCTTCATTTTCAATGATTGGTTGTCCTAGGGGATCTTGACTGTGTGTTCCTGAACTTTGGCTGTCCTGAGAACTGTCTCTAGCTATTTCTGCTGCAATTGTAGTTTCCTGTTCAATTTCTTCATTTAACATTTGCAGATAAGTTGTGAATGTATTGCATTGTATGCTGTCTTTGCAAGCATTAAATGAATCTTCATAGCTTTGAAATTCTCCCAGTAGTTCATCCTCTGTACGCCATGGTTTAAACAACTGTAAAAGAGCCAAGTAGTAAAATTCTTTCTTGTCAGTAGTGTCGCAACTCAGCTTCCGGTGATTTATCAAACTTCCTTTTGTTTGCTTCACCAAACATCCTTCTTCACCAACGACTTTATATTTTCCATTATTGATGTCTTCTGTGGCTTTCCTTGAATAAATGTAGTTCTGCAGCACTTCATAGAGACACATGTTCTCCAGATGTTGACTTCTCTTGGGATAATATGTGTCCAACATGTTTGTTTTCAATATATCTGTACTTTCTGGGTCATTCTCGACCAAATATTCAATTTCTCCTACAGATTTCAGTACCCGATTTCTCATTGCTGCAAGGCCTAAACTTGCCCAAATTATTCTTCTTGACTTCGAGTAGAGACTTGCAGAAGATAACCTATCTGAACATTCGTAGGATCCAATTTCTCGATGCGATAACATCTTCAAACTGAAACTGTACAGCTTCTTACTGACAGTCTTCTCGTGAGAAATCTCTTCCCACATTTCCTTCAATTCTGTTTTTTCTGATTTCGTAATGTAAGACGTTACATATCGTGCAACAGCAATGGAATTGTCAGCTACATACTGTATATCCATGTTAGCGTTCCACATGGATAAAATGACTGGGTTGTAGTCATTTATATTTTTTGATTCTTCTTTTCTTTTAAGGTTGTAGGTATTCTTAGGTGATTTTCTTGTGATAGTATGTCTCACAGCTGACATAAAACTGTTTACTCTTCCATTTGAAAGAACAGGTCTAGGAAATCCAAATCGACATTTAGTGTAGTATTTTTCTTTGCTCTTGTATTTCCGTCGACAGTATTTTCCACACCGATGACTTTGGAAACGTAAAACTTGCTCCTTTAACTTGTTCTCTTCTGTGCTTTTTGGTATAGCACATGTTGCATATTCTTGAATGTAAGATAACACTGCTTCATCAGCATCTGTTCCAAACTTTGAGGCATCCTTGATCCACAACAGCATATGAATATGAGGAGCACCTCTTGCCTGGTACTCTTTTCTCCAAAAGAAATCCACTACTTCTCCAAGGGGT
This sequence comes from Triturus cristatus, assembly GCF_964204655.1. Classification (NCBI taxonomy): domain Eukaryota; kingdom Metazoa; phylum Chordata; class Amphibia; order Caudata; family Salamandridae; genus Triturus; species Triturus cristatus. The sequence continues at coordinate 551,302,305 of NC_140588.1, forward strand.
GGATTTTTTTTATTGCAGATGAAGGACATCATAGCCTCAAATCTATGATTGAAATATCTGCAAACATTAACCGGATCCAATGAGCACAGTTCTCCTGCTGTCTTGTATTCGATGTTTTTCATGTTTGAATTGGCCTCTCGTAGAAAATCCAGTAAATCATCCCAAGCGTACTCGGCACAGCTTAGGGTAAGGAACCATGTTGGTGTTCCTAAATTCCGTAACATGCATTTTAGTTCACCATGGCGTCGGTACCAATATTCATTTGTCCCACGCTGACAAGCCATCAGATTGATCAGTTGTGTTTCCAAATGATCATCTCGGTGCTGCACTTTCTCCATAAAATCCTTAGCAGACACATTTTGTAAATGTACTCCACTTTTTAAAATGTGATTTACTGCATAAGACAGTGCAGACAAGTCGCTTTCAAATAAAAGATGGAACAAATAAGGAATACTTTGTCGAAATCTGGGATCTTCAGCATATAGTCTTGTAGTCCGATACTCTGAAGCTGGAATCTGTTCTGGACGTTCATCGTATCGTCCTCCTTTTCCTTTAGGAAACAGCTGAGGAAAACATCGAGCTTCCAAGCTCTCCTCCCATACACTCACAGGAGTTCCTTTTGCTTTCTTCATCTGAAAGAGATCAATATTGTCTCCCATAACTTCTTTCGAATGAAGAGGATGTATGCTAAAATGTTCATAAATTTCTTCTTCCTTTGACTTGTCCACTTTTTCAATTTGTCCAGTTGGTGTTTCTGTGTCTTCTTGAAAATCTTCTTCTTCTTCTTCTTCTTCTATATAAATTGATTCATACCATTTGTTATTTTTTTTCAAATACAAATTTGCTCTTTGTACTTTCCGCACATCTACCAGCTCCTGCCAAATCTTCTTATTCTTTGTAGGTACACCATTAACCAGAATAATTAATGGTTCAGTTTCCAAAGTATCCGCATCAATAGTTTCCATATTTTTTTTCAAATCCAAGGGCAAATACACCACTCTACCTTTTAAACCTCTCAGTAAATCTGAAGGAGGTAATTTACCAGTTTTGGGCTCCATACGTACTATGGTCTGGAACGGATGAACACATTGAATGAGTATAGACTCATATATATTTAATTCAGAAAGTTCAGCAGGAATAGCATCCAATTCTAAATTATTATGTACAGCTCTGGTCGGCATTCTATTTTCCTCTAACTTGTTGTAACAGTATTTACAAATACGCTGATCTTCACCCAATTCAAAACAATTTTCTAGAAATATATATGTGGCAAAATCCTTCCACTTATAATTGTCTTCATTTTCACTCTTTCTGTAGAGATCAACATTCCTAGTTTGTTTTCTATAATGAGTTCTGCGGCAACAAATACAAGTAACATTTGGTCTTTCATTAGAGACTATTGCAAATTTTGGTATGTGATCATTAAATGTCTTACTTACAGAAGGTTCTACATTCTCTTCCACTTCTTCCTCATTTACTGTGTCCTTCTCTGCACTGTTTTGTTCAGGACCAAAGTAACAAAACTGAATTTCATCAACAACCTTCTCTACATCTGATACCATTCCTCGGAACAGAGCCCTATTCAATTCATTTAACTTTATTGCTGGACTTTTGGCAAAATACAACCGTCTCACAAACTTTCTCATTTCAGTATGATGAACAACCAGCATCCTAAAATGATGGAAAACACTATTGCACACTTTTCTAGATAGACAAGCCAGAGAATGACCCTGCAAACCAGTATTCTCTCTCACTCTGCATGGATCCAGACTTTGAAGCACCTTAATCTTCTGTTTTACACTTTTTTTACTATATTCTCTAAGAAACTCTCGAAATTTGTCAATAGAATCCTGACGCACAGTGCAAATACTACTACAATTCCAAGTGTACACTGGGGCTTTAGGACGTCTCCCCATTGCCTCATCTGCCATCACTTGTACCTCATCTCTTGGAACCATTATCTCCTTCTCCATTATGCAACCATTTTTCACTTCGTAAGCACGACCTCTGGTGTCAACTGCATGCAGCAAACTATTACTTTGAAAATAGCTCTCTTCATTAAAAAAAGGTTCACTACTTGAACTATGCATCCACTTTCCTAAAAACACTTTACAAAAGTTTGTTCTGTTCACTACTCTTTTGCTTTTGCTTTGTGATTTCAGTACATTAACCATTTTATCTAATGTACGCATCCTATTCAAAATTAATATGAATAGTTTCCTTTTTAATTCTAATGCCTTTGCTGCAATGGCTTCAATTTCTTTTTTTCTCTTGTAATATTTTGCCTTTTGCTTATATTTCTTCACATCCTTTATCAAATTGGACATAACTCTTCTCTGAAACATTTTTCTACGTATCTCTTTAAACGCTGTTTTTCTGTTTATGTAAATCTTTTCAGTTGCAGAAGGTATATTTGCATTAACTAAATTCTCAATTTTTTCCTGTTCTCTTCCTTTTGTAACATTCTTTCCAGTACAGACATTTTGTACATTTTTCTTTGTTTTGAATATATTTTTAAGAAATTGTTTTTTCTGCTTACCAGAAGATTTTTTCTTTTTCCCAACATGAGCATCTTCTACTAACTTTGGTCCTCCAGTTGTCTTCAAATATAGTTTTTTTTTAGCGTTTTTTGAACTCTGGATTTTGTAGGCATCTTAAATTTTGTTCACTGCTCTTCAGCAATACCTGAAAAAAACTAAAAAAAAATTCCTTTATTGTATTTAAATATATTACTACATTTCTTTTCACAATAGTCACAAAACGAAATTTCTTTGCCAATTTGAATGCACACAAACTGCTCTTTTTTTTGGGCAAGTGAAAATCACTTTTACAAACTGTCACATTATGAAACCACTTTTCAGATTTTTTAAAAAGCCCATGTCCAGAGTGCTACACTCCAGCAAGGGCAACCAGCCTTAGTGATGCTGAATGTATTTGCATTACAGACTGAAACCTGAAAACCCCACTCGCTTGTAAATACTGTGCATGACTATACATGGAAAGCACATGGGTGTGTGCTAAGACTCTGCTTCTTCCCCCAAAAATTCGCTCCCCCTTTCCATCTAATGCAACTGTGAAATCACCAGAGCAAGACGCAATAAATCTCTGCCTATAATTCCTCTCTGCACACAGAGTCATGTTTTCACATTAGTCCCAAAACGAAATTTCTTTGCCAATTTGAAAGCACACTTACTGCTCTTTTTTTTTTCGGGGCAAGTGAAAATCACTTTTTACAAGTGAAAATCACTTTTACAGACTGACACATTATGAAACCACTTTTTTTGATTTATTTAAAAGCACATGTCCAAACTGTTTTTTCAGACCACCACCATGTGTATTCTCGGTGACTGCCTACACTCCAGCAAGGGCAACCAGCCTTAGTGATGCTGAATGTATTTGCATTACAGACTGAAACCTGAAAACCCCACTCGCTTGTAAATACTGTGCATGACTATACATGGCAAGCACATGGGTGTGTGCTAAGACTCTGCTTCTTCCCCCAAAAATTCGCTCCCCCTTTCCATCTAATGTAACTGTGAAATCACCAGAGCAATACGCAATAAATCTCTGCCTATAATTCCTCTCTGCACACAGAGTCATGTTTTCACATTAGTCCCAAAACGAAATTTCTTTGCCAATTTGAAAGTACACTTACTGCTCTTTTTTTTTCGGGGCAAGTGAAAATCACTTTTTACAAGTGAAAATCACTTTTACAGACTGACACATTATGAAACCACTTTTTTTGATTTATTTAAATGCACATGTCCAAACTGTTTTTTCAGACCACCACCATGTGTATTCTCGGTGACTGCCTACACTCCAGCAAGGGCAACCAGCCTTAGTGATGCTGAATGTATTTGCATTACAGACTGAAACCTGAAAACCCCACTCGCTTGTAAATACTGTGCATGACTATACATGGCAAGCACATGGGTGTGTGCTAAGACTCTGCTTCTTCCCCCAAAAATTCGCTCCCCCTTTCCATCTAATGCAACTGTGAAATCACCAGAGCAAGACGCAATAAATCTCTGCCTATAATTCCTCTCTGCACACAGAGTCATGTTTTCACATTAGTCCCAAAACGAAGTTTCTTTGCCAATTTGAAAGCACACTTACTGCTCTTTTTTTTTCGGCGCAAGTGAAAATCACTTTTACAGACTGACACATTATGAAACCACTTTTTTTGATTTATTTAAATGCACATGTCCAAACTGTTTTTTCAGACCACCACCATGTGTATTCTCGGTGACTGCCTACACTCCAGCAAGGGCAACCAGCCTTAGTGATGCTGAATGTATTTGCATTACAGACTGAAACCTGAAAACCCCACTCGCTTGTAAATACTGTGCATGACTATACATGGCAAGCACATGGGTGTGTGCTAAGACTCTGCTTCTTCCCCCAAAAATTCGCTCCCCCTTTCCATCTAATGCAACTGTGAAATCACCAGAGCAAGACGCAATAAATCTCTGCCTATAATTCCTCTCTGCACACAGAGTCATGTTTTCACATTAGTCCCAAAACGAAATTTCTTTGCCAATTTGAAAGCACACTTACTGCTCTTTTTTTTTCCGGCGCAAGTGAAAATCACTTTTACAGACTGACACATTATGAAACCACTTTTTTTGATTTATTTAAATGCACATGTCCAAACTGTTTTTTCAGACCACCACCATGTGTATTCTCGGTGACTACCTACACTCCAGCAAGGGCAACCAGCCTTAGTGATGCTGAATGTATTTGCATTACAGACTGAAACCTGAAAACCCCACTCGCTTGTAAATACTGTGCATGACTATACATGGCAAGCACATGGGTGTGTGCTAAGACTCTGCTTCTTCCCCCAAAAATTCGCTCCCCCTTTCCATCTAATGCAACTGTGAAATCACCAGAGCAAGACGCAATAAATCTCTGCCTATAATTCCTCTCTGCACACAGAGTCATGTTTTCACATTAGTCCCAAAACGAAGTTTCTTTGCCAATTTGAAAGCACACTTACTGCTCTTTTTTTTTCGGCGCAAGTGAAAATCACTTTTACAGACTGACACATTATGAAACCACTTTTTTTGATTTATTTAAATGCACATGTCCAAACTGTTTTTTCAGACCACCACCATGTGTATTCTCGGTGACTGCCTACACTCCAGCAAGGGCAACCAGCCTTAGTGATGCTGAATGTATTTGCATTACAGACTGAAACCTGAAAACCCCACTCGCTTGTAAATACTGTGCATGACTATACATGGCAAGCACATGGGTGTGTGCTAAGACTCTGCTTCTTCCCCCAAAAATTCGCTCCCCCTTTCCATCTAATGCAACTGTGAAATCACCAGAGCAAGACGCAATAAATCTCTGCCTATAATTCCTCTCTGCACACAGAGTCATGTTTTCACATTAGTCCCAAAACGAAGTTTCTTTGCCAATTTGAAAGCACACTTACTGCTCTTTTTTTTTCGGCGCAAGTGAAAATCACTTTTACAGACTGACACATTATGAAACCACTTTTTTTGATTTATTTAAATGCACATGTCCAAACTGTTTTTTCAGACCACCACCATGTGTATTCTCGGTGACTGCCTACACTCCAGCAAGGGCAACCAGCCTTAGTGATGCTGAATGTATTTGCATTACAGACTGAAACCTGAAAACCCCACTCGCTTGTAAATACTGTGCATGACTATACATGGCAAGCACATGGGTGTGTGCTAAGACTCTGCTTCTTCCCCCAAAAATTCGCTCCCCCTTTCCATCTAATGCAACTGTGAAATCACCAGAGCAAGACGCAATAAATCTCTGCCTATAATTCCTCTCTGCACACAGAGTCATGTTTTCACATTAGTCCCAAAACGAAATTTCTTTGCCAATTTGAAAGCACACTTACTGCTCTTTTTTTTTCCGGCGCAAGTGAAAATCACTTTTACAGACTGACACATTATGAAACCACTTTTTTTGATTTATTTAAATGCACATGTCCAAACTGTTTTTTCAGACCACCACCATGTGTATTCTCGGTGACTACCTACACTCCAGCAAGGGCAACCAGCCTTAGTGATGCTGAATGTATTTGCATTACAGACTGAAACCTGAAAACCCCACTCGCTTGTAAATACTGTGCATGACTATACATGGCAAGCACATGGGTGTGTGCTAAGACTCTGCTTCTTCCCCCAAAAATTCGCTCCCCCTTTCCATCTAATGCAACTGTGAAATCACCAGAGCAAGACGCAATAAATCTCTGCCTATAATTCCTCTCTGCACACAGAGTCATGTTTTCACATTAGTCCCAAAACGAAGTTTCTTTGCCAATTTGAAAGCACACTTACTGCTCTTTTTTTTTCGGCGCAAGTGAAAATCACTTTTACAGACTGACACATTATGAAACCACTTTTTTTGATTTATTTAAATGCACATGTCCAAACTGTTTTTTCAGACCACCACCATGTGTATTCTCGGTGACTGCCTACACTCCAGCAAGGGCAACCAGCCTTAGTGATGCTGAATGTATTTGCATTACAGACTGAAACCTGAAAACCCCACTCGCTTGTAAATACTGTGCATGACTATACATGGCAAGCACATGGGTGTGTGCTAAGACTCTGCTTCTTCCCCCAAAAATTCGCTCCCCCTTTCCATCTAATGCAACTGTGAAATCACCAGAGCAAGACGCAATAAATCTCTGCCTATAATTCCTCTCTGCACACAGAGTCATGTTTTCACATTAGTCCCAAAACGAAATTTCTTTGCCAATTTGAAAGCACACTTACTGCTCTTTTTTTTTCCGGCGCAAGTGAAAATCACTTTTACAGACTGACACATTATGAAACCACTTTTTTTGATTTATTTAAATGCACATGTCCAAACTGTTTTTTCAGACCACCACCATGTGTATTCTCGGTGACTGCCTACACTCCAGCAAGGGCAACCAGCCTTAGTGATGCTGAATGTATTTGCATTACAGACTGAAACCTGAAAACCCCACTCGCTTGTAAATACTGTGCATGACTATACATGGCAAGCACATGGGTGTGTGCTAAGACTCTACTTCTTCCCCCAAAAATTCGCTCCCCCTTTCCATCTAATGCAACTGTGAAATCACCAGAGCTATACGCAATAAATCTCTGCCTATAATTCCTCTCTGTACACAGAGTCATGTTTTCACATTAGTCCCAAAACTAAATTTCTTTGCCAATTTGAAAGCACACTTACTGCTCTTTTTTTTTTCGGGGCAAGTGAAAATCACTTTTTACAAGTGAAAATCACTTTTACAGACTGACACATTATGAAACCACTGTTTTTGATTTATTTAAATGCACATGTCCAAACTGTTTTTTCAGACCACCACCATGTGTATTCTCGGTGACTGCCTACACTCCAGCAAGGGAAACCAGCCTTAGTGATGCTGAATGTATTTGCATTACAGACTGAAACCTGAAAACCCCACTCGCTTGTAAATACTGTGCATGACTATACATGGCAAGCACATGGGTGTGTGCTAAGACTCTGCTTCTTCCCCCAAAAATTCGCTCCCCCTTTCCATCTAATGTAACTGTGAAATCACCAGAGCAATACGCAATAAATCTCTGCCTATAATTCCTCTCTGCACACAGAGTCATGATTTCACATTAGTCCCAAAACGAAATTTCTTTGCCAATTTGAAAGTACACTTACTGCTCTTTTTTTTTTCGGGGCAAGTGAAAATCACTTTTTACAAGTGAAAATCACTTTTACAGACTGACACATTATGAAACCACTTTTTTTGATTCATTTAAATGCACATGTCCAAACTGTTTTTTCAGACCACCACCATGTGTATTCTCGGTGACTGCCTACACTCCAGCAAGGGCAACCAGCCTTAGTGATGCTGAATGTATTTGCATTACAGACTGAAACCTGAAAACCCCACTCGCTTGTAAATACTGTGCATGACTATACATGGCAAGCACATGGGTGTGTGCTAAGACTCTGCTTCTTCCCCCAAAAATTCGCTCCCCCTTTCCATCTAATGCAACTGTGAAATCACCAGAGCAATACGCAATAAATCTCTGCCTATAATTCCTCTCTGCACACAGAGTCATGTTTTCACATTAGTCCCAAAACGAAATTTCTTTGCCAATTTGAAAGCACACTTACTGCTCTTTTTTTTTTCGGGGCAAGTGAAAATCACTTTTACAGACTGACACATTATGAAACCACCATGTGTAACTACAACAAAAACAATTTCCATTTCTATTATTCATTTCTTAAGTTACCACATACATCCCCTCTCAAACAGTAAACTCACCTTTAAAATTAGTTAGTTGTGAAAGAAATGTGACACTCAAACAGCAGATTATCAGAGCCAGGATCTCTGTTGTGTTCACCTCTCTCCTCTCAGCAGAACCAGATAATGGCAAACTTTCCCTCTATTTTTCCACACATATACTTGTAAGTTTCAAATCTCAGTGCTTCCCCCTTTTTTTCAAATGTAATCACACATTTCTATTGGTTGAAAACCAACCCTTTTCCAAAAGTACCCTTCCCCCAACTTGACTTCTGCCTAGTACCCTTCCCCCAACTTGACTTCTGCCTGCTACCATAGCAACAGCTCATGGAACACTGCTGTGTTGAGTTAGGTCAGAAGTTCGCCAAACAATGTTTCAATTCCACAGAGCAAGAGTGCTTGACTTTTCAAACCTAACAGCAAATCCATAGTACTGTTCTTTGGTTACACATTTTTTTTTACCAATACAAAACATGCTTCTATTAATTTACACATACAGCCTAGTTTTTATTCTAGAATGGTATGAAACAGCCAATCAGTTCTTTTTGTTTTGAAAAAAATATGTATGCCTCCATTTCCAAACTGTCTTTCTTTTCATATTGCCATTCTACTGAAAGACACCTCCTGAGTGCATCCAGTTCTCCTTTGAATATGTTCACAGTGTGGATTGTAGGGCACAGCTATGTCTTCTGGAGTGAAAAGTTTGCAGAGAAAACAGGTATGGTGAGAGACCTTGCTTTGCCAAATGTAGACATTAAATGGATTGGTCAGAGAGGGTTAAAGTGGCACCAATTGATGCCATTGGTGAAATCCTTCATTCAAATCCAACACCCTGACCTCATAATAGTGCACTGTGGTGGCAATGACCTAGGCACTTTGACTGGGGTAGGTCTGGAAATGCTTATGAAGGACACCTTTGCACAACTGTTTACACTTTTCCCTAAAACTGCCTTTGTGTTTTCCAACATATGCCAAAGGCAAAAATGGAACTGGTCCAATCATTTCTGTCCACAGATTGACAAAGCAAGAAAGCACGTCAACAAATCTGTTTCTGCTTTCCTCCGTGACTATGGTATGGGTGCCATTTACCACAACAACTTGCGTTATGACATGCAAGACATTTATAGAGGAGATGGTGTGCACTTCAATGATGAAGGGAACAGAGTCTTCCTCTTGAACCTTAGACTCTGCATCGGTACTTACTTGTAGGTACCACTAAAAAAATGACTTCATAAACACAACAGCTCTTTTTAGAGCTCCCTAATATCTAAACTCTTAAATCTGCTTTTCATTTATTTTTTTTTTATTTTTTTTACCGTACGCTTACCGTAAGCTTACCGTACGTGTACCCCGTGATTTTTTTTAAAATCAATAAATGTTTTTTTTGTACTTTTCTGTCCTTCTTTGACCCCCTTACAAATGTTAGGGGGTCTGTAACTCTCCTCATTGCCCCCTTTCCTTGTTTTCACTCTTTTTTTTCAGAGTGAAATACACAAAATGGCGGCCGCCGCTTCCTGGTTTCGACCGATTCGAATGTTTACTAAGATCTAAGAGCCAATCAGAATCGCGCTCGCGCACGCCACCGTACGCTTACCGTAAGCGTACGGTAAGCGTACCGTAAGCGGGCTCAGATATATATATTGATTTAAAGGCTATTTTCTCGGAATCTACTGAACAGATTTACACCAAACCTACAAAAGGCACTTCCTTGACCTAGGGACTACCTCTCTGCCAAATTTTGAGTAATTCTGTTCAGCCGTTCGGGCTGTAGCTCGTTCTAAAGGTCCTATGGAAAAATGCATGGGAAAAACGCGTTTTGGGACCCCCCTTTTATCTCAGCCCCCGCTTGACGGATCCCACCGAGACTTTCAGGGTAGGAGCGGAGCGTAGCGCCCCACCTATTTTGAGAAATTCGCGAGGATTCGTCGACCGGCGCCAAAGTTATTCAAAATAGAATGTTGAGGTTTTCCTATGGAAACGTGGTCCTAACTATAACTACCTACTGGCGACCGCCAGTAGGTAATATATATATATATCTAGACCTCTTATAATACAAGTGGCGGCCTCGCGATCCCAGACGGACCCAGGACTTCCTACCCAGACGGCAGCCTTAGCCTCGCGGTCCCAGACGGACCCAGGACTTCCTACCCAGACGGCAGCCTTAGCCTCGCGGTCCCAGATGGACCCAGGACTTCCTACCCAGACGGCAGCCTTAGCCTCGCGATCCCAGACGGACCCAGGACTTCCTACCCAGACGGCAGCCTTAGCCTCGCGGTCCCAGACGGACCCAGGACTTCCTACCCAGGCGGCAGCCTTAGCCTCGCGGTCCCAGACGGACCCAGGACTTCCTACCCAGACGGCAGCCTTAGCCTCGCGGTCCCAGACGGACCCAGGACTTCCTACCCAGACGGCAGCCTTAGCCTCGCGGTCCCAGACGGACCCAGGACTTCCTACCCAGACGGCAGCCTTAGCCTCGCGGTTCCAGACGGACCCAGGACTTCCTACCCAGACGGCAGCCTCAGCCTCGCGGTCCCAGACGGACCCAGGACTTCCTACCCAGACGGCAGCCTTAGCCTCGCGGTCCCAGACGGACCCAGGACTTCCTACCCAGACGGCAGCCTCTATACAAGTTCATCCTATGATTACCATAACATACAACAGGGGAATCAGTTTTACTATTTATCAGATCACACAAGAACTGCCAGTTTGAGCACAACCTGTTCTCTGGTTCGAGGGGTTCCTCTCTCCCTTATTCAGTTACCACTTACCTGATCAGGGTTAACATCTGTTCATGTCAAGTCACAGCTGACTAGAAGAATAGGCTACCCTCTTATACAAGAACACGCAGCACATGTTGATTCACTACAAACTGGATACTTTATTATTTATTATATACGCAATCACATAACATTACTGTGTAACACATAACCTGCAAAGAAAAGTAAAATTAGGTTGTACACTCTGATAAGAAAGGGGTCGACATCACCTTAGTCGTGTGTAGCCTGCACTCAATGGTCATCTAGGTTCCCTTCTCGTCTGTGCCTCGGCTCGCCTGGAGGTCACACCTCCGTAGTCACAGCTCCCTTCTCCGAGTCACTGGGACCTCTTCCTCATCGGCTACTCTCTCCTCTCTGGCAATTCTGCTCGAAGAGTATCTGTCTCTGGGTTTTTCTCCGCCTTCAAGTTTATCATCTGTCTTCCCTGGAATAAGTGGTAGCTTTACTACTAACGGCTAGATGCCGCCTACGGACTGAAGTAAGTGCCTCGTAATTGCCTCAGACTTTCACTAATATAGAGGTGCATTTCCTCATGGAAAATTCCGGCCCGTAACCTGCCGCCCACCAAATTCTTGTACCTCCCCGTACCAAGGACACTTTCCCAGCCGGCCGGCCTGATGTAGTGTCTTCGGCATGAAGAAAAATACAATCCTTCGATAAGGGCCGGTCTGAACCGGTTCTCTCCAAGCGAATAACACCTCATAACTAAAACATCCCCTTTAACCTAGAAGCATCTCAAGCTGCCAGAGCAGAAAGAAAGATGGAGTCTCTCCCGTTTGAGGCCTACCAGGCCTGAATTCAGCACGGCTCCATGAAATACCCTCACTACAGGGCAGGTTATCCCTAATACTAACGAATCTATCCCCTAGGATATGTGTGCAAGCCCTAGTCTATGGGGAAGAACACAGGATCATGTCGAAGTGCCTAGTAAATAGACTTCATTCACTACTCTAACCCTTAGGCTTGAATGGTGGGAGACTGAAGTCACCCTAATCACCCATCAACACAATAGGGCCGGGAAAATCGAGCAGTACAGGGGCCCATACAGTAATTCTAACGGGCTGAATCCCAAGGACTTCTGGGGGACCTCCCGGTAGGCGAACAGGAGGCAGGGGAGAAGGACGTCCCACTTCCGCCACAGGAGCTCCTTGAGACCCATGATCATCCCCTTCAGAGTCCGGTTAAACCGTTCCACTAGGCCATTGCCTTGGGGATGGTAAGGGGTAGTGAATTTATATGATACTCCACATTGTTGCCACAGGGATCTCATATATTTTGAGATAAAATTGGTGCCTCGGTCGCTCACGACCTCTCGGGGGAACCCTACCCGGGAGAAGATCCCCATTAATGCCCGGCCCACCACGGGGGTCGTGACGGTGCGGAGGGGGATGCCCTCTGGGTATCGTGTGGCATGGTCCACTAGGACGAGGATAAAGCGGTGACCCTGGGCGGTCTTGGGGTCCAGGGGCCCCACGATGTCAATTCCGACCCGCTCGAAGGGAGTACTAACGGCTGGGAAGGGTTGGAGGGGAACCTTGCGCTTCCCTCCGCTTTTACCACTGGACTGGCACGTGGGGCAGGACTTGCAGTGGGCCTCTACTTGGGCTCGCATTTTCGGCCAATAAAAGTGCGTTACTAAGCGGTGGTAGGTCTTGTCCTGGCCCCAGTGGCCTGTCAGGGGTACATCATTGGCCAAGCCCAGGAGGAAGTCCCGAAAGCGTAGGGGTAGCACCAGCACCCGGGCTGACCCTAGCTCGGCAGACCGCTGTTCGCTGTACAGGAGGTCATTCTCCCAATATAGTAAGTGGGTTCCCAATTGGTCACCCGCGGCTTGGGCTTCGGCCTGCTGCCGGGGTCCAACCAGGGAAGGACAGGTCGCTTGTTCTTGGCAGAACTCCTCTCGGGAGGGGCCCCCTTCGTGGCACCACTGGGCCAACTCCGGCAGATCACCTAACTCCGTGATCTGCGCGGGGTCGGGATGGATGGGTCCGTCGTCTGCGAGGGGCTCTCGTCCTGGGGGTCGTCCCCGGCTTTGTCAACGGGGGTGGTGCTGGGGGCTTCGTCCTCGACTCCCCCGCGGGGGGGTAGTCGGGCCACCACGCATCAGGTGGTTGCGCACACCCATTCTGGTAGACCCATCATCCCGAGGTGGGTCTTGCGCTCGACCTGTCTCCAGGGGGAACTTTCCAGGTCGTTTCCCAGGAGGCAGTCTACAGGTTGTGTGGTTCGGACAGCCACCCGCAATGTTCTGGTTACTCCCCCCCATTCGAATGGTACCAAGGCCACCTTACACAAACTCTCAGTGTTGTCGGAAGCTATCACAGGGCAAAAGACATTGGGGATGATCTGGTCCGCCTGGACTAAGTGGCTGAGGACACCAGTGATGCTCGCCCCGGTGTCACGAAGGGCCTCCACCGGGTGGCCGTTAACCGTTACGAGCTGGCGGTACTTCTTGGTGTTTGCGGGTAGGGGTGCTCCAGGAATCATATCTCGATCTAATAGAGAGACTAGGGCCATGGCTGCAGGTTCCCATCCCTCGGGGTCCTCGAACTCCTCCCCTAGGGTTACGGTGGCCATGTGTCGGGCTGGGGGAGCTGTCGTGGGGGGTTTCTGGGCCATGGGGCAATGAAGGTCACTGGCGCAATGCCCGAGCCGTTGACAGCGGAAACATGTGATATTCACCCGGGGCCCCTGTCTACCTGGGGGGCCGGTACTGCCTATCGGAGGAGCTGGGAAGCCCGGGGGTGGGTTTCTCGGGGGGCTACGCGGGGGCCTGGATGGGAACTCCCTCTGTTTCCCTTGATTCTCCCCCCCTCTGATGGGGACGTCCTTGATGGCTGCGGGGGTAGTCTCCTACGGGGCTCCGGGGGACCCAGGTGTTAACCCAGCGATCTGCTTCGACGGCCAGCTTCCTCGGGTCTGCGAGCTTGCTGTCGAGCAGGTGCTGGCGTAGTTCTACAAAACAATTTGTGGACAAGTGTTCCCAGGCAATGAGGTCGGTCAGTTCTTCGAAGGTGGTTACCTTGCTGCCCCTGATCCACCCTTCCAGCGCTCGGCTGTAAAAGTTTACGTATTACACCCAGGTGGTGCCTGGGATCTTTCGGCAGTCCCGGAACCGCTGGCGATACATTTCGGGGGAGAGGCCGTATTTCGTGAGGAGGGCCTCCTTCATGTGGCTGTAGGAGGTTTGCGCAGAGGCCGGTAGGTCGAGGAGGGTGTCCCGTCCTTCGCTCAGGAATCGACCCCACAACCCGGCCCCCCAGTACTTCTGTGGGACGCGGTGGGAGGTCATGGCTACCTCGTTGGCTTTGAACCACTGCTGGATGTCATCATTTCGATAGTACTCTTTGACCACATCCTTGGGGATGTGGACTTTCGGCTCTACCAGGGGGGCTGGTTCTTGGCCCCCCGGGGGTCGAGCTCCTTCGCTCCTTGCTCGGAGTTCTATTTCTTTCAAGCTGCGCTCGTGCTCCAGCTGAAGTTTTTTCTCCTCGTGCTCCCGTTGCAGCTTCATTTCTTCTAGCTCTCCTTGTACTCGGAGTTGTTCCACCGCTAGCTTCTTTTCGGCTAGCCTTATCTCGCCTTCTATTTTCAATTTGGCCATTTCTAGTTCATGACTTCGGTCCCTTTCCCTGTCTGTGACGTCTTCCGGGGACCGGCCCCCATCCGCGGCGTTGCTTTGTGCCTGGGGTTTATTGCTTGTTCTCGGGAAGTTCCTGAGCTCGTCCGGCTGCTCTGTCTCTTCACCGACTTCGTCCAGTCGGGGAAGGGAGGCTCCGGACTCTACCCAGGCTTCCAGGGCTTGTTGCATGTCTTCCTTGGTGTTTAGACCAGTGGTAGCGATCTTCCGTAGTCTGCAAAATTGTTTCAGCTCCTTGTGTGTGTATTCACCTAACCGCTTTACACAAAACGTAGCACTCGCATCGGTTTCAGAGGTGCTCATGGTGGTTTCTTCTGCCGTCTTTGTTCGGTAGTGCGTCAGCCGTTCACTGTACGAACTCTAGATTGCAGGCTCGGATCCCGTCGCCTGCCACCAATGTTAGAAGGGCCAGCCTCAGGGAAGGACAAAATATGTACCTGACCATCCTGCGACCCACCCTCCCCGGGAGATGTAGCCGAGCACTGGTGGGAGACCCCTCAGGGCTTGTCTCGTATCTAGGATCGTACACGCTGATTTAGCACCGTGCAACACAGAGACACCGCACCGTAGATTCTGAAGCACTTATTCTTTATCTAGCAATCTCGGGACCTTTATTATCCGCAGAGTCATCTGTACAAGTAGAGCAAGGGCTCATAGAGTCTCGGTTGGGGTAGGGGTAGCGGGACAGTCTTAGGATCAGGGTCAATGCAGGTGCGTATCCGGCGCACGGCTCGCAATCCTCGAGCCGGGGGATACGATACGGTCTTTGGGGTCCAGCCGGACCAGAATAGCACTGGAGTTGCGACCAAGTCTGCAGGGCTCGAGTTCTCAAGGTTGCGAGGGGAGCCGCGACCGCGTCAGCAGGGCTCAGATGATTTAGGCAGAAGTCCGTCTCTGCCAGGTGGAGCTGCGACGCTGTCTGCAGGGCTCAGATGATTTAGGCAGAAGTCCGTCTCTGCCAGGTGGAGCCGCGACGCTGTCTGCAGGGCTCACCGAGGTTCCAAGAGTTCCGTCGGATCTTGTGAGGATGTTCTTTCAGCTGCGACCGCGTCAGCAGGGCTCTCTTCATTCCAGGATTCAATCTGCTGATAGTCCCAGAGCGCCCCATTGTTATAGGTCGACTCCTCTTTGATGTCCGAAGTCCTCACGGGCAGGGGTCTTAGCCCTGGGGGTCAGTTGTTGGGGGTTCCTGCCACGCGGCTCTTTGATCCTTTCAAGGCGGGGTCGGGAGGGATCCCAGACACGCAGCAGGCGTGGAGCCAGCCCTCAGGGTGGCCGGAGGGCGATCGAAACCATCTCTTGAGAGGAGGCCATAGGTGTGAGTGAAACTACTCTTCCCTCTCCTGCTCACAGGGAGCTCTCTCTCCTCTCAGCCGGCATGGTGCGACTAGGCCGGGGTTGCGCTTGGGTCAAGGGCGGCCATCTGGGGTGCAGGGCCTGGTCACTGGAGGCCGCGAGGCTGATGCAGTTGGGAGGGGGCCCGGTGTTGGGAAGATGGAGGGAAGGACGGGGGTAGCCCCGGGTTCTGTGGGGGATCAGGTGTGTACTGGGTCGGATAGGCTGTAGGGGTCAGTATGGTGTTGCTATGGGTCGGGATGGGCCACGCCACGCGGCCGGGTCCAACATTCTGGAGTTTGGGCCCCAAGATTTATACCACCAAATCCTTTGTTCTCTGAAGGCAGAGAGTGTCTGTACCCAGCCAAAACCAGTTCTGTCCTCACTGGTGCAGCTTCCTGGCAGGGGTGGAGACAGCATTGTGCAAGGCAGACCAGGCCCATTTTGGTGCAAGGAAATCTCCTCCCACTACTCTCAATGCAACCCAGGTCTATTCAGCCCAGCTGTTACCCACCAGACTTTTGGAGCCGCTGCCCCTCTCCAGCCTCTCTCATCCAAATGCCAGGCATGCAATACACAAACCTAGCAGAGCCACACTGGATGGTTAGGCAAGAAAAGACCTACTTTCTGAAAGTGGTATTTTCAATCACCGAATGGAAAAATCACCCTCACTAAAAGATGCATTTTAACATTCTGAGTTCAGGCATAGTAAACTTTATTTTCCTACCTTTTTCCCAGGGCCAGTTATGTTTATAAGATGTTATAAACAAACTCCCCATTCTGTCCTGTGGGAACAGGCAGCCTTGCAATGGTGAACAATTAAATACGCTGTAATTCACCACCAGGACATATCACACACTGCAGTACATGTCCTAACTCTAACATACACAGCACCCTGCCCACAGGGGTACCTTGGGCCTACCTTAGGGGTGACTGACATGTAGAAAAAGGGAAGGATGGGGCCTGGCAAGTGGGTGCACTTGCCAGGTCGACATAGCAGTTACAATCTGCACACAGACCCTGCGGTGGCAGGTCTGAGTTACCTTTTCAGGGCTTCTGCTGTGGGTGGCAGAACCAGTGCTGCAAACCCACTAGTAGCATTTGATTTACCAGCCCTGGCACTCTCAGTGCACTTTACTAGGGCCTCACCAGTAAATCAAATATGCCAATCATGGAAACACTAATCCATAACATAATTTAGAACAGGAGCACTTGCACTTCAACACTGAACAGCAGTGAGAACGTGCACAGAGACACTAAACCAGCAAAAACAAAGTCAACACCGGGAGGTCAGAAAGCAAAAAGAAAGGGGAAACACGCCAAAAGATGCCAAGTCTAACAGTCATATATTGAAGTCTGACGTCATATGGATTATTCTCAGTAGTTACCCAGTGCTCCACTTCCGATTGGGTATCCTCATTCCACATGCTCTTCAATCGTGCCATCAGGATCTGAGGTGTTGCTCGTTCCATCCCCGCCAGACACATTTTAACCTTGCTCTGACAGGGACGATGTGCTCTCTCAACTACTAGCTGTGCAGAGAAGGCGTCCACTCCAAACAAAGTCTTCATTATCTGCTCCACATAATCTTCCATGCGCCCTGAGTTGTTGCTCTCAGGGACCCCTTTAAGGCGCACATTATTGCTCTGTAAGCGCACTTCTAAGTATTCATTCTTTGGGGCAATAACTTTTAAGAGGTGCTCCATTTGCAATAGCTGTCACTTTCTACCAGCCAATGTATCCTCTAGTTCAGAGAGCCTATGCTCTGCTTCCTGCAACCTACAATCATACTCTCCCAGTTTTTGAGCCATAAAGTCAGCCCGGGTGCATATCGAGTCCATCTTGCTTTCTATGGATGTGAGGATTTGCTTCATGGTCTTCAGTAGGGTCTTTACATCATCCTCCGCAGGGATGGGAGTAACATTGGACCCCTTTGCCATTTCCATTTCTCTATCTCTTGATTGGGATCTTGACGCTTTTTGGAGTTTGAAAGACAGCCTCTACTGCTTGCCCTCCATTCTGCCCATATTGTTCCCCCAAATCTTTGTTGTATCAACTTCAGGTGGGCCTCCCTTTTAGCATCTTATCTGTCAATACCCCTTTACCACAGAGATCGGCAAGCTTGTGAGCATGGCCCACCCAGTGGGTTGGGTTCGCCTCAGGAACCTTCCTGCCCCTACCATTGCTGATTATCCCGTCCCAGAGGGGTGTCTTGTTTCCTCACCTTACCAGTTCCAATCAATGGTTCTGTGTGTCTCCAGACCTGTTGTCACTGCCCTGCTCTGCAAGGTCTGGCTGAGTTCGGGTCCTCCCACGAGCTCGCTGATCAGTGGCTACGCATGCATGGAAGTACTACGTCACCTCAGCCATCTATATTCCTCTGTGTATTCCCCGTACTCTTATAAGTAGCTGTCCATATCCTTAATTTTGATCTTTCTAATGATTATTGCCCGTCTTCTTACGTATCCCTTCAGGGCTCCCATGTAGGCCATTTGCTCTTCTCCCTGAATTGTGCCCTGAGCCTCTGTGTTGTGTAGTGGGAGAGCAGGCCACCCGTTGGCAGAGTCATGGCATTTTACTGCGGCAGCCGCCCTTGAACGTTTTTGCATCCGTTCTTGCATCCTCGCCTCAGCTTTCCTCTGAACCAGCCGCTGCTCCGTCCACTCCAGCTGGCCCATACTTGGATGCACTCCCTTTTATGACTAGGGCCCCAGGCACCAGCGCTTATATGCCATCACTCACCTTTCATATAGCCTAGGCGACGGTGGCAGCGATATAGTGTTGGTGTAGGGTGCGACAAATCCACCAGGCCTCTAATGCAGCTCACAGTATTCTCTGCCTCCAGAGGTGATTATTAGGGGTGGGCGGAATTTGCGAAATTCACTTTTGCAAAATATCGCGAAAATGTTCAAAATCTCCGCAAACACGCGGAAATATCGCGAAGATGCAGAAGTTTTTTTTCCCGCCCGTTCGCTGTATTTTCTGCGTGGTCGCGGCTCGCCAACTTACCCATGCAGTTGATCGCGGGTGTGGCCATCTTGTTTTCACTTGTCTCGCGGTGCATGATCGCGAGAAGAAAGACGTGATCGCGCGACGCATGACGTTACTGCGGGCGCGAACTGTCGCGAGACAGCGCAAATGGCTACCAACAATCCAACATCTCGTGGAGAACGCGACCGGATTGGGAAAACTTGTCGGCAAACGTGGGGATTCAGGTAAGGCGATCGCGCGCACGCGAGAATGTATTATTTTACAATGCGAGCAAGCAAATAATTTCTGGTAAAATGCGGATTGCGGAAAAGTTGAAATTTTCACGCTCTCCGCGGAACACGAAAATGTCAAATTATCACAATTTCCGCGAGCGGAACGGAATTTTAGACCAGGCCTAGTGATTATGGCCTTTCAGTGGTCACTACCTGCCGGGTCTCTATTTAGCAGGACATTGCTTTGTCACACGAGGCTTCTAGCATTGGTATACGGGCAGATGGATTTGTCACCCGGGCTGCCGGAGCTTTACAGACGTGTGTCCATCTTGCCTGTGTGCACCCTATCGCCCCAGGGACTGTGAAACTTTCTTGTAAATTCTCAGCTCCTGCCAAAGTGTGGGGAGTGGGAAAGTCTTCCAAAATACAATTAAAAAACATAGCAAAATAAGGGCCCCAAATTGCCTAATCTGCCTTGAACGGGCCCCCTGGTATCTTTATCTAACCCTGGCTTTTTCCTGGAGTGATCCAGTCTATGGCTTTTATAACCTCCTCGACAGTGATAAGGGGAAATTCACATACAGTCAGTTCAGACAGGGCCTCCTTGTATAAATCATTCTCTATGCAGGCTGTCTCTACTTTCATGATAGTGCAGCCCTCTGTACTACCAAAGTGAATCCTTGCCTCATCAATGTCCCCCCGGCATACAACCCAGAAAAAAGATTCATCCATGCTGCTGCTGAAATGTTAGAATTCAACGGGGCGTAGGCTAAGTCCTATCACAAAAGTATGCCAAAACAACCGATGATCTTTTGATTTCACTGCACTCAAGAGGTCTTCCCATTCCTCCACCTCATACTCGCACTTAGCTTTAGCTAGCATAGCTTTTTTAAGAGGCCTTGATTCCTTGATTGAATCCCTCTTGCCACTATTAATGTCAGCTGAGAGGGATCTCAGAGCAACCCTACAAGCTTTGGAGTACCATGGAGCCACTTTGGCCTTCCTAGGCAGGCACCCAGATTGCACCATAAAAAGATTATTAAATGTATGGAACATGGTGTTATGGATAGTATACAGATCACCGCATACGGCAGCGGTCAAGGAATTTCCCCCCCATCAATGCATAGATAAAAATATTTAACCTTGGCTCACCTTCTGTAGCTTAGTCTTAAGCCATGGAGATTCCTTCAGCAGGGCATCATGGTTGATAACCAACAGAAGGAAAAAAAGAAAGAGAGTTCTGTTGATTGCTTTGCTGTACTCCTACGATACATCTGTCACACCAATAGCAGTGAAGTAAATCAGAGCCTGATTACGAGTTCGCAAGTTGCCGTGGTTGCGGTCTGACCACCGTGACCCCCGCGGCCCGACTGCCGTATTACAAGATATGAGGTTTTATCAAATAAAGAAACACTGCCATGGTCCCGCTTATTCTGCCAGCCAACTCCAACTGCTGTGGCTGTGGAATAGGCCAATGATGCTGTGGGAGGCTCGGGCCACCTGTGAGAACCGCCTGCCAAATTACGAGTTGCTTAACAGCCGTTGTGACCGTAGCCTTCCAACCACCACATCTGAGATGGCGGAGAGGGAGGGATATAAGGGCAAATCTCACCTCTACACCTCTTCTGCTATCATGGAGTCCATCGAACACACCCTTTATCTGATCGATCATGTCTAAAACCCACTCTGACATGGACGAAATCAGCAGTATGCCATTCAACTACCAGTTTCCATAGATAGATCAGCAAAATTATGCTGTGCCATGGATCAGACAAGGGAGATGGGGTCCCTAAGTAATTTGCACTTTAAGAGGAGCCCTTTCATATGAATATCCAGAAATACATCTGTAGGATGCCCTCATAGGCCAAAACACTCATACTGCTTAAGCACACTATACACAAATGCACATATATTTGTAAATTATATTCAGTTACAGTGCTGTGTGCATATTTGTGTGTTGCACAACAACACCTTCTCATTAATATGACACCTATTAATATTAGTGACACACATTGTTTTGCCTTTCTCACTTGTCTGCCATGTCACTACTACCAATGGTCACTTTTCATGCAGCTTACCATTTGTCTAGTCTTGGTAGGTCCACGTAGAAATCACTATAACTACTGTGAGGCCCCACGATTGCAGCTCAAACCAGGATGCTATACTGCTTTTGCCCTTTCCCACTGGTATACCAAGTAACTAATGAGGGTCACTTTTCATGCAGATTACCAAGACTAGATAAATGGCAAGCAGCATGAACAGTGACCATAAGTAGTGACATATGCAAAAACAACAATTGATGGACAGAATGCAGAACAATGTCATACATTCACCCCAGTACAGAGATCTGGGCCTAAATCCATCGTTTTTTTGCTCATCATGCCTTTCCAGTTTGAACCCAGCCATATGCAAATCAGTCTTGACCCTGTGCCTCATGAGAACAGTCCAGCCCGAACTGCCAAGCCAGGTCCTCCCTGGACTGGAAACAAGAATCCTATGACCGGTTTCGGGGTTTCACCGCTCTTCAGCCAGGATAGCTTGATTCCAGTGGCATGGAGAGCACGGGACCCACGTCTGGGCATACCCTTCCCACTCGGGGTGACAAATGCAAAAACAACAATTGATGGACAGAATGCAGAACAATGTCATACATTCACCCCAGTACAGAGATCTGGGCCTAAATCCATCGTTTTTTTGTTCACCATGCCTTTCCAGTTTGAACCCAGCCATATGCAAATCAGTCTTGACCCTGTGCCTCATGGGAACAGTCCAGCCCGAACTGCCAAGCCTGGTCCTCCCTGGACTGGGACAACCGTTGATCCAGGAGAACAACCAGGGGACGAGACGTCCGAAGACAAACTAGGAGTAGCCCGAAGGGAAGAACCATCAGCAGGAGGACCAGGAAAAACAGAAGAGCTCGAGGGGACAGTTAACAGCCCTATAAAATCTTCGAGTGGCCCAAATCCTGTTATTTCAAATAAAACCCGCCGAGTATCCCACTTTATACAGCCTCCTCGTCTGATTATCCGACCTGCCCTCCCACAGACACATAATATGTTTCCACTGAGAACTGATCCTTTTTTACAAAGTGGCTACTGGCTGATTTTGAGCACTAGCTCTGCTGATACCTAAAGAAAATTAGCAAAATTGTACATCTTTCTATTCATTTCTCACGTCTATTCTGCCACCTTTATTTAGCCTCTTTCTACTTACTGATGACTTTTATTCTGCCTCTTCCTGTTCATTTCTGACCTTTATTCTGCTTCTTTCTGCTCATTTCTGACCTTTATCTCGCCTCTTTCTGCTCATTGCTGACCTTCATACTGCCTCCTTCTGCTTCTTTCTGATCTTTATTCTGCCTCATTCTGCACATGTCCTAACTTTATCTTGTCTCTTTCTGCTCATTTCCTACCTTTATCTACCTTTATTTTGTCTCTTTCTGATCGTTGTTGACCTTTATTTTGCCTCTTTCTGATTGTTTCTGACCTTTATTCTGCCTCATTTTGCTCTTCCGAATCCTCGTCAAGAGAAGACGGCGAGCCTACAAAGACGTGAATCTCCATCAAACAAGGGTATTTCCCATCAACTACATGAAGTAAGTGCTTCTTTGTTATATCCTAGGGATGTCATTGTATTCTTCTGCACAATGCAAACATGGGGGTATGCCCTAATGACCCTCCTATACTTGGGCATAAAACATCTAAAGGATGTGAAAAAGGAAGTCGTTTGGAGGGATCAATCACTCTTTTATTTTATTTCAAAGGTACCATCAATTAACCTGACGTTCTCAATATTTTTTATGGTTGTAAATATTCATGATTTTGTTAGATACACATATCATATAGTTGTTGCATTTCAGCCATCAATTTCTTTCGGCGTCCTCAGGACAAGGGTACACACTACCTGGAGTATAATCTTTACTCTCAGGATCACAGCGAGTTCCTTTCTAAGGGGGCACACAGTCCCCACTTAACGCGGTTTCATGTTTGGTATAGAAACCTTAAAAATCCTACTGCCGCTTTTATTTACGGTTGCTTCCCTCAGGATACTGGCGGTTCCTTCGCCTTACTCCCTGCCGTCACGGTCTACCGTCCTTCAGTCCGGTCCTCTCGGTTACTGCCACACCGATCGGTTCTTCTGCATCAATAATGCATCACCAACATGGGCTAGAAAAGTGCTTGAGGGCCTTTTTGAAAAGCTGTCCATTAACATGGGAT
The DNA here is from genome assembly GCF_964204655.1 of Triturus cristatus. Lineage (NCBI taxonomy): Eukaryota > Metazoa > Chordata > Amphibia > Caudata > Salamandridae > Triturus > Triturus cristatus. The sequence goes on from NC_140588.1 coordinate 551,325,737, forward strand.
AATGGGGAAGACCTTTGACCACTAATGAAAAACGGCGAGGGGACATGCCTGGCCCCATTCCCTGGGCTGATTTTGGCTTCGGGACCCATCCTCCGGGGTCCTTCTGAAATTGAATGGCGGAGGGGCACTGCGAGGCCCCTGGACCAATTTCAGCCCTGGCGCTGCCATCCCTGGGCCCCGAACACTTCCCTGGGTGCCTGGATATGATAGGGACCCCTGGGGGAGCCTCAAGGACCCCACAGTTCTAGCTGACTCCCAGCCTCCTGCTGGAGCCAGCATTGCTCTCACACACACAGGGAGCTAATGGAAATGCAGCTCGCTGTGTGCAGGAGCAATGCTTTCATCTCATTCCCTGCCCACAAATCTGCGTGCAGAGAAAGAGATGAAAATTTCTCTTCCAGCAAGCGGAAGCACTTTGAGAGCTCCCAGTTGCTGAAAGTGGAGTGCTTGCTTATGCTTGGAGGGACCTGTCACAGCTTCCACCAAGCAAACAGCTATGTCCAAAAGGTGAAACATAGATGTTGGCTGTGGCGGGGTGGGAGTTTTCCTGTCAAGCCACAGCAAATGCTCCACTTTCAGCAAGCAAGAGTGGAGAAATGCTCTTGCTTACTGGAAGGGAAACATTTGCATTGGCGCACAGGTAGCTGCATGTTTAGCAACTCCCTGTGTGTCAAAGCAATGAAGGTTTCCCCAGGAGGCGTGGAGGTGCAGGGACCGTGGGGACATTCAGGCCCCCCGCTGTCCCCAACGAAGATGCCGTGCCCCTGGTGATCATTGATGCCATATGAGATGTCATCTGTGATGTCATCAGTGATGTCACAGACCATGTTATAAGTGATGTAATATGTGAGGTCATAAGTAATGCATAGCAAGTGTGTAAGTTACACTTAGCTCAGGTAACTTTAACTGCTGAATTTCTATGTTTTTGAAATCTGAGCCTGACTATAACGCCCTTCTAACCTTTGTTTTTTCAGTGAATTTCTAAGGTTTTTTAAAATCTACTACGGGGTACCACAGAACCATGCAAGCATTGAAATGGTAACGTTTGCACTATTCTAATGTAAGTTAGAGTGTGACCTGTGTGGCAGTACTGGGGGAGTGCCACAGAACAGCGTAAAAATGTACAACAACACATTTTAAAATAAAAATGTGGGATGGTGGTCTGGGGCGGTTGTCCAACTGTTGGGACTTTGGTCAGCAATGAGGCCTTTGCTGCCTATTGGGGGGTTTTAGGCCATGGCCACAGGCGAGTCCCTGCAGACAACCCCACACTGAGTAATACCGAAATCCCTTTATGATAGGAGCTAGGTCATTCAAGAGGTTTTGGATGCAGTTGCCTGGCCAACCCTATGCTGTTCATGGGTGAAGGCCTGGTGCAGTGGGGGTGTTTGATTGTAGGGCAAGGTATAAGGTAACCCTGTGGTCAATGGTCCATTGTGCATGGGAATTAACTACCTGCTAGGAGCTGGACGCAGGGATGGCTAAGCCCTGCTTCCAAACCCCTACTACTCACAGTCAAAACCTATGCTTAGTAAGGCAGTTTGGGGAATAAGATAAATAAAACAGAAATTCACTAAAAAAAGGTTAAAGTAATAGTGGCATTATAGTTGTAATAAGATCTTACATTAAAACAATAACAATTTACTGAAAAAATAGTTAAAGTGAAGTTATAGGTAAGTAAGGTACTAAGATTTAGTGGAAAAATACATGTTTAAGTGACTTTAAATGTAGGTAGTGTAATTATAAAAAGTCTAATGTTTAAAAACAAAGAAAACACTGAAATTCACCACTTATACTCTACTAACATACCTAGAACTTGCTCTCTCTCCATGCAGTGCTTTTGACCTCACCTATTACATCACTCATGCCATGTTAAATGACATAATGATGAACTTGCTGATGACATCTCAAACAACATCATTGGTGATATCACTGATCTTATCACTGGTGGCATCATTAAATGATTATGACAGTTTGCTGTAATTGTTTCATACTGTAAGGTATTCAACAAGCAGAGTAATCAGAATATGATTTCAGTCACACACTATAAGTAGATGTTATGTTCTTTCTTTACCAGTGTTGAGATACATATGAAATATAACGGGTCTGTAGTGTTATGTTCCATGTAGGTACCCCAATATAGGCTCAGGTAGTCATCTAACCTTTCCAATATATTCTCCCCTGCCATTACACTACATATCGGTTCTAGGGACTGACCTTTTACCTAGAAACATTACTACTTACAGGACTTACATGAGAATTTTTGGAACTAACCAGGACTAGCATCTCCTGCATAATAACTATGTACAAGGGTCATTCCTTCTGTCATCCTAGGGGTGACATGACACAGCAAGGTAGAAGCCCTGAGTGTTTCACTTTGGGTATATAAACACCATATCTTGCTGAGGTAGTCAGAGGAGAAAAGGACTTCAATGCTGACACACTGATGCGAGACGCTGATGTTCCTGCACGCAGACTCTCCAGCTAGCAGTGGTCTGACATCCCTCGCGGGTATCCATCTCAAGACCAAGATAGGGTCCCACAGTCTCTCACTTAAGGGAATGGGGTTGACTTTATCCTAGAGGGATTCTTGGCTTTACACCCACATACATGCTGGGTATATTCAGGTACATCTAGTTAGGATCGTTTCGTAGGAGTACGCATTTAAATGTCATGTATTTTATATACCTGCCTGAATTCATTGTTTTAGCACAATGGTAGAAATCTAACATCCTTTTACTCTGTAAGTGCTTCTAATCATTTATATCTGTTTCTGTGTAATGGTTGTTTCAGCACACCAATTTTACACTAGAATGACGCTGGTTCAATCAATGCATTTTGAAAAATGTCCCCATCGTTTATTCGGTGTATCTCTCTGAGACAAAGTGAGCACGAGTGACTGAGTGAAAAGTATTGTACTGTTTCCCCGATTCTGAGGGATCAGGGTTCTCATGTTCGATAGTTGTCAAGAACTATTCTCTCCTTGGGAAGAGGAGTTTCTAGTGGCACTGTGAGCTAGCTGGTATACAGGCTAACATCCCAGTGGGGGGGGGGGGTCTAGAATCAGTCTGGACACCAATCCTACACTGTATGTTGTCTAAATGGGAAGATCCTATATAGGTTTATAGGAACTACACAACATGGTGCCCAACGTTGGTTTGGTACTTATTTAACAGAAAAATCTGAGTAGTTCCGTCATGCTATTTCTCAGAGACCCCTATTCACATTTCCCTGAGACGTCTGGAATGGGATGAGAACTATCCGCCACAGCCGAGTAGGCATTTCCTATGTTTTGGCTGTAGGTTTATGAATCTTGAAGGACAAACAGTTCCTAATGTGCATAAAATCCTATCTCAGTTTCCTTGCAACTCCTTCTTGAAAACCTTTGTCAACAATGGCTGACGAAGACGCTACTGTGCGAGCACAATGTGCTGTAGTTGAGGATGAACTAGAAGGGGAAATCATCATTTTAGAAAATGTCAGAAATGCCCTTACTCTAAAACTAGGAGACTTTGGAGTCACAGCTGAGGGTGGGACAGTCACTTTCGCGATTGAGGCACACAAATCGCACAGAACTGAGGTATTCTATTTATGGGTTAAATTCCCACAAGCAGATGCACATTCAAATACATTTCACTGAAGATCAACCACCAAATGAATACTGTCCGTATGAGGACATTGAAGTTCTGCTCACCTACTAAGAGCACATAAACTGGTTTAAAGGGACCCTCGCCCACACAAAAGACAAAGTATGACTCAGTCTACTCGGAAGAGACAGAGCAACTTGGCCAGTCCTTGCAGCTTACACACCGCATCCAGACAGATTCCATGCCAGTGACCGACTTACATCCAATTCATAAAGAAATAATAAAACTTTACAGAAACCTGACACAGTTCGTGATGAGAACACTCACATTTCAGCCAACAAGAGCTACACAAACAGGACAAATTCAGGTAATACAACTAAAATAACTCCACAAACGCTATACGCAGTTAGGGGTAAAATACACACTAAACTTGAGCAAATGCCATTCTGGATAGCTCAATAACTAACACAGCCAGGGGCAGTATTTCCGCACACAAGCCCTCAAGAAAAACACAGAATGATAACAATCTGCTGGCCAACAGTGATAGCTCTCCAAATGGAAGATTGTACCACTTAGGGTACAGTTTTTGCTGCCATATATTCCAGAACTCATGGTATCCTGCCATTAGCAGTAATACCAGATGTATTAAGACAAATACAGAATGAGTACGGAGCAGAACCGACTCTGAACTTAGGGATTAAATTATTAGGTAATTTTGCTGAGGTATCAGCTATCATACTAGCTAACGTTAAATGGGATGCAGCAGAAGTTGCAATACACCAACACCTGTGGGATTTCACTCCTTTACAACAGGAACATGAATTACCTAAAATTATTGAAGACACCTATAATGAATTAGGAGAAGATAGTTTGGGAGCTAGAGCAACACAACCTCAACTCATGGGTGGTCCTGTTAACATCCCATTTCTTCCAAGAAGAAATGGTATATTAACAATAAAAAAACAGTATAGAGAAAATAGGTCACAATCCAGGGGCGGGTCTCCTCAACAGGAGTTCTCCGAAAAGAGGTACAACCTTAGGAACCGTGATAACATTAAAAAACCTGACAGTTATTAGGATACTGATATGCGTTCCTCTTGTTCCTTTAAAGGTTCACCAAGAAACTCAGAGAGAGAAGGACGGTCTGAATACGGACAAAAGAGTGTACAAAGTCCAGAGACATGCCACACACTTCAGATTATACTTCTAAAAAAGAAGAGAAGCCAAAATCAAAACCTCAATTTAAAAAGAAGAAAGTAGCAGGTCTTAAAGGTAGACATGCCCAGAAATCTGAGGACTCAACATCTGAACAGGGAATGGGCTCTGACAATGCTAGACATCAGAGCAGAAATAACATTAGCTCACCAGAACCTGATGGAATTTCTGGTGACAGCGGAGTTGAATGAGCATATCATGGTGGAAACACCTGATACACGGGTAAGTGTCCCGCATTGGTTACATAAGATAATACTCCAAATGGAGGGGGACAAACCCAAAAAAATTACATGTCTCTTTTGGGAGAACCTGACTTACGGCTATCACATCCTTTCAGCTGGAAAAGATTGGCAGTCAGAAATTCTCATGGATTGCCCAAAGGGAGAAACAGTGATTTTACCAGCCTTTTCCGAACTCGTTCCAATTTACTTAAAACATACATACACACAGGAGTGGGCGGTAGCCCTTGCTCCAGCACTTTGTCGTAACCATGTTGGGTGGGATACTGAGTCACCTCACTATACAATCCCAGTAAAAACTACTCCAACTCCACAGAGACAGTACCCAGTGAAACAAGAAGCAAAAAAACAAGTCAGGGAGTACTTGGATCAAATTGAATACCAAGGTGTAATTGAAACTTGCAGCTCTCCAATGAATAAGCCTTTGTTTCCAGTAATAAAACCCGAAAGTTCATACCGTCTAGTTTTTAGACTACAGACATCTGAACACATGCACTAAAACATTTGCAGTACAGAATGCACATAAGGGCCGCATTATTAAATAACATTGTTCAGAAAAAATACAAAACAACACTAGATAGCTCAATGGATTTTTGTGCCAAAATATAGTGCCTGAAAGCAGGTATTTAATCGCATTTTCCGCTCTAAGTGCCCAGCGTCAATTTTTTCGACTCCCCAAAGGGAATAGCCCAATGTTGTTCTCTGCTAGGGTAACAGAGTTACTTCAGAATGTGGATGAAGAGGCATTGTCCTATGTAGATGATATTTATCTGACGGATGATGATTTAAAGGCTCACTTGGCCAGGGTGAACAACATCATTTTGGGGCTCACCTCTAAGGGCTACAAATTTAACTTTAAAAAATCTAAAATAGCCCACCTCAATGTCCTAATTTTGAGATTTTAGTTATCAAGTGAAGGAAAAAGTCTGGCAGCCAACTTTTAAGAAAAGTGTGTGCTGCTCCAACCTCCTAAATCGCTGAAAAACTTACAATCCATATTGGGATTTTTAAATTTTGGCAGAACATACATTTTAGACTACAGAGCAAAAGTGAAACCATTCTACTAGTTAATAATCCTGATTTTTCAGTTCGAAAATGGACACAGGAACACGCTGATATCCTTCGTTCCCTACAAGCTGATATGATGGCTTAACAACACTTGCAGACACATATAAATTTCCTTAATCTGGTGATCCGTGTTATAGCGGGTCAATCTGGGTACACTTACCTAACCTTCAATGAAGGAGAAACGGTACCCATAGCATACAAATCACACTTGTACACAAACACTGAAATGAGTTTCGCTTCTATGAAAAAATCCTGACAGCAGTACAGACCGCTGTAGTAAGAGAAAGAACACTGGCTCAGGGGAAACAAATAATTCTCGTAACTCCAGTACCGGCCTTAGAGTCTGCTACAAAGGCAAGTGTTCCTAATGCTAAAGCCTTACATCCAAGATGGATACAATGGGCTAATTCTCCCACTGGAATGGATGTAACATGCAGATATGACCCTAGTCTAAAGACACAAGCATTCCTGCAATATGAACAATATCCTCTTCCAAATGAAATTATGCCTGTAGATCAGTATGAATACATTATTTAGACTTAAGGCTCTTCTCAGCCAGCCATAGGAAGTAAACAGCAATACAGCGCTGCATTTGCGATTGTAAAAGGTCGTATGCAGGATGGCAATTTCCATCCCAGCAGTACAAAGAATCAGTCTCTAGGAGACTGCATGGTGATGAATACAAGCCCCAGCTAGGCCCGCAAGAGACAAGGGTTCGCTCTTCTGTAACGAAATCTATAAGGAAGTTGGCACGGAAACTGCAAAGTACAAAAACAACGTTTATTAACCCTTAAGGGTGGTCCTACAATCCACACAACACTCTTCAGTATTGCAAGGAGTAGCACACAGAACTTGCGTACATTGTCCCCTTTTATACACAACAGAGGGGCTCATGAGTGGGTGGATACCACATGAAGTCGAAGAACATTACCATTTAGGGTCATTCTCGATACCAAATCAATACATGGGCGGAGCTAACACACTCCTTGGGCCCGCGAAAACACATGGTCAAGCAAAGCTAATTATAACAGATGTGGTCAAGTCTGGGCATGCGCCAGATGGACGAGAGAGAGCTATTTATAACTGTTGCTAGGCAGATTACAAGAGCAACTAACACAGAGGTCGGACTCTCCTCGTGGTGAGCACGTGGCAGCATGTCAATACAAAATGGAGTCCGGGCTTCGGCCAACATAATGAGGAAAACACGATTAGAGGGAAACACTAATGTTTTCAGTGAATGCTTAATCACATTCTGCCTTAATTTACAACAGACGACCCTTTCAGCATTTACTGAAGACATCCGGTTTCCAAGAATAATCATCGTATATGTCAATTATCATCATTCCTTTAACCTCTTTAGCTAGACCCTTCTGGCGGGCAACATCGGCAATAGCTTTCTTATCTGGAATGCAAAATGAAATGCATACGGAACAGCACAATGGTCCACATTGAATACACATACAGAGAAAGAACAGAATTGCTATAATAATGCAGAGACCAGTTAAGACCTTCCATCCCCAGGCAGTAACCAACGCCCAAAACCATCCAGAAAAGGACCAAGTGCCGTTTTCCGTGTGGATTTCATCTGCTATTTTATGCAGCTTATTAATGGCGTTATAAACGGATGGCGTATGATCAGGGATGAACACACAGCAGCTACTTCCAATAATTTTACAGGCTCCTCCTCGATCTGCTAGCATCACATCCAATACCATACGATTCTGCAATGCAACAATCCTGGTAATCTGTAATTCTTCCGTGAGATTCCCAAGAGCAGCAGCAGTCTGATTAGTCACAGCTTCTACCACTCTTGTTAATCTTCGGATCTTCCTACTATTCAGAGCGGCTCCAACGAAGAAAAACAGTCCTAAATTAAAATCAATATACTGTTGCAAGCTGGTATCTGTTTGATCCACCTCATTAATAGATAGAGTACGTTTATATCTATTTACAGTCACATTATTCAGCAATTTCAAATCCTTATGATATGACGCAGGTGCTAAGAATACAGGAGGTAATAGGAATGATACATAGCATACCCCAGACCACCCAGCCGGCAAACGGTAATAACCTTTATTTCCACATACGAAATAGGTATTATGGGATGCTAGGAAGGTGCTATTATTTAACCCATCAATGTTTAACACAGTTATACAATCACTGACACCGACAGGGATAAAACCCACACTCTGGACACACAGGTCCGCTTGGGCTTGTGCTACTTGGATTACAAATTTATCCTTCCCCACAGTGTCTCTGGTGTTCGTGAAGATATAGGGGATGGATTCATTGTCCGGTCGGTACTCTTCCCATTCCCAAATTGTCCCATTCGCTTGTGGATATCCATTCTTGTCCTGATGGCATTCTTTATTAAGTCTGAAAAGCAATCGTCCCACTGTCGGTTTTCGAGTGGCAAACAACAGAGTGTACCATGCTCTACAAGAGCCATTGTGAGAGAAAGGAAGGGGTATGAATGGCGTACCTCCTTTCTTCTGATGGGCTGGCATCATCCCACATATCCAACAGTTCGTAGCATTTGTAGCAACGTGGGTGTGATGCAGCATCTGAATGAAAGTGTTATTCAAATAGGATTGTCGATGCTTCAACTCTTGGTATGGCAATGTGTAAAAGTAGTGCTCCGCAGGCACTGGAGTCGTCAACACAAGTGTCTCTCGGGCAGGAGTTGCCTCCTCCACAAACCATGTGGTTATACCAATGATAGCTACTGTTAGCATGAACCCCAGTGCACAAAGAATTTTCTTCTTCTCCATGTCAAAGGAAACAATACCCTGGTATCTTCCTGAAACTAAAAAGTCTGTCAGAACTCTTCCCCTTGGGCAGCGGTTGATTTCTTCACCAGCGGGCCAAGACGGGTGTCGCTACACTAATGCAGGGCTGATCCCCCCCCCTTGCCTCATCGGCTCTCCGTTTCACTAACCCAAGGGCCGTTCTGACAGTATGTCCCGGTGCTAGAAACCTCACTTCCTTGGTCGCAGATGATATCGCCTTCCTCCAGAAATCGTGTGATCCGGAAAGAGCTCCTCAGTGTCGTTTGGCTCTGCAGCACAGCCTGTCTCTGCTGCTAAGATGTCTCGTTGATCGGTCAGCACGGCAGATTCCACCAATCCGGGCGGTACCTTTCGACAGTGCAAGGAATGGATCCAATTCTTCCTGTTCGAGACTCGCACTGCCGTCCTCGTTGCAAGAAGAACTTGCTCAGGTCCGACCCATCTCGGCTCCAAACTGTTCGTTCTGTCGAAAACCTTCAGCATGACATGATCCCCAGGCCGGAGACCATGTCCTTCGCCAGTAGACCGATCAGGGAGCGCCTCTCGGACCTGTTGATGAATAGAAACCAAGTTATCCGTTAACTGTGCCAGATAATCACTCATCATCACACAAGGTACATCATACACAGCCTTAGGTCTTGGTGGACCCCAAATATTCATTGGGCGTCCAAATACAATCTCATAGGGTGTAAGGCCGGTTCGGGAGTGTGGCACCGACCTAATTGACAATAACGCCAGTGGCAAAGCGTCTGGCCAAGTCAAAGACGTTGAAGCTTGAATTTTGGCGATCTTAAGCTTCAGTGTACCATTATATTTCTCGACTAGTCCTGCAGACTGAGGGTGGAACACGGCGTGGAACTTCTGGGTGATGCCTAGGCCCTTCAAGACATACTTTATAACATCTGCTACAAAGTGAGGGCCATTATCACTCCACAGAAGTCTACAGACGCCGTATCGGGGGAAAAACTCTTTCAGCAATAGCTTCGCTGTAGTCATTGCAGTATTGTCTTTCGCAGGGTACGCCTCGACCCATTTACTAAAGGCGCAAACCACTACTAGAACATACTTCAAATTGTTACAGCGCTCAAGCTGGATGTAATCCATCTGCAGAACCTCAAAGGGTGCAGTGGGTGTCGCAAATCCTCCTGCTGGAGTTCGCGTGCCTTTCCCTGGGTTATACTTCAGACAGATCATACAGGTCTGCACCACCCTCTTTGCCGTGCTAGCAATCTCTGGATGCTCCCAGACTTGGGTAAGCAATTTCACAATTGCGGAAGCTCCAACATGTGCTAGCCCATGTGCCATCTGGACCATAGGTTGTACAAAAGCCGTGGGTAATTTCCATCTATCCATCTGCTTATTTCTCCAGCAACCCTCGTCATCCAGTTCTCCTTCGCTAGCCCATTGTTCCCGCTCTCTGTCAGAAGCGGTCTTTTGTATTTCTCGCACTTCCTCCTTCGCATCATGCCATCTCTCCACCTGTGACTTCACTACATACATGGCAGTAGTACCGGGCTGCATCGCAGTCTCCCGTGCTACTCGATCCGCTAACGCATTCCCTTCTCCAACCTTATCAACTACTTTCCTATGGGCACTACACTTAACAATGGCAATTTTCTCTGGGTATGTCAATGCAGTTAAAAGATTGTGGACTAACTCCCCATGCATTATCTGCACCCCATGTGACGTTAGAAACCCTCTCTCCTTCCAGAGTAGGCCGAAATCGTGCGCTACTCCGAAGGCATAGCGGCTGTCTGTGTAAACATTCACACACAATCCTGTACTAAGCTCACACGCTCGTGTTAACGCTATCAGTTCCGCTGCTTGGGCTGATTTCTGTGGTATGCGTGCTGTCTCCACTATCGTCTGTAACGTGGTAATTGCATATGCTGCTGAAGTCGTACCATCTGGTAGCTTCAGGCATGATCCATCTACCCACAACTCTCCATCTACATCTGAAAAGGGCGTATCCTGGAGATCAATACGACCCTTTGTTTGTTCCTCAGTCACAAGAATACAATCATGCACTTTCTGTGCCTCAGGCTGTGTCTCGGGGTATGGCAACAATGTGGCCGGGTTTAATGTCACGCACCTTTTCAACGTAATGTGAGGAGCTAAAAGCGTCAACTCATATCCCGTTAAACGGGCACTGGTCAAATGCTGCGTCTTTGTTTGATTAAGCAGGGCATCAACAGCGTGGGGAACTAACACCAACAGTTTATGGGACAATACAATTCCTTCACTCTGTCGTATTGACACAGCTGTCGCCGCAACCGAGCGAAAACACCCCGGCAATGCTCGGGCGACAGGATCAAGTACAGCCGAAAAGTATGCACAAGGGCGCTGCTTATCACCATGCATCTGTACTAAAACTGATAATGCACATCCATCTTTCTCATGCACATACAACGAAAAGGGTTTTGCATAATCAGGGGTCCCTAACACTGGTGCTGAACAAAGGGCCTGTCGCAATTGCTGAAAAGCAGCATCACACTCATCTGACCAAGGGATTGGGATAGGCGTATCTTTTGTCAAGAGGGCTAGTAATGGCTTAGCCGTGTGTGAAAACCCCAGTATCCACTGTCTACAAAAAGAAACGAGGCCCAAAAATGCACGCACATCCTTCTGCGTGGATGGCCTCGGTGTGTCCAAGATTACTTGGATACGATCTGGTGTGAGTGCACGCCCCTCCTTAGACAAAAGGTGACCCAAATAAGTCACCTTTGGTCTACAGAATTGCAATTTCTTCCTAGAGACCTTGTGATTGTGGGAGGCTAAAAAGGAAAGTAGGGATAGCGTGCTTTTCTCGCACAACTCCAGGGTGTCAGCCGCCAACAAGATGTCATCGACATATTGAATGAGGGCGACCCCCTCGAGTAAAACAAAGGAATCCAACTGTCGCTTCAAAGCCTGACTATAGATACTAGGGCTTTCTGTGTAGCCCTGGGGAATTCTACAAAAACGATAAGATCTGTTGTTTAGTGTGAACCCAAAAAGAAATCGGCTATCAGGGTGAATGGGAATAGAAAAGAAGGCATTTTTCAAATCAATCACTGAGAACACGGTCGCCGTAGGCGGGACCAAGGTAAGCAACGTCGTGATATCGGAAACCACCGGGTACTGAGGTATCACGATCTTGTTTACCTCCCTCAAATCAATTATGAACCGATAGACCTTTGCATCCGTGTCCTTTTTCAGAATAGGGAGAATCGGACTGTTACAGATATTATAGGGAACTTCTTCCACTACTCCTACTGCGATCAAATCCTGCACAATCTGTATGAGAGCTTCCTCGCCCTCCTGGGAAATACGATACTGTGGGAGGCGTGGTAGCACCGCCCCCTCCTGGACACTAATGTGGACCGGAGGAATCACCATTTGCCCGACATCTGTGTCCGAAGTCGCCCATAAAGCTTGGGGGAGGGTAGCCAACAACGCATCCTCTGAGATCGTACACATCCGCCCAGATCGGGGGTAGTTGTCATTTAAAATCACCCTCACACCCTCAGGGGAACAACGAATTGTAGCCCTAAAGTACTTTAACATATCAAGGCCCATAATGTTATCCGGTGTGTACGGAGCAAGCAGAAACGGACAAGGCGCAGAAAAACAATCAACTTTAAACGCAAGGGGCTGTGAAAGAGGGCTTCGGGAGAGTGTACCGTCAAACCCTACCGATGTAACTATTGAGCCGGATGGGGGAGCCCCCGGAACCAAGTACCTAGACAATGCACTACGTGTCGCTCCTGTATCCACTAGGAACTGATCAGTAGAACCTAAAACCTCAGCCGATACATAAGGACCCGTCTGATCGACCGGCACCTCAACTGATTCGGACCCCCATCCTACGCATTCCTATGCATGCTGAGAATCATGATATCCCGAGTGATCGATGTCCGATACATGATACTGATGCTGGCGATCGAAAACGTTTGAGCTATCTCGGTGCTGCCCAGCAGTGTCGAAACGGACATTATCGTTAGAATTCCCTCTAAAGTTCGAGAAGCCCCCTCTACCTCTCTGGCCACCCGGAGTGTGCCCCTGCCGCGAAGCACGCAATGCTGGGCACTCCCTGGCCCAATGGCCCAACTGCTTACAGTACGCACATTGGTTCTTATTCAAATCAGATCGGCCCGAAGGGGGACCATAAGATCCGCCCCTTCCCCTATTATTATTACCCCGGCGGGGCGGGCCATATACTTGTGCTAACATCACTTTGGTTTTGAGATCTTTCGATTTCTTCTCCTCCTGGCCCTTCGCCTCGTGCTCCTGACGCTCATAATACTGAGCGATGGTCAGAAGGGCCGTCGGTGTCGCGGAGGACCAAGAACTCTCACTCGCTTTTAACCGGGCCGCAACTGCCGGCAGCAGATTGGCCACATATTTGTCCGCGAAAAGGTGGCGGCCTGTGTCGTCGGTAAGCGACTGGCCACTAAAGTCATGGAACGTTTCTTCGAAGCGCGTGAAGAAATCTGCAACTGACTCATCAACTTTCTGCTTACATGCCGCTAACATATTCCAGTCAATCTTTTTAGGGGGGATTATTGTTTTCAATTTAGCCACAATAGCAGCAGGGAGATCTAGAATATTCTGGGGTGGTTTCTGTGCGGGCTTCCGTTCCCTATCCTCATCCTCAAGCTCAGACCACCGGGCCTTAAAAGCAACTGCATCATCCACCTTTCGGACAGACCGCCACGTGTCCGGTGGTAGAATAAGGCCAAAGAACAGATCTATATCCGCTAAGGTCATAATGCAAGAATTCAAGGCCCCCTCGACTTCTTCATAGAAGGCCGCTGGATTCTTGCGGGGGTCAGGCAATGCATTCTTTAACGCCATAACATCGGCCCTATGCCAAGGAGTATAAACCCAATTATACACAAAATATCCCCTAGCATCGGCGGAGTTAATGTCCGAGCTAGTCCCTGCTCCTTTCGGAGGGACATACAAAGGTGCCGCCTCTCGCATCGGTTTAGCATGCACTACATTATCCTTATCTGACTGGGAGGTGGATGGGTGGCCCCCTGCCGCAACTGAATCCGACCGCTTCTCCTCCTCCGCTCGTTGGCGTGCTTTCTCTCGAAGGGCCAGCACCTCGTCCCGTAAGGCGAACAGCCGCCGAGCCGCCTCAGGAGCCTTAGAGGGAGAAAAAGCACCGTTACGTATTGCTCTGGCATCCGAAGACACTTCGTCAGGCTCAAAAACATGAGAATATTTTCGGAAAGCATTAATCACTTCATCCGCGAAATGACCCAGAAAATACACTTTATCTCTCTCCTGCCATGGCCCCCAAATTTGAAATAATTCCTCCATGGATACCTTGCCTTTAAGCGCACGGAAGGAAATTTGCCGAAGCTCAGCCATTTGCTCGGCCGGCAGCATGGACCGTGTGTCTACCTTACCCAAAGCCGGGTCAGAATCTTGCGGCCGTGGAGCAGATGCGCCAACATAAGGGGGCGGAGAGCGATCTAGTAAATAAAAATCGTCATCAGAATTATTAAGGACAGGATAAAGCGGCTGACGAACAACATATTGACCCGAAACTTGTAGCCTACGCTCTTTCTCTTGTCTGTCCGTTTGCTCTTTGTCCTCCCGATGCTTCGCTTCCTGCGCTCGCATATGATCATTCTTCCATTGTTCTTTATCAAACAGCGCTTTCTCACGTTTCTCTCGCTCACGCACTTCCTTCACCCATAATCGCACACACTCAAACATATCCTGACGAGCACGTCGCTTACACATACACTGTTCCACATACTCAATCTTACGTATATCAAACGATCCATACAAAGGCCATCGCAACTCAGGATCCTTCCTAGTATATTTCCTCCATAACGTGCTGTACATTATGGAAGAAAGACCATGCTTCACGTACATATCCCTATTAGGAGTCCCCTCTGGGGGAGCTGGAGCAGATTCCTCGAGGTTCAACCGGTTATCCAAACAGCAGCACCACTTACGGAGTGCGCTAAAAGCAGGCATGCTAGGAATAATGCAAAATATGCAGTATTATCAAGAAAAATGGCACTTAATCGTTGCGCCGTTCCAAGTTTACACAGCTCCGGAGAAATTTCTCCACATTACCTGCCTATATGTGTTGCAACGCATATATTTTCACAAAGACAAATTCAAAATATGACTAGTCACCATCAATCAAACTCAAATAGCCAGACCAGGCTTCAAAACTCGGAGCAAGTACCGTACAACGGTTCTTACCAATCAAGAGTCCAGGTTCCAACTGCCAAGCTCCACAATCGCCCAAACGGCTCTCACGGCAGGACCGACAGAAGAGGTCTCAGTCGATGACCGGCGCCACCCAGATGGTCAGCTCGGAAGGGAAGGAAGAAAAACCTCGGGATGCCAGGGCTAAGACGCCGCTGGCAGTGATCACGTCCCCGGCCAAACTCCTCACCTTCGTCGCGACCAGTCCTTCGAGCATCCGAGTCGCCGATGAGCCCCACGTGACGGGCGCCAATTGATGAATACAAGCCCCAGCTAGGCCCGCAAGAGACAAGGGTTCGCTCTTCTGTAACGAAATCTATAAGGAAGTTGGCACGGAAACTGCAAAGTACAAAAACAACGTTTATTAACCCTTAAGGGTGGTCCTACAATCCACACAACACTCTTCAGTATTGCAAGGAGTAGCACACAGAACTTGCGTACATTGTCCCCTTTTATACACAACAGAGGGGCTCATGAGTGGGTGGATACCACATGAAGTCGAAGAACATTACCATTTAGGGTCATTCTCGATACCAAATCAATACATGGGCGGAGCTAACACACTCCTTGGGCCCGCAAACACACATGGTCAAGCAAAGCTAATTATAACAGATGTGGTCAAGTCTGGGCATGCGCCAGATGGACGAGAGAGAGCTATTTATAACTGTTGCTAGGCAGATTACAAGAGCAACTAACACAGAGGTCGGACTCTCCTCGTGGTGAGCACGTGGCAGCATGTCAATACAAAATGGAGTCCGGGCTTCGGCCAACATAATGAGGAAAACACGATTAGAGGGAAACACTAATGTTTTCAGTGAATGCTTAATCACATTCTGCCTTAATTTACAACAATGGGACAGCTAGCAGAAGTAAAAGCTCTATTACTGGCATTAATAAATACGTATCAAGAATTACCCACACTGATCGTGTGCGATTCTTTTCATTGTGCCCAGTCATACAATGAGTATCTTCACTACTGGGTCAAAATGGGTTTAACGACTCAAAAGGTGGCACAATTAAGCATAAAATACTTTTGGAACAGTTAGCTGAGTTGCAAAATGAATTACCAAGAGTTTACTTGATACACATGCTGAGTCATCAAAGTGATGACATTCACGTTGAAGGGAATTCATTGGCTGATGAAGTCGCAAAGGGGGCAGTGAGTACTGCTTCCGTAGCTGCAATCACTTGTTCAAAAACTAGAATAGACGGACAGATAATGGTAGCTGTCATTGCTTCACGCAAAAATAGCACAGCCTTTCCGAAAGGTTTTCCACTCAAGTACTCCTACAAGTTAGATGCAAATAACATTCCGTATGCTCAAATTCCAGGAGTGGGGGATAGATAGGCTGTCCGGATTTAGGTTTAAACCTATAATAACTGATAAAACCCCACTGAAAGCGAAATAGCCCTCACCAGTGAAAACATATAAACACTGAAGAAACACCTGCACAACCGCAAACTAAATGTGATTCAAAGAAAGGAAAAATAAAGTAATTTTGTTTCTTCCTGATTTGGTCAATACAATGTAACTTTTTTAAACAAGCTAGCAGTAAGAAGGTCTGGGCTAACATTATTCTGCTTGAGTTTGGTTTTTTAGGGATGCCACTAAAATATTGTTTCTTCTTTCTATTTTTTTTCCAGTTTTGTGGTCTTTGGTCTAAAGATGCAGGCTTTAGAAGCCAGTTGTATGTCTTGTTTAATTATTTTAACTGTAGAGAATCAGTAAATATCAAAATCATATTTGATATTTTGGCTATGTTTGATTCTTTCACTGATAGGTAAAATGGCTGGCTTCATAAGAATCTTTCATGATATGTGTCATCACATTTACCCACAGAGAATGGGTAAAACCCCTTAATACATCAGCCCCCAGTTTCTAGTGAGTCAGTATTAATAGCAGGTGAATTGCCAACAACTCATGCTTTAAACATTCAATGCAAGGGATAGTGACAAGTATGTGTGGAAAGAGCGCTATCACCAAGCATCTGGGATAGTGGTGAAAGCATGACACCAGACTTTTGGAAAATATGGAACGCAGTGTCACTTTGAATGTTCTTCAAAAAAGGTTCTTTCTAAGTTCAACAAAGGTTGGAGTGATAGTTTTTGTATTTTCAGTGATTCAGCTACGTATATGAAAAAGTTGTGTGATGACCTGTCAAAATTGATACCCGAGCTGAAGTGCTTCCCTGCAAGAGATCCATGCCACTTATTAGATGGTATGCTGAAGGCATCTTTACAATCTTCAGAGTTAATGAGGAATGCTATTGCCTTTTTAGTCCATTCTGGTGCACTGTTTCTTATGCACATGAACTAAAACGCAAATATTTATAATTTTTTGCTTTGCTTGGCATCTAAGAAAAAGTCATCCCAACTAGGCCTGGGCTAAATTTCCGTTCCGCTCACGGAAATTGCGATAATTTGACATTTTCGCGTTCTGCGGAGAGCACGAAAATGTAAAAATTTCTGCATTCCGCAGCTTAGCGATAATTTGTTTCTTGCTCGCGCTGTAAAATAATACATTCTCGCGCACGCGCGATCGCCTTACCTGAATCCCCGCGTTCGCCGACAAGTTTTCCCCATCCGGTCGCGTTCTCCACGAGATGTTGGATTGTTGGTAGCCATTTGCGCTGTCTCGCGACAGTTCGCGCCCGCAGTAATGTCATTGGTCGCGCGATCACGTCTTTCTGCTCGCAATCATGCACCGCGTGAAGAGTGAAAACAAGATGGCCGCGCCCGCGAGCAACCGCATGGGTAAGTTGGCGAGCCGCGACCACGCAGAAAATACCCCGAAAAGGCAAGAAAAAAATGTCCGCATCTTCGCGATATTTCCGACTGTTTGCGGAGATTTTTAACATTTTCGCGATAATTTGCGAAAGTCACTCTTGCAAATTCCGCCCACCCCTAATCCCAACTGTGTCCCTTAGCTGATGGTTCTCAGTCCAAGGGGCTATGAATGCTATATTATCCATGTGGCAACCATTTATAGAATTAATTATTTGCTGAGTGATGAAGCCAAAGGCAAGAAATGTGAGGAACTTTGGTCACAAATTGATTATGATGTGAAAAAAAGTACACTCTACTGCATTCTTAAATTTTTACAGGAAAACATAACTGCTATAGTGGACATAATTAAAAACTAGAGTCTGAAAACACCCTTGTCTGCCAAGTGTTCAGCATAATTGGTGTAGATGTGAAACATCTTCTTGAGAGTAGGCTGGGCAACACCTTTAGTGACTTTGGCGCTGCAACATGTTCCATGTTAGAGTGCTTGCCACTTGGTAAGCAAAGCAATGGTGAAGAGCAATTCAGGAACTTTTATTTTACAATGTATGAGAAATTACTTGCAAAGATGCATAGTAATGTACCTTCCTCACCACTTGCATTTGAAGTCAATGAAACCTCTCTGTGATACTCTATTATAGATCCCTTCCATAAAGGGGACTTTCCTTGATAGTTTCAAAAGTGCCGCTTCATTTTTGATCGCTTCAATAACTCTGAGGGCATAAGCGCCCAGCTCAGCGCAAATGTTGCAGAACCTGCCCTGAGAAACGCAATCTTTAAGTGAAGCAGTATTGGCACGGAAAGCTATGTCAGGGGCCAGAGTTAACAAATTGTGTACTGGCTGTTTTGGCGTTGCCCATCTTAAGTGCCAATGTTGAGAGGGACTTTTCACAGACGTTTACATTGGAAGGAAAGAGTAGGCGCACATGACCAAAGACAGAAGTATTGTGTTGTGTACTACAATAAGTTTAATTTGCAAAAATATATTTGGACCTCATATACACTATACTCACACTGTCTATATACCATGCGCTATTAGTGCAGAAAGCAAGCAATAATAAAAGCAAAAAGTTCTATAAACACTGGAAAAACACTGTTTCTGTTGTTTTTAATGGCACGAAAATGTGAAACCACTGATAACCACTGTTTTTTTAAGGTATTGAAATCACTTGAAAACACTGAAAAAACACCACCAGAATTTACCAAAAATGGAAACTGAAAACAGGAAAGCCTAGGGATAGAGTAATACCAAACATGGATAGCAGATTAGGCTTAATACTAGATGCACACAAGGGTCTAGGTTCTGCACAAGCAGGGATTACCACACTGGTTGCTTTATTGAAACAATGTTATTGGTGGTCAGGTTTAACTAAACAAATGAAGAATTTTGTCTTAAAATGCGTTATCTATCGAAGATGAAGGGATCCACCGTGGTGTGTCCAGCGCATGACACCTTTACTAATATCAGACAGACCACTCGCTTGTGTCTATTTGGACCACTGTGCCCCCTACAATCAGATGGGGCTTACAAGTATATCTTTGTGGCAGTGGATTCATACTTTAGATTCCTATGGGTATGGCCCGAGCACATGGCTGACTCTCAAACTGTTATAAAAGAGTTGGGAGTCTTTACAGAGACATACGCAGTTGGTTCATTACATTCTGACCATGGCCTCGTGTTTAGCTCTAGGGCTTACAAGGGAGCCATGAATGGTTTGGGTGTATCAATGCCGTACTCCTCTCTGTACCATCCCGGGGAAATTCAGTCGTCGAGAGGTTAATCCGAGACTTAAAGCAATCTTTAACAGCAACAATATCAGATTTGGATGGTAGTTGGGTCAATCACTTATACGGGGTCCAAAGAGCCCTTAATAACATGCCAAGAAGTTCTCTAGGGGGTTTCACTCCTTACAAGGTGCCCTCTGGGACGAGAATGTGGGTGCCTGATCTCAATTGAGAAAGCACAGTGGCGTATGAAAAACCATTTGATATCAATACATTTTTGGCTATTACACAGGATCTGAATGAATCCCGGGCACTACTAAGTAATGTGAAAGTAAAACGCACCGCCACCAGGGAAGTCAAATCAGTCACGGCAAGACCTGTTTGGATCGGAAAAGTCGGGGATCTAGTCAGAGAAAAGATAAAGGACAAGAAAGAATTTGGGCCATCTTACAGAAAGCCTGTACCTGTCCTAGCCGTTGAAGGAACAAGAACAGTACTTCTTACGCCTCCTGCCGAAAAAAAAGAAAAGAGATTAGTCTCCATTGATCTGATCAAACCACACTATGTAGCCGATACTGAATACTAAGCCTCGTGGACTCCTGGCTAGCCCACGCTCTCCTCTCACTACCATACAGGAAGTTCAGACAGAAAGACTCAAAACATTTGAAAAGTCAACAATACAAAATGATGGAATTTCCAACAATGAAATGGAACTCGTTCCTCTTGAAACAGAACTTCAAAACACAAATGAAAGACAAATATCAATTTGGCCTAACATGTCTACATCAATATGCCTCTACAAGAGACGCCTGCCAGTTCACCACAACTTGCTGGGCTACTAAAGATAGATCAAACTGCATCTGGCTACTTCATCTATTTTGATACCTTCTTTCTTGATCCCACTGAGACAATGCCACCTCCAGTTTCTTATAAGCAGCAAATTTATGAATTCTACACTTTTTAAAAAAAGACTTACTTAGTATCACCTTGGCTCCAGCTCTGGATCATAACTGGAATATTGTTTTTTCTGCTCTGGATTGGCCTAGAGACTGTTTTTTGCTTACTCATAAATGGAAAATTTCTCCCAGAATGCTCTGCAGTATCAAATGTGAACTTGGTTCTGAAACCTCATACATCATCTCATCGTGAACAAAGAGACCTGTTTTTCATGAATATTACAGCTGTTCCAATTTCTGATGGTATAGTTTGGAACACAGTTGATTATGATGTATTTGGCCACACTGAACTTTTGAAAATACCACATTTATCTAAAATTTCCATGAATTATATCATTACCTCCAGTACATTTTCTGATGATTAGGTTTTTGAAACTGTAAATAACATGTTGTCTTATTTAGGACAATCCGCTGCATTTTCAATGTTAGAAGGCACATCAGACTATAACACTATGTTCTGTTACCATCATTATGGTCATCACTTTTTACATAAATCCAATATCCCACGAAATGTTTTCACATATCACGAATGGGAACATTGCCAGACACCACCAAAAGGTAGTTCGAAAAGGGGTTTAACATGTCTGACCCGACCTCATATTACTAAAGGTTGCACCTACACCTGCACAGAAAAATATGCTGACTAGCACCGAACAGATTTATTCTGCATATTCTATTTCTCAATTGTCTGAACAGGGATCCGACTTATGGAAGGACACTGTAGACATAACATCAATCTGGGGTTTTAAGGAATGGCAAATTCAGGGAACAGAAGCACTATTTAGAGCATGCCTCATTCCACAGTAGATAATATTTCTGAATGACACTGTGCAACAGACTTCCTGTCTTGGACTATCCAAGAACAAGGATTTAAACACACCTCAGATTCCCACACCTTCACACATCAATTTTACATCACATGGAGGGGATACAATAGATGACATCATGCAGTACAATACATCATACCCCAACTGGAAGGGATGGTTACTTTAGCCCACAGACACAAACAAATGTCAATCAAAATTCATGGGTAAAACCGAAGGGTTTAGTATCCATAGGCCGGACCAACACTATGTACACATCGAGGGGTGGTGAAATCATACAGTGTTGGGAAGTTGTGCCTCAATTGGCTAAAAACCTTGACACTCTCCCAGGTGAAACAGCACTTATCCTTACTCTCAGATGAGATGGATCTAAGGGATTTTTTATTAGGTCCCCGAAAGCCACGTCAGAAAAGTTTCTTATACACTGTCTATAATGAAATCTGGAAAATCTCTCAACGAGAAGCTGTGGGGAGACTTTGTGAAATAGATAGAATTAACCTAGAAAAGGCGTTAGCTGAAGTTGGCAATGGTATGACTACATTAACATTCAGGATCTATTCACTGGGCATCATTGTATCTTCTACTATTGATATATTAGAAGAGGATTTGTCCATACTACAGCACAGACAATCCCAGTTACTTTCTATTGTGGTATTCAGCTGGAAGCTGCAATCATTGCTCACTGGTTATGTGTCTTGGAGATTTATCAACAGTACGTCCCTATTTTTTGTATACAATTTAACTGAGAACCAGATAATAATGGCACCAGGGGGAGCAAAATATACAATTCTTCTTATTAAAAAATGGGACCAAGTTACCTTTTACTGTGGCATGGTCACCATCCACAGAATGGTTAATCCATTGCCATATAACACTACCAGTCACAACCTTCGAGTTTCAGTATTGCCGTGAACAACAACAGGTGGTCAGATATGAAGCAATGGGTAGGGAATTCATCAAGGAATCTTGGGAATTACCTTACAGATTTTGATGTAGAAATGGGGACATGGAAGTGTTCCTTAGCCGTACCAACTGTAAAATTCCTTAAGTGGATCTCCATGCCGGGATTTCATGCTTCACAGGGCCTGTAATGGTTCAGTTGATAACTTATCCTGTCACTTAAAAGGGTCCCCAGCTCCTGTGATTAATCCGGTGTTCAAGTTGCTTTCAAACAGTAGTTACTTGATGCTGAATGATCAAGGTTGTTGTGAGATGCTCCCGGGCATCACATATCTTGTCATTGTAAGAGCCAGGGTTACTTGCTGTATGCAAGTATTGTTTCCACAAACTCATATAGTCAGGGAGGTGCCATTATATTATATTATATCGTTGAATGTTTCCTTTATATGGCTTGATAATCTGTGCCAAATGAAAGCCATGCTTTTACAGAAAACCGTGCCCTTAACCTCCTCCCGAGTAACATATGCTCTCCAGGTTGCAAGGTCTTCAGCTGAGATACAGGAACTAGTATGGACAAACTGCCCTTTCCATTTCACAGAAATGGTACAACATATCTTTAACGTGTCTGATACAACTGGTATAGCACACCTATTTAAGACCATAGGTTCTGGACTGTTAAGCACCTTCCAGACAATCCTCAGAGTTATTCCCAACTTCATACACTCTGTATTCGGAAGCATTTTTGGAGGGCTTCCGCTGATCCTGTTCCTAATAGCAGGTATCATGGTTGTCATTTTTCTGCTACACAATGGACATCCCAGTCAACATGAATTTGGGAAAAATGCTCTTGGAGCACCGATACTGTGATCGCATGTTACTCCATCTGGGCACACCTCGCCTTTGCGAACAAAGTGAATCTCATTTAGACCAGTCTGAATAAACTGTATTCGGCCTGTTCTCCGATGCCTGTTCTGCGGACAAGAATTTGTGTTGCACCTCTGTCTAACACTTCCATCAATTACGCCACCGGACGTTGATGCTTTACTGGACCCGATAACGGCCCATGTTCTGCAGTATCCTCAGTGTATTCTAATGTTGATGTCTGCATTCTTAGAGCCACAACATGATGCTTCAGCTCCTGCTGGAATGGATACCAGCTCCTCAACAAATACTCAGGCCTTGTATGGCACACAGGCTTCTCCAGCATCTGCTGTGGATAATGCAGAAGAACATCTGTGCTCAAATGACCTGATCTGCGAGGTGTTGCAAGGATCGTTATCTGCGATGGCAAGCAATAGTGATGTTGCGTCTCCAAGCCAGGACACATAAATATTTGGATCATCGTGTGCTGGGAAAAATTCGGCCTTTTTCTAAACAACCAAATTTGGAATTTTAAACAAGAGACACTTTCTGCTAAACTGCATGGCTCTCAGTCACTCATTGTTCAAACTATATATATGAACATATTTAGTATAGACTTCTATCACATGCAATATGTTTTTAAGAATTCTTTAGAATTTTACATTTTTAAGTACTATTTTTATAGGCTTATTAGTCGTTTGCGTACAACACCTAGCTGTACGTTAGAATTTTCAATATGTCGTCCAGTCGGATGAGGAGTGGGTGTTATGTTCCATATTGGTACCCCAATATAGACTTAGGTAGTCACCTAACCTTTCACCTTTATTCTCCCTACATTACATAATGGTTCTTGGGACTGACCTTTTACCTAGTTACGGTACTACTTACAAGATGTGGGGCCCGATTCAGAGAACAAACTTAAGACTAAATCCTAAACTTACTACCATTCTGGTATTCACAGAATGCACCAACTACTACTGCTATTCAGAGAGTGAACTTACTACTTTTGCTATTCACAGAATGAACTTAGAACTTTTGCTATTGACAGAATCCACTTACGACCACTAAACTTACGTCCGCACTCGGGCCGGAATTTCAGGCTCCGGAGCGGACTTTCCGGGTCCGGAACCGACTTTCCGGGTCCGGAGCGGAATGCCCGCCACCGGAGCAGAATGCCCGCATGCGGAGCGGGAAGTCCGCTTTATGGCCGGAAAATCCGCTCACGGGCCGGAAAGACTGCATGCGGGCCGGAAAGTTCGCTCACGGACCGGAACTTCCGATTTGGGCAAGACTACATTAACTGTGGCCATTGATCATTTGGGACAAGGGTAAACACCTGTACAAGTCCCTACCATTCCCCATCGTGCATCAGCTGACACACTCCAGCCAATCCTAGGTCGGCAGCACGTATAACTGCAGAGCAGACACACACACAAACCCTTACAACATGTCACTGAATGTGTTTGTTGCACTGCCCCTTGCCATGCGGCAAAACCACTTGAGGAGGAGGAGGAGGAGAGCAGAGAGGATCTTCAGGCAGAGGATCAACCTATTTGGACTTTCCAGCCAAGATGTAAGGGCCAGGTACCGTTTCCCTCCAGAAGTCATCTTGGATATGGTATGTGAGTGGGAGCAGGAACTTGACTCTGTGACCTGCTGCTCACATGCAATCCCAGCATATCTCAAGATCCTCTCTGCGCTCCATTTCTTTGCCACTGGCTCTTTCCAAAGGGTCTCCAGTGACCATGTGGGCATATCCCAGGCGAGCCAGTCGCGGTGCCTGCATCAGGTACTGAGATGCATCACTGCAAGATCCCACAACCACATACAAATGCCACGTACACTGGCCCTGAGACAAAGGGCAGCACGAGATTTCTATCTCATTGCACAATTCCCACGTGTGCTGGGTGCAATTGATTGTACCCATGTGACCCTTCAGCCACCCCGCCACATTGCACACATCTTCTGCAACAGACACCGATGGCACTCCATCAACGTGCAAGCTGTCTGTGATGCCAGGGGGAGGTTCATCAATGTGCATGCGGTGTTCCCAGGCAGTATCCATGACAGCTTCATATTCCGCATGTCACCTCTTGCCCGGTGGATGGCAGCGGGAGAATTTGACAACATGTGGCTACTGGGTAAGTACCAAGCGTTAGGAATGAGGGAAATGTGTTTTGCAAATGTATGAATGCCCCCCAACATAAACCGTTGTACAATAAGAATCAGAAAGCTACATACATGGCCCAACAGATACTGCAAGTAATACAGTACAGATCATGTCCTGTGCAAGTCAAAGAGGGAAATGTAACAAACTGTCCTTTGCCCTCTCCTCAGGTGACGCTGGGTATGCACTCACCCCACATCTTCTCACCCCTTACAGGCGTGCAAACACTGTACCACAGCGTAGGTACAATCGGGCACACATACGGACTCGAGCCATCATAGAGCGCACTTTTGGTCTGTTGAAGTCGCGATTCAGATGTCTCGACCGTACAGGGGGGGTGCTGCAGTACTCCCCAGGAGTCGTGTGCAAGATCCTATTAGCCTGTTGTGTCTTGCACAACATTGCCTTAGCGCATGGCTGACACATACCGCTGGAACCTCGGCTAGCTCTGAGTCTGGGAAACCGGGCCATGGCACATAACCGAGGTCAGGGCATGCAAGTCCGTGAGCAGCTCGTTGCCACATTTTTCACATGAGCAACCTGTAGTGGAATGGACTAAGGGCCTCATGTAGGTAGCATACCAGTTACCACTTCTAAAATACCGAACGATACCGAATCGGTATTTTAGAAGTGGTAACTCGTATGTAGGTAATGAGTCGGTATTTTTTACCGATTCGTTACAATTCGGTAATTACCGAATCGGTATTTACCGATTCGGTAATGAGGCATACCTTCCCATTGATGGGAAGGTATGCCTCATTACCGAATCGGTAAATACCGATTCGGTAATATGGTGAACACATGCAAGGGTGGCAGGGTGTCACATTGACACCCTGTTGCACCCCTGATTCGGCCATGTGTACACATGTGGCACACATACATGCCCTAAGGGCATGTATGTATGCCACATTGCACACTGCTACGCGCGTAAAAATGCATAAACACATACATTGGTTATTTACCACCAACTATAAGTTGGTGGTAAATACCGACTCTTAAACACACCCACACACTCCCCCTACATCTCGATTTTGGTTTCGGAATTTACCGAATCGGTAAAATTACCGATTCGGAAAAGTTACCGATTCGGTAACATTACCGATTCGGTATTATTACCGAATCGGTAATTTTACCGATTCGGTAAATTCCGAAACCAATAATTGTCCCCCTACATACCAATAGCCAAAATACCGGTCGGTAACGGTATTATTACCGAAAATCGGCCGTTACCGACCGGTATTTGGCTACCTACATGAGGCCCTAAATGTGGATTGCTGTCTGTTGCCAATGATGAAACTTGGATATACACGACTGTGTCAATAAATTCCTTCCTGAGACAACTTTGCAAGCCACACTAACTGCATGTTCATCACAGCTGGTGACAGTAGTCAAAAGGTTGAGCGTGCTGCAGCTCATGTGCCCATGTCAGCGATCAGTGTAGTGGATGTCCCGAAAGAATCTATTGACGCTGATGGAAAATGATACATGTACTGGGAGACACAGCCGGACCTCATGAGGATGGGTCACTGAATCAGAAAAGGCCATAACCATAGCATTGGCGGGCCTGTGCCATCAACAGATGTGACTCACCCCCAAAAGATGCGCCTACGACGTGAGTGATGTCATGGGTGAATCAGACACCATGGGGCAGATGAATACGCCCCATGCACCACTTTTGCGCCCCCGTTGCGTTACTTAAGTGACGCAGCGGCGGCGCTGACCCAGCGCCATGCTTCTTGCTATTTACAACGTGACGCATCTAGGGAGATGCGTCACGTTGTCAAGCTTGCGCCACATGTGGGCGTACCTGCACAGGGGGGGGGCCTTCTGGCACAGGAATGCCTCCGAAAAGTGGCTGATTGAAATCCACAAGATTTCACTCAGACACATTTTAGGCCATGCTGCGTCAAAGCCCTGCGCCTGCTTGAAGCTGGCTTAAGGATTGACGCAGCAAGTCAGGGATAGGGGCACCCCGAGCCGTGCTGGAGCTGTGTGGCGGTGGAGACGCAACTCCAGCAATGCGCCAACGCCGCCAACCTTACACCGGCCAGATGCGTCACGCATCTGCTTGTCCTTGCGCCATGATGCACGGCATTGTGAATGCGGCCCTTCTGCGGTGGTGCAAGGAAAAACTTGCGTGACGCATCTCCCATGGCGCATCCCTGCTGATCTGCAGGGATGTGCAAGGGAACATAAATCTGCCCCCATGTGTCTGTGATATATCCACACTTCTCCACCCCAATGTTACGTAACACATCACACAACTCTGCTACTGAGCACCCAATATGGACTACATGTACCATGATGCAAAGCATGAGAAAGTGAAACAGGGGTTTCATGTTGTGTCAGCCTCCCCGCCCATTAGTGCAGAAATGTCTTTAAATGGTCTCTTCCCCCTCTTGTTACATTTTAATAATTCACACATGCACTGGCTTTTCTTTTTTATCCACAACAGAACAGCAGGATGGCAGTAGATTACATTCATGATTGTGGATGGATATGGTTGAATACAAAATGGCTGCCAACTATTTCCTGTGATGTATTTCCTGCCTCCCACTCCCTGTCAAACATATCCTGTATTAAAAAATCAGTTCCGGGTCATTTTCGGAGTTTACGGCACAAAAGCGGAAGTCCCGATCACGGAGAGTACGGCGCGTGCGCGGACCCTCCGCTCCGGAATCGGAAACTGCGCTCGCGGGCCGTAAACTCCGAAAATGACCCGGAACACATTATTTCATTCAGGAAATGTTTTACAGGAAGTTGGAGGCAGGAAATACATCACAGGAAATAGTTGGCAGCCATTTTGTGTTCATTCTGAGTCATCCTCACTCACAGATCAGATCCTCTGACAGCCTGCTGCTCCCATCATACTTATTATCCCCATAATGGCTGAGGGTTATGAAGAGAAGGCACCCCCTTTCACTGAAAGTGAGTTAGACATCTTGGCTGAGGGGGTGCTGGGCAAATATCCTCAGCTATATGGGGACCCTGAACACCAGCTGAGCAATGCAGCCCGGGCCAGGCTGTGGGCCAACATCGGGGAGCGCTGCAGTGCAGTGGGAGTCCACACCAGGAGTGCGAGGGCATGCCGCAAGCGCTGGGAGGACCTGAAACGGTGGTCCCGGCACAAGGCTGAGGAGATGGTGGGCCAGTCCTCCCAGCACCATGTGCATCGTCCTCGCCTATCCCCACTGTACAGGAGGGTCCTGCGAGCAGCTTGGCCGACCCTCCATGCTCAGCTGGAGGAGCATGAGCAGCAGGGACATGGTAAGTGCATCATATGCTAAATGTGTCTGGGAGTATGATGTGAGTGAAACAGTGCTGTACCATTGTGTGTCCGATGCTTCCATTCACTGATTCTGTGTCCATGCAGCAGTCACCAAGCATAAAAAGGCACACTGTGGCATATGGACTGTACAGGGCAGAGTGCATTTTGGGATTTGTAGTTTCGTCATGACAACTGGCTAAATGAATCTGATAGCTAGGGGTATACCCAACTATTACACCATCCATTATCTGGCTAAAGTGAACACAATATATGAAGAAACGTGGTATGGAGGAAAAGATATAACTATATTTGTGAACAAGGACACATTTCATGATCCTTTCACATGTGATTGAATTCACTTCTCATTATCTTTGTATTTGTGCTGAGCATATACAAAAACATATATTTACAAAACATAACCTCTGCACATATGACACAAGTACGCTACTGTCCTAAACATTAATTATCAATTGTGGCTCCCCCCTTCAATAGTGTGGACAACCCCAGAGGGCATATACATTGCATGAGAAGTATCAATGTCCCCATAAATTCTAAGGCAATGCAATGCTAAGGCTACGCGAGTTTGTTCAGGAGAGCACTATCTGCAGCATACGCTGCAGATAGTGCTCTCCTGAACAAACTCGCGTAGCGAGAGTTAGCACCGATAGATGCGGAAGAGCTATCAAGGAGAGGCTAGAGAAGCAAGCGTGTAATCACGACGGAAGAAATCTTGACTTTAGAACACGAACAGGGGGCCCAGCTGACTTTTCAATATAGAGATGGAATAGGGCGTGGATCCCCTGCGTCCCACTCCTGGCTATTGTACAGTACTTACGCTTGGTATGCTGAGTAGAGGGACCAGCCTAAGATTGCTGTGGTTATCCTTGTCCTGAAGAGGCCAAAAGGAATTGATTGGCTGAAACGCGCCCGCGTCGACATTTTGGTTTTACAGAGGGACCCATAAGAATTTGATTGTGTTGGGATTCAACAACCTTGCATTGCCTTAGAATTTATGGGGACATTGATACTTCTCATGCAATGTATATGCCCTCTGGGGTTGTCCACACTATTGAAGGGGGGAGCCACAATTGATAATTAATGTTTAGGACAGTAGCGTCGTTTTGTTATATGTACAGAGGTTTGGTTTTGTAAATATATGTTTTTGTATATGCTCAGCACAAATACAAAGAAAATGAGAAGTGAATTTAATCACATGTGAATGGATAATTAACAGTGTCCTTGTTCGAATATATTTGTATATCCTTTCCTCCATACCACGTATCTTTATAAACTGGCTAAATGAGCCATAATAGTGCATTAATACTGAAATCTGCTCCTCACGCACCACTACAATTGGCACTAGGAAATCATGTCTGCATTGGATGAGCAATGGTACAGACACTGTCCAGTGTGAGCATGGCAGGCCAAAGGGCATTGGATGCTATGACTTGCATTGCATTTGTAGAGTTTGGGTTCAAATTGTGACAAATCTTCATGTGCCATGGAGTCAAGACAGACTTTGACATCCTTGCATCACTCCTAAGCGCTTCTAAATTTGCAATGGGTGTCCACTGACAGACGACTCACCCTCAGTGGGCTTTTTGACATTTCACATGTACAGGTAGCTGTCACAACAATCCCCCACTGTTCAGCGGTGTACTGCATTACCATATCAGTCACCAAAGACAATATGTGCCACTGGATAGTCAGATCATGTGTGGGGACAGCCCAAGGCTAGACTCACAATGTAGCTACACAAATAGCCCCGAGCCTCAGTGGATGTGTGACCCCCATTCCCCACTTGTCTTGTCCCATACAATGACACAAAGCAACTGACACTTGTCCAGACCTTAAATAGCTGCGACTCCCTAGGAATGGCCAAAATCCGAGAAATCAGGACTCTTCATGTTCTCCATTGGTGGACTGCTTTTGGAACCTGCACATGTAGCAGTGGCAGGACACCCAGATCACCAGAATGCCAGGTTGAGGGTTGGGCAATACAGTTGTGTAAGCCACACACATCCACGTGAGATGGCCATGTCAGACTAAATCCAGTAAATGACAGTGAACATACACGTAATGTCAGCTCATAGACGCTGACAACTATAAAGTGTGATCAGAGGAAAATAAGTCTGAGCTTGGCTCCTCTATGTATGTGTCTCGTCCTGCATGACACAACCATGACATTAGGATTTTGCTTACATTTCTGCAGGAACAGCTGGCGAAACGGAAGGGCAGCAGGACCAGGTCCGGAGCAAGAGGCCACCAGTGCGGAGGCGGCTACACCCTCTTTCCACCGGCGAGGAAGAGGAGGATGAGGAGGGACCCTCAACATCAAGAGACAAGGGGATTGCGCCCACCCGGACTGACAAGGGACACCCTGATGCTGGTGCTACATCCCGGGTGGAGGCTGAAGACATTGAAGGGGGGGGATGAACCCGACATCTCGGACCATGATGTGTTGGGAAGCTACTCTCCCCATGACACTTCACCTGTGGGCCCTGAAGAGGTGTCCTCGGGGCAGGCCAACACACAACCTGGGCCTGCCATCAGCCCCTCCCTACCTCTAGAGTCCCCCATGCCATCGGGGGCTCCAGCTGAATCCCCTGCAACAAGTCCCCCTCATCGTCGCCGCCAGCCCCACAACATCATTGGCTCCGGACCTCAGGCACCACATCCCTCCTGTCCCTCCCAGGCCCCTCCCGGTGTTGTTCCTCCTGTGGCTGTGCCAGTGGACTTGATGTGGATGTGTGAGGGTCAGCCAGACATGTCCGCTCGTATCCAGCTACAAGTGTGTATGGAGGTACGCATGATGCGAGAGGACATGCTCCGATGTATGGCCGCCCTCGCCACCAGCATCAATTCACTGACCACAGCCATGTCGTCTGTTGTCTCCCCAATCCCTTCCCATACCACCGTCAATGTCTCCCCCTGTCTGTTGCCCCACACTGTTTCCCCCCGTACTCCTCGTGTGTCACGAACACATGTGGTGCCTGTCACTGCACCTGCCAGACGTGTGCCTGCGTCGGACTCAGAGGATCTGGACATTGTGGTCCTAGAGGATGACCAGAAGGACACTTGACTTTTGAAGGAGACATTGACGTGAACAATTATTTCAGTTTCCCCTTGTAAATAGACTGTTTTCCCTGACGCTCCCTGACGTGTTATATTTTTGTTGCCCCACCCCAATCCAGGTTCCCTTCTCCCTCTGCATCAAGACCATCATTTGTTTTCCTTCCTCCCTTCCAAACGGACGGTTGTTCTGTTGATGCCTAAATATATTTGAGGAATCCTAATTACTTCTACTTGTTTGAATTCATTTAGAATGTCGGGTTCTGAATCAGGACACATATTTGGTGAGTCATCTGCTATGCACATAATGGCTTGTTGCAATGAAGGGTTACACTTGTAACTGTGTCACACACACACATACCTTCTCACATCTCGAGACCACCTACATCGTTACACAGGACATGAGACACAACAGAGTTCTTTATTTTGAGGTCTTTATTTGGTGAACACACAATCACGTGGTTACATAGTCCTGGGTACCTGTCACCGGGGATCGAGCTTGCGACGTCGCAATTTGGGGGGCGAGGACCGCTCGGAGTGCTCAGCTCTGGCTCGCCGCCTACGTGGAGGTGGGTACTGTCCAAGGGACTGTCCAAGGTCATCTACATGTGCTGGTGCAGATGGTGTGTGCACACTTGATGGTTGTGCCTGGACAAGGGCCGGTTGTGCAAGTGGTGGGAGTGCCTGTACAGGGGGTGGTGGTGGTTGTGCAGGTGGTGGGAGTGCCTGTACAGGGGGTGGTGGTGGTTGTGCAGGTGGTGGGAGTGCCTGTACAGGGGGTGGTTTTGGTTGTGCAGGTGGTGGGAGTGCCTGTACAGGGGGTGGTGGTGGTTGTGCAGGTGGTGGGAGTGCCTGTACAGGGGGTGGTTTTGGTTGTGCAGGTGGTGGGAGTGCCTGTACAGGGGTTGTTGGTGGTTGTGCAGGTGGGGGCAGTGCCTGTACAGGGGTTGATGGTGGTTGTGCAGGTGGCGGGAGTGCCTGTACAGGTGTTGATGGTGGTTGTGCAGGTGGCGGGAGTGCCTTTACAGGGGTTGGTGGTGGTTGTGCAGGTGGCGGGAGTGCCTGTACAGGGGTTGGTGGTGGTTGTGCAGGTGGTGGGAGTGCCTGTACAGGGGTGGGTGGTGGTTGTGCAGGTGGCGGGAGTGCCTGTACAGGGGTTGGTGGTGGTTGTGCAGGTGGCGGGAGTGCCTGTACAGGGGTTGGTGTTGGGAGTGCCAGTTCAGGCCGCTGGTGTGGATGTCTCCCTTTGCTCTGTTGCTGTGCAGTTGGTACAGGTGTGGGGATGTGCTGTCCTGTGGGCAGATATGATGGCTCCCCTCCCTGCGTTGACCGTGAAGGGAAAGGTTGGCTCACTCTCAATATGCCCTCCATCATCTTCATGGCCAAGGCAGGGTGTCTTGCACTCTCTTCCCTTTGGATGGATATCATGTCTCGCATATTTCTAGACATGTCCTGCCAAGTCCTATCCATCCTATCCAACACTTGGCTCAACCTCTCCACCGCCTGAGGGAAGTGGACCGTGTCCTGCAGGGAGTCCGACATGTTGGACAGGGTAGTCCCTATGGCACTAATGTCTGCCTCACATCGCTCTGCTGTTGGTAGAAGTCCTGCTCCCACTGGCCATCACAGCCAGGTGCAGGCCCTCTCTGCAGCTGTCTGCCATGGATGTGACGAGCAGGTCCTACAGCAGGGGGGGGGTGGCAGGTGGGAGCCTGTGGGCAGGTGAATGGTGCCCAGGGGATTCCGGCAGCATAACAGGGCTGGTACTAACCCCAGATGGTGGAGAGGATGGCAGGGATACACTGTCTAGGGAAGAGAGGGTAGGGGAACCACCATGTTGGTCCTGGACGTGAGGACTGTGAGGGAGTGATGTCTGTGTTGTGATGCGTGGGTGCTGTGGCTGGTTTGCTCGAGTCCGGGGACAGGCCATGGTATGCTTGGGTGGAGGCTGATGGACGTTGCTTGACAGAGGAGTTGATGCCCTGACCGATTTAGACAATCTGGCACGATAGCGCACATTGGCATCTTCATCGTCATCAGACATGTAGTCCTCATCATCCACCAAGTAGACGTCCTCAGGAAATTCATCCTCCTCCTTCTGAGCAGTGCTTGCAGCCGATATCACAGCTTGGAGGATCAGGGATTCTCCCCTCTGATTCCCCGTCGGCCCGCACTGGTCATAGGCCTGTCATCCTCGTCATAAGCATCCCCTGGAACAGAGGTTGCAACCGTATTAGGGATTGAGCTGGTATAACATGTGGTGCAACACAAGGGTTTGTATTAACTGTACTTTGCATCAACAGATGAGGATCATGTGACCTGTGTAGGGTACCACCACAAATGACAGCTCACACCATAGCACTGAGGTGTTACACAGATAAAGGCAAACTCACCAGCTCCAGCCACAACTCTCTGTCCCTTGGTGTTTCCCCCCTGCTTAACATTGGCCCCACCCACTCTGCGGGGCACTTATTGGATCCTATTCTTTCCAATGTCTCCTTTGACTGCTCCCAGAGTGCTCGTCCTCTGGAATGGTCAGACCACTTTGCTGTGTATTTCTCTTTATTGTACACTAATAGCCAGGTAAATAGAATAACTGATAAGGGCGCTCCAATTCATCGCTGGGGGAAACTCGATATTAATAGGTTTAATCACCACCTCTCCAATACCTGTCCTGAGGAATGTATGGCTTCAGTCTCTGAGATGAACATGGCTGTCTCCCATTGGCTTACAAATGCTGTTACTACTCTTCTTCCGCTCTCCTCCACACATTTCAGGTCACATCGCCCTCCGGCGCCTTGGTTTTCTACTGACTTGAAAGACCTGCGCACTAAATGCAAGGCTTTAGAACGGCAATGGAGGCACTCCTACTTAGTCTCTCAGAAGACTATTTATAAAGAGGCTTTAAAAGATTACCATCTAAAATGTAAAACCGCCAGAGCTGCTTATATTGCGAACACTGTTACACAAGCTCAGAATTGCCCCCGGACCTTGTTTTCTGTAGTTAAAAAACTGACAGGAGCCGATACTATTCCAACACCTCCAGCTTTAGATGAGACCCAGTGCAACTCTATTGCAAAATGTTTCATAGCGAAGGTCGAACGTATATATGATTCCATGAGCCCCCCTTTGAATACAGAGGGATGGTGCTCTGAACAGACGGGAGTTATTAAACTGCTCTTTTCTTTGGTGAAGCTGACACATTGGAAATTGTTTGACGACATTTCGTTCTCCACTTGTTTAAGCAGCATAAGATCGGGTTCACCGCGTGATCCTGTACCTGTAAAATTTCTCAAACTACTTGATCTCGCACCTCGGCGGGTTCTTATGAGACTTTTAAACGCCTCATTATGTGAATCCCAGGTGTTACGGGATTGGAAGCACGCAATGGTTGTCCCCCTCTTGAAAAAAGCTGGAGCCGACGTGCCCAATCTTGCTAATTTCAGGCCAATATCATTGCTACCCGTACTTTCTAAAGTGCTGGAAAGACATGTTAACTCCCAACTATACCATCTAGTGGAATCATCGGGATTTTTACATCCATCCCAGTCTGGTTTTCGTGCTCATTATTCCACTGAGACCGCCCTTCTAGGGGTAACGGAGAGTCTAAGACACGGTATCGATCGCGGTGAAACATCTGCGCTTATCCTTTTGGATTTGAGTGCGGCGTTCGATACCGTGTCCCATTCCATTCTTTTGAACTCTCTTCGTTCCCTGGGTCTGGACGGTCCGGCTTTGGCCTGGATTGCCTCCTTTTAAGTGAGCGCACTTTCCAGGTCTTTTCCACGAAAGCCACTTCTTCCACTTGTACATCAGCATATGGCGTTCCTCAGGGGTCCATACTCAACCCTCTGTTGTTCAATATCTACGTTAGACCCCTGGCTTCTATTGCAGAAGATGCTGGGCTGACCATCTTTTCATATGCCGATGACACTCAAATTGTCTTTTCCCTTTCTAGCTGCGAAAGCAATGATCCATCGGTCTTGAAAATCGGGCTGTCACGTATAGCTGAGTGGATGCAAAGGTATCTCCTCAAGCTTAACGGTGACAAAACCGAAATTCTCATCTTTGGCAAACAGAAAGATCTATGGGGCCCGCAACATTGGCCTAGCGAGATGGGACCCCTTCCCCAGCCATCCTCAGTGGCCCGCAACCTCGGCTTTCTCATCGACGATAAACTCTCCATGAGACAGCAAGCCACACAGGTGGCTGCCATTTGTTTTACTACTCTACGATGGCTCCAGAAAATCTTATGGATGCTGCCTCTTTCTACCAGGAGAACCGTTGTCCAGGCGTTAGTAACCTCCCGCCTGGACTACGGAAATGTCCTCTATCTTGGTGCGGATGCGGCCACTGTAAATAAACTTCAGGTTGTCCAGAATTCTGCAGCCCGTCTTCTTTGTAATATCCCTAGAAGACAATCAGCTTTCCAAGCTTTACGTGATCTACATTGGCTCAAGATCTCCAATCGTATCAACTTTAAAGCCATTTGTTATCTTTTTAAAATTAAGCAGGGTTCGGCCCCGAAGTATTTGCAAAATCTTGTTCAACCTTACAAGCCATACCGTACACTCAGGTCCTCTGCTAACTGTGATTTTGTTATTCCTCGTTTTAAACTTGCAAGAATGGGAGGGCGGACCTTCTCTCATCTTGCCCCTAAACACTGGAATGCATTACCCTCCACCTTGAAAACAGAGACAAATTTTCTCATCTTCAGGAAAAAACTGAAAGCATTACTCTTTCATTGATTTGCATGTTGATTTAGTTGTCTCATGGTGCTGCTTTTAGAGGTCTGCTCTTTCTTCTTGAGTCTATCCCTTCGCGCCGGGAAACCCACTGTGGGTAGCTGTTGCGCGTTATAAGTTTAAATAAATAAATAAATAAATAATGTCACCTGCTGGACCTGTCTCCTCACGGCTTTTGTAGGCCTAGCTGTCCCTGAACCAGCAGCTGTAGAGGGAAGTGACAACATTCTCAATTATCTGCATCACCAATTGTCAGACAGGCACATGACACTCCTGATTTGTATTTCACTTTGTACACAACAACTGCTGATTACATGCAGAGGGGAATCAGGATCTCTGTCATGGCTTTGGAGTCGAAGCCAGTGACACACCTCATGCCAGAATTACCTGAAGGACAGGCGCGCGATGGTTTCATCGCTGCAGCCAGGCTGTCATTCAGTCCCCGGGATGGTGCACGCTGCTGTGGTGTCATCCGGTCAGCAGCTGTGATAAGACATACAGGTCTATATTTTGCAACCACAGATGGTAGCTCTGAGCCAACATGTCATTCTCAATGACCATTTGTGGGTAATCCTGAACAATGTGCACCATGTTTAGTCCCTGAACTTTACATTTGGGCACCTGCTCACATGCAGCAGTTGCCAGCCGTTTCCTCCACACAGCAGTGACATCAATAAGATGACACATCAACAGACACCTCATGCTAGAATTACCTGAAGGACGGGTGCGCGAGGGTTGAACTGCTGCAGCCAGGATGTCATTCAGTCCCCGGGATGGTGCACGCTGCTGTGGTGTCATCCGGTCAGCAGCTGTGATAAGACAGACAGGTCTATATTTGCAACCACAGATGGTAGCTCTGAGCCAACATGGCATTCTCAATGACCATTTGTGGGTAATCCAGAACAATGTGCAGCATGTTTAGCTCCTGAACTTTACATTTGGGCACCTGCTCACATGCAGCAGTTGCCAGCCGTTTCCTCCACACAGCAGTGACATCAATAAGATGACACATCAACAGACACCTCATGCTAGAATTACCTGAAGGACGGGTGCGCGAGGGTTGAACTGCTGCAGCCAGGATGTCATTCAGTCCCCGGGATGGTGCACGCTGCTGTGGTGTCATCCGGTCAGCAGCTGTGATAAGACATACAGGTCTATATTTTGCAACCACAGATGGTAGCTCTGAGCCAACATGTCATTCTCAATGACCATTTGTGGGTAATCCAGAACAATGTGCAGCATGTTTAGCTCCTGAACTTTACATTTGGGCACCTGCTCACAGGCAGCAGTTGCCAGCTGTTTCCTCCACACAGCAGTGACATCAATAAGATGACACATCAACAGACACACATGTATGAGAAGATTACTGATAGGAAGGGATAAATGACCCAGATTCCTCCCCATTACACTGCTTTCACCTTTGCCATTCAGACTTACATATTTCCAGAGTCTCATGTTATTTGTTGTCAAGTCAGAAAGGGTTTCATGTGTGAGATTAGCACTAGTCAGGGACATGATGTTGCTCATTTGTGCTTCCCCACGCATGAAGTCACACATATTTGTATGAGAGAACACAGATGTCTTATGTCCATCCTTTGAGTGTCCTCTCTTTGCGTACTCTATTTTCCAGATCATGGTACTACTTAGCTGACGACGATTGGTGTCTTGTACAGCAGACATCCAAACCTCATATGTCAAACACTCACCTATACATGTGAATACAGTAGGAGAGGAGGCAAGCAGAATGTAACATTTGGTTGATACTCACACATTGCGGATAGGCTGAGAGGCTTTGATGCCTTCTGCCTGCACTGGATTAGCGTGTTGCTCTTCAGCCTAGTCATTTAGCAGGTGTAACTGCATGAAGATTCACCTTAGCAGCCCCTACATTCATCTCAAAGGTACACTACTGGCATCAGTGTTGGCCTCAGCCATGCTATTTTCATCATGGTGTTTCCTATCATTGAATTGCAAGCCGGTTGTGTTTTGGTCACTTCATATGACTCATGGTACTATTGAATATCCATTCTGCACTCACTTGGCATACATTTTGTGTCATCCTTTCATTAGCCACCAGGGTCTGATCTTGCATGGGTTCAAATGCCTTATGTGAGCATATTGTGATGCAGGACAACAGTGTTGTAATACACATACAACATACGGCGGACGTGAAAGGCACATTTCATGAGCAGTCAGCCTGATATATTCTTGGGTTCCCCTCCCTTGGCCCAGCACCGGAACAGTGTGTGGGCCCTAAACAGATGTCACAGCCAACCTTGTAGCAGAAGTCAGTGTGTGTCTTTGATTCTGGGAGGACCTCGTTGTACCTACAATGATAAGTGTGTTTTGCTACTTTACATTCCTGCAGCCACATGTGATGCACTAGATTTCTGGCACAAAGGATGAGCACAAGCAGTTGTGGGCACCAGCGTCGCTGAAGTGTGTTATACGTAATTTCATGATTGCTCCCACATGACTTCGAATGGGCCCACTACCTGGATGCAACCAATATCACAATGACATGTCTGATCCTGATGTGAGGTCCACTATCGTGTTTTGTTGATGGGCAACACAAAAGCCAGACAATGTAAGTGGTACATGACCAGCTGTGTGGACTGGGAATTTGATCTATATTGGAAACATTCAAAGTTGGACAGTGTATGCATTGTCAATACTAATGACCCTGGGATCTCACTTGTTCATCATTGCCATATTTCAGTCAATTAAAATGATTGATTACGTCTACAGACACCATTACATCATAGTGGGGACACCCTTTTGAGTAGTTGTGGCACTCGATAACAGGATTGGATTG
Source organism: Triturus cristatus (assembly GCF_964204655.1). NCBI lineage: Eukaryota > Metazoa > Chordata > Amphibia > Caudata > Salamandridae > Triturus > Triturus cristatus. The sequence goes on from NC_140588.1 coordinate 551,364,971, forward strand.
CCAGGTCTGGGGCTGTTGCTGAAAAACATGTCATGTTCCGCAATTACGAAGGTTTGATGAGCCAAGACATGTAATATATTGTCTTCAGCTGTTCACAATTATAATTAGCTAATGGTGGATGTCCATTGACAACTCCAATAGTAATGCAGCTATTTGTTCATCTCTGGTTGACTTTCATATGTGGGCACTATATGTCCCTCGGTCACTCCTGACAATGTATGCATTTTGACCATCTCCTGGCCACTTTGACTTACCAGTCGGTGAGGGTGGTATGCCTATCACTATACGGTGGCGATTCCTCCCAGTCGATGCAGGGACCTCTGCTGCGGCAGTTGTCTGTGCTCTGGCTGAATGTGTCAATGGGTGAGAAGAGAGAAAACTAAACATCTGGAATATGTGCTTGTGGAACATTTCTGTGATTTCCCCATTTCTTCTGCATGCTAACAGTGTTATACAGTACTGCCGCTGACTGGGCAGGTAGGAGCAGTGGTGCATTGGGGTCGTAATGGCGTGGCAGGGTGGGAAATGTACAACAGAATAGGTGTCTGACTTTTGGATCTGATGATTCTCTCACCTTCTGCTTTGTGCTTTAAGCTGGCACAGGGTGATTTACTTCTTTGATATTTAGTGGCATGTTTACACGCCCCTTGTAATACATTTACACCACAGTTGCGTCACTTCTGTGACACAGCGGTGGGGTAATACAGGTGACACATTTAGACTTATTCACAATGTTATGCATCTATGGGGATGCCTCACGGTGTGCGGTCCTGCGCAACATTAAACATGCATCAGCTGTGATGTAGGCAGGGTGTGTGTTTATTTGGTGATGCATTGTAATCGACGGCATTTCACGTAGTCACTTTTCATAGGGTGGTGCCATGCAAACTTAAACCAGCTTGAGGCACATGTAATGAGTGGCCCAGAACATTAGGTGTAGGCGGTCCATGGACATTGTTGGAGTTGCGTCACACTTGCGACACTACTCCAGCAGAGCACCCCCCTAATGCCATCAGTTGCGACACCCATCTGTCTATCCCAGCGCCACAGTGCACCGCATTGTAAATGTGACGCATTCGCGGTTGCACAAGAGTTGGATTGCGTGTGGCATTATTACTGCCACTGATATTTGTCAATTGCTACTTAGCGGGCTGGTGTATTACTGCAACTGGACAGTGCCCATGTTTTCTGAAGTGGGGGAGGGATTTGCCATTTCCATCGCTAAGGATTGTGGGACTTGTAGTGCTACATACAGAGGGTGACACAGGAGTCTCTGACTGACGGATTTATTTATACACTTTGGACTACTTCCTTATTCACACTGACAGTGCAACACAGGCATTCTATTCATGCACTTTATCTTTTCATCCCACTTACCTGGTACCACATAGCGGACGCCACTGACAAGCAGCCCATGGACCAAGTGGGGGTGTATGGTTGTCAGGATATCCTCCTCCAGTGGGGTGAGGCAGATGCGTGGTCCAGAGTATGCGGCTGGGAGGATCCGTTGTAATTCAATCCGGGAGTATTTCTCCTTTACCCTCAGCCACTCATCCTGCCATTTTTTTTTAGGTCCTGGACAGTGCTCCTCTCCTCCCCCAATGCTGTGACAGCAGTGGATAATTGCTGCCACAGGGCTGCCTTCTGTGTCCCACTGGTGCAGTAGGGTGGGAGTCCATAGAGGCGTTTGTGGTGCCTGACAATGAACTCCACAAGCATGGTGGTCTCCTCTGCTGTGTAGTTCCTCTTTCTCTTCAGGAGGTCCATTTTTCTTAGCCGGTGTCAGCTTGCAAAGACAAACTCTGTGTGGCCAAACCTGTTCCTTCACTGTGTGCTGCTTTTAAATGTTTTTTGCTGCTGGTCAATCAGTGTTAATTGGCTTCAGCTGGATCATGGTGGGGGATGGTAGGCACTAGCAACATGATGGCTAACTGGAGCTGTTGGCTGGGATTGGCTGGAGTGCATCAGCTGATGCATGGTGGGGGATGGTAGGGACTTGGACAGGTGTTTGCCCTTGGCTCTAATGATCAATGGCCACAGGTAATGTAGTCTGGTCCCAATTCTGATTTTCCGGCCCGAGAGCGGAATTTCCGGCCTGAGAGCGGAGTTTCCGGCCCGTATGAGGACTTTCCGGCCCAGAGGCGGATTATCCGGCCCGCGAGCGGACTTTCCGCTCCGGACCCAGAAACTCCGCTCCAGAGCCGGAAATTCCGTCCCGAGTGCGGATGTAAGTTTAGTGGTCGTAAATGGATTCTGTGAATAGCAAAAGTTCTAAGTTCATTTTGTGAATAACAAAAGTAGTAAGTTCCCTCTGTGAATACCAGTAGTAGTAGGTGCATTCTGTGAATACCAAAATGGTAGTAAGTTTAGGATTTAGTCTTAAGTTTGTTCTGTCAATCGGGCCCGTGGTGTTTTCCTTGAAAACTAGCCTCATCCATTATGCATGAGGATACTTGGAAACTCAGCAGGACTACCATGTCCTGCATAACAACTATGTACAAGGGTCATTCATTCCATCATGCTAGGTCTGACATGACACAGCAAGATAGAAGCTCTCAGGATACCACTTTGAGTAAATAAACACCATATCTTGCTCGGGTAGTCAGAGGAGAAAAGGACTTCCATGCTGACACACTGACGCAAGACACTGGAGTTCCTGCATGCAGACAATCCAGCTTGCAGTGGTCTGATATCCATCGTGGGGTGTCTATCTCGAGACCAAGACGGGGTCGCAAAGTCTCTCACTTCAGGTAATGGGGTTCACTTTATCCTAGAGGGATTCTTGTATTTACACAAAATACATGCTAGGTGCACTTAGGTACATCTAGTTAGGTTTGCATCGTAGGAGTACGTATTTATTACTATCATGTATTTTATATAACTGTCTGTATTCATTGTTTTAGCACAATTGTAGAAATCTACCAATCTTTTACTCTGTTAGTGCTTCTAATAATTTATATCTGTTTCTGTATGATAGGTGTTTCAGCACACCTAATTTACACTAGAATGACGCTGGTTCAATAAATGCTTATTGAAAAAAGTCCCTACCATTTACTCTGTGTATCTCTCTGCGACAAAGTGAGCATGAGTGACTGCGCGAAAAGTATTGTACTGTTTCCACAATCCTGAGGGATCAGGGTTGTCTCTAGTGGCACTGTGAGCTATCTGGTATACATTATAGCATACTCGGTGTGGGTGTCTAGAATCGGTCTGGATTCCAATCCTACAGTGTATGTTGTCTAACCACGCAGATTCTATATAGGTTTATAGGAACTACACGACAGTAGATATTAATGAGATTAGCAACTTCTTAAATCTTCTTAAACCAGGTAGAATCCTAAGATTAGCATGTCAAAACCTGCTTACTGTGCCTAGGACCTGAAAGAAGAAATGGGGAGACACAGCTTTCTCAATTGCTGCAAGCAGACTCTCTTCCGCAAAGCCTGATGGATATCCCACAGTGGTTGCCTTTCAGGAAAGCACTTAAACCTGCTTTATGCTCTATGCTCTATAGACATATTCTGTATTGTGGATTTATAGTCAGGTCTTAGCCCTGGATGGTCAGCTACAGCTCCTTGATGCCTTTGGGTAACTGTTTTGCTTCACAAATTAAAAATTAAATAAAACCAAATTCAATACTATTCAAAAACAGTGTTGGTTTTATGTTTACCTTAATATGACATGCAATTTAAATACCTCATTGGACATAGATTGTTAGTACAACACATTCACTGCTATATATTAGCCAAATATGCTACGCATATTCTTGAAATGAACAGAATGGTGTGCATCATTTCACTGAACGTTAGGAAATAAATATCTGCACTTTATACATCTCCAGATTATATAGAAATAACACTACATGACACCAATTTAATTTCTGCATGAACACAGAAATTCACAGATAAATAAAATATTCTTAGGAGACACTTTCATTGTTCTCACATATATTTGTTATGTTATCATGTTATATTATTAAGATTTCTAGTGTTGCAGGGATTCTGCTCAGGAACAGAACTATGCTTGGAATGATAAAACATCAGTATGTAGGGACTTTGGGGCATATTATCAAGCCAGGCGATAAAATTATCGCCGCTTTAGCGGCAGAAAACTGCCGCTAAAACGGCGATAATGGGCTTGATAATATGCTCTATGGAATTCCAAATGAAGCCCATGTTAAATGTGAATAAAAACGTCTAACATGGGCTTCAATTGGAAATCCATAGAGCATATTATCAAGCCCATTATCTTTTCTAAAGCGGCGATAATTTTATCGCCTGGCTTGATAATATGCCCCTAAGTCACCATACCACCTCAGTGTTCATGAGTGCAAGTCTGACTAGCTATAGTAACTCACTTGCCCTCCTAACTTTACCAGAGAAACAAATGAATTGGCCCCCCAGAACACAACACAGACAGTAACAGCACACACCCTTTTGCACTCTCACTTGTACTTGTCCACAATAAGATAACTAGGAGATATGAGGAAAGTTTAGAATATTTATTTAAACTATTGCGTTCTAAAATGCAGTGTATGTGCCACAATTAGAAAAAAATGCAGATCAAGAATACTCTTAGCATAGTTGATAATCTGTATACCATGAAAAGCCTTGCCATTTAATACAACAGTGTACTCTAAACCCCCCTCTCCTCCTACAGAAGCTAAATTTATATATGAAAAATCTCTGGGATTACTGTCAGACTCTGTGCCTTGGCATACACAGATGGACGTTCTACATCTCAGAAGACACAATGCTTCTGTCTCATTCCATTTGCGTGTCTGTGGCATATGTGCTTACCTATATGACAAGACATATATGCTCATAAACAACATCTGCATTCTTGTGTTATGTCTTGGTGCTAGTGCCAGGCCAAGAAAGAATAACAAGGATCATTGCTGTTTGACCTTCTCTGTGGTATCCAGATTAAACCCCTGAAACAGAACAGAATGCAAGCAAGCATTTGTGAGAGTTTGACCTATTGGCATTGTAAATGACAAAGCCTTTTATTTATGTGTTAATGCTACAGCACCAGAATAATTTAAGCGATAGTGCATCTATCTGTGACGGAGGAATGCTCCATGTTTTATGCCTGCCACACACCTGGGCCCACACCACCCTGAAAGTTAATGGGTGAAAAATGTGCAGCTGAAGGTTGGTTGTGCACCGCAGATAGATTGTTGCTAATTCCAGATACTCTGAAAACCTCTTCTCTAGTGAAAAGCACACTGAAAGAGGATATGGAAAAAGCCAGTCCACAAATGTATGCAAAAACTGAATGGGCAAACCATGTTCAGAGGTCACTGCTGACCATAATGTGGGCTGCAAAACATAATTCACTATTTTCCATAATGAAGCATAAACAAAAATGAAACACATGGAAAGGGTTTTGAATGAATACTCCCAGTGTTGTGTTTTCTGGAAAGTTTCCTTGTAATGTGCTATGCAGAGTTTACAGCTTGCAGACTGTTGCCTTCGGTGTCCCCCTCAATAAGGCTAAATCTAAAAACGGAATGTGGTGATAAAAGAGAGGGTCATAAATCCCTTGAAATTGATAACATGTAAACACTTTAGCTGATCTGTTTAGGTGCCTGCTGTAATTTAAAACATTTGCATGGAGTTTTTTTACATTCAACAGAACACGCCAGTCTTTCAATTAAGACAGGAATTTGTACTTTCAAGGTAAGCAGTGATTGGTTTGTAAAGTATGAGTAATTGTTTTTTTTTACAACAGAGAAGTTGAAACTGTAAATACCTGTCCTGTCATGGTGTGATGTTACTATAAGCTGAAAGCACATCCCCTGGTAAAAGCAGGACAAGTGATCCATTCTCCCTTGATTACTTGATAACTAAATGGGAGCTGAATGGATCCTAGCTTCCTCTCTCTCCCGTATGTGATTAGAAGAATTCTCAGTATCCTCATTTATTGGGCATGTTCCATATAATATTCTGCACCTTGTTGTTGGTCTTCCTCTGAACAGTGAACTCTTGCCGCCAAAATCTCATGAAATGCCTCTCTCTGTGGCTTGAAATGATCTCTACTCTTCCTGCATATTTGAATTTAGCAAAAGCTTCACATAGACATCTGAAAATGTGAGAACAGTCAGGCATTCCACAACCAGCCAGAGATCTTAAATACATTGAGAATGGAGTTGATAGCAGGGGACTGGGTGGGCAGTGAAACGCTCGACCTAATTGACTAAATTGCATGAAAACCTACTTCACATATGGATGACACATGAAGGTTATTCTACAGTTTCACTTTCGAATAATACTTTAATATCTTTAATATAAATATGTTTCTTGATTTGCTTCCGAACTATTATAGAGCAGTGTGCAAAAGGACAGAACGCTAAGCCGGAATACAAATGTGAAGATTAAAGGGAGTTAGTGGCCATTTAAACTAATTGATCTCCTGTAGCAAATCAATGTTAGATTCAGTGAAATTGTTTCATTTAGATTTTCTGGTTTTCATTCTGTTGTGCACGCCAACCAAATCACAGGATTACAGATCTATCTAAGCAATTAGAGGGCAATTGACAGCTGCAAGCCTCGTGAGCAACTACTATGCATCAAGCAAGCATTTGTAGTTACCTCCACAAGTTCATTTATATGAACGTGTCTGTAATAACCAAAACTTCTTTTGTATAGCGATGTATTCTGCGGTTGTGTTGCTTCTGCATGCTACAAATGACAAGCATTATCTTTACACAAAATAATGGTAGTCAAGTTATTGACGTCCAAAGGATGAAAGGATGGTTCAGCATTTCCAGGCCTCGCGCTTGTGAGCTGCATGCCACAGACAGATGTAATCCGGGAGCAGATTATTACTAGGGGTGGGCGGAATTTGCGGAATTAACCTTCGCAAATTATCGCGAGAATGTTTAAAATTATCGCAAACAAGCAGAAATATCGCGAAGATGCGGAAGTTTTTTTCCGGCATGTTCGCGCGATTTTCTGCATGGTTGCGGGTCGCCAACTTACCCATGTGGCTGCTTGCGGGCGCGGCCATCTTGTTTTGAGTTGTTCTCGCGGTGCATGATCGCGAGAAGAAAGACGTGATCGCGCGACGCATGACGTCACTGCGGGCGCGAACTGTCGCGAGACAGCGCAAATGGCTAAAAACAATACAACATCTCATGGAGAACGCGACCGGATCAAGAAAACTTGTCGGCGAACGCAGGGATTCAGGTAAGGCGATCGCGCGCGCGCGAGAATGTATCATTTTACAGCGCGAGCAAGAAACAAATTATCGCCAAGCTGCGGAAACCGGAATTTTTGACATTTTCGCGCTCTCCGCGGAACGCAAAAATGTCAAAATATCGCAATTTCCGCGAACGGAACGAAATTTTTGCCCAGGCCTAATTATTACGAGGCCCTGAAAGAATAGGGCCACTAACAAAAATGTATCACCTCCGTTTTTGCGGACACTGGCATATGATCTTTTCGCCAGATATTCTTGATTGGCATCATTTATTTTTTGTTCAATCATCTACAATTTCATCCCCCTTGCCCACACCCCTTTCTTTATTCAAGCAAGTAGGGCAGCTCTGCTCTGATTTTCTGTAGGCCTCCACATTTACTGTAGTGAAATTGCTACAGCATATGTATCATTGTCAAGGAGCTAAATGTCGGTAGTTCATCAAACACACGGATATATTTAGCGGTTATTTTAAAAATCGGAAGTATGTTTTCTCTTGGTAGACACTCCATTTGTCCTCGTGAGCTGGTCACTGCCCTACTTCAGAAAATACAATCAGAGGGAGCAAATAGATGATAACAAAGCTATGGCGTACAATGGATGTGATCTTACAAAAATACCCTCCCACAACACTTTCTTGTATTTTCAAATGTGCTTGCATACTACAATTTAGAACTTGTAAGGCTTTAAGGCTGCTCTGAAAGCGAAAGTGCGAGAATGAATAAGCACTGGGACATGGCTGCACCGTGCCGCAGTGATTAAAGAAAGGAGTTCTCAAAATAAACAGATAACGAATGAAACTGCAAGGAGACTGTAATTGGGCGGTGCTCCTCTGTGTTGAACGGAAGTGAGCTATCCGAACCCAGAACAAGTCAGGATGCAGCAATTAAGAGGGGCACTGGCGGGAACCTGTGGCGAGCAGCAGGCGGGCATAAACATGTTGTTACAAAATTACTAAAGTTCTTGCAGACAGTGCATACGCTGTAGGCTCGACCTAAAAACATATGCAGGTTCCGTGTGAAAGTAAATATGTGGCACAAAAGCAAGGGTGTGTTTATAGAAAATGAGGCCTACAAAGTGCACAGTTAAATCAATATAGGGAAAACTACAACGGGCCATGCAAGAAATAGATGACACTAGAGCGCACGTTCAGTAGCAGTTTCTTGGTGCTAATAGAGCTGGAGCAGTTAGAGCAGATAATGATCTACTTGGTGCCATAATCCTGTTTAAAAAAATGACGTCGTTTTATGCAATTTCTGAAAGGTTCTAAGGTCCTTCTCAAACCGGAGTATATCTGGCTAGGCATTCTGGAGTTCATTTACAATGAGCTTGTGCCACCAATGTGTTAAAATCTTTGACGCATTGGCAGCGCTGTCACTACTTCATATTTACAACGTGACAAATCTTGGAGAATTTGTCACTTTTTGTAGTCCTGCATCAAAATGAACCTGCGCTGAACTGCTTGCATCAGTAAGTTTTAAAATATGCAAGGTGGGCATTCCATCGTAATTTCCATCATACAGAAATGGATGCACGGATATATACGATATTTTACTAAAGTGACACGGTGGTGCTTGCGTGGGGCAGAGTTTGGTCATTGTCAAAAATCCTGCACCTGTGAAACCCACACATAGGAAAGGACACATTCACATTGCTACATAAAGCTGGACAGGACAGTGTTTAAATGACAACTACACCATGGAGGTGCTCATTTTGCAGATGGGAGTCACAAGGAGGTGACCACCACTATCCACCCCACCCCAACCATACCACTACAAAGGCAATGCATGAGAAGGGATTGTGTTTATCGCCAGCAGACTACTTTAATAGGGCTTAGGAAGGATGAAGTTGTCACCTATTACCGGCTAAGGAGGCAGTCCATTGTAGAGCTGCTATAATTTGGTTGCTTCAAGGCTCTAATCAAAAGCTGACAGGTCTACCAACATCCCTCAAATGGTGAAGCTCATGGAAGTACTACAAATGCTGGCATCGGGCTCCTTCCAGATAATAGATGCAAAAGTGGCCAAACTCTTCCAGGTGTCTTTCTCATTATTCCTTCCCTCCGTCATGGATGCCATCATCTGTATGACACACCACAGCCTCCTCTTTCCCAGTACCCACAAGCTGCAGTTGGAAACACAAGTCTATGATGCCATCGATTGGTTCTCGCACGTGCTGGGTGCTGTGGACTGCACACATGTGCAACTAGTTGCCCCTGCAGCCACATCCCATCTCTACAGTGACTGAAAGCACACCCACTCCATAAATGTCTGGGGCATCGCGGACCTACAGGTCTTGTTCACTAACGTGGTGGCCAAATATCCTGGGAGTGTGCATGACGCATACATATTCAGACTTCGGTAGAGCTCCACACACGTCCGTGGCGGCTTGTTGTACCTTGTGGAATTTTGGACCACGACTCCCCTGACCTGCCTTCTTTAAACTCTGAAGCGCCTCTCTGCGCTCCTCCGGTTCCGCTGCTCCGCTCCTGCGAGACGCTTGAACTTACTCCGAGTCCCTCGATGTCTCTCCTGGACACACCGTGACCGTGAATCTACTTACCCGGAACCCTAGCTAACCAAGTTCCCCTTAACCTGGGCCACAGCACTCCCTGAAATTAACGACCCTGGTCCTGAGGATGATCCGGAATTATTAAGGATCGAAACGTCGTCGACCTGTTCCCATCAGCTCCAAATCCTATTGGCGCCCTTTGATCTTTTTGGTTCCCCGAAAATTACTCCCTGAGAACTTTTAAATGAATAATTGGAACTATTGCTTGGAACCTTGAATTGCACATACCTTGTATTTACTGTGTTGCGCCCCTTGCTATGGTTTTATACACGTTGTCACTTGCGCCGTCACACTTATGTCACGAGCACATTGTACACTTTTTCCCTTAGGGTTGATTTGGTAATTGTACCGTATAGTGCTGCTATAATTTGTTAATCTTCCCTTAATATATGACGCCTACGGGCGCATTAACCAAAAAACTCTTGTAGCCTCTTTTTTCTCTTTGTGTGTTTGTAATGTCTTGTACATACGACTACAAATAATTTAATAACTCCTACTGAGATACTGTTGCAATTACATCGCATACATATTCAGGCACTCTACCATGAATATGGGAATGGCCTACTTGAGGGTAAGCAAAAGACAAATACCTAACTCACTCACTGACAGTTAAAAATGGATGACATAATACCCATCACTTTGGTTGTTGACGCTGATAGGAACATAACTATAAGTAAAAGGGGTGTAGCTCATACCTGCAACAAGCATCATAGTACGTGTCATGCAAACCCACGTTTTCAATGTTAAGACATGCCATGCCACTATGGCTGCCCTTTAATGGAGAAGGGTACAGAGCAATTTATTGCCGGCCCAAATGCTATGTAGCATCACTGTGTGCAAGAGAGGGGTTCCACGAGGGTTGTGGGGCTGTTTATATGCCACTCCCATGGTTTATCAGACATGTCATGTATATCACTGAAACATCCGTGGTTTACCATGGACATATGCATTTGTCAGTGTAAGGCATGTCTCATATGTCATTACATTCCTAGGGAGGAGAAACTAACCAAATATTAGATCCGCAATCAACAACTTCACACATGTAGTGGGAGCACATAACATAGAGTGGTCAGCAGTATCTCCAAATAGATATCTCATAAAACTACAGGATAAACATGATAGTCAGGATATAAACGTGTACAATTTATCAGCCCATGCTCAGCATTTGCTAAAACACAGAGTAATGGAAGAGAAATGTGTCAACCTATGAACAACTATATGATTAACATGGATTGTGAACACAATGTCCGAAATCTGTATGAAAATGTAATTACATTTAGCTCACATGGCCTGCCATTTATTAGTAACAGATAACAGAAGTATTGACAGTTTTCCTTTCTTTTCACTTTAAACTGACCAGGGATATGGATTCAGCCATAGGTCATGACCCCATACACATACCCCCATACTAAGCCAGAGAAGCCCTACAACCAGGCACTCAGCAAGACACAGAAGGCCAGGTTTTGCTGTTTGGACATTTCATGGTGTAGATTGTTCTACTCCCCCCCAATGGTCTGCCAAATAATACTGGTGTGTGCCATATTGCACAAAATATGTGTGCATTAACCCTGGGCGTAGTTCGCAAAGTAGTGCTACGTGTAGCTACGCAAAGTGCACTTCGCACTACGCGAGCTAGGCATAGCACTTCGCGAACTGTGTAGTACCCTGTTCGCACTGTGCAAGATGACGTTTCCAATGATTGCACAGTGTGGACAAGCATCCGGCACTGTGCAATCATTGAAAACGGCATCTTGCACAGTGCGAGCTGTACTTTTCTGCCGCTCAAGTAGATTTTTACTCAAGCGGCAGCTTACTCAACGCGGACTGGTAGTTTCTCATCGCGAGCGGTCACGAGCATACGCGACCACTCGCAATGAGAAATCTGACCACCCCGCGTTGAGAATCTCGCCGGGAGGTTTATTTTCCACGCTCACGATCGGCAACTTGATGTTCCTCATCGTGAACGAGGAAAAAGTCTCGCCAGGATGTCAGTTTGCTTACTCGCGGTCGCCAACTTGACGTTGAGGACCGCGAGCAAGCAAAAAATGACCGCTGCACTACGCTACATGTGTTTGCACTGTGCTACGTGCAATTCGCGTAGTGCGAAGTAGCGCAAACTTCGCAAAGTACAAGAGCGTAGCGTAGTGCTTTGCTCAGGCTTAGTGTGCATACTAAGGTCCCCTGGGACATGGACCTACAACAGCAGGACCTGGTGGAGGAGGAGGAACATGCTGATGGTGGAGACATCCAGATGACTGCTGCTGACAATCTCTGACAGACACACTGTGCAACAATTCTTTACTTGAGCCACATGTTCTTGAATGGAACATTAACAAACATGTCATAATGTTCAAGATGACACTAAATGTTTGAAACCATTAATTGTCTTTGCATTTATGTCACACTCCCAGGAACATATACTTACACACATTTCATCAACTAGAAGTAACCCTCTGAAATTCAAAATCAGGTTGGAAGCCAGCCATCAAGGTTAAAGTGTCAGAAACAATGCACTGTGCATTGTCATGTGTTGTGTATCAGTTTCACTTTGCCCATTTCCATAGTAATGTGCCAGTAAAAAACTACGCTTGAGGAGGAAAGGTGACGTTTTTCAAGGTGATGTGACTTTTCATTTTTAAACGTAAGCTTTTTTGATGAAAAGTAACGCTTTAACACTAAACGTGACGCTTAAGTAGGAACTGTGACACTTTTCTAGGAATGGTGAATTTTCAGTAGCAAACATGAGTTTTTGTTGTATGAAAAGTGAAGCTTTACCACTAAACATGACGTTCGAGTAGGAATGGTGACACTTTTATAGGAAACATGAATTTTCAGTAGCAAACGTGAGTTTTTTGTAGAAAAATGTTGCTTTACCAACAAACGTGACACGTGGGTAGGAAAGGTGACACTTTTTTAGGAAAGATGGCTTTTTAGTAGTAAACATGGCGCTTTCATAGAAAAAGTGATGCTTTACCAATAAACGTGACGCTTGAGTCGAAAGAGTGTCAGGCGGAACCATGCATCAACGTCAACCCCTCAAAAACAATGCTTTGGGCACAGTGTAACTCATGACTTGGCTATTTCTTCAGCAAAACATGAGAAAAAACGATGTCTTAGTTGGAAACCTGATGCATACATCGAAATGAGACACATCCATGCAGGAAATGATGCAATGACTCAGCCATGGTGCAAACTAGGAATTGTGAAGTTCGTTTCGCTTTCACTTACTGTCTTTTTGTCTGTGCTGGCTAGTGGTGGTGTTTGCTGTTTGCTATTTGCTGGAGAGTTTGGTGGTGTTTCTTGGTCTTGTTGGTGTCTTTGCTGTCCGTGTCATGTCCCACAACTGTCACATTTGTCCTGTACTTTTATTTTGTGTTGCTTTGTGTAGTGTATCGTGGGGTGTTTCTCTCAAAAGTGGTTAATAGTTTTTGGAGTAGGGGGAGGGATAATGTTTTTTATTGTTTAGGGTGGATAGCGAGTGTAGGGAGTTGACAGACAGGGGGAGGGCCAAGAACCTGATGAAGGAGGAGTTTGGGGCCTGCTGTGGCTGTTGGTCAAATACTTGCCCAACATGACCAGAAGTGGAGGCCGGGCTATCAGTGGGGAAAGATGCACTATCAAATGAGCCGACCTTTTGGTGTCGAGCAGACTGTCCACCAATACAGGCACAGGTGGGTAGACATCATCAGCCGAGAGCAGGATCTCCTGGATTACCTGTGGATACAACTTGGTGGGGCTATTAGTAGGTTGCTATATACCATGAGCTTGTACATGTGTGGCTGTAGCAAAATGCACTTAACTGTTTTGTGACTGGAAGGACCAGATATGTATTTAGGTTACTATGGAATGATATGGGCAAACTCAATAACATACACTAAATGCGCTGACACCGCCTTCCCGCAGAGCTGAAGCAAGTCCACGGGCTGCTGCTGTGCGGCAGATATATTTGAATAGCTAACCTGAAGTTTGCCATTTACCCAACCACATGGCAACGGCTGGACCCAAAGCCCTATGTTTCCTTCAGTGCTGCAGATGATGTACAGAAGTTGCGGAGTACCATGAAGGGTTCCGGCACTAAGGAAGAAGCCATCATCAACATCATTGTGAACCGTATGATTGCTCAGCACCAGAAAATCAAAATAGCCTATAAGACAATGGTTGGCAAGGATTTGGAGGATGATATAAAGTCTGAGCTGACCGGAACGTTTGAGAAGGTGATTGTGGTTTTACTGATGTCTATCACACAATATGACATCCAGCAACTGAAGGCTTTAATAAAGGGTGCTGGCACAGATACGGGATGCCTGATCGAGATTCTGGTTTTGCGCTAACCTGAGGAAATCCATCAAAACAACGTGGCTTACAAACACAAATACAGAAAGAGTCTTGAGGATGATATTTGCTCCGATACCTCCAGCATGCTCCAGAGGATTACAGTGTTCTTGTCAGCAGGTGGAAGAGACACCAGCTCTCATGTGGACAACTCGCAGGCTAAGAAGGATGCTCAGGATCTGTATGATGCTGGCGAGAAGATACTGTGGACCAATGAGGTGAAGTCCCTGAGCATCCACTGCACAAGAAACAGGAAGCCCCTGCTGAAGATTTGTGAGGAGTACAAAACGATTTCATAAATGGACATCGAAGCCAGCATAAAATCAGTTATGTCTGGAAACCTGGAAGATTCTCTTCTCGCTGTTGTGAAGTGCGTTAAAAACCATCCCACCTATTTTGCTGAGAGGCTGCACAAGTCCATGAAGGGACTTGGCAATGATGACAGCACCCTGATCCGGGAAATAGTTTCTCACTGTGAAATTGACAGGCTGGAGATCCAGTCTGACCTCAAGAAGATGTATGGAAAGTCTCTGCACTCGTTCATCAAGGGGCAATGTTCAGGAGATTACGAAAAAGTTGTACTGAAGTGTTGCAGAGGGGACGACTAAATTCAATGCAGCTGGCTTGAAAAAATCCATTGCCACAAGCCAGTCTTTTTTTTTGTATTCGTAAATGTGATGATGACCCTCAGAAGAACTTGTAATGCTCTTTGTTTCTAATTCCATAGGGAAAACATTGTATGTATTTTGTTATTCTTCAACAACACATGTGGTTACCCTGATAGTTACATTAGCTGATATCATCTGGTCAGCAATTGCAGTTTAAAAAAAACACTGAACATGACACAAGGGCATGTTCACAGGGGCATTATAATAGCCAAAATTGACCAGGCATTGCAGGGCTAGGCCCATATGTGATGTGGAACCCATCTTGCAATGTGCAAGGAGTTTGTCTCCCAGCCTGCTAGCCCATTACTGACTCAGAACTGTGTGGGCCACCTGCCATGTATGTTGCAGGAGATTGTACTGACATGTCATCGGGCCACATGTTGGACATGGTGTTTGTTTGTTCCCCCCAAATGGTCACATGTTACATAAAAACATCATACCTTTAGGAGCTTTTATGGGCCTTGATTGGTCATTGTTCATTTACAATGCACTGGTCATAAGCAAGGGGATAAGTGAAGGATACAAACAAGCATGGGTATTGTCTGATGTATGAAGCATGGTAAGTGCACGAATGAACTTGAGAAGGCCCTGGCATTGTCATACCGCACAGAGTGTGGTCAATCAATTTAAACTGTACACATAGGCATCAAAGCCTGGCACATCTGAACAATGTTGCAAGCTAGGCTGGTCTTGTTCCTTGTCTGTACTCTGTGCACCTCATGTGTAATGTTTCTGCTGAATACACAGCAACGTGGTATACATATGCCCATCTTGAGGGCATTCCAACAGTGCCTCATGCTACAAGTCCAAAGTGCAGAAATTACCAGCCATTTATAAAGTCAATTTACTGTGCCACATATGCACACAGTGTACATGTACAGCTTTCGCAGAGCTATGTATCATGTACTTTGTCTTGCATGTGGATCAACCCATAAACCATTGGTGCGATGGCGACATTCTGAGATGTCAATACTACTTGTGAGTGTCACCTCATTCTTTCTGTGATCTGTAAAAATTGTGTGTGTTTGCTGAAATGGGTTGCAGTGAGATGTACAAGGGGTATTGTTGGACCCGGCCCTTCTGGCAGGTTCACCCCCGAAACTTTTTGCTTTTTATAGGTGACTTGGTGTAATGATTTTTGGTTTCTGCGCACTTTACCACTGTGTCCCAGGGTAAAGTGCGTGCATGTGTTGAGGTTGGCCTGCCCTCCCATAGGAATGCATGGGGGAATGTATGTGTCCCAGAAGTTCCTGATGCGTGGGGTGTGCAGGCCCGAGTTTGGTATGTGCGGACTCGTGTGAGTGAATGCTGCGCGATGATGTGTGCGGCGTGCATGTACCTAGTGTGGAAGTGCCACTTCTAGAAGTGGGCACTTCAGTGTGCAGTATGAAATGTGTGGCTTGTCTGGCGATTGGCTGGTGGAGGTCATGTGACGGACTAGGGAAATCCCCAGAGTCAGGAGGAGTCACCCAGTGGTGAATGGGAGTTTAGCATACTGATGGCTGGGGAGGAGTATACCTGGGTCCTGAATAGGACAGGGCTTTCCCCACACACTGCTGGCTCCGGCCCCTGTGGTGCGTCTGATGACCATGGCCTGTCCACTGAATAGGGAGAGGGGCTGAGCAAAACAAAGTGCTCAGGAACCAGATGTAACTGGTTCGCCCCTTCCCTGCGCCTTGCAGACAAAGAATTTACTGTATAAAAAGGGGCTGTGTCCCCTTACATTTGGTGTTCTCGTGCAGGATCAACTTGAGGGGGGGCCTGCTGCTGCTGGGCGCCAGGAGAGACCGCCACTAGGGACTGCCTCCCTGCTGGAGGGCCCTGTGAGCTGGCCCCTGGGCCCAGTCTTTGACCCCCTGCCTTTTGCAGACTTTTTGATTGCTGGGACTTTTGCTTGAAGCGCTTGGGAGCGCTGTGATTGCTGTGTAGCGCTAGGAGCGCTTTACTGGATGGCCTGGCGCTTCTAGCGCGCTCCTGAGTCGCCTCGGTGCAAACGAGGGAATCCCCGGCGTAGGGATTCCCCCCCCTCGTGTGCCGGGTCAGGCGGGAGCCACCCCGCATGGTGCGCTCGTTGGCGGGTGCCCACCCCGCTTATTGATTGTTCCGTTGGCGGGTGCCTACCCTGCTTATTGCAGTATTTTATTGAGGGAGCCCACCCCTCATTGTCGCCGGTTCGAAGTCACCGCCGCGGCCCCGGCGAAACCAGGAAGTCAGGCGCCCGGCTGAGGACGTGGGCGTGGTTTAAGCAGGAAGCAGGCGGGAGCCTACCCCGCGCTCCTGCATGTGCCCCGGGGGACGCCGTAACCCACGAGACAAAGGAAGCTGGGGCGGGGCTCTCGAGAGTGAGGAAAGAGCCCCACAGCCCCCAAAGCAGCGAAGAGTTGCCGCCTCCAGAGGAGCGGGATCCCAGCGGCGAAGTCCCGGTAAGGAGGGTGCTCGGGGTGGTGTCTGTCCGCATTGAGTCCCCCCGTGCGGGACTCCAACGACGGGGGCATTACTTTAGAGTTGGTGCAGAGCGCGAGGCTCCGAGGCTGAAGGGGACAGTTCAGTGGTTCCTTGAGCCCCGAGAGGGCTCCACCGACGTCTGGGGGCATTACTCTTTTTGAGTCCAGGAGAAGGACTCCAACGTGGGGACATTGTCGTTTCTGAGCGCGTGGCGCTCCAACGGGTCCACAGTGTGCCTTGAGCCCCGTGTGGCTCTAACGTGGTGGCAGGGTTTGGTCGAGCCCTGTGAGGCTCCCACGAGTGGACAAATACTGGTCTAGAGCCCCGAGGCTCCATTCATACGGGGGCATTTCTTGTCATAGAGCCTACGAGGCTCGAGGGGACATTTGGTAGGGACAGAGCCCAGAGAGGGCTCCAGAGGCACGTCGGTGCCTGAGTTCAGTTCTACAGCTGCCCAGCACTTAGTGGGCAGCTGCAACATTTAGGTTGGGGATAATTACGTTTTGCTCTGCGCAGCTGGCGCAGCCTGACTGGGACAGAGCGTCCTAGCCCCGACAAGGCCAGTTGGCCTAGGGACTGCCACAGGTGGTGGCTCATGTGAGTTTTGCGCTAAGGTTCCTAACCTGCACCTTTGAATGTATGTTTATGCATCATGTGCCTTGATTTACACCGCTGAATGTGTTTTGACGCATCATGTGTTTTCCTTACCTGCACCTCTGAATGGGTTTATGCGTCATGTGCCATGTCCTACACCGCTGAATGTTTTATGCATCATGTGTAATGTGTGTTTACCCCTACAGGTATTGTGATACTTAGGTGGTTGTTTGCTTTCTCCTAGTACCGGTGGTGCTAGTGAGGTTCTAGTTCCCTGCGTGACAGTCTCCTAAGGTGGTTAGGGTTGCGTAGGTGGTACTCACCTGATACCAGTAAGTACTGGTTGTGTGCTATACATATTATTTTTGTGCTACAGTAATTTTATATATTTTATGTGCTAAGTTCTAAAAGTGCTAATTCCGGACAGTGGTCCATGTGGCCCTCTCCCCTGTACATATAATCCCTTGTAAATTCTGCCCGTGCCTGTTGGCACATTGTAAAGTGTGTGTTTTTATCTAATGTGTTGTGTATAATACAAAGGCTATTTTTATAGAATACCTTGTGTGGAGTTTCCTTTGTGGTGGGCCTTGGGTGTTGTTGCTGGGTGCGCGCGCAAACGCTTTACACATCGCCTCCGGGATAAGCCTGACTGCTCGTGCCAAGCTACCAAGGGGGTGAGCAGGGGTTATCTTTGGCGTGTAACTTCCTTGCCCTGACTAGAGTGGTGGTTTCTGCCTGGCTTTGGCGCAAGCCCTAGCCAACCAGAAATCCCAGTTCTAACAGGTATCATCACACTGCGGAAAGAAGTTGCATCTTACATGTGGATTTACTACAGAAGTAGGACAAAGTTGCACGTGCAAATGACAGGGCCAAATTGTCATGTGGAATCATTAGCAATGTATGTAGGCCCACATGAAGGATATCTCTTAATATGCTGTGCTACTGTTGTGGCAGCTATGATGTAGATACTTATGATGCATGTACCATAACCTGCTCCAAAATCTCCTTATGGTAATTAGTGGCTGTTAGATTTGGGGGTCTCTTGTTGGCAGAGGTAGGTACTCTTGAGCAAATAGGGACCCTTGTGTCTAGTCAGGGTGCGGGTCTACACTACAAAAATAACCCTTGCTCACCCCCTTGGTAGCTTGGCACAAGCAGGCAGGCTTATCTCAGAGGCAGTGTGTTAAGCATTTGTGAACACATAAAGTAATGCAGTGACAACACTACAGATGGACACCACACAGGTTGCATTGTAAAAAAATATATTTTTTATATAGACTTATCACATGACTAAACGACAAAAATCCACAATAGTGTGCTCAAAAATAGACTTTAAAATGGTAGGAAATAGCTTAGTTCTCTTAAGATTGTAAATGCAACACTTTACTCTCAAAGTACCTTGGATGCGTAACGCAAAGCAAACAAAAGGGTCGCAGTGAAGGTGATGCGTCGGTTCCTTACACTCAGGGGAGTGGATGAGTCGGTTCCTTACTGCTGTGCAGGGGAGTTGATGCTCGCTTCCTTACTGTGTGGGGAGGTGATGCGTCAGTTTCTTACTGCTCTCCGGTACGATGTGACAAAGATGGCACCTCGATGCAATACTTCTCTCCGGTGCGATGTGACAAAATGGCGTCTTTGTTACAATGCAACAACGTTGATGCGATGCGTGCACGCCTGACGGCCGTGCGGCGACTCGATGATCTTCTGAGCCGCGACAGGCCCTGCGACACACTTCTCCGGTGATACGACGGTGACCTCTGCAGTGGCGGCACGCTTCCCCGGTGATGTGATAAGCTGCAGTGATGCGATGGCGATAGCGGCAGTGTTGGCACGCTTCCTTGGCGATACGACGCCAACTGCTGTGGCGGCAACACGCTTCTCGTCATTGCGACGTGCTCCCAGCGACACGCAGTCTCTCAGAAGGCCCAGCACAACAGCAGGCACTTCAATTCCCTGCAAGGGAATTCAGGGGGGAGCTGGTTGGTGAAGTCTTGTATCCCTGAGGCAGGAGGCAAGCTCAAAGTTCAAGCCCCTGGAGATTCTTCTTCAAGTTGATGGAAAGCACACTCAGTCCTCTTCTTCTTTCTTTGGCAATGAAGCAACCACGGCAGGCCAACCCCCAAATACACAGCACAGCACAGGAGTATTCTCCTCCTTCAGCTTCCTGGTTCTTCTCCTCAACAAAGGTTTGTCTTGATTCCCAGAAGTGATCTAAAGTCTTGGGGTCTGGGTCCTCATATCTATACTACTAAATACTTTGTCCTCTGAAGGCAGAGGGGTCTGTACCTAGTCAAAACCAGTTCTGTGCAGTCTTGGAGCACTTTGTTCACAGGACTCCTTCTTTCCTTTGGCAGTGTGGGCCAGGGACATCAGACACACCACAGGAGGTGGAGCCAGCATTGTGGAAGGCAGGCAGAGCCCTATTCAGACCCAGGTGCTGACTCCTCCTACCACTCTACATGCAGATAGGTCTATTCAGCCCTGTGCTGACTCAACCTGTCTTCTGGAATCCCCCAGCCCTTGTCACTCACAAAACCAGACACACAATACACTAGCTAGCAGAGGCAGGCTGGATGGTTAGGAAAGAAAATACCTACTTTCTAAAAGTGGTATTTTCAAACACAGAGGTGCCGATTCCAATCCTGTAAAACCCGGGTCCGATTCGTCGTACGGAGCGTACTCTCCATACGACTCGTACCCAGGAAATCCACCGTACAATCCAGCAAGTACGATTCGTACAGAAATACCACTTCCGTACGATTCGTACAAAACACCGTACGGCTAAAAAATACCTACGAGTCTGATCCTGGACAGCGCGTACGCGACGTCCATACGGAGTCAGGCAGCGTTTTACGGACCAGCAAGTACGATTCGTCCCTACTTCACTCCACACAGCTATTTTTTTACGGCAGCCAAAAAAAGCCAGAAAACTGAGTCCGACGTGAAAACAGAGACCCGGTACGCGACGGACAGCCATGGACCCCATCCTACGTGTTATCCCGGCCCTCTTAGCCTACGACCTGGTGCACTGAACCCGATGCACACGCCGCAGAAGGTAAGAACAACACCCAGGGGCCAAGGGGGGGTGAGGTCCATACCCCCTACCCAAATTAAAACCTACAATATTGAGGGCATACATTACCTCAAGGGTCTGGTCACTCCGGGGGGCGTGTCCACCAATCCCTGCGTCACGCAACAACGGAAGTGGACGTGTACGCGTACCCCTACGGCAACACTCCAATAGTGATACGCACTGTACACACACATCCATAGCATGTGTACGGTGCGTAGCACTATATTAGTGGTGCCGTGGGGGTACGCGTGGTATGGACCGTATACACGCTCTCAGAGCCTGTGTACGGTCCGTAACACCATTGTAGTGGTGCCGTAGGGGTACGCGTGGTACGGGCCGTACACACGGCCTCAGAGCGTGTGTACGGTCCGTATCACCATTGCAGTGGTGCCGTAGGGGTACGCATGGTACAGACCGTACACATGCCCTCAGAGCGTGTGTATGGTCCGTAACACCATTGTAGTGGTGCCGTAGGGGTATGCGTGGTACGGACCGTGCACACGCCCTCAGAGCGCGTGTACGGTCTGTATCACCATTGTAGTGGTACCGTAGGGGTACGCGTGGAATGGACCATACACACGCCCTCAGAGTGTGTGTACGGTCCGTAACACCATTGTAGTGGTGCCATAGGGGTACGCGTGGTACGGACCGTACACATGCCCTCAGAGTGTGTGTACGGTCCGTATCACCATTGTAGTGGTGCCGTGGGGGTACGCTTGCAACGGACCGTACACACGCTCTCAGAGCGTGTGTACAGGCCGTACCATGCGTACTCCTACAGCACCACTGCTATAGTGATACGGACCACACCCAAACATACATAGCGTGGGTACGGGCCGTATCACCATTGTATTTGGGCCGTAGGGGTACGCGTGGTATGGACCGTACACACCCCATGAATGCGGGGGTACGGTCCGTATCACACGTACCCCTACGGCACCAGTACATTTGGGATACAAGGTGTACACATGCCACAAATGTTGGCCTACGGCCTGGTGCAGCATATTACCTTTATATTGGTGTGTGTGTAGGCCCAGGACAGCAGTGTACTGCACCAAGGGGGTGGGTGGGTGGGTGGATGGCTGCATAGGAATCCACAGCAGTGGACAGACATGTGAGGGGTGGGTGCAGAGGACTCCCAGCAGTGGACAGATACATGGGGGTGGGTGCAGAGGACTCCCAGAAGTGGACAGACACATGGGGGTGGGTGCATATCACTCCCAGCAGTTGACAGACATGTGAGGGGTGGGTGCAGAGGACTCCCAGCAGTGGACAGAGACATGGGTGTGGGTGCAGAGGACTCCCAGCAGTGGACAGAGACATGGGGGTGGGTGCATATCAATCCCAGCAGTGGACAGACATGTGAGGGATGGGTGCAGAGGACTCCCAGCAGTGGACAGACATATATGGGTGGGTGCAGAGGACTCCCAGCAGTGGACAGAGACATGGGGGTGGGTGCAGAGGACTCCCAGCAGTGGACAGAGACATGGGGGTGGGTGCATATCACTCCCAGCAGTGGACAGCGACATGGAGGTGGGTGCATATCACTCCCAGCAGTGGACAGATATGTGAGGGGTGGGTGCAGAGGACTCCCAGCAGTGGACAGAGACTTGGGGGTGGGTGCAGAGGACTCCCAGCAGTGGACAGAGACATGGGGGTGGGTGCATATCACTCCCAGCAGTGGACAGACATGTGAGGGGTGGGTGCAGAGGACTCCCAGTAGTGGACAGAGACATGGGGGTGGGTGCAGAGAACTCCCAGCAGAGGACAGAGACATGGGGGTGGGTGCAGAGGACTCCCAGCAGTGGACAGAGACATGGGGGTGGGTGCATATCACTCCCAGCAGTGGACAGACATGTGAGGGGTGGGTGCAGAGGACTCCCAGCAGTGGACAGAGACATGGGGTGGGTGCAGAGGACTCCCAGCAGAGGACAGAGACATGGGGTGGGTGCAGAGGACTCCCAGCAGTGGACAGAGACATGGGGGTGGGTGCATATCACTCCCAGCAGTGGACAGGCATGTGAGGGGTGGGTGCAGAGGACTCCCAGCAGTGGACAGAGACATGGGGGTGGGTGCAGAGGACTCTCAGCAGTGGACAGAGACATGGGGGCGGGTGCATATCACTCCCAGCAGTGGACAGAGACATGGGGGTAGGTGCATATCACTCCCAGCAGTGGACAGACATGTGAGGGGTGGGTGCAGAGGACTCCCAGCAGTGGACAGAGACATGGGGGTGGGTGCAGAGGACTCCCAGCAGTGGACAGAGACATGGGGGCGGCTGCATATCACTCCCAGCAATGGACAGACATGTGAGGGGTGGGTGCAGAGGACTCCCAGCAGTGGATACACATGTGAGGGGTGGGTGCAGAGAACTCCCAGCAGTGGATAGAGACATGGGGGTGGGTGCATATCACTCCCAGCAGTGGACAGAGACATGGGGGTGGGTGCATATCACTCCCAGCAGTGGACAGACATGTGAGGGGTGCAGAGGACTCCCAGCAGTGGACAGAGACATGGGGGTGGGTGCAGAGGACTCCCAGCAGTGGACAGAGACATGGGGGTGGGTGCATATCACTCCCAGCAGTGGACAGACATGTGGGGGTGGGTGCAGAGGACTCCCAGCAGTGGACAGACATATATGGGTGGGTGCAGAGGACTCCCAGCAGTGGACAGAGACATGGGGGGGGTGTACATCATTATCAGATGACCACAACTCCATGGGTGTATGTACGCATCCCTAACTTTGGACAATGATGATAGTGCCATAACAACACATCACTGACAGCAGTGTCCCACTCCCAGGAGGATGGATGTCTTTCCCCCACTGCATGACACACCACATGTGGGTGTGAGGACAAATAACACATGCATACCCACCCCTGGCGGATGCAGCACAATACACACACTGATATCATGCCACAAGACTATATAGTCGTGTCACTGCCTACTAAACTAAGAGAGCCAAAGGGAACACACACTGTCACGCACATCCCAGGACTGATAGGAATGTTCAGGTGCTGGACCAGCCACCAAGATGTTGACTCTCATGGAAGGACTAGGGTGGAGTTCCCACAGATACAATGCCCACAATTGTGAGTCAGGTGCCCAAATACCCTGCAGAACAAGTACCATATGTGTGCTAGGCCGGGAGTACACACATGCATAGCACTGAAAAGGGAGAATGTCTCCATGAAGGCATTTCGACATACTCAATACACAAGTACAGTGACTAGCAAGGATGGCGCAGACGATGCAGTCGGAGACATTGCTGAGCAGGCATGGCCATAGTTGAAGGGATCCGTCACCAACAAAGGAAATGTAGACACAGGTCAGCACAACAATGGTGCAACTCTTTGCAGGGAAGATGTCTGGTGCCACAGAGGACGGAACACTCTTTGGGACAATGTCTCAAAACCAAATAACACACACTACCAATGATTCTTTGCAGAGACCTTGTGATGGCACGCAGATACCATTGTCCACCTCATGACCATCAGACTAGAACATTTCCCTGAACCATAACATATTACCATAACACCAACACCAGGAGCCTCAGCACCAACATCAATACCTGAAATGCAATAGTGTGCAAAGTAAAAATAAAATGCTTTATTCAGCATAAAAAAACAAATAATGAAATGACACTATATACAAAGGCCAATGGCCAGTCCATAATAGGAGTCCTTGGGGGGACACATGGGCATGCGTCTCCCCTAGCTCTCCTGCACAGTGGAACCCTCAGGTTCGTCGACCGGGGGGGCATCATGTGGGGAAGGACCAGGCACCGCAGGGACAGGAGGGGGAAGGGCAGGTGTGGTGGGTGCAGGCGTGGACGTCTCCACCACAGGGGGTGGGGCAGCAGCAAAGATGGATGTGAGCACGTCGCTGCACACTGCTGCCAGGGCGTCTAGGGTAAGCCCTGCACCGGAAGAAACACCAGGGCCAACGGAGGGGGGGTGGCCGAGGGATGGGGAGCAGCGCTCTTGGGGAAGGGGGTAGACAGGGGGTGGGACTCAACTACCCTGCCCGGGGACTTCCTCACCCGCTTGCAGGGTGGTGTCACAGTGGGGGTGATGGGCAGCTCACCCATGTCGACCTCTTTGGGTGTCAGTTTGGAAGGGGAGCCAAGGGGAGTGCTTTTGGAGGGACTGGGTTGTGAGGCCTGCGAACTCAGACTGTGGCTGCGTGTATGTCTTTTTGCCCCAGACCCAGTGGGTGTGCCTACATCCCCCTGAGTGTGCGTGACAGGAGGTGTGCGCTTGCCCTTACTTGGTGGTGTTCTGCCTGTGTCTGGTGGGGTGCGTGCTTGGGAATCTCTGGGTGTGCATGGGACAGGTATGGGAGAGGGAAGTGTGGATGGGGCTGGGGTAGGGGGGGACGAAGCGCTGCAGGAGACTCACTGCTGCCATCAGGGAAGAGTCCATGGACCACAAAATCTTGCGTTGTTCAGACATCAATGCTGACATGCCCTCCATGAACAACACCATCTGTGTCAGCAGTGTGGTGTGGCCATGGAGGACAGTCAGCACCGATGACTGCCCAACCTGCTACTGCCGCAGTATGTCCACAGACTCTGCACTGAGGGCAGCAGGGGTGACAGGGGCAGGGGGTGCGGTGCCTGTCCCGAAGGAGACATGGTGGTGCCCTGCACGGACAGAAGGGACCGGAGCAACTGGGAGGGCGGTGATGGGAATGGAGGAGGCGGTGACAGATGTTGGGCTGCTGCCAGGTGTTGTAGCAGCCTCCGCCCCCTCGATGAGGTCAGCCTCAGACCCGTCTGCGTCGTAGTTGGAATCGCCACCAGACAGGTCCTCTGACTGACTCCCCTCGCCCTCCCTGCCACTGGCTCCCGCAGACTCGCCAGCACTGGTGGCACTGGTGCTGGGTCCCTCATCCAGGTCCGTGCAGGTGTCTCCCTCGGTTTCCAATGATGATGCTGTGGGCAAGGTGAAGATACAGAAAAACATCAGTCACCTGTATACATCTGACACATGAGTACAAAAACACTAGGTCACAGTGCATATCAGGCAATGCATCATGAGTAACAGCTAGATTACTCCACACATATGTAAGCCCTGTAATCCCCAGTTGGTAGAACCACCATGCCACTTGGACACAAGGAAAAATAGGACACACCAGCCCAAAACTTGAATGAGAAATACACTGAGGAGCTAGTGTCTGGGAACAGGTGAGCACAGCAATACAATGAAGTCATGCCACCTCTTGTTTACCCTGAAAGAAACAGTAGTGGTGCACCCAAGGCAAAGTAACACACCTCAATACCAAA
Organism: Triturus cristatus; assembly: GCF_964204655.1. Classification (NCBI taxonomy): domain Eukaryota; kingdom Metazoa; phylum Chordata; class Amphibia; order Caudata; family Salamandridae; genus Triturus; species Triturus cristatus. The sequence continues at coordinate 551,391,141 of NC_140588.1, forward strand.
GGTGTCCCCACACTCAGAGACCTGTAAGTACTTTGGAACACAAAACAAAAAAATGTTGGTCCCTTGGGAATCACAATACTTTACACAATCGACATGGTCAGAATGTGGGAATGTGCCATTTTGTGAACAGAACACGCATGTGCCTTCATAACAGATGGCTCCCAAGGAGGTGCACACAAAACTACATTTACCCAGTCATTGAAGAAGCTGGCAGCCTTCTTTAAAGAAGCCACTGTTAGAAAGAAATGTTTTTGCAGAAAGTACATATACATGGGCCCACAGAGGGCTTGATGACTTGACACTCGTAAGTTGATATCACCAACCACCAAGGACTTACCCAATTTCCGCAACACTGGGGGAACATGTATATGTATAATCTGAAAAACAGTCTCATTAGAACAGTGCCTTCTTTTAAATTGTGCCAGCGTGTTCCCTGAAAGTGTAAAGGTGGTTTGTTGTTCACTTCCTTGGGAGACATCTGTCATGCAGGTACCTTATTGTTCTTAACAACAAAACATCAAACTAAAGCATAGAAAACATGAAGATCTGTTGACAAGTGTTGTGAGTGCCAAGGTACAATACCTTGTGACTAACAACTTGAATTATGTCAGTTGTCACATGGCCATCCGTTACCTCATGACACAGTTGCCAACACATCTGACCCACTGCTTGTGATGTGGAGTGGCACACATGTACAAACCCAGGACAATGCATGAGCTAATGGGCCTGCAATTGTGTCATAAAAAGGCATACCTGCACTGAGGAGACACCCCCATGGCAAGCCAGAATGTCCACACAGATGTCAGCACACAAAGACCAAACTACGTAGCATCTTGACCACACACTGGTTCAAAAAATGTATGAGCAGGAATCATGTATTTAAACAATTGACACATGCTGCAAAGCACAAATATTAAACCCTGCACAACATCACTGGGTCACTGCACGTTGAGTCTCTGTCCAGCCAATTATCACACACAGGTCAGACCTGGCAAGGAGACATAAGGTTTGGCCATGTAGACCTCGCCCTCACATATCCCCCATAACTGAGACAATGTGATTGAGACAGATCAAGAAGTGACACCTCTTAATCAGGGTTTACAAAAATGTGCAGCAAGAATTCCCAAATGTACTCCACATCACCTCGTGAGGCTCTCAACACATATTTGTGACAAACAACCATCGACAGATAGTTGTGAATAGACACACAGGTACTGCCCAGTGTGAGTATGCACAAGCCAAATGGGGTCTCCATGTCCAGTCGACACATGTAGCACACTTTGGATAAATACAAATGAGGCCAGGGAACAATGCCACAGAGGCAAACATATGCTGAACACACTGAGAATGGACACAGTGTTGGATGACACACATGATTACGAGCCAAGGGTGTCTCAGGGGACTGTAGTGGGCACACTGCTCCTTGTTCCTGGAATGATCTGACTGTAACATGAGCAACCGTCCTGGCACTATGCATATCTCCCACTCATGCACATCATGTCTGAGGCCACAAAATTGGTCATGCATGCTGCAAGTGTGTTCATTTGAAACCTCACACTCCCATGTTGAGACTCATCATCAGTGCCAATAAATATTGACCCCAACAGAGTGAACAGGACAGGGCACAGGCAAGGTACCAACACATGTCACAGATCACCCTCCCACATGATGCAGAAAACAATGTGCACTTGGATCAACTGGCAGGCTAGATGACCATGTGCAATTGTGATTACCAGACCAGGGGACACATGTCAAGCAGGGGAAGGGATGAATAAGAGCACCGGTTGACTTTGGGGAACAGAATATGCACTGCACATATAAACCCTGGCAGTGTATCCAGGCTACAGAGCACTTCCAAAAGCTGGGGACACACAACACAACAAACAGACAGGTACCTACCCCCTCCTTGCTGCTGTCCCTCCTGTAACTGCCTATCCAGGTCAGGGAACACCACCGCCAGGACACGCATCATGTGGGTGGTCAGGCGTCGTCACCCGCTGTGGGGGCGTGGAGGTGAGAGCCCCAGCTGGACCCGGGCGATCCGCCGGGTCCAGCACCGGATTTCCTGCCATCGTTTTCTGACTTGGGCTAGGTGCCGACAGCGACCCCCCGCCACTCTCACGGCCCGGATGATCTCCTTCCAGATCCCCTCCTTCTCGTAGGTAGTTACCTGTGAGGATGACAAAGTGAGACAACATCACCACACCTGCTCCATGTCACAGAGACACACATTTGAACATCAATAATATGTTGAACAGGGCAGGGATGCTGCCAAGGAATAGCATCTTACTCATATAGACATTGGCCTCTGTGGAAGCCCCAATGCACTAAATGGCATTGAAACTGCACAGGTGGCAGGAGGGGTGCGACACACTCCCTGATCATGGCACACACTGTGCATCACATGCAACACCAGGCTGATGGACAGCACCTCAAAGCAGTTACATGCCCCAGGCCACTGACGCAACCTCAGCAGAGTACACAGACACACACAGGCACAGATCAATCACCTGCCATTGGCAACAGCGGATACATACCTCACTCTGCACATGTGCCATTTGCCTCAGAGCGTGTGTACGGCCCGTACCATGCATACTCCTACGGCACCACTACTATAGTGATACGGACCGTACACACGCTCTCAGAGCGTGTGTACGGTCTGTATCACTATAGTAGTAGTGCCGTAGGAGTACACGTGTGTGTACGGTCCGTACCACACGTACTCCTACGGCACCACTACTATAGTGATACGGACCATACACACGCTCTCAGAGCGTGTGTACGGTCCGTATCACTATAGCAGTGGTGCCGTAGGAGTACGCGTGTGTCTACGGTCCGTACCACGCCTACTCCTACTGCACCACTACTACAGTGATATGGACCGTACACACGACGTGTGCACGGTCCGTAACACGCGAACTCCTACAGCAGCACTACAATAGTGATACGGACCGTACACACGCTCTGAGAGCGTGTGTACGGTGCGTTTCACATGCTTACACTGGTGATAGGAGGCGCACACTAAAGGAATGGAGGTCTCTGACACAAGGCTGTACATCAAGTCATTGTCATTGCAGACTTTCATGTGCAGGGCCTAGGTGTGTCAGGCAGTGATATTGCACATGTCTCCTCATGTAGTTGCACAATTGATGTGTGATGACCTGTGTACACATGTCATGTGTGATGGGGCACTATGTGGCACACTTCCCCTCCACACTTTGCACATGTGTGCCTGTAGTACAAACGTGTCAAGCACAGCATCACTGGTATGGCACAGTCACCATCACCCGCAACTGTCCCCTGATGCCAGGGACACTAACAACTGACATTTCACAATCAGCGTGCCCCGATGTGACTATGTCATGTGTGTGTCATGTGTTCCCATGAGCTTGCTGTTTGTGTTCCATCAACTACATCTGCTGTTGCTGCATCGAACATGTGTCTGTGTGGAGATGGGCATGGCACACATCTACGCACACCATGCCACATGTGGATTCCCACGTAAGCAGGGTCTGTATGCATTGGACATGATATTTTCACATGAGGACATATCTGCGTCATCTCAATGTCTGTGTTTTCTGTGTTCATGTGTACCCATCATCGCAATGTGTTTGATCTGTACATTTGACATTCCATGTGACCTGTGCGTCTAGCTTGCCGTCAGCTGTCTCTATGAGATGACATCCTTTAAATGCAGCTATGTGGATGTATGTCACTCCTGAGATGTCTCTGGCTGTTCACTCAGACTGGCCCCCAGCTCGTTTCAGGGCATGTCATGTAGACTTGCCAATCAACGGGTGTATCTGGCTTTTCATAGGAGTATCACCAAGCTAGCATACGTGTCCTGGATGTATTGCACACACCAGACTCTGTATTTAGCAGATGTGTAGTAGCAGTTGAGCATGTGCTCTGTTCATTGACATTGATGTTATTATGCTCTCAATCTTCATCATTTATTACATTTTTCTGCAGGGCACCGCCTGTCCCCCGACCAATGCCAGACTTGGGTGCCATGAAAGAACGTGCCTGCATCCGATGTTACAGATTCACTCAACAGTTGATTGAGGATTTGACCGCCAAGGTGGCACCACACCTCAAACCGCGACACAGGTATCCTACTGCGCTGACCCCCAAGATGAAGGTGATGGCAGCCCTACATTTTTTTGCCACAGGTACATTTCAATTCACCATAGCTGATGTTGGTGGCATGTCACAGACAATGTTCAGCCGTGTCCTGTGTGATGCTTTGGCAGCCATGTTGGAGCACCTTGATGAATTCATCTATTTTCCGACTCCTGAGGAGTTGACAGGTGTCAAGGGTGATTTCTATGCCCTGGGAAGGATGCCCCATGTCATTGGGTTCATTGATGGGACACATGTGGCTTTGGTACCACCACAGGCACAGGAGGTAGCCTATCGCAACCGTAAACATTACCACTCTTTAAATGCCCTTGTGGTGTGTCTTGCTAACATGCTGATTTCCCATGTCTGTGCACGTTTTCCAGGGTCAGCACACGATGCCTACATCATGAGGCGTAGCAGGGTGCCACAAATGATGCTGCGGCTGCACAACGAATGAGCATGTCTTGTTGGTGGGTATACTCTGTTTGTCCTGTGTGTTGCTGTATCTTTGGCTCTTACGGCATCTCCTGACACACCTATTTACATGATGTTTCCATGTAGGGGACTCTGGCTATCTCAACATGCCATGGCTGATGACGCCTCTCCGCAACGCAAGATCAGGTGCAGATCACCGGTACAACAAAGCACACGGGCAGACCAGGCGAGTGATTGAGAGGACATTTGGCCTCCTGAAGATCCGATTCCAGTGCCTTCACAAGACAGGCGGGTCCCTCCCATATGCACTGGCGAAGGTCTGCAAAATCTTCCTTGTGTTCTGCATGCTGCACAACATGGCAGTGGAGAAGGCAGTGCCACTCACAGTGGAGCAGGATGAGCAGGAACATCCACCCGTGGAGGATGAAGGGCTTGGTCACGAGGCAAGTGAGGAGGAGGAGGATATCTGGAGTTAGCTCATACTCAACTTCTTCTCATAATGGTGAGTCACTGGGTCTGAGTGTGCATGCTTGGAGCCTTGGGTGGCATGTGTTGCAATGTTTGTGTCCAGCTGACTGTATGCTAAGTGAGTTAGATGTGTGTTCTGATGTGTCACTCGAGTGATGATGTCATTCCACACATTTTAGGTGAGACACATTCTTTTAAATTAGCATGGGGACAACATTGTTCCTGTTTAGTAAATGACCATGTATGCGGAGAAAAATATTTTAGCTGACTTCTTGTGTGTCTGTCATTCCCTGGTTCTTGCGCATGTTGTCTGCTCGTGTCATCGTTGTCCTCCTGCTATTCCTCATGAGTATTGCAACGTGTGCTGAATCAGCGTTCCATGCACGGACATGGGGAAATGTCATCTTGGGTAAGGATTGCAGCAAGGCATTTTGGGGGTGGTACGTGTTTGGAATGTGTGGGGACTGCTTCTGTGCATGTTGTGTTACCATGCATACATGTCGACTCACCATGGGGCACATAACATGTAGCATGACTCCCATGAATTGATAGTCACCCTTCCTGACAGTCATCTGTAATGGTTTTTGGATTCTGATGAAGGCATCAATGTGTGTAAAACTTCCCTCTGAAACATACGGGTTGCTATGGGTGAACATAGTGTGGGACATCCCCATGACAGGCTCAATGGGGAATTGCAGCCTCTCCTTGTGCAGCAGGAGGTGTTTGGCTCATCCCCTTAACTTGTGTGCCAGTTCATTTGGATTTACAACATCCGTGTTGTGAAGGGGGTGTCCAGCGTAGGTCCCACATGTTCAGTCAAATGACCTGTGAGTCTGTTCATATTGATACATTTCCCTTAGTGTGAGCTTGAGTAATAAAGGTGTTCCTCACCCTCCAAAGTGCCTCATCTCTGTCAATGCAGGTCTCTTGCCACTTTGCATGCGTCATCTCTGGCATAGTTATCAAAGATTGTGCATATGAGTGTATGTGTATTTCGGCAACATGCATGCAGTTCTTCATGGCTAATAATCTCTATTGTGCATAAAGTCCATGGTTGTGTATGTATTTGGGCAGGTTGCTCCCCCCAACGGGCCGTCAATGCCTGCTGAGGGTGTGTCTCCTGTGCGCAGCTCGGCCTTCTGTTTCCTGATCCTGTGTTAGTCATCTTTGGTGATTGTTCATCCATTTTCTCTTGGTGAGCCATGAGAAACCTGACACTCCTTCCTTTACATACGCCTGTTGCAGTTGTCCTTTCTGACATCCTTGTCTTTGTGTGCTACTTTTGGCCTAGTTTCCAGTACATGCCTCCTGATGCTGCGGCCCCTGCGGCAAGGGCCCACTAAGTTCCCGGATTCTGCAACCCACACGCCTCCAAGATGCTCCTCCCTTCCTCCCTCCACCCATTCATTAGGCTGTCATCAGCTTGTCTGTGCCACTGTTGCGGCAACGCGGTGCCAAAGGCAGGACCGTCAGCGCATGCAACGTGCACATTGCATGACACTCATGTCCTTGCATGACCCACATCACACAACAGTCTCATGTTGCAGCCACCCTCCAAGCAATGTCCAACCAAAAATCAACCACCTGCTCTCAGGCATACCCTAAGCGCACACACGACACCTTCGCATGCTGAGTGTGCAACTCCAACTGCCTACACAGCGCTGCCCCGCCTTCCAGGCCCTGTCACACCAACCAGGTCATGTCCCTCCTACTCCACACCGGCTCCGTCCACCAGCACGCCATTGGACTCTGTTACCTCCTCAACACAACAGGTCCACACATCACCTTCATGACAGTGACCTGGATGAAAGCATCTTCAGCACATAACTTCTTCATTGCCATCTCAGGCGGATACAAGAGCACCCGCAGGGATGGCACTAACAATCCCGGAGGATGAATTGATATATATTCCCAAGTACGCACTCAGGGTGACAAATCCGGTTTGGCACAAACCCCCTGCAAACCCTCAGAGTAACACTCATCTACAGATCGCCAGGCCTACATTCACAATTCCACAAAGCCATCAACACATCCATCATCACGCACACCCTCACATCCAGTGTGGGCTACAACTCTCCCAAAAGAAAGAGAGGAGTGTGAGGTGTTTTACAAGGTTACCAATTTAGCCAATGGAAATGAGGGACAGAGTGCACAATACAAAACAAAAAAGTGCATTAAGAAGTTTAATGATTGTCCCCATGGGCTAAGATTAAAAGCAAGTGATACAGGACTGAAATAATGTCCTATTACTCAATGGTCGACATGTTTCTGCCAATTGATAATAAATTCACGGCATTCATCAGGACCTCCAACGTTGTCCCTCCGCTAAAAAATCAGTGAAATATATAAAATAAGAAGTCCATACTTAATTTGATATGGTAATTCTAGGACAGTGGCACCAGCTGCAGTCCGGTCCAGTGTCTCGGGGGTAATAATAATTTACCTCCACCTTTAGGGGAGTGTTGCTTCAGATCACAGTTTTTTCTGCTTGTCTGTAATCCTGAAGTTTGGCCAGTTCATCAGCAAAGTTTTTCAAACCATGTTTCAAGCTTGGCGTCTCTGTATCTGCAAATGTGTGAACTTCTTTTACTAGGAGATCTGTTTTGTCTCGAAGTCTAGCAGTTTTTCGAACATATGCAGCAAATATTTGGCACAGATCTCCAAAATGCTTTTCCACATTTGTAACAGCATCTTGGATTTGTCTAGTCTGAATGTCTCTGGCCCTGGCCCCTGGAGCGAGGTTCCACACCAGCATCCATCATTGGTCCATCCACATTAGCATCTACGCCTCCGACAGGCAACACACTGCCACACACCCCGCTACCAATCCCCCAAAGATGCTTGATGTAAGTCAACACAGACATGCTGTGTGGGACACTGGAACCAACACCACTGCCACACCCTGCAACCTCACACACTGGATCAGCAACTGATCCAATAATCTAGCCACGTTGACGGACTTTCCTGTGACGCACATCAACAATTAAGCCACCTGGGACAAGGCAGACCTACTGGACTCATACACGTCTAGCAGGACTCTTGTGCACAGCTTGCAACACAAATAACCATCAGTGGCCTTACGACCCTGGAAAACGGCACACACAGCCATCACCATATCATCAGCAAGGACAATTGGAGATCCTTCAGATGGGGCTGAGGCCAGAAAAACGCACGACATCAAGGAGCTCATCAGCATTGTGAGTGCACTCACATCAGCTCTCCATCCAAAAGACACCCCACCCTTGCAAGGCTGAGCCAATGCCTTGCAACTTTCTACCACTGCAAGCTCATGGACATACACGCAAGCCTTGGCACACAGAGGCAGAATGCCCTATTATATGCGGGACCAACCACCCTCAGGTTTTGGACTTCCATCATCAGCAGATACAACACACGGCTCATGTGCAACATCCCCTGGGGAACTCCATCAGGACCCTTCCCACACAACATCTCAACCACATCATTCCCCATCCTTGCAGCCCACGTCCAGCACGTCATGTATATATCATTGGAGTTAACCACATTCCATGGTAGATAGAGGAATGCAGTGACCCAGGCCCTTCTTAGACAATGGACGGCAGGAATGCTGGCTCTCAAGGAACCTCAGCGTGCTTCCCTAGCCAGCAAATGTCATCAGGAAGACAGTCAACGAGCAACTAACAAACTTCCACCACACAAAGAGCTCCAGGCAACCTGCACAAGACCGTCTTCCACAGTAATCACCCCACTGCAACCGTCATCATTGCCACCAACACTGACAACTTTGCCCTGCTCAACAATGGTGAGGCCACCCCCCTTGACCTCTCCACAGCATTATGCACGATGTGCTCACACACTGTCAGCTCACACATCTCCAACACTGGTATCCAGGGAATGGACCAGGATGAAATCACCAAGTAGCTCACCAGCAAGGCCATGGGAGTGGGACTCAAGCCTTCAGCATGTAGTACAGTGGCGTCATCTGGCACATGGCCCAGGGCTCATCTCTCAGCGTGTCAATCTTCAATGTGTCCATGACCCCCCTCTCCACCATCACATGCGCACACAACCTCATCATCATCTCGTATGCCATTGACAGCCAGCTGCTCTTCACCCTCACCAAAGACACAGCCATTGCCAGTTCCAACCTTCAGAAGGCATGAGGTCCGTTGATGAATGGCTGAATATCAGCCACCTGAGGCTGGGCTTGTACAGGACTGAGGTATTCATCTGAGGATTGTCCCCATACAGCTGGGTCAACTCCTTGTGTCCCACCCGCCAGGGCACTGCACCTGTACCCAGTGGCCACGCACACAAGATGGTGTGCATCATGGACTCGTCGCTCACAATTTCCATTCAACTCACCAGCATTTGTACCTCATGCTGCAATACCCTCCGCATGATGCACATGATCCACAGATAGATCCACTCCAAGGCAAGACAGACCATCCCCCAGGTCCACGACACCAGCCGTGTCAACTACAGCCCCGCCCTCTACGGAGCAAGTGCAGACAAACTCCCGGAAAACTTGTCCACATCCAGGGTTTATCTGCACGCCCCAGCCACATCACCGTCCACCCGAGATAGCTGCAATGGATCACTGTCTGCTGCAGGATGACCTTCACTCTCCTCACCCACACTCAGGAGGCAGTCCACAACCCCAGATCCCAAACCAACCTTGGACGTTTGTCATCCAAGACCCCGTTGGGCCAACTCCGTGCATCCAACCTTGCCCTGGTCAACATTCTTCACATCCACCGAACTCCAGCATGCAGGACATAGTTCTCCCACCTGGCCAAACATACCTGGGACTCCCCGGGAACCTCCACATGACCCATGACCTCTACGCCTTAATGATACTCTTCCAAATTGGTCTGTCCGCACAGTATTGCAAGCCCCTCCTCAGCAGCTTGAGGCCATCATGGGTGAGTATTGTGCTCCATGTCTGTATTGGATGATACATTGTGACCCATGTGTGTCCTGTACCGGACTCAGATCCCAGGGTATGGATGGCTGGAGTTAGTTAAACACTCAGGCATAGTTTGACATTTCCCCACACGTATGTTGTGGACACATGCAAAATGACTGCAACATCTAATTAAAGAAATTTAGTTTTATTCTCGGTGGGGGGCGTGTTTTGTGGGAAAAACATAGGTGCTATACAGTGTGCCTAGAATCCAAAGTTCACAGGGGGAGATGGGATGCTTGGCATTTGAAGTCATCAGAGTCCAGACCACAGTGTTTGTCATCATTGGCCAGACTGTGACCAGCAAGTCCATGTGGCAGATAATGTCAGTGAATGAGGTGATTCTGTTGCGCATGAAGGACAGGTGCCAGGCCAGGTGACCTGGGAGATGTGGATGGTCCGCTGCCTCTCACGGTCTTTTCCGTGGATGAAACACCTTCCTCGCGGAACCCTCAGATGCAGGCCTTGACGATGTTTGGGACGCTCCGTCGGACGAATCCTCCTCCTCCTCCCTCCCTGTGGCTGGTGGTGGTCTTAGCCTGGTGGTACAGGGAGGGTTGGCCATGTTGTCGGCGATCCGACAGAGTGAACGGCTTATGTCCGTTTGCACCGCCAGGAGCTCAGCCAGTCTTGCCTCCATCCGTCCTTGGTGTTGTTGTTGACTGGCGTGTTGCTCGGCCTGCTGGTTCTTAATCTCTGTGAGGGTCTCCACTACCTGGCTGATGGCCCTGGTAACACGCCAGTATGCGTCCATGATGTTGCGTATGTGTGACATACCGGTTCCTTCAGCTGGCTGGTCAGGTTCTCGCCTCCGCCTGCCTCCACTCCCACCACCCCTGCCCACACGAGGGCATCAGGTATACGGGACCCCTGTGGGATGGCAGTTGCGGGGTTGTCTGCCTCCTCCTGGGTGCCCGGCGAACCTTGTCCCTCCAGGTCAGACTGGCTCAGTTGTTCAGTGCGGGCAGGGCACCTGGGTGTCTCCTGGGATATGGCAGGAATGGGGTTGGTGGTGGGCACAGATGTACCTGAAGCAGGGGCTGCAGGGGCTTGGACACCAGAGGGTCCAGGTGGGTTGGGGTCATCCGCGGAGTGTTGAGAGGCGTGGCTGCCGGTGGGATCAGGTTCCTCCCGAGCCTGGGACTGTGATTCTTCCCCCCATTGTTGGGGAGAGATCCATGATGTTGCCCTGTGTGGGAGAGGGAGACAATGTTAATGCTGTTTCATGCGACATCCGTGTTTCATACATATTCAAGTTGACACAGTTCCTCCAGGTAGTTGTATGTGCCTAGCATTCCCCTCAATGTTCACTTGTGGATGGGTGTATGTTGCAGGGGACAGATTGATATGTTCTCCTGAGTGTTTGACATGAAGACTTTTGGCTTGGATGCTTCTTTGACTCTGGATTGATCTTGTTGTGTCACATGTCCATTGTGAGAGTGGGTAAATCCACTGCCTGCCCCGGGGGTGTGTGCTTGTGTAAAGGGTGTGTGTGACAGGGCCTGCTGGTGGGTGTAGTGTGATTTGGCAGTGGGTCTCCCAGGTGATGTATCTGTCCCCTCATGGTGCATGCTGCCATGACAGTGAGTGTGAGTTCCTGTCCTAGATATCTGAGCTTGTGGTGTTGGTGTTTGAGTTTACAGTGGTCACAGGAGGGCCTTGTGCTGCCTACAACAGGGCCAAGTGTCAGTTACCTTGTCAGTACTTTGCCAGTCCCTGTGCATTGAGCATGGTGCATGGGTATGTACCTGGGCCATATGGGCTGAGGGCAATGGTGTCTGATTCTGAGTTGAACAATGTGTTTTGAGAGCCCCACCCTCCCAGCATCCCGGACAACCAGTCTTGGGTTTGTGCTTCGAGTAGCCTGGGACATGGCATGGCCTTGCTTTGTGGATGGGGCATACACATGTTAGTGGCATGAGCGTTGTTTTTGAGTGTGGTTGTGTCCGGTGAGGGCTTGGGGGTAATTGTGTGCATTTGGTGTAGTTGGGGTGTGGATGCCATTACCCCAATGTTATGTAAGTTGTTTGTGTACTCACCAGGCTCTGCAACTCCTTTGACTCCGTGTACTCCCACTGGCGGAAGCAGGGCCATCACCTTCTCCTCCCAGGGATGGCAATGTACCGGTCTGTGGGGCAGCCCACCTCCAGTGATGTTGCTCTGGGCGTAGTCCTCGTTCATTTTCCGCTTGACTGCCCTCCGCAGATCGTACCACCTGGCTTGGCATTCATTCCTGGTCCTTCTCATGGGCGCAACAGCATTCACCCTGTCGACGATCCTCTGCCACAGGCGTGATTTTTCGGCTGTGCTGATCAGTCTGACCAATGTTCCAAAGAGCTGTGGTTCGACTCTGATGACTTCGTTGACAAGGATGTCCAGCTCCTACCTTGTGAACTTTGGATTCTTGTCTGTGGGCATGGTATGGGGTGAGGGTGTGGATGGTTGTAGGTGTGTGGGTGTGAATGTGAAGGTGTGTGTGAGAATGTGAAGAGGGGGTATGTGTGAAGGTGTATATGTTAAGGTGTATGGGTGCAGTTGTTGGGGTGTGCTCTGTAGCTGCTGTGAGTCTGTTGCAAAGGCTCATGGTTTGTGTGTGTGGGCTCTTTTTATTGGTCCATTTGTGGGTGTGCCTGAGTTTGAAATTTTGGTGGGTGTGTTATAAGAGGTGGTTGTGAGTTTGGGCCTCTGTTTACCTGTTTGGATGTGCCAGGTCAGTCATTTTGATGTTTTTACTACTGTAGATGTGTTTTGTGGTGTTGTGCGAGTCGAATTGTCCCTCCTTGTGCTGTGTACAGTGTCCTGGTTCAGTACGATTCGTTTTCGCGTATGTAAGGTGCGTCCATACATGATGTTGTTGTACCGTCCTCGCATTGTGGAAATATGGATTTTTCTGGTCAGTTATGTCCCCTATCTTGGACCCCAACGGTTCTATGTGCATGTTACAAGTACATGTATGTTTCCTCCAGTTCCAGTTATGAAGACGCAAATACATGTGTGTCCACCGTCAACATGTCCTCTGTCAGATCCGCCATGAATAGGCCGGATATTCCATTCCTAAATATGAAAGGCCACCGGCTTTATATGGCTCAGTTACTCCATTTTGCAGTCCAGGCAAGTAGGCCCTGATTCTGTCATCAAACTCTTCTTGCCTTCTGCCTCTGAAAGCTCCAGTCTGAGCCTGCATCTGTGACCATGAACTTTGTCTCATTCTCTGCGCGGCTCACGAAGCCTGACATCAGCCTATTCTCTGCCAAGAACTGTATTTCACCTTCGAATTATCTGCTTCCCCCTCAGCCGATGCATTCCTGCCTAGTAGTTTAAGTAAACATTCTTCCAGTTACCAAGCAAAAGGCCCGGCTTCTCTGTCCTCATGCAAGTAATTCATAGCCCTGTTACCATGGAATATTTCTACCCCCTCGCATTTAGTGTAGACACTTAGACGCTTGTACACGCACGCACAGTCAGTATAGAATAGATTCTGTCCGAGAGTCCTTCTTTCGTGGATAACATAGTTCTTTAAACATAGGATGTTAGATATGATTTGGGATTAGGTTGACTTGACCCCCCAGACTTCTTGTCTCCACATGTAGAGCTAAATGTCAAGTCCCCTTCACCCCCTAGTTACACGTCAATTACACGTCATGTTGCTGCGCGCGCATCTATGCCAAGTATTATCTTATGGATCCACCTATATGTGACATCATAACCAATTACGTTCCTTTTTACTCCTTATTACACCCATTTTTGGTTACGCAGATAAATCGTCATTTTCCTTATCAATTGTTACGCCTACTGCATTCGCCTCATTGTAATGTATGATCTATAAAAGTCATTTCTTGTCAATAAAGTATGTACTTCACTTCCTGAACCCCCGTGGTGATGGAACTTGGAGCAACCGATTATAATCGATCACTGGAATAAAGCCCATTCCGAACCTCTAATACCACGGATTCTGCCTCTCATTTTACTGAGCTATTTTATTATGTTTATATATCAAATTAAGTCCCGGTAAAGGAATTTTATTTACCACATGAATGGCGCCCGAACAGGGACACTTTCTCATCTCACGCGCCGGCGGTGAGTTGCAGGCCCGGTCTCCTGCCACAGCTGGACGGACAATAACGCGTACCAGCAGGATTTCCTGTAGCTCCCTCCGGTCAAGCGGGGGCGACTGAGGCTGCGATCAACACCCAGACGAGGCGGTGAGAAGTGCGAAGTATCCCGACCAGAGCCTAGCTGAGAGAGCAAGATCCGAGGTATACAGAGACCCACCAGTTCGAAGTCAAGCCCAGTTTCCGACGAGTCGAGTCGAGTCCAGTCCGGTTCAAGTTCAAGTTACCGAGGCCTTCCGTTTCCGAAGCTACCCGGTGAGTACCATTACTGGGGAGGCATTTCTGACGTGCACATAGGTTGTGCCGGTCAAGACGGGTTTGGGTACACAAATCCGGTCTGCACTGTTTTAGCAGTGTATCTGTACTGTTTAGCAGTATATCAAGTATTCCGAAGTATCTAGTTATTGTCAAGAATTAAGCTTGGTGATTAGTTATGCAGAAGATCATCATTGTTGTTTCAGTTAAAGGTTTAATGTTAAATGTTAAATGTTTTAAGTACGTTCTGCATATTGTGGTATGAATGACTGTTCTTTATCGTGTTTATTGTATTAAGTCTGTTCAAAATCAAGTATCAGGTCAGTTGGTCAAAATCAAGTATAAGGTCAGTTCTCAATATGCCGTTCTTTTCGAAACTAAGACAGATCACTACAAGAAAAGGGGTACTCGAAGAAGCCGTTCCTATTCCTCCTAGGGACACTCCAGGGTACTTCATGTATCATAAACATGGCTTAGACGCTATATTATTTCTTGATTTATGGGTAGACTACACCAAGGGATTACCAGAAAGTCAGAGGTGGCCCGCAGCGGGAACCTGGGATGCGGAGTGCATCATGAAAGTCGAGGAAGAGTTATGGAAAAGGAAGGTCAGACAGTCACAGAAAGACGCCGTTGAGTTATGGCGTAAAGAATCTCATAGACGCACAGAAAAAGCACGTAGACAGGAAGAAAAGAATAAAGAGAGTTCAAATAAAGTTCGAGAGAATCCATTAATTGAGGAAGGTATCCGAGTGAAATCAGAACAAGTAGATAGGCAAAGAAATGCCCTTATGAATGGTATGTATCCCCTCCTGGCCGAAGGATTACCTAAGGCTACTCCAGAAAAACCGAAAGACTTGCCACCCCCATTGTTCCCAATAAAGGTACATCCTAAGGGGCATCCTAGAACCGCAGAAGATGTTTTTCTTTCCTCATATTTAGATGACGCAGCTCCCGAGTATGCTAATTCCGCCCCACATAGACCGCATACCAGGGAGATCCAACGCCAAGATCCAGTACCCGTATCCCTACAGCAACAAATCGAGTCACAAGTTCCGGCAAGCACATCTGTTTCTGCATCCGCTCCTACAGCTACTTCTATAGCTCTGTCCACACCTGTAGTTGCTGTGTCACGTTCGACGAATCCTTTCACACCCGACACCCCAGATGGGGCCACGGGAGGTGCTACCAATATTTTTTCTACGCCACCCAGAATGAATAAACTTACTTTTCAAGAGTCAGCACATTCACGTACACCCAAACTCATAAGTGCCCGTACGCTGAAGGAACTTCTTATAGATTGCAGATATGACCCTGTGCCCGGTAAAGAGGACGAAATGACCCTGGCATCATTGCGTATCAGACGAGCCGCAGTGTATTTAGGGAAGTTACCAGGAATGACTGCGCATCTAGATAAAATATATCATTTTGTCCAAACAGGGCGAGATCCAGAATGTATTAACAGAGCTATGGAATACCAGAAAGTAGAGATACAGGGGGAACTGTTACGTTTCCTCATAAATTGTGTGATCAGAAATCAAGACCGACCGGGGGTAAACCCGGAAGCAATGCAAATTCTTACCAGATGGAGCCAGAATATATCAGAAGGGAGACATGATAAGCAAAATTGTATAATAGCCATGTGCCGAAAGATCCGTAAAGAAATAGAACGCCTACACGAAGAGAGATTAGAGGTAGACGAGTTCGAACAAAGCGAGGAAGAAGGGTCAGGACTGCCCACAGGACAGTCAGACACCGTAGCCTATGTAGGAAGAGGAAGATCTTGTAATAGTAATAGATGTCTTATTGACCCGATACGTCCGATATGTCCAGATAATAACAGGAATTTCCAAATACCTATAATTAATATAAGGTCTAACGAGCATTCGTTCCAAACCGCCGACAAACTACTCCGAGAACGAAGGGGTTATCATTTTCTCGATTCTATGGATGAACAAGATTTAGCCAGGGCAGCTGTCCATTGGGTGGACAGTCCCGGAAAATATAGTGATGATACAGTAGTACGCACATTTTTGAATCTCACCCCAGATGAACAGAGGTTAGTTGGGATTTATATGATTCAACAACTCATTATACTATATCGGAGTCAGCGTTCGGACCCTGGTCCCTTACCTGACATATTGACTGAATTGCTTATGAATAAATGGAGAGGTGCAGGTACTAAATTAATTAAAGAAATTCTAGAATCAAGAAAGCAGTATATTCTTTTTGTATGCGCAGAGCATGTCTCATTGCCCGTCAAGGAAAGAACCACGTATCACATGGATAGACAGAATCCCTTACGAGAAGTGCACCCAATAAAAGGCGAGGACAACGAGTTTAAGCGCGTATTTGTATATACGCCCATATCAAAAATAGAATTGTTACAAATGAAGAAAGTGGTACCCAGTCATGACAAAGATCCAGCGGGTTTTCACCGAGAAATTAAAGACATGTTACTCATGGGAGAGTATACCTATCCCGACATTATGACAATATTAAAGGTATTGATGCCTGCTGGTATTTATGAGAAACTCAAGGAAAAAGAGTGGGAGGTAGGAGACCAAAAGATAGAATGGTCAGTGTTAGAAGCGGAAGAAAAGGCCCGAACTGCAGGAGCAGGACTTGGGGATAAAACTAAAGCACTACCAGGTTTATTAGTACAGGTACTGCCACGTTTATTAACTACGAAAAAGGAAGATTGGGGTACAATTTCAGCCTGTAAACAGAAGCAAGATGAAGACACTAGTGATTACTATGCCCGATTTGAAAAATGTTTTGGTATAAATAGTGGCATAAAAGCAAGTAGCGAATCATACCCACATCTGTTTGTAACAAAATTAGTAGAAAATGCCCTGCCCCCAGTAAAGAATAGAGTATTAAAATTCGAGAGTACCTGGCAAGGTAACACTCCATCACAAATGTTACAAATGTTACAGTACCATCACAATAGAATTAGAGAGGAACAAGAACATGAACACAGACGCATGAAAGACACGAAAATGAAAATGCTAGTTTCCCAGACAGTTCCAGCTGAAGGACATAAAAAGGGTATGACACATTCCGATTCAGCAGGACCTGTAAAAGGGACATGCAATTATTGTAAAAAGCCAGGTCATTACGTACACGACTGTCCAGTTTTAAAACATAATATCGCCATAGGTAAAACACAAGAAAGATCACGGCCACTCAGACAAGATCAGAATGAACAAGGAGCTCTGCAGCATGCCCAGGCCATGCCAGCCGCACAACAGCCAATACAGTTTGTGCCAGCTGCACCACCGTTGCCTGTTGCTGCCACACAGACAACAACACGACAAATGTATCAGACCGCACAGTATGAATATCCTGAGTATCAGCGTTACGCATGAACTAGCCTAGAGAGGGAAGTTGACTTACCCCTTATTGAAATACCTGTAGATCAAGAAGGACCTTATGTACATAGTGAATTATTAGGCCAAGATAGAAAATTTTTACTCGATACAGGGGCAAGTCGAACAACTATAAAACGTAGTGAAGTTCCAGGGGCACCCCTCTCAGGCTCACAGAATATTTCCCTTGGTTTTTCAGGAAAACCTATTGTTAATGAAGTATCACAGCCTCTTCCACTTACGATAGGACCTCTGACCCGAACTACAGATTTATTGCTTACTAAATCATGTCCAGAAAATCTGTTAGGAATAAAAACACTGAAAGCTCTAGGAGCCATAATATGTTGTTCTCCGGAAGGAGTAAGGTTGTTTTTACGTGATTTTAAAGGTCACTATGTGTCTAGAGACATGGATCCCCGACTGCAGACTTTACCTACACATCTATGGGCACAAGGCCCTACTGATGTTGGTTGCATGAATATTACACCATATCGAGTCACATTAAAGGCAGGAGTGGTGCTACCACGAATGCGACAATACAAGTTACCACCAGATGCTGTAGTGGCTTTACTACAAATCATTGACGAGCTCATTGCCCAAGGAGTAGTTGTGGAAACAGACTCCAATGTATGTAATTCACCGATAATTCCGATTCTTAAACGAACAGATCCAAAGGCCCCGCCAGTATATCGATTGGTTATTGATCTGCGCGAATTAAACAAGTGCATTGTGCCACAATTCCCTGTGGTCCCAGATATCTCGTCATTACTGACAGCCATTGATTCCGAAGCAACATTCTTTACTGTAATTGATCTCAAGAATGCTTTTTTCAGCGTCCCAATAGATCCGGAGAGCCAATATTTGTTCGGATTTAGTTTAAATGGACGTAGCTTTAAATTCTCACGCGCACCTCAAGGATTTACAGAAAGCCCCAGCATCTATAGCCAAGCACTGAAACGAGAACTCGACAGTATCCACATGCCAGTTAACACTGCTCTGCTTCAATACGTCGATGATCTGTTGATCACCGCGAGAAGTGAACCGGAATGTGAAAAAGCATCACTGACAGTTTTACAATGTCTAGCCGAAAAGGGGCACAAGGTGTCCCCTTCTAAGCTGCAATTCTGTGTCCAGCGAGTTATTTATCTTGGACACTCGCTGTCCAAGGAGGGAAGGCAGCTTACACCCGACCGCATTCAGTTAATAGCTAACATGCCAATACCCAAGACACAAAAGGAGGTGCGGGCTTTCATAGGCCTCACGTCATATTGCAGGCAGTGGATCCCTCAGTACGCATTTCTAGCAAAACCACTCATTCAGTTGACAACACAGGAGGCAGCCACATCGACTGTCCTCCCTTGGACTCAGGAACATACACAAGCTTTTGAAAGCCTAAAGAAAGCTTTATGTCAAGCACCTGTTTTAGCAACGCCATGTTACAGAAAACAGTTTACACTCTTTGTTACAGAACGCGAAGGTACTGCCTTGTCAGTACTCACACAGGAACAAGCAGGAGCACACAAACCATGTGCTTATTTTTCTAGTACATTAGATCCCGTAGCTCAGGCTTTGCCTGCATGCCTAAAATCAGTGGCAGCGACAGCTTTAGCAATCAGACAGAGCGATGCCATAGTGTTAGGACATCCATTGACAGTTCAAGTACCACATGCAGTAGAGGTTCTTGTAAATAGAACGCAAACACAACACTTGACTATAGCGCGACTTACAGGGTACGAACTTACATTGTTTCAGCCACACATAGAAATCAGACGCTGTAACACATTGAATCCTGCCACACTTTTGCCAGTAACCGGAACAGACCCACTAGCCCATGACTGTATTGAAGTTATTACAATAACGACGAAACCTAGACAAGACTTAACCGATGTCCCATTGTCAGATCCAGACCTGACATTGTATGTAGATGGTTCATGTATGAGAACAAATACAGGAGAGTTAGTGGCTGCTTACGCAGTCACAACAGATACTGAAGTCATTGAAACTAATCGTATAAATACTTTGTCAGCTCAAGCCGCAGAGCTCATCGCTCTGACACAAGCCTGTATTCAAGCCACGAATAAAAAAGTCAACATATACACTGATTCACGTTATGCATTCGGAGTTGTACATGACTTCGGCGTGCTGTGGCGAGAGAGAGGTTATTTAACTTCCCACGGTGCCCACATTCAGCACGGACCCCTCATTCATGCCTTATTAGATGCAATACATCGACCCACTGCAATATCAATTATGAAATGTAAGGCTCATACGAAGGTTACTGATATCATTTCCCAAGGCAATGATCTAGCCGACAGAACAGCTAAACAGACTGCTCAAACTCAAACCCCCGACATGATAAAGACAATAGTCCCGACACCGACACAGTGTATGACAGTTAAAGATCCTACTCTTGACGTAATTGACATACAGACACATGCTACACCAGACGAAATAAAGAAATGGACTGAATTAGGAGGGATCCAAACGGACCAAGGATGGATGATGAAGGAAAAGTCTGTATGGTTCCTTCCTGATTCAATGGTCCAAGTTATAATTAACACTATACATAGTCCAGCACATCTAGGAGAAAAGGCTATGCTAGACAGCATTCAACACATTTGGTTCAATAAACATTTACGAGCAGCAGCCAAACAAAAAGTCCGTACCTGTATGATCTGTTGCCAGTTCAACCCAGGAAAAAGCGTTCCCGTAGAACAGGGTGGATTTCATCCTCCTGATCACCCTTTTGAAGTGCTCCAGATGGATTATATCCAGATGGAACGATGTCGAGGATTCAAATATGTTCTCGTAGTTGTCTGCGCTCTGTCCCGTTGGACGGAGGCATACCCGGTTTCAGATTACACTGCCCCGACTACTGCCAAACAGTTGGTTCGAGAATTCTTCCCACGATACGGTTTACCACGTGTTGTCTACTCAGATAACGGCCAGCCGTTCTCATCCGAATTAATGAAACATGTTTCACTTCTGTTAGGATATCAGTGGAAATTCCACTGTGTCCGACACCCCGAGGCAGCAGGTCTCGTAGAAAGACATAATCAGATACTGAAAATCAGATTGTCCAAAATATGCAGAGAGAAAGGTGTCGACTGGATAGTAGCGTTACCAGTTGCACTCTTTTACATGAGAATGGTAGCACACTCTCGAACAGGGCTATCCCCGTATGAGGTGATCTTTGGCAGACCACCAAATATGTGGGGGACGCCTATACCACGCAAAATAACTGATGTTGACTGTAATATGCTGACAGATTACTTGGCTTCCTTGATGTCTGCACTACAATCTTGTCGTTCACAGGTAGCTGCAGCCTTTCCCGACAACACTGAGGTGAAACCCCATGACGTAGTTCCGGGTGATCTCGTATTTGTGAGAAATTTCGACCGAAAGACTCAGCTGGAGCCCAGGTGGAAGACACCCAAGTTGGTTCTGCTCACTACAAGGACAGCCGTGAAGATCGAGGGCCGCAAGGGCTGGATTCATTCAAGTCATATCAAGAAATTTCATGGACTATCCTCGGATATAGACATTGTGCCCTGCACTCCCTCACAGACTGATTCAAAACTTCCTTTGGTTGAAAAGACTAAAACCAAACTCTATAAAGTAAAATTGAGGCCTAGAACGTCAGACAATTTGATTGTTTAAGTCCTCTCCAAGGTGAAGCGGTTGAATTTGTCTCTGACATGTATCCTCTAGACCTGAATCATGGACAGTCGCGGAAAATGTTGAAACGACAGGCGTACTGTAAATCACTGCGTAGCCATTGCATAGTGACATTAATAATCTTGTTTTCCTTAAGTCTTTTAATAATTACTGCAAGTATATTGTTGCACATATATTACCCTATTGCCAGAAACGTTTACAATGTTACCGCTGAACATTCTTTTAGTGACTTACCTCCGCATGAATTGTCTTATAGACTTGCGCTGCGCAATAACACTTTCATTAGTATGTTACATCATTCCCATCAGACTAGTAATGCCACCAATTGTTGGGTGTGTGGTCGGCTCCCTCCCTATCAGAATTATGAAGGAGTCCTGCCATTCTTTCCACACCCATTTACACATAATGGCTCCTGTGGAGCATGGTTTAGTTTAATCAATTCCATAGACTCAGACACAGCAGTTTACCAAGATCATTGGGTATGGGGAAACCTGAACCTAGTTTTACTCAAGGTCTGCTACCCTGACAAGGAGGGTCGCCCCAAAAGAACAGGAACTGATCTAGAAAATGAAGTATATGGATTAGGTAATTTTACACCTAATCTCATGATTCTAAATGTCGTATCCGAAGTTGAACTAGTCTTACCCACCATGTCAGTATTCCCAGCGAGGGGTGAATTGTGTGTAAGAAAGGTTGGTTCCATACATATGGGCCATAGTAAATGCACTACTATAGTAGAATTCAGTGATCAAGGCAAATCTTCATTTAGAGCTTCTCGCCACTCCTACTTTATATGTGGTCAGACTGCATATATGCGTCTACCTCTAGATTGGGATGGTACCTGCTACATTGCATTCCTTTTGCCACCTGTTTTCCTAGCTCCTCCTGATTATTACAGAAATATTCATTTAGTACACAACAGAGAGCGGAGAGATCTCCCAATTGTCGATTACACTGAAACAGCATGGGAAAAATACACAGATTTCAATAAAGGCATCTTTCCTTATATAGGTACTGTTACTAATAGTAAACTGATACGTAGATTAACTAGAACCCTTGAAGCAGTAGTGAATGAAACTATTTCCGCCCTAGGCAATTTAACAGAAGAGCAGTCTGCTATGCGGATTGTTGTGCTTCAAAATCGTCTTGTCCTTGACGTCATCCTGGCTGATAGGGGCGGAGCTTGTAGGGTCATCGGATCAAGCTGCTGCGTATTCATACCAGAAAATTCGCCATCAGTATATAAAGCCATAACTCGCCTTCATAAGATTGTAAACCAGATACACCAGAACCCAGGCACTTGGACTTGGTCCAGTTGGTTTTGGAGTGTGATATCAGCCTGGGGATGGAGAGTTCTATCCTTCCTAGGTATTGGCCTTCTCATACTATTCAGTTGCTGTCTATGTCTACAATGTGGACCAGCGATCTGTGGTCTGTGTGCCACATCGTGCATTCCACATCAAGATTTTCATTCAAGATCCCGGAAGAAGAAAGAAGAACAAATGATGCTATATGAACAGATCAATGGATTAATGAAGATTGATATCTCTTAACGGGCAAGTAGGGGACAAGGAGGGAATGTGGAAATATGGATTTTTCTGGTCAGTTATGTCCCCTATCTTGGACCCCAACGGTTCTATGTGCATGTTACAAGTACATGTATGTTTCCTCCAGTTCCAGTTATGAAGACGCAAATACATGTGCGTCCACCGTCAACATGTCCTCTGTCAGATCCGCCATGAATAGGCCGGATATTCCATTCCTAAATATGAAAGGCCACCGGCTTTATATGGCTCAGTTACTCCATTTTGCAGTCCAGGCAAGTAGGCCCTGATTCTGTCATCAAACTCTTCTTGCCTTCTGCCTCTGAAAGCTCCAGTCTGAGCCTGCATCTGTGACCATGAACTTTGTCTCATTCTCTGCGCGGCTCACGAAGCCTGACATCAGCCTATTCTCTGCCAAGAACTGTATTTCACCTTCGAATTATCTGCTTCCCCCTCAGCCGATGCATTCCTGCCTAGTAGTTTAAGTAAACATTCTTCCAGTTACCAAGCAAAAGGCCCGGCTTCTCTGTCCTCATGCAAGTAATTCATAGCCCTGTTACCATGGAATATTTCTACCCCCTCGCATTTAGTGTAGACACTTAGACGCTTGTACACGCACGCACAGTCAGTATAGAATAGATTCTGTCCGAGAGTCCTTCTTTCGTGGATAACATAGTTCTTTAAACATAGGATGTTAGATATGATTTGGGATTAGGTTGACTTGACCCCCCAGACTTCTTGTCTCCACATGTAGAGCTAAATGTCAAGTCCCCTTCACCCCCTAGTTACACGTCAATTACACGTCATGTTGCTGCGCGCGCATCTATGCCAAGTATTATCTTATGGATCCACCTATATGTGACATCATAACCAATTACGTTCCTTTTTACTCCTTATTACACCCATTTTTGGTTACGCAGATAAATCGTCATTTTCCTTATCAATTGTTACGCCTACTGCATTCGCCTCATTGTAATGTATGATCTATAAAAGTCATTTCTTGTCAATAAAGTATGTACTTCACTTCCTGAACCCCCGTGGTGATGGAACTTGGAGCAACCGATTATAATCGATCACTGGAATAAAGCCCATTCCGAACCTCTAATACCACGGATTCTGCCTCTCATTTTACTGAGCTATTTTATTATGTTTATATATCAAATTAAGTCCCGGTAAAGGAATTTTATTTACCACATGAATGGCGCCCGAACAGGGACACTTTCTCATCTCACGCGCCGGCGGTGAGTTGCAGGCCCGGTCTCCTGCCACAGCTGGACGGACAATAACGCGTACCAGCAGGATTTCCTGTAGCTCCCTCCGGTCAAGCGGGGGCGACTGAGGCTGCGATCAACACCCAGACGAGGCGGTGAGAAGTGCGAAGTATCCCGACCAGAGCCTAGCTGAGAGAGCAAGATCCGAGGTATACAGAGACCCACCAGTTCGAAGTCAAGCCCAGTTTCCGACGAGTCGAGTCGAGTCCAGTCCGGTTCAAGTTCAAGTTACCGAGGCCTTCCGTTTCCGAAGCTACCCGGTGAGTACCATTACTGGGGAGGCATTTCTGACGTGCACATAGGTTGTGCCGGTCAAGACGGGTTTGGGTACACAAATCCGGTCTGCACTGTTTTAGCAGTGTATCTGTACTGTTTAGCAGTATATCAAGTATTCCGAAGTATCTAGTTATTGTCAAGAATTAAGCTTGGTGATTAGTTATGCAGAAGATCATCATTGTTGTTTCAGTTAAAGGTTTAATGTTAAATGTTAAATGTTTTAAGTACGTTCTGCATATTGTGGTATGAATGACTGTTCTTTATCGTGTTTATTGTATTAAGTCTGTTCAAAATCAAGTATCAGGTCAGTTGGTCAAAATCAAGTATAAGGTCAGTTCTCAATATGCCGTTCTTTTCGAAACTAAGACAGATCACTACAAGAAAAGGGGTACTCGAAGAAGCCGTTCCTATTCCTCCTAGGGACACTCCAGGGTACTTCATGTATCATAAACATGGCTTAGACGCTATATTATTTCTTGATTTATGGGTAGACTACACCAAGGGATTACCAGAAAGTCAGAGGTGGCCCGCAGCGGGAACCTGGGATGCGGAGTGCATCATGAAAGTCGAGGAAGAGTTATGGAAAAGGAAGGTCAGACAGTCACAGAAAGACGCCGTTGAGTTATGGCGTAAAGAATCTCATAGACGCACAGAAAAAGCACGTAGACAGGAAGAAAAGAATAAAGAGAGTTCAAATAAAGTTCGAGAGAATCCATTAATTGAGGAAGGTATCCGAGTGAAATCAGAACAAGTAGATAGGCAAAGAAATGCCCTTATGAATGGTATGTATCCCCTCCTGGCCGAAGGATTACCTAAGGCTACTCCAGAAAAACCGAAAGACTTGCCACCCCCATTGTTCCCAATAAAGGTACATCCTAAGGGGCATCCTAGAACCGCAGAAGATGTTTTTCTTTCCTCATATTTAGATGACGCAGCTCCCGAGTATGCTAATTCCGCCCCACATAGACCGCATACCAGGGAGATCCAACGCCAAGATCCAGTACCCGTATCCCTACAGCAACAAATCGAGTCACAAGTTCCGGCAAGCACATCTGTTTCTGCATCCGCTCCTACAGCTACTTCTATAGCTGTGTCCACACCTGTAGTTGCTGTGTCACGTTCGACGAATCCTTTCACACCCGACACCCCAGATGGGGCCACGGGAGGTGCTACCAATATTTTTTCTACGCCACCCAGAATGAATAAACTTACTTTTCAAGAGTCAGCACATTCACGTACACCCAAACTCATAAGTGCCCGTACGCTGAAGGAACTTCTTATAGATTGCAGATATGACCCTGTGCCCGGTAAAGAGGACGAAATGACCCTGGCATCATTGCGTATCAGACGAGCCGCAGTGTATTTAGGGAAGTTACCAGGAATGACTGCGCATCTAGATAAAATATATCATTTTGTCCAAACAGGGCGAGATCCAGAATGTATTAACAGAGCTATGGAATACCAGAAAGTAGAGATACAGGGGGAACTGTTACGTTTCCTCATAAATTGTGTGATCAGAAATCAAGACCGACCGGGGGTAAACCCAGAAGCAATGCAAATTCTTACCAGATGGAGCCAGAATATATCAGAAGGGAGACATGATAAGCACAATTGTATAATAGCCATGTGCCGAAAGATCCGTAAAGAAATAGAACGCCTACACGAAGAGAGATTAGAGGTAGACGAGTTCGAACAAAGCGAGGAAGAAGGGTCAGGACTGCCCACAGGACAGTCAGACACCGTAGCCTATGTAGGAAGAGGAAGATCTTGTAATAGTAATAGATGTCTTATTGACCCGATACGTCCGATATGTCCAGATAATAACAGGAATTTCCAAATACCTATAATTAATATAAGGTCTAACGAGCATTCGTTCCAAACCGCCGACAAACTACTCCGAGAACGAAGGGGTTATCATTTTCTCGATTCTATGGATGAACAAGATTTAGCCAGGGCAGCTGTCCATTGGGTGGACAGTCCCGGAAAATATAGTGATGATACAGTAGTACGCACATTTTTGAATCTCACCCCAGATGAACAGAGGTTAGTTGGGATTTATATGATTCAACAACTCATTATACTATATCGGAGTCAGCGTTCGGACCCTGGTCCCTTACCTGACATATTGACTGAATTGCTTATGAATAAATGGAGAGGTGCAGGTACTAAATTAATTAAAGAAATTCTAGAATCAAGAAAGCAGTATATTCTTTTTGTATGCGCAGAGCATGTCTCATTGCCCGTCAAGGAAAGAACCACGTATCACATGGATAGACAGAATCCCTTACGAGAAGTGCACCCAATAAAAGGCGAGGACAACGAGTTTAAGCGCGTATTTGTATATACGCCCATATCAAAAATAGAATTGTTACAAATGAAGAAAGTGGTACCCAGTCATGACAAAGATCCAGCGGGTTTTCACCGAGAAATTAAAGACATGTTACTCATGGGAGAGTATACCTATCCCGACATTATGACAATATTAAAGGTATTGATGCCTGCTGGTATTTATGAGAAACTCAAGGAAAAAGAGTGGGAGGTAGGAGACCAAAAGATAGAATGGTCAGTGTTAGAAGCGGAAGAAAAGGCCCGAACTGCAGGAGCAGGACTTGGGGATAAAACTAAAGCACTACCAGGTTTATTAGTACAGGTACTGCCACGTTTATTAACTACGAAAAAGGAAGATTGGGGTACAATTTCAGCCTGTAAACAGAAGCAAGATGAAGACACTAGTGATTACTATGCCCGATTTGAAAAATGTTTTTGTATAAATAGTGGCATAAAAGCAAGTAGCGAATCATACCCACATCTGTTTGTAACAAAATTAGTAGAAAATGCCCTGCCCCCAGTAAAGAATAGAGTATTAAAATTCGAGAGTACCTGGCAAGGTAACACTCCATCACAAATGTTACAAATGTTACAGTACCATCACAATAGAATTAGAGAGGAACAAGAACATGAACACAGACGCATGAAAGACACGAAAATGAAAATGCTAGTTTCCCAGACAGTTCCAGCTGAAGGACATAAAAAGGGTATGACACATTCCGATTCAGCAGGACCTGTAAAAGGGACATGCAATTATTGTAAAAAGCCAGGTCATTACGTACACGACTGTCCAGTTTTAAAACATAATATCGCCATAGGTAAAACACAAGAAAGATCACGGCCACTCAGACAAGATCAGAATGAACAAGGAGCTCTGCAGCATGCCCAGGCCATGCCAGCCGCACAACAGCCAATACAGTTTGTGCCAGCTGCACCACCGTTGCCTGTTGCTGCCACACAGACAACAACACGACAAATGTATCAGACCGCACAGTATGAATATCCTGAGTATCAGCGTTACGCATGAACTAGCCTAGAGAGGGAAGTTGACTTACCCCTTATTGAAATACCTGTAGATCAAGAAGGACCTTATGTACATAGTGAATTATTAGGCCAAGATAGAAAATTTTTACTCGATACAGGGGCAAGTCGAACAACTATAAAACGTAGTGAAGTTCCAGGGGCACCCCTCTCAGGCTCACAGAATATTTCCCTTGGTTTTTCAGGAAAACCTATTGTTAATGAAGTATCACAGCCTCTTCCACTTACGATAGGACCTCTGACCCGAACTACAGATTTATTGCTTACTAAATCATGTCCAGAAAATCTGTTAGGAATAAAAACACTGAAAGCTCTAGGAGCCATAATATGTTGTTCTCCGGAAGGAGTAAGGTTGTTTTTACGTGATTTTAAAGGTCACTATGTGTCTAGAGACATGGATCCCCGACTGCAGACTTTACCTACACATCTATGGGCACAAGGCCCTACTGATGTTGGTTGCATGAATATTACACCATATCGAGTCACATTAAAGGCAGGAGTGGTGCTACCACGAATGCGACAATACAAGTTACCACCAGATGCTGTAGTGGCTTTACTACAAATCATTGACGAGCTCATTGCCCAAGGAGTAGTTGTGGAAACAGACTCCAATGTATGTAATTCACCGATAATTCCGATTCTTAAACGAACAGATCCAAAGGCCCCGCCAGTATATCGATTGGTTATTGATCTGCGCGAATTAAACAAGTGCATTGTGCCACAATTCCCTGTGGTCCCAGATATCTCGTCATTACTGACAGCCATTGATTCCGAAGCAACATTCTTTACTGTAATTGATCTCAAGAATGCTTTTTTCAGCGTCCCAATAGATCCGGAGAGCCAATATTTGTTCGGATTTAGTTTAAATGGACGTAGCTTTAAATTCTCACGCGCACCTCAAGGATTTACAGAAAGCCCCAGCATCTATAGCCAAGCACTGAAACGAGAACTCGACAGTATCCACATGCCAGTTAACACTGCTCTGCTTCAATACGTCGATGATCTGTTGATCACCGCGAGAAGTGAACCGGAATGTGAAAAAGCATCACTGACAGTTTTACAATGTCTAGCCGAAAAGGGGCACAAGGTGTCCCCTTCTAAGCTGCAATTCTGTGTCCAGCGAGTTATTTATCTTGGACACTCGCTGTCCAAGGAGGGAAGGCAGCTTACACCCGACCGCATTCAGTTAATAGCTAACATGCCAATACCCAAGACACAAAAGGAGGTGCGGGCTTTCATAGGCCTCACGTCATATTGCAGGCAGTGGATCCCTCAGTACGCATTTCTAGCAAAACCACTCATTCAGTTGACAACACAGGAGGCAGCCACATCGACTGTCCTCCCTTGGACTCAGGAACATACACAAGCTTTTGAAAGCCTAAAGAAAGCTTTATGTCAAGCACCTGTTTTAGCAACGCCATGTTACAGAAAACAGTTTAC
This sequence comes from Triturus cristatus, assembly GCF_964204655.1. Classification (NCBI taxonomy): domain Eukaryota; kingdom Metazoa; phylum Chordata; class Amphibia; order Caudata; family Salamandridae; genus Triturus; species Triturus cristatus. The sequence goes on from NC_140588.1 coordinate 551,420,427, forward strand.
ACTCTTTGTTACAGAACGCGAAGGTACTGCCTTGTCAGTACTCACACAGGAACAAGCAGGAGCACACAAACCATGTGCTTATTTTTCTAGTACATTAGATCCCGTAGCTCAGGCTTTGCCTGCATGCCTAAAATCAGTGGCAGCGACAGCTTTAGCAATCAGACAGAGCGATGCCATAGTGTTAGGACATCCATTGACAGTTCAAGTACCACATGCAGTAGAGGTTCTTGTAAATAGAACGCAAACACAACACTTGACTATAGCGCGACTTACAGGGTACGAACTTACATTGTTTCAGCCACACATAGAAATCAGACGCTGTAACACATTGAATCCTGCCACACTTTTGCCAGTAACCGGAACAGACCCACTAGCCCATGACTGTATTGAAGTTATTACAATAACGACGAAACCTAGACAAGACTTAACCGATGTCCCATTGTCAGATCCAGACCTGACATTGTATGTAGATGGTTCATGTATGAGAACAAATACAGGAGAGTTAGTGGCTGCTTACGCAGTCACAACAGATACTGAAGTCATTGAAACTAATCGTATAAATACTTTGTCAGCTCAAGCCGCAGAGCTCATCGCTCTGACACAAGCCTGTATTCAAGCCACGAATAAAAAAGTCAACATATACACTGATTCACGTTATGCATTCGGAGTTGTACATGACTTCGGCGTGCTGTGGCGAGAGAGAGGTTATTTAACTTCCCACGGTGCCCACATTCAGCACGGACCCCTCATTCATGCCTTATTAGATGCAATACATCGACCCACTGCAATATCAATTATGAAATGTAAGGCTCATACGAAGGTTACTGATATCATTTCCCAAGGCAATGATCTAGCCGACAGAACAGCTAAACAGACTGCTCAAACTCAAACCCCCGACATGATAAAGACAATAGTCCCGACACCGACACAGTGTATGACAGTTAAAGATCCTACTCTTGACGTAATTGACATACAGACACATGCTACACCAGACGAAATAAAGAAATGGACTGAATTAGGAGGGATCCAAACGGACCAAGGATGGATGATGAAGGAAAAGTCTGTATGGTTCCTTCCTGATTCAATGGTCCAAGTTATAATTAACACTATACATAGTCCAGCACATCTAGGAGAAAAGGCTATGCTAGACAGCATTCAACACATTTGGTTCAATAAACATTTACGAGCAGCAGCCAAACAAAAAGTCCGTACCTGTATGATCTGTTGCCAGTTCAACCCAGGAAAAAGCGTTCCCGTAGAACAGGGTGGATTTCATCCTCCTGATCACCCTTTTGAAGTGCTCCAGATGGATTATATCCAGATGGAACGATGTCGAGGATTCAAATATGTTCTCGTAGTTGTCTGCGCTCTGTCCCGTTGGACGGAGGCATACCCGGTTTCAGATTACACTGCCCCGACTACTGCCAAACAGTTGGTTCGAGAATTCTTCCCACGATACGGTTTACCACGTGTTGTCTACTCAGATAACGGCCAGCCGTTCTCATCCGAATTAATGAAACATGTTTCACTTCTGTTAGGATATCAGTGGAAATTCCACTGTGTCCGACACCCCGAGGCAGCAGGTCTCGTAGAAAGACATAATCAGATACTGAAAATCAGATTGTCCAAAATATGCAGAGAGAAAGGTGTCGACTGGATAGTAGCGTTACCAGTTGCACTCTTTTACATGAGAATGGTAGCACACTCTCGAACAGGGCTATCCCCGTATGAGGTGATCTTTGGCAGACCACCAAATATGTGGGGGACGCCTATACCACGCAAAATAACTGATGTTGACTGTAATATGCTGACAGATTACTTGGCTTCCTTGATGTCTGCACTACAATCTTGTCGTTCACAGGTAGCTGCAGCCTTTCCCGACAACACTGAGGTGAAACCCCATGACGTAGTTCCGGGTGATCTCGTATTTGTGAGAAATTTCGACCGAAAGACTCAGCTGGAGCCCAGGTGGAAGACACCCAAGTTGGTTCTGCTCACTACAAGGACAGCCGTGAAGATCGAGGGCCGCAAGGGCTGGATTCATTCAAGTCATATCAAGAAATTTCATGGACTATCCTCGGATATAGACATTGTGCCCTGCACTCCCTCACAGACTGATTCAAAACTTCCTTTGGTTGAAAAGACTAAAACCAAACTCTATAAAGTAAAATTGAGGCCTAGAACGTCAGACAATTTGATTGTTTAAGTCCTCTCCAAGGTGAAGCGGTTGAATTTGTCTCTGACATGTATCCTCTAGACCTGAATCATGGACAGTCGCGGAAAATGTTGAAACGACAGGCGTACTGTAAATCACTGCGTAGCCATTGCATAGTGACATTAATAATCTTGTTTTCCTTAAGTCTTTTAATAATTACTGCAAGTATATTGTTGCACATATATTACCCTATTGCCAGAAACGTTTACAATGTTACCGCTGAACATTCTTTTAGTGACTTACCTCCGCATGAATTGTCTTATAGACTTGCGCTGCGCAATAACACTTTCATTAGTATGTTACATCATTCCCATCAGACTAGTAATGCCACCAATTGTTGGGTGTGTGGTCGGCTCCCTCCCTATCAGAATTATGAAGGAGTCCTGCCATTCTTTCCACACCCATTTACACATAATGGCTCCTGTGGAGCATGGTTTAGTTTAATCAATTCCATAGACTCAGACACAGCAGTTTACCAAGATCATTGGGTATGGGGAAACCTGAACCTAGTTTTACTCAAGGTCTGCTACCCTGACAAGGAGGGTCGCCCCAAAAGAACAGGAACTGATCTAGAAAATGAAGTATATGGATTAGGTAATTTTACACCTAATCTCATGATTCTAAATGTCGTATCCGAAGTTGAACTAGTCTTACCCACCATGTCAGTATTCCCAGCGAGGGGTGAATTGTGTGTAAGAAAGGTTGGTTCCATACATATGGGCCATAGTAAATGCACTACTATAGTAGAATTCAGTGATCAAGGCAAATCTTCATTTAGAGCTTCTCGCCACTCCTACTTTATATGTGGTCAGACTGCATATATGCGTCTACCTCTAGATTGGGATGGTACCTGCTACATTGCATTCCTTTTGCCACCTGTTTTCCTAGCTCCTCCTGATTATTACAGAAATATTCATTTAGTACACAACAGAGAGCGGAGAGATCTCCCAATTGTCGATTACACTGAAACAGCATGGGAAAAATACACAGATTTCAATAAAGGCATCTTTCCTTATATAGGTACTGTTACTAATAGTAAACTGATACGTAGATTAACTAGAACCCTTGAAGCAGTAGTGAATGAAACTATTTCCGCCCTAGGCAATTTAACAGAAGAGCAGTCTGCTATGCGGATTGTTGTGCTTCAAAATCGTCTTGTCCTTGACGTCATCCTGGCTGATAGGGGCGGAGCTTGTAGGGTCATCGGATCAAGCTGCTGCGTATTCATACCAGAAAATTCGCCATCAGTATATAAAGCCATAACTCGCCTTCATAAGATTGTAAACCAGATACACCAGAACCCAGGCACTTGGACTTGGTCCAGTTGGTTTTGGAGTGTGATATCAGCCTGGGGATGGAGAGTTCTATCCTTCCTAGGTATTGGCCTTCTCATACTATTCAGTTGCTGTCTATGTCTACAATGTGGACCAGCGATCTGTGGTCTGTGTGCCACATCGTGCATTCCACATCAAGATTTTCATTCAAGATCCCGGAAGAAGAAAGAAGAACAAATGATGCTATATGAACAGATCAATGGATTAATGAAGATTGATATCTCTTAACGGGCAAGTAGGGGACAAGGAGGGAATGTGGAAATATGGATTTTTCTGGTCAGTTATGTCCCCTATCTTGGACCCCAACGGTTCTATGTGCATGTTACAAGTACATGTATGTTTCCTCCAGTTCCAGTTATGAAGACGCAAATACATGTGCGTCCACCGTCAACATGTCCTCTGTCAGATCCGCCATGAATAGGCCGGATATTCCATTCCTAAATATGAAAGGCCACCGGCTTTATATGGCTCAGTTACTCCATTTTGCAGTCCAGGCAAGTAGGCCCTGATTCTGTCATCAAACTCTTCTTGCCTTCTGCCTCTGAAAGCTCCAGTCTGAGCCTGCATCTGTGACCATGAACTTTGTCTCATTCTCTGCGCGGCTCACGAAGCCTGACATCAGCCTATTCTCTGCCAAGAACTGTATTTCACCTTCGAATTATCTGCTTCCCCCTCAGCCGATGCATTCCTGCCTAGTAGTTTAAGTAAACATTCTTCCAGTTACCAAGCAAAAGGCCCGGCTTCTCTGTCCTCATGCAAGTAATTCATAGCCCTGTTACCATGGAATATTTCTACCCCCTCGCATTTAGTGTAGACACTTAGACGCTTGTACACGCACGCACAGTCAGTATAGAATAGATTCTGTCCGAGAGTCCTTCTTTCGTGGATAACATAGTTCTTTAAACATAGGATGTTAGATATGATTTGGGATTAGGTTGACTTGACCCCCCAGACTTCTTGTCTCCACATGTAGAGCTAAATGTCAAGTCCCCTTCACCCCCTAGTTACACGTCAATTACACGTCATGTTGCTGCGCGCGCATCTATGCCAAGTATTATCTTATGGATCCACCTATATGTGACATCATAACCAATTACGTTCCTTTTTACTCCTTATTACACCCATTTTTGGTTACGCAGATAAATCGTCATTTTCCTTATCAATTGTTACGCCTACTGCATTCGCCTCATTGTAATGTATGATCTATAAAAGTCATTTCTTGTCAATAAAGTATGTACTTCACTTCCTGAACCCCCGTGGTGATGGAACTTGGAGCAACCGATTATAATCGATCACTGGAATAAAGCCCATTCCGAACCTCTAATACCACGGATTCTGCCTCTCATTTTACTGAGCTATTTTATTATGTTTATATATCAAATTAAGTCCCGGTAAAGGAATTTTATTTACCACAGCATACATAACGTTGTGTAAGGTCTGTACATACGCAATGCTGGAGGACAGTGCTGGGGTACGGTGCATCCAAGTACGGGGCTGGGGTACGGTGCTGGGGTAAGGTGCATCCAAGTACGGGGCTGGGGTACAGTGCTGGGGTACGGTGCGTCCAAGTACGGGGCTGGGTTACAGTGCTGGGGTACCGTGCATACAAGTACGGGGATGGGGTACGGTGCTGGGGTATGTGCGTCCAAGTACGGGGCTGGGGTACAGTGCGTCCAAGTACGGGGCTGGGGTACGGTGCTGGGGTATAGTGTGTCCAAGTACGGGGCTGGGGTACGGTGCTGGGGTACGGTGCATCCAAGTATGGGGCTGGGGTACGGTGCTGGGGTACGGTGCTGGGGTATGGTGCGTCCAAGTACAGGGCTGGGGTACAGTGCGTACAAGTACGGGGCTGGGGTACGGTGCAGACATGGGGAGTATGGTGCTGACATACGGGGGTACGGTGCTGACATACGGGGAAGCGTGCGGACATACACAGGGGAGGAGGGGGCTTTACGGCTTGTATCCCGGGCACAAGTTTGCCCGGGATATGAGTGGTACAGAGTTCGCTCCGTACGGGACGTTTTACATACGCTTGTGTACTCGGAAGGGCAGTACGGATCGTACTTGTGCGCTCGGACTTCAGTTTTACGATTTGTACGTAAAACTGTCTGGGTACATCTCGTAGACCTTTTCCCGAAGCGATTCGTATGTATTTTTCACGTACGAATCGTACTTCACCGGTGGGACGGGACTTGTACGATTCGTACGTAAAAATATACGGATACGAGTCGTACGGATTTTTTTTTTACCGGATCGGAATCGGCACCAGAATGTTAAAACCAACTTCACTAAAAGATCTATTTTATCATTCTGAGTTAAGGCATACTAAACTCGAATTTCTACTATGATCCCTGGCTCAGTTAGGATTATAAGATGTTATAATCAAACTGCCCATTCTGGCCTATGGGAGCAGGTAGCCTTGCAATAGTGAAAAACGAAAATGGCTGTAATTCACTATCAGGACATGCCACACACAGGGCATGACCTACCTTTTACATTCAATGCCCCCTGCCCTTTGCCCTACCTTAGAGGTAGCTAACATGTAGGAAAGGGAAGGTTTAGGGCCTGGTAAGTGGGTGCACTTGGCAAGTCACCATGGCAGTACCAGACTGCACACAAGCTCTGCAATGGCAGGCCTGAGACACACTTTGCAAGCTGCTCCGGTGGGTGGCACAATCAATGCTGCAAGCTCACCAGCAGCATTTGATTTACACGCCCTGGTCACACTCCGTGCACTGTACTAGGGTCTGACAGGTAAACCAAATAAGCCAATCATGGAGTCACTAATACATTAATTTAACATAGGGAGCACTTGCCATGTGGCACTGAATAGCAGTGGCACAGTGCCCAAAGCATCTAAAACCAGCAAAAACATAAGAGGCAACAGCAAAAAAAATGGAAGGGAGACCCACGCCAATTGTGCCAGGTCTAACATGTGTCCCCTCCAGCTGAAATGTGAGGGGAACTACCCTACCTCTTGGCAGTTCTCATCACTTAGGAGGAAAAATCTGGACAGACCATCAGCATTGGCGTGTTCTGTACCAGGGCGGTGTTCCACCATGATGTCCATGCCCTGTAGGGAAATGGACAATCTCAACAGCTTTGGACTCTCACCCCTCATCTGCGTCAACCATCTGAGGGGCCTGTGGTCTGTCTGAACCCGGAAGTGAGTCCTAAACAAGTATGGTCTCAATTTCTTCATTGCCCAGACCACAGGAAATGCCTCACGCTCAATTGCACTCCACCTCTGTTCCCGTGGAAGTAACCTCCGACTGATGTTATGTTATGTTATGTTCTTAAAGCTTGTAGAGCGCACGGTTACCCTAGGGTGTCCTGGCGCTAAGCACTGAATACCTGCGGGGTAAATATCTAAAACTGGGAGAAGAACCATGTCTTAAGGTGTCTCCGAAAATAGGTGAGGTCGGAGGCGCTTCTCAGAATGAAGGGCAAATCATTCCAGGCTTTAGAGGCACAATAAACAAAGCTTCTACCCCCCCCCAGTTTGTTTTCTTAAAAGAGCGGGTTTTCACTTGTTTAGAACCTGTGGACCTTAAATTTCTGCTTGGAATATATCATGAGAACTTTGTTTTAAGAAACTCAGGACCCATTCCATTCACAGCCTTGAACACAATACACAGCGCCTTGAAGTGAGATCTCAGATGTATTGGAAGCCAATGTAATTTTTTTAATTCTTTCTTAACTGAGATAAATCTGGGTGTCCCCGTCAGCAGTCTAGCTGCTGAATTCTGGGCAACCTGCAGCCTATTTAGATTAGGCCTGGGCCAAAATTCCGTTCCGTTTGCGGAAATTGCGATATTTTGGCATTTTCGCGTTCCGCGGAAAGCGCGAAAATGTCAAAATTTCCGCATTCCGCAGCTTAGCGATAATTTGTTTCTTGCTCGCGTTGTAAAATAATACATTCTCACGCACGCGCGATCGCCTTATCTGAATTCCTGCGTTCTCTGACAAGTTTTCTTGACCCGGTCGCGTTCTCCACGAGATGTTGGATTTTGGTAGCCATTTTGCGCTGTCTCGCGAGAGTTCGCGGCCCCATTAACATCATTTGTCACGCGATCACGTAATTTGTCGCGCGATCACGTCTTTCTTCTCGCGATCATGCACCGCGCGAGTATGAGAAGATTGAGATCTCGAACATGTCATTCTACATCGCGAGCCAGAGGATGAGGACGAGGGCACGTGTAATTGAATGCGAACAGGAGAAAGAGACCGCGAACACGTCATATCCAACGCGACAGGGACAAAGAAGAGAACGCGATCATATCGCTTTCGACACGCTGGCGGAAGTAATGTGAAGCTCGAGAACTCAACAACGTAAAATTTACAATTTGGAGAGGAATATCGGCTCTAGCAGTATGAAACCATCTGCAAATGCTGATTTTGGATGAAAAGAACTCCTTACATTGACATTTGGCTTTCCTTTTTTGTGCAAGGATTCATTTTTTTAAAAGGCGGAGAGAGGGAGGAAGTGACACAGAATCTCCAACTTCCTGTTCCTGTCCAGCAGGCTCCTCCCAGTGCTTTGTCCATCTCCTGCTCATTCTGCCTTTGGATTTTGAGCTGGAAAGATCACTCTTTTTGTCTGCTGCATCATTGCAATTGGATTTCAGGATTTTTGGAATAGGCTATTTTACAAGTAAGTGGTTGTTGTGTTTGATTGTGGGCATTGCAGTTGTTGTAACTACAATTTATTTTTGATAATTAATTAATTATCATCATTCTTTTTTTTTTTTTTAATTTTGTGGGTTGTAGTAGTAGGCCCGAGCTAGCCATGGGCATGGCCTCATGGGTGTGTGTGCATGATGAAGCAACTGTTCCTTTTGTTTTTTGAATGTATTTCATTTTCAAGCACATTTAGGGCATGGATGGCATTGGATTGAGTTGGGGAAATGTGTTTTTTGGGATGGCCTTTGTGATGTTGTTGGGCCTGGCCATATGGCTGGTGGCCATTTTGAGGCCTAGGCCTGCAAGCTTGCCTGGCCTTGTCTGCCAACAGGCCTGCTTTCATCCACTAGGACCAGAGCAGATAGCCACAGCTTTATTGATCAAGTGTTTTCTATGTGATCTGTTGAATTTAGACATCATTTAGGGCATGGATGGCATTGGATTGAGTTGAGGAAGTGTGTTTTTGGGGGTGGCCTTGCTGATGTTGTTGGGCCTGGCCATGTGGCTGGTGGCCATTTTGAGGCCTAGGCCTGCAAGCTTGCCTGGCCTTGTCTGCCAACAGGCCTGCTTTCATCCACTAGGACCAGAGCAGGTAGCCACAGCTTTATTGATCAAGTGTTTTCTATGTGATCTGTTGAATTTAGACATCATTTAGGGCATGGATGGCATTGGATTGAGTTGGGGAAGTGTGTTTTTGGGGGTGGCCTTGCTGATGTTGTTGGGCCTGGCCATGTGGCTGGTGGTCATTTTGAGGCCTAGGCCTGCAAGCTTGCCTGGCCTTGTCTGCCAACAGGCCTGCTTTCATCCACTGGGACCAGAGCAGGTACCAACAGCTTTATTAATCTACTGTTTTCTATGTGATCTGTTGAATTTAGACACCATTTAGGGCATGGATGGCATTGGATTGAGTTTAGGAAGTGTGTTTTTGGGGGTGGCCTTGCTGATGTTGTTGGGCATGGCCATGTGGCTGGTGGCCATTTTGAGGCCTAGGCCTGCAAGCTTGCCTGGCCTTGTCTGCCAACAGGCCTGCTTTCATCCACTAGGACCAGAGCAGGTAGCCACAGCTTTATTAATCTACTGTTTTCTATGTGATCTGTTGAATTTAGACACCATTTAGGGCATGGATGGCATTGGATTGAGTTTAGGAAGTGTGTTTTTGGGGGTGGCCTTGCTGATGTTGTTGGGCCTGGCCATGTGGCTGGTGGCCATTTTGAGGCCTAGCCTTGCAAGCTTGCCTGGCCTTGTCTGCCAACAGGCCTGCTTTCATCCACTAGGACCAGAGCATGTAGCCACAGATTTATTAATCTACTGTTTTCTATGTGATCTGTTGAATTTAGACATCATTTAGGGCATGGATGGCATTGGATTGAGTTTAGGAAGTGTGTTTTTGGGGGTGGCCTTGCTGATGTTGTTGGGCCTGGCCATGTGGCTGGTGGCCATTTTGAGGCCTAGGCCTGCAAGCTTGCCTGGCCTTGTCTGCCAACAGGCCTGCTTTCATCCACTAGGACCAGAGCAGGTAGCCACAGCTTTATTAATCTATTGTTTTCTATGTGATCTGTTGAATTTAGACACCATTTAGGGCATGGATGGCATTGGATTGAGTTTAGGAAGTGTGTTTTTGGGGGTGGCCTTGCTGATGTTGTTGGGCCTGGCCATGTGGCAGGTGGCCATTTTGAGGCCTAGGCCTGCAAGCTTGCCTGGCCTTGTCTGCCAACAGGCCTGCTTTCATCCTCTAGGACCAGAGCAGGTAGCCACAGCTTTATTAATCTACTGTTTTCTATGTGATCTGTTGAATTTAGACATCATTTAGGGCATGGATGGCATTGGATTGAGTTTAGGAAGTGTGTTTTTGGGTGTGGCCTTGCTGATGTTGTTGGGCCTGGCCATGTGGCTGGTGGCCATTTTGAGGCCTAGGCCTGGAAGCTTGCCTGGCCTTGTCTGCCAACAGGCCTGCTTTCATCCACTAGGACCAGAGCAGGTAGCCACAGCTTTATTAATCTACTGTTTTCTATGTGATCTGTTGAATTTAGACACCATTTAGGGCATGGATGGCATTGGATTGAGTTTAGGAAGTGTGTTTTTGGGGGTGGCCTTGCTGATGTTGTTGGGCCTGGCCATGTGGCTGGTGGCCATTTTGAGGCCTAGGCCTGCAAGCTTGCCTGGCCTTGTCTGCCAACAGGCCTGCTTTCATCCGTTAGGACCAGAGCAGGTAGACACAGCTTTATTAATCTACTGTTTTCTATGTGATCTGTTGAATTTAGACATCATTTAGGGCATGGATGGCATTGGATTGAGTTGGGGAAGTGTGATTTTGGGGGTGGCCTTGCTGATGTTGTTGGGCCTGGCCATGTGGCTGGTGGCCATTTTGAGGCCTAGGCCTGCAAGCTTGCCTGGCCTTGTCTGCCAACAGGCCTGCTTTTTCATCCACTAGGATCAGAGCAGGTAGCCACAGCTTTATTGATCAAGTGTTTTCTATGCGATCTGTTGAATTTAGACTTCATTTAGGGCATGGATGGCATTGGATTGAGTTGGGGAAGTGTGCTTTTTGGGGTGTGGCCTTGCTGATGTTGGTTGTCTTAAAGACAATCCATGCTTTTTTTATGTGTCTGGTCACTGGTGTGTTGGTGTGCAATGCATGCACCCTGCAGAGCTTTTTGGGGCCTGTGAATGTTCCTACATTTTGTTGCATTAAAAAGTCAGAGCAGTGTGCTTTAGCAGGCATCCTTTACCTGGCTTTTATAGGCCTTTTGTCAGCTCCTGGTGTTTCCCAGGCCCCCGGCTTCTTTGTGATTTTTGTGTGTCCATGTGGGTGGTGGCCTTTTTTGGTGTTTGGACTGTGAGTATTAGTGTCCTGCTTTTGCCATAGGCCTGCATGGTTGTCCTATTGGCTCTTTGGCTTACTGCTTCCATCCATACACCCCCTTTGCCAGCAGCAGCTCCATGGATGCTGAGATGCTCAAATAATGCAATGGTCCACCCCACTTCCATTAGATTTTTATTTTGTTGTTTATTATTAACTTTCCTATCCTTCCTGAGAAGTACTAGTAGTACAACATAGCTCTAGTTAAAAAAAATAGTCATAAATGGCTAGACTATCTTTTGTTTGCACTAGTACAGTACTAAGTTTACTGAACCACAACAACAAATGCAACATTTCACTGATGTTCTTCTGTCTTCTTTGCTTTTAGGTGCACAAAAGACAGAGTAGGAGGTGTCATCGGCTTCACCTGGCTACCCGTTGTACTGCCAGCCAGACAGAAGTCCTGCTGCGCATCACGCCCACGTGTGACCAGAACTTGTTGTGCATCTGCCTCCTGCCTGACATCTGAAGAAGATGGCCCCAAAGAAAGGTACCAGGTCCAGTACCAAGAAAGTTGCCGGTGAGAAGAAGGAACAGAAAAATGAAGTGCCATTAACCACGACTGGTGGTGTGCCGGCCAATGTTTTTTTTGGCACCAAAGCATTGTCCGGGAACCAAGCTGGGAGCAGCACAGCGGTCAAAACCCACCAACCTAGGCCCAAGGGCTTTAGTGTCGCAGAGGTAGCCAGTCTACTAACGAGCAGAGATGTTCAAGAAATGTCCTTACCGCAAAGTAGTACACAATCAAGTTCAACGCACGCGCAAACTCAGCAGATCAGTGTCAAGCCGCCGTAACCAGAACAGCAGCAGCTGCCGCAACCAGAACAGCAGCAGCCGCCGCAACCAGAACAGCAGCAGCCGCCGCAACCAGAACAGCAGCAGCCGCCGCAACCAGAACAGCAGCAGCCGCCGCAACAGCCCACCATAGTAGTTGTTGCTCCTGACGTAGGGGCATTTCAGGAAATCGAGCTTCCTGCAGACAAAGTGGAGCGAAGTCAAACCACTGTTTCAGAAGATCAATTGTCTTCCAGACCACCAGCAAGGAAAAGGAGGCTTAGTCCATCATCTTCTTCTTCAAGCCCCGCTTCTGATGATCGTGATGACACTTGGGTCCCACCAGCTCGGTCTGAGAGTGATGTACGCCACAAGACATTGCTTCTGAAAAGGAAGGTCCCAGAAAAACTTAGAGTTATGGAGGTAGATGTAGAAGAGGGGGGTGATGATGTTGATGAAGACGAGCCAGTCATCACGCACATTACTCCCGCCCCAAAGGGATTGGAGACCGACATTCTCACCCTATCCAGAAAGGCTGCTACTGAGCGGGATGTAGCACGGATCTCACCAACACAGGTTACACCACCACTACCTCCAGCTGCCATATTTTCCAAGGCCCGGCAGGGACCTACATCCAGCTCAACCATCTCAGTAGGTAGTGGTAGTAAAAGTCACAGTGTAGGTGGAGAGGGTCACATATTTTCAAGCACCCCCTCAAGTTCATCTGGTGTTGAAAGTGGCACATCCAGCAGTGCCAGAAAGTTCTCCTCCCCAGTTTGGGACTTCTTTTCTGTTAGCGCCAAGGAGGAGAACGTTGCTATATGCTCAATTTGTCGCCAAGGTGTTCGGCATGGTAAGCTTGGTACAAACTATGGTACCTGAGGACAAGCAAGTCATCTCAGAATACACCACAATATCGTGTGGGAGGCTCACCTACTTAAGTTAAAAGAAAGTAGAAAAACTCAACCCATTGAAGTTGGTCAAGGTGAATCAGGGAGCGATATTATTGTGGTGGAAGGTGAAGAAGAGGGAGGCATTTCTAGGCCTGTCCCCAGTACTGCAGTGGTAACGCCTACATCCTCCTCAGTAACATCAGAGTGGCACCGCAGTAAGAGCCATACTCAGAGTCAGGCTGAGACACCAAGGCGACCGGCGACTACCTCAATGAGACAATCTGTGTCGTTGAGCCTTAGTGGGTTAATGAAAACAGCACCACTAAGGCAAGTAAGCCAGCGTACCATTGAGAGCATGTTTAGGTTGGAGGGGCAGTTCCAACGCAACCACCCAACGGCACGATTGTACAATGCGAAGCTGGCTAAAATGTCAGCGCTGGACCTTCTTCCTTTTTCATTTGTGGAAGGGGTGGGTTTCCTTGAATTTGTGTCTGCCATCTGCCCTAAATGGAAGGTTCCCAGCCGGTCCTATTTTGCATGAATTGCTGTTCCGGCACTACATCATGATGTGCTGGAATTGGTTGGTCAAGGTTTGCAGCAGAGTGCTGTGCACAATATCCACCTGACAACAGACATGTGGAGCAGTTGCCAAGCCACAGATTACATGTGCATCACTGCACACTGGATCTCTTTTGTGGGGGTTAGAGATCAACTATCTGCACGAGGTGTTGTTGACACAGCTGCGACTTTTGAAGGTACTCGGAAACTGTAGCCATGTTCGCCATGGAGAAATCTAATACGGCTGAAAACATTTTAGAAGAGTTTCGCACCAAGGTTTTGGAATGGCTGCGGCCCAGAGGGCTTGGTATTGGTTTTGTTGCCACAGACAATGGCAGTAATGTACTTAAGGCCATGGAACTTGGTTCCTATTTCAGGGTTCCATGTTTGGCACACTGCATAAACATTATAGTGCAAGACTTTCTTAAAAAAGAACCCATAGTCAGCAATCTACTGGCCATCTGCCGAAGAATATGCACTCATTTCAGCCATTCTTTTAAAGCTCGGAAGCAGCTGAGGATCATCCAACGTGAATTTAGGATGCCAGTCAAGGCACTCATCCAGGAGGTGGCAACACTTTGGAACTCAACGTATTACATGCTTGATCGTCTGTACGAACAGCACAGGTCACTCCACGAATATGTCTGGTACAGAAGCAGTGATGCTAGTGTTAAAGGCATGACCCTTCAGAGGGAGCAATGGACCCTAATTAAATGCCTGACTGAGATGCTGTCTCCTTTTGAGGTCTTCACACGTGAAGTCAGCAAGGAGGACTGTACAATGGGCCAAGCTATCCCATTGTTGCAAATGCTAGAGCATGAGCTGAATAATGTGTCTGAATCCTACAAAGGTGTAGAGGACAGAAGGCAAGCCCATGACTTGGTGGAGAGCTTATCCAGGCGCTTAACTGAAAATGTAAGGATACAAAATAAAATTTTGTCACAAAAACATTACATTTGTGCCACAATTCTGGATCCACGTGCAAAGTTAGGACTAGTGAAGACATTCCTTGCTTTTTCCGACAATGATGTTGCCCGCTACAAAAGTTGTATAGCTGAAGCAGCCATTAAGTTTGAAAAGGAAGGGCTGCTAATTAAAAGCCCGCCACATCAACCCACAACAAGTACTGATACTGAAGCAGGCCATGCAGAATCAAGTGCAACTTCGTCGGCTGAGGGCAGTGCGGTTGGCTCACAATCACAACACTCACCATCACCATCGACTACAGAAACAATAACTGGATCATTAGGCCGAGTACAATCATTATCAGATTGGTATGTAAAGATGGGCTATTATAAGCACAGTGCTAATGCACAGAAAAAACAGCACAAAAGCTTACCAGCAGCAACCCTGAACATTGAGCGGATGGTCCAGGCCTATCTGGACGACCCAACAGAGGTGTACGTTGATCAAAACCCAGTGCAGTATTGGTATAGGAAAAGGTCTGAATGGCCACAGCTCAGCAGGCTGGCGATAAGCTATCTGGCTTGCCCTGTCGCAAGTGTCTCTTCCGAACGTGTTTTCAGTGCTGCTGGTTCCATTGTAACCTTGAGAAGGACCAGTCTATCTCCAAAAAACGTGGAGAGGTTAACAATGATCAAAATGAATCAGCACTTCATACCACCGAATTACACAATGCATGAATCAACAGAGGAAGATGAGGACAGCGGCTCAGGTGACGGAAGTATTGTGTCAGATGATTACCTACTACTGGAAGAACCCCCAGAGTTTGAGGACGAGCTATACTTCCCTGACAATTAGGCTCGCACTTACTGTCTTCCTCCCTTTTTTCCCCCTTTGTTTATGTGTCTGTCGTTCCGGTTATAAACTTGTGAATTGCAACAAATTCATTCTCACCGTCTTCTACTCTTCTAATTTAAGATACAAGTTTCAGGTGTCTGCCATTTGACACTACAGTCCTCAGAATCCAGCTCCTCCGCTCGATCATACTGAATCTCCTGCTCAATTCCATTTCCCTCATGAATGATGATTGGATGATGGTAACAACAAATTCAAACTTTCCTCGTCCTTCCAAAACAAGTGGACCATGAATCAGATGACTACTATAGCTATCCTCCTTTCAGAGCCGAGAGAGACTGGCCATTAACTGAAAATAAGATGGAACAGGTAATGATTGATGCCATGCATTGGCCGCAGAATCGCAGACTGAATGATGTAGATTTTGTTGTGTGTGTTGCGCATGAATTGATGTAATTGTGCACTGCCACTAATCAACTTTCTACAGAACACACTCATTTTCCCCTTCTTGCAAACAAGAAATGTGTACTTCTCCTGCATCTTGGTGATACATTGCTTTTAATTCAATACAGGAAGGGGACTCACTCAATCTGCGCAATGCAAATGACTGTGACTTAACAGCACCGTCCATCATGATGATGGCGAAAGAGACGGCCCGTTAACTTAAGATGAGAAGGAACAGGTAATGAATGATGACAATTAATGGCATGCATTGGACACCTGACTCTGAGCTATTGGTCTTTGTGTTTGCGTTGTTTGTTTGTTGTGCACAAAGTGATGTCAAAGTGTACTAGTAGTAATCTATCTTTCTGTACACAATAAAGAATGACTCAAGTCAGTAATATTTATATTTCTACTCTTGTTGTGTCATAAAAATTATACTTATACTGCAGGCCGATCTTCAGTCAGTAAAAGTATCAGAGATGATGATGAAGTCAGGAGGAGGATGTTTCAGGAGTGGCATAAAACGGAAAAGCCTAAAGGTAAACACGTCAACAACAACCACAGCAGACCCAAATGTCTGTGTAGAAGTTGAATAGAGTGTAGCGGTGGGATGACTGCAGTGCATTGATTTTACTAACTTAAACTGTAAAATGCTATGTTTGGAATGGATAATGTGCTTTGCGTTTGTCCAACTCTTTGAGAGAAAAAAAAAGGACTCTAAAGTGTTAACGTAGGATGTGCTAATGGTAAGCACTGTGGGCCTGATCTCTCCTGTTACTGTTGAAGGTCAATGCTGGAAACAGACTAGAGTAGAGATGATGCATATGCATACATGCCACCTCGGAAAGTGTTCTTGTTGCACTACACCATCACTTGTGCATTTGTTTTCACTTGATTTCTCAATATCCCCTTTGTTTTTCAATCTAAAATTACAGTCCGGGCCTTGGCCAAAACTTTGTAAAACATTACAATGCATATTAATTACCTTACCAATCAATCACCTTTTTTTCCAGCCGGGCAGTGGCGAGGGGCGAAGCGACACACCCAAGATTGATGGACGAGAGGAGCAAGAGGAATGCCGAGATGCAAAAATCCAGTCCACATTTTTGACCAGGATAACACAGTAACAGTATCGACTTTTAACTTCTTTTAAATAATTTGATTAATATCTTGTATACAATCTTTACAACAGTGTGTTCTTGGAGTTGTTATTATCAATCATCATTAGGTTTGCTCTGTGTTTACGATTCTTCACTACCAATATTTAAAATTTCTATTTGCTATCTGTTAAAGTATTAAGGCCGGAACAGAACAAGAAATAGAAGTGTATGTAATCCGGGTCTCTCATCATCATGCATGCATTGCCTTTTTCTCCCTTAACATATGGATATGGTAGTCTTCAATGATTGTCATTTGTTTGTCTATGTATGCATACTGTTTTTCTATGTCAAACCTTTCCCAAAATCCCCCTTCCCATCCATTCAACAAACCCTAACCCTCTTCCCCCGGGCTGTGTGACTTATTGTCGAGGTGTAACTAAATTAAATTTACACCAATACTTAATCACACACTTGCTGGGGCGGATGTGGTGAAAGCAACACTACTTCAATTTCAATGCAGAGCGGTGATCTTCTTGTGCTTGCCCACCCATGAGTAGGATATTTCAGAGGTTATTTTATTTAACAAAGGAACATATACCTCAGCATGAATTGCCGGCATTGATTGGATTTGTTCATTCCTCATATACAGCACTAACTGTTAGACTGTAGGCATAGTCAAGTGACTCGAGTCGACACAACTATAGTTTGTAACTCTGTCTAGTAGGCTATCCTCATAACCACCATTCAGTTTTTTTGTCAAATTATATTTGAGCATATAATTGTTGCTCGGTAAGTTCTGTAATGTACTTCATTCAACTACTCCTCTAACAGTCTCTCAAAGGCGATTGACTGTCTCCTTTTCTTTTTTTGGAAATGCTGCCACCCTGCCAGTGTCTACTACTACTACTATACTACCACCACCACCACCCCAATCATGGCATGTATGAAAAAGGAAACCATCTTCACCATGCAGCCCGTGCTGTGCCACAGTTGAACATAAACATCAAGCACCGGTAAGAGAGAAGTTTGGGGGAGGCAGAATTAATAATGGACAATTTGTCAATGATTTCATTTTCACACACCACTCCAAAGAATGCATAGACTAGAGGACAGACTGAAAGTACTAGAAGGACCAGTCAATGAGTGAGGTGTGTCGCATCTATCTGTTTGTGTCTTATACAGTCAGCAAATTATTGAAATCAAACACAGGCTATGGGCGGCCATGCACCAGCAAGGAAACAGTGTGATGTAAAACAGTTACCCCACCTACAAAACATTAACAACATTGCATGTAACATAGAAAAATATATTTAATTTACCCTAACAAAAATAAACTAAACCCACAAAAGCTGACCCACCCCCCTCCCTAACCCCAACCACTGTCCACAGTAGAAAAAAGTCTTAATGGCCAAACGAGTAAAGAACAAGAACAGGAATTAAAAAAGGGGCAGTGACAGGGACTAACTGGTGGGGCGGGACTGGAGGAGGACACGCATCTGGCGCATCTCGTCCTCTAAATGGGCGACGCGGCGTCTAAGGCCGCGGCAGTTGCAGCCACAGTGGGGGGGGCACCGGAGATGGCACGGTGGCGGCGGGCAGCCGCCAGACGGTGGCGCCGTACCGCTGGAGGGCGGGGGCTGGGGCCCGGGGCACTGGAGGAGGCTTGAATTGCTGCTGCAGTCTCCTCCTCCTCCTCGGCTAGGACCACCAGCCGCCGGTATTCCTGCTGGATTGCCTCCAGCTTCTGGCACCGTGCCTTGGCGGCCAACTCCTTCCGGTTGATTTTCGGAGTAGCTGTGTATCAAAAAGAAAAAAACAAGACAAATGTAAAATATAGTCTTAATAAAACAGTAGGACAAGGTAATTATTTATACACATAGTGGCATGGTAGAGTAGCACTATAAAATAAAGCACAGTAGTACATAACATTTTAAATGTTGCCCGTCCTTCTTCCTTCCACCTGTCTTACACTTTTTAGTTGAACAGTGCACCAGGTGCTCTTCTCCATAAAACTTTCAAAGCAGAGTTGAAATCAGATAGATGAGGCCATTGGTTACTCAATACTCCGGCTCCTAGTCCTATACCAATTAAAGGGAATTCTAGTCTTCTAGTTCACTCTTCAAACGTCCCCAACAACTCATACTTACTTACGACATCGGATAGCGGGCGGACTTTGTCCGCCCGCCATCCGACTGCTAAAAAGGGTGGGGGTCCCGTGGGGACAATTAATTAGGATGATGCGCCCGGCACAGTGGCGGGCGCACCCTGTTTTTTTTAATTTAAATTCTGGTTGGCTTTGCTGAAAGCAATGCTAAAATGTTGTGCTGCTTTTCCAAGCACAACATGATGGGCCCCGCACGGAGCCTGTCACGTTTTGCTTTGAAAGTCAGGGGGGTACCATAGCATAGGTAGGTACCCTCCATGGGGGCCCCCAAGCATACTCTGCAATGTGTGCATGCCTTTCCGTGGCGGACGGCAATGCCACCACGCAAAGGCATTCCAAAATGCAGATTATATGGCTGGCGGTGTGGTGAGAGAGACACCACCGCCATATTGAACCCTTTTCCGCCTGGACATGTCTGAATATTTTCTACAGGGATGGCGGGAGGTTTGCCCCTGCGGTGACGGCAGTGAATTCCAGCCGGCCCGGCGGGGGCAATACGCCCACCATCCTAATGGGGCCCTAAGTCACAACTGTACAGTATACATATACATACAGTACACCCTTGCAGTGAGTGTGCTGTCAAGTTCAACAATAGTTAAGGATTATGAATCTAACTTACCACCGCCTGCCACTGGTGCTGCCACTCCCCCTACCGCTCCGTTGCTATCTGCAACTGCCGCATCCTCGCCCTCCGCGTCGCCTTCGCTGGCCCCGGCAATGGTAGTCGGTAGTGCGCCTAGAAAACATTACACATTTATTAGGCGTCATATACACCTCCCCCCTATTGATCAGTAGCAAGGTTGAAAAATGAGTTAATACTAACATACATCACTAGTACAAATCAGGTAGTAGTAGAGTAGACACTAATAGTTATATGATCATTGTAGCCTTTGCTTGATTAGCCCTAGCCATGCACATGTGACGTTACCTTTACCTTGCAGCTTCTTAAGACACCTTTGAGCCCACATGACCTGCCTCACACTGCTACTGTCTAGTCTACGCGCTGCATACAAGCGGTCAACAAACATTAACAAGCCACTTTTTTAGGAAGAACTGGTGTACTACTGTTACTGTTAGTCCATATTGCTTATCCATAGATGCTACACTTTTTGGCACGGCTGAGAAATGCTTGCAAGTTGCAATATACTAACGCACACCATTTCTTTTTTCGCATTACAGACGCAAGATTCCCTTCTACGAACCAGAGCTTCTGAACGATGCACCAACTACCAGTACTAGGTTCTTCTGAGGTGAGGGATCCCTTCACTCACATCTTCATTTATAAATTTATATAAACTATAATTGCTATGGGATGGTGGTGCTGCCTTCCACCACTGTTCAGTTATCATGATTTAATTCCCAACTGTATAAGTGTAACAATGTATATTGTTTTAATGTTATTGATTTGCCGGTTGGTGCTGCTAAGAAAACAGCGTACAGACCTTCTCAAATTGAAATAAACATTTTAAACTTACATAGACTTGGTGGTATTTGGTGTGGACTAACTTACACGAGTGAGCAAATTAAAGTAAGGGTGTGCATGTGAATTGCTTCCACGACAGAGGTTGGGTGTGTTATGTTTTGGGTTGTGTACTTGTTGGGTATCTTGGGGGGAGGGTTCCGAGACCTAATAGGTATGACAAGACAGTACTATAGTCAAGCAGTGGAATTGTGGTGGGTGCGGAATTTCTGATTGAGGTGTGCAAGGAAGGTCCAACCTACCATCACCAACATCCTATTTTCTGGTGCAAATGTATGTGCAAGATCCCTACAACAGTGGTATGTCCTATAGGGTATCATATCAAAATATTAAGAAATCTGGTAGGGCTGTTGTTGCTGTGAATTTTCAAAGCCTCAACATCAATAAGAGTAAAAGTAGTACAAGACAACGACCCAACGGATTGTACGAGCTACTGGTGAATATGAGTTTTATATTACAACCTTTCACAAAGAGTGGCACTGGCCAACTGGGCAAGACTAGCTACTACAGTACAGACAGACTGATAGTATGTAGTAGTAGTAGTAGTACTCAGAGTCATCATAGCGGAGGCAGGGATAAGATTTTTGAAACCGTACAGATCGAAGGATAAGTGGTGGTAAAAAAATAGCATTTGGAAACACACTATAGTTCGGGAAAAATGGGGCAGTAAAAGTTATGGAATAAGAAATATTATTAAAAACAAGAAGACTTACTGGGGCCAGCAGAGGAGCCTCAGCGGTGTCTTCCTGGTGGTGTTCCTGTCCCGCCGACTGCCCAGTCGCTGTCGGTCTGCCCCTGGGTGCTGATGAACAGGAAAGATATAAGAAAGAGACAAACATTGATGGATGGTGTCAAACAAATACAATATTTTTCAACAACGGTCAAAAAACACTTATGTAAACAACAATTGCAATAACTACATTGACCGATCTCATCTGGTCAACATATAATATCGGGGGATTCGCAGTTCGACTACTTAAGTTACTATTTATCAACAGTAATCCAGTCTTCCATTCTGATTCCAGAAAACTAAGTTACAACTAAGCCTAAGTAGTAGTACAACGTACCACCCAACCTAGCCCACCTATTCCAGGCATGCCAATTGTACATTAAGTATGCATTTCCACTGTATTCCTCAACAATGCGTATGGTCCAATCATGGAGGACACTTGAACATGACTACATTTTTTGTATACACCAAATTTTGGTTTGATTGATGCTGATCTGCTACTGCTAAGTAACTGCTAAGCCTACCTCCACTCATTGAACAAACTAGAAAAGGTTCTAAAGACTGCCGTACTAGCAGCACGTCACGTAACTGAGTGAGGGGGGGCATCACGCATACCACTAAACAATTAGAAGCTCATACAAAGTACCTAAACCTAAGTATCAATCCGCCCCTATCTATTAGTGACAGGACAAAGTAAGGAGTGGACGTGAGTCACTGTAGCATTACGTAACTTAATTTCTCTAAAATAAACTCGTAAAGAATCACGCTAAGCAAGCGCAAACGCAAAGCTGCAAACAAGTAAGATTAGTAGTAGCGCAGAAGAGCACCTGTGTCATAATCACAGAAGACTTTTAAACATTATTAACCTGGAATGTATTGTAAGCAGCAACATTCTAGCTGGTTGGAAGGAAAAAAAGATATTCGCAATATATAACATAGAGCAGAAGAACAGACACAAAGTTGTAATAATTAAATAGGTACTCACCAAGCCCCGGGACCTCCACTCCTAGCAGGTCCATCAGGTCCTGCTCACGGTCCAGGATGTCGGACCACTGGTGTGTCAGCTGTGCCTGGGTGCGCCGGACCCCAGAGATGCGCGACACTGCCCGGCGCACCTTCCCCCACCGCTGCCGACGCTCCCGGAGGCCGTACCCGGACCCAGGCCTGCCACCTGCTGCCAGGGTTGAGGGGAAGTGGCGCTGCACAAAGAAAATTAGTGCTGCCAACTCCACCTCCCCAAATAAGGCCCGTGCCTGCACCCCTTGTGGGCGCCGCCTTCCGCAAGGAAGGCGGTCGCGGCTCTGGTTGCGCCGGCGAACAGCCCTACCCTTGGACATGGTTCTGGGGACGGGCGGGAAAGAAAAGGTAAAATTAATAAAGGAGTAAAGGAAATAAATAGCAGGCAATAGAAAGAGAAAAAGTAGCTAAAAAACAAATAAAAAGTAGACAAAAACCAAAAATATAGAAGCAGGAAAATAGTTAGAGAAATAATAAGTAATAAAGATCCAAAAAAAAGTGGCTATAAACAAAGGATTGAAAAGATTTAGGGAGTATTGGAAATCAGGCCCCAGAACCATGCAATAGAGTGAAAAACAAAATGGCCGCGCCCATTGCGACCACGTGCGCAAGTTCGCGTGATATTTTCTCCCCGAGCAAGCAAAAAGCAACGCGATCAAGTAAAAGCGGTCGCGAACAGGAAATATCGACCGCGAACATGCATTGCGCGACCCGGAACAGGAAGTAAGCATCGCGAGAGGGCGGGACAAGTGAAAACAAGATGGCCGCGCCCGTGAGCAACCGCATGGGTAAGTTGGCGACCCACGATCATGCAAAAAATACCGCGAACAGGCGGCAAAAAAACTTCCGCGTCTTCGCGATATTTCCGGCGTGTTTGCGGAGATTTTCTGCATTTTCGCGATAATTTGCGAAAGTTAATTTCGCAAATTCCACCCACCCCTAATTTAGATGTTGTTTTTGAATATTAAGAAATAGACTGTTACAGTAGTCAAGACACAACATAATAAGTGCTGTCACTACCGTCCGCAAACCCGCTTCAGACAAAAAGAACCTAATTTTCCTAATAATTCTGAGCACCATCAAGCATGCGGAGGTCACCGTACTTACATGGTCCCCCATGGTAAGTTTATTGTCTACCTCTATACCTAGGTTCTTAGCTTTTCTGGCTGGTGTGGGACAAAGACCCAGATTATCAGGCCACCAATCTGGTGTCCACATTAAAGGATTGTTACCAAAACTCAGAACCTCAGTTTTGGCTGAATTAAGTCTTAAACAATTAGCTGACATCCATGTTGAAATGGATCCCATGCAGTCATGGAAACGTGCACCTGCTTCCTTCTCTGCTCCCTCCATCACCGACAGCACAATCTGTGTGTCGTCGGCATAGGAGGTAAGCTGGAACCCATAAGATCTAATAATGCCTGCCAGGGGCGCCACATAGATGTTAAAAAGTGTAGGGCTAAGAGCTGAGCCCTGTGGCACCCCACATGGCAAGGAGAAGGGTTCAGGTTACAGGTTGGTCTAGACCCTCCTCATTCAACTGTGACAATACAGCCCCCACACCATGCTTTGAAGCGTCTGTTTGAACAATAAACTCTTTTGAGAAGTGGGTACCAGGAGCACGGGCGCCGTACACATGGCAGTCTTCAGGGTATCAAGCACAAGAGAAGTATGATAGGGTCTAAGGGAAAGTTTAATGACCTGCCTCAGTTCTAATCCCCTAATCCTATAAATGAAAAACAAATAAAGGAACTGGGGGTCTGACAAAATCCTGCAAAATGAGCAGAAGTGTGAAATAGAGGGCTAGTTAGTCCCACATAGCAGAAGAGGGAGTAAAAGAAGAAGAAGGAGACATCCAAATGCAATCTATAAGGACCTCAGAGCGAAGTTTGGATACCCATCAATTGTCTGTGTGATCAATCTTATCATCTGGTCATCCAATCCAGGATAAGATGCTTCTCTTGATCATAGAGAGCATCTAATTGGGAGTGATTTCACTCAAGGGTGTCCCAAGATTGTCAAAGGATTGGAGCGAGAAGACCAACAGTAGTAAGATGATAAAGCAATCGAAAGGAGTGCAGTGCTAACAAAAGAAAATTAGAGTGGTGTGTTAAAATAGAATTGTGAGAAAACACTACTAGTTTAATATGTGTCTCACATTCTAAATAAAACAACAGTGCAAAAAGCAGTGTTAAACAAATAACTGCTATATAGAGAGGTCGACATGTTTCAGCCTAGTGAGATCCATTTATCCCTGCGGCTTTCTTCAAGACCCTTGTTGTTGAATTTTCGCTACTGCAGAAGTGTGAAGAATAAAATGTATAGTGGAGAAAAGGAAAAAAGAAAATTTATCTCACTATCGTTTAAAGGTGGCACTTTGTACAACCTTAAGTAGATCCTCCGCCTCAAAAGGATGCGGCGTGCATCTGTCAAGAGAACAAATGGAAAGTGTCTCAGTCTTTAGAAATAGTACTCCCAAAATTATATTCGTACCCAGCCTTGTGTTAGGGGGCTTACCCGTAATGATCGAGGAACGGACCTCACCTCGCCTGGATCCTGGCTCAGGACTAGGAGGCCCCGCTCTGTATGGAAGAAAAATTAAACTCCCAACATCCAGAAAATAGTCATAAAAAACTTAATACATCTTCAGAGGTGTGCTAGTGTAATTAACTACTAGCGACTGTGTACCAAGTGTGTGTAAGTAAAACCACACGTATGTCAGCCTAAGAGAAGAATCCCTTGCCCATATCCTGTGATAATATGCCGTCAAACGTGGGAAGAGGCAGTGTGAAAAAGCCATATTTCTTTGCTTCCCCATGATGCTAAACGTCAAGTTTACACTGTGAAAGCTCCTACAAAGTGTAAAAGTTATCAGATAATAATACATATTGTAAATTATTGTGGTAAAAAAAAAAAAAAAGGGGGGGTTCTCTATAATGTTAGAGGCGTAGTAGAAATAACAATCTGTGTATGTTCCAAACATGCTATGGTTTTAAATGAGCTCCTGTATGAAGTACACACCAGAAAGAACCTAGATCACAAGAGATTACATATAAAACTACGGGCACATTGATAATGTTGCCTTGGAAAAAAGCTAGTATTGGATAGGGGGAGTGCTCACCTATCCGTCGTTGCCTCGTTGTGGCTGCAGAGTCAGGAGGGAGGTAACCCGAGCATTCAGCCAGGGGTGTTTATGAAGCCGGGAAAACCTCGTCACTTACAAACACGGGGGCCTGTAATGTGCGTCATCACGTGATGCCGGAAAAACAACAAGGACTACAAAATGACGTCAATGTGAAGACGTCTGTAGTCCGTATATAATGTTTACGCGCTGACTGATATAACTCGCGCGTTACAGTGTAAGAGGGAATCAATTTACATTTAAATCGTAGCATTAACTGTGCACGGTTTGATTTTTATTATGGAGCCACCTCTAAAGACACCAGGTCAATGCACTAGAAACCTCAGTGTGGATAAATTGAGGAAAAAAGCGTGGGAACGTAAACACGTGACCGCTAGTATATAGTAACTGACTACGAAAAGATGGCGTCTGTAGTTCCTAAAAATATGTGGGTACTGGTTACACCTCTTGAGTATCTATATATATATAACTCGCTCGTTACAATGTGAGAGGGCCATGTCGATGCACAAAAGACCTCAGTGTTGGAAATTAGAGGAAAAAACGTGGAAACGTGAGCACGTGACCACTCGAAGATTGTAACTGACTCAAAGGACTACAAAATGACGTCAAAAAGATGGCGTTTGTGGTCCGTAAGAATATGTAGGTACTATGCCTACCTGTGTGTATCTGAATGCAGTGTAGCCTATGATCCCAAATGCAAGGTTGTGTACCTAATAACGTTGCCACAATGCCAGGGCATTCTAAAGGCAGAGTGACACAGCATAAGTTTGTGATCCCTGATGGATAGTAACTACTAAAGAAGACTACAGGATGATGTCAAAAAAATGATGTCAAAAAAATTGTCAAACAAATTGCCATTTGTAGTTCATGTAGATGCTCTGCCTAGCCTCATGTGCGGTATTTAGATGCCATGTGACACGTAGCTATGATGCAGCATCTTAAACCTAATGCGAATACCATGGTGTCATAGTGTCAGGACGTGCCCAGAGCCAAATGCCATAACTTGGATCTATAATGCAGCATCATAGACCTCATAAGGGTACCATAGTGTCAGGGCATCCTAAATGTAAGATGCCATAACCGCATAACGGAGGGTATAGGTACCATGAATTTCAGAAAACATTTAAAGGGCGGTCCAAGGGATGTCATCATTAGGTTTAGGAGGAGGATCTACTTAAGGTTGTACAAAGTGCCACCTTTAAATGATAGTGAGATAAATTTTCTTTTTTCCTTTTCTCCACTATACATTTTATTCTTCACACTTCTGCAGTAGCGAAAATTCAACAATAAGGGTCCTGAAGAAAGCCGCAGGGATAAATGGATCTCACTAGGCTGAAACATGTCAACCTCTCTATATAGCAGTTATTTGTTTAACACTGCTTTTTGCACTGTTGTTTTATTTAGAATGTGAGACACATATTAAACTAGTAGTGTTTTCTCACAATTCTATTTTAACACACCACTCTAATTTTCTTTTGTTAGCACTGCACTCCTTTCGATTGCTTTATCATCTTACTACTGTTGGTCTTCTCGCTCCAATCCTTTGACAATCTTGGGCCACCCTTGAGTGAAATCACTCCCAATTAGATGCTCTCTATGATCAAGAGAAGCATCTTATCCTGGATTGGATGACCAGATGATAAGATTGATCACACAGACAATTGATGGGTATCCAAACTTCGCTCTGAGGTCCTTATAGATTGCATTTGGATGTCTCCTTCTTCTTCTTTTACTCCCTCTTCTGCTATGTGGGACTAACTAGCCCTCTATTTCACACTTCTGCTCATTTTGCAGGATTTTGTCAGACCCCCAGTTCCTTTATTTGTTTTTCAGTCTTCAGGGTATCAAAAGCTTTATGACAGGTGTTAGTCCAGTTCACTTTCTTGGGCTGTTTCCTGGAAGTCAGCTCTGTCAATGGTGCAACGATGCTGCCATGCCTCTTGACAAACCTCCTGTAACACCCAGTGAGTCCTGAAAATGCTCTCACCTCTGTCTGGGTCTTGGGGTGGTCCCAAGCCAGGATGGTCTCAATCTTGGGCTGTAGGGGCGCCACCTGGCCGCTCCCTACCTGGTGTCCCAAGTACACCACAGAATCCTGGCCGATCTGGCACTTACTCGCCTTGATCGTGAGGCCTGCTCTCCGCAGCGCCATCAACACTTCCCAGAGGTGGCGCAGATGTTCTTCCCAACTGGCGTTGAACACTGCAATGTCATCCAGGTAGGCGGCACTGGACTCTTCCAGTCCAGCCAACACCTGGTTGACCAACCTCTGAAAGGTGGCAGGGGCATTCTTCATCCCAAAAGGCATAACACGGAATTGGCAGTGCCCATCTGGTCTGGAGAATGCTGACCTCTTACTTGCCCCATCAGTCAAGGCGATATGCTAGTACCCAGACGTTAAGTCAAATGTGCTGAGGTACCAGGCAGCCCCTAACCGATCAATGAGCTCATCAGCTCTGGGGATGGGGTGCGCGTCAGTCCTGGTGACTGAATTGAGCCCTTGGCAGTCCACACAGAATTGCAGTTCTGGCATGACACCCATGCGGCAGCCTTTGGGACCAAGACCACTGGGCTGGCCCAAGGACTGAGAGGACTCAATCTCCCCCAACGCAAGCATCTTGGAGACCTCCTCCTTGATGCAAGCTCTCAACCTGTCAGTTACTCTGTAAGTTTTGTGCTTAACAGGAGGACTTTCCCCAGTGTCTACATCATGGACGCACCAATCCGTGACACTGGGAATCAGGGAGAACAGATCAGAAAACTGTCCCAGTAACTGGTGACAGTCATTCTGTTGCTCAGGGGTCAGGGTGGAAGAGAGGTTCACACCATCAACTGACCCATCTTGCTCTGTTGCAGACAGGAGGTCAGGAAGAGGCTCAGTCTCCTCCATTCCAGCATCTGTTGCTAGGAGCATGCCCACTTCGGACCACTCTAAGTGGAGCTTCAGGCGGTTGACATGTAGGACCCACAAAGGGTTCCTTGGAGACCGCAAGTCCACCAAGTTGGTGACAGGACTCTTGCACTCCACCACCTCAAATGGTCCTGTCCACTTACCCTGGAGTGCACAGGGCTCCACTGGGGCCATGACCTACACTTTCTGATCAGGCTGAAGCTCAACCAGAGTGGCATTCTTGTCGTACCACCACTTCATCTCCTCCTGGCTAGCTTCCAGATTCGTCTCAGCAAGTTGTCTGAATCACCTAGTCTGGTTACTTTCAAAGGTCTTGTCCTGCCCCAAATGTCCTGCTAAAGGCACATCATGAGCCAGCCCAAGTAGGAAGGCTCTGAAGCGCTGAGGATACACCAGCACATGGGCTGACCCAGGCTCAGCATCCTTAGGCTCACTATACAGGAGATTATTCTCCCAGTAGATCCAATGTGATCCAGACTGATCACCTGCTGCCTGGTTTGCAGCCTGTTGCCACAAACCCACAAGAGAAAGGCACTTATTCTGCTCCTCGCAGAACTCCTCCCTGGAGGGTCCTCCTTCCTGCTGCCAATGGGTCACCTCAGGCAGGTCCCTAGTTCAGCTACCAGTTCCCCTGTAGCTTCGAGGGCATCCCCCTCAAGGTCTGCCTCCTCCTGGACCATGGGAACTGCAAGGGCGGGTTTCTCCACCCCTGCCCTCTTCTCTTTAAGGCAAGCACCTGGGTCACTCTTTCAGGCTCCAGGTCCTCTTGAACACCCTTACTGGCTGCCATAGACCGAGTGGTCACACAGGCCCACTCAGGCAAACCCAACATGTCCAAATGAGCACTTCGCTTCACCTTAACACAAGGGAAGCTCTCCAAATCGTTACCCAACAGACAATCAACAGGCATGGCTGGCCTCACAGCTGCTTGAAGAATCCCTGAGACCCCCCCCTTTCAAAGGGAACCTGAGCCACCTGGCAGTGGCTCTCTGTGTTGTCAGCGGCAACAACTGGGTAAAATGCATTGGGGATTACCTGCTCTTCAGACACCAGCTGACAACTGACATCTGTCACACTGGCTCCGGTGTCTCTAAGAGCTTCCACCGTCTGGCCATTGATGATCACCCACTGCCTGTACTTATTAGTGTTATCATGCAGCTGGGTCCTGGGGACCACCTCACAGTCTCCTAAAGAGACTATGGATATCTCTGCGGGACCCAACCCACCTTGGGCACCCATCTCCTCCCTCAGGGCTACAATAGCCATCTGCCAGGGTGGTGCACCAGGGGAGAGCTGTCTTCCCATACAAGGAACATCTAGCATCATAAGAGCAGTGGCCCTCTTGGGGGGCGTGGCTTGGCCGGCAATGGAGTCAGTTGTGTAGCCTGGGAGCTCCGTCTGTAGCTCCCCTTCCTGGCCATAATACTGTATCTGTGACCTAGCTGTGGAGGCCGCTGCCAGCTGCGGCTTCTCCTGAAGTGCCACTGATGCCCTGCTGAGCACATTCTTTGGCAGAAGCGGTGGAACACCGTGCCGGACCCCCCTGCTCTCCTCACGGCTGTGAGCGGCTCCAGGGCACTGGGCTGGCAGAGGTACGTGGGGCCGGGGACTGGCCCCGCCCCCTAGGCCCTGATTGGCGCTGCAGCCCTGCACTGTTCCCCGGACCTCCCGCTGCCGTGGCGATTCTGGTGCCAACTTGAACAGTACTGTGTAGAGTCGCGGTGTGGCCCCTGTTTGATAGTGGACTGTGTCCTGGTAATGATGGCTCCCCGGGTGCGGAACGCTGCTGCCGGCTGAGCTCCCCTACGAGAGGCCACGGCCTAACTCTGCCCATCTGGCCTACTCCTGCGAAGCAGTGCCACGCCAGAGGGGGGCTGCGTCCTACTGTGCACACATGCAGCACACATTACAATGGTCTGTACATATCCACCGCCACCCTCCCCCGTCACTCGACTGGGTAAACCCAGATACATCCTAGTGCCATCACGTACAAATAGCACTTCTTCAGGAGACACATTTAGTTCAAACAGAAATTGCTAGACTCCATAGGCGATGGAGGGGGCAACTATATGCGACAGGATATTCTGCATATGCACGGGGAGGCCTTGGTGTGGGTGAGGCCGGGGACTCCGTTTAAAGTGATAGATGCTCTGATAGACGGGGTAGGCAGATATGTCATAGTTAAAGGGGTCCTCGATGGGGAACTGATAGTAGTGACATCACTCTATGCAACCAATACTTAGCAGGCCGACTTCTTAGATCAAATATCACAAAAACTGTCCATATGGCATGATCTCCCTGCGATTCTAGGTGGTGATTATAACTGTGTGCTGGACATCTCCCTGGATTGGTCCTTACCCCCTTACCCCCTTGCCTGGCACAACCACACACACAGCTGCGAAAGCGCTAGGACATTGGGCACTACAGTGGCGTTTCTCCGATGTATGGTGCCACGGACACCCAGTGGACAGGATATATTCCTATTATTCTGGGGCGCTTAGGCTACACGTGCGATTAGATCATTTCATGGTATCAAACGATCTCCTGCCATGTATTTCAGACTCCACATACATGGGGCGTACACACTCTGATCACAAGCCACATTTTCTGCAGTTACAGTGGAAGGATGAGTTACCGCCGGTTCCTATTTGGCGCCTTCAACCAGACGCTCTTCTGGATGCGCCCTTCCGGGATTTACTAGCAGTCACTGTGGCACAATATTTTGACGACAATGCGGGCACAGCTTTGTCGCCGCTGGTGGAGTGGGATGCCCTTAAGGTGGTTGTTAGGGGACACTGTTTGGGGGCACAAGTAGTTATGCGCTCACAGGTGGACAGGGAACGCATCGCTTCGGAGAGCAGGCTGGCTGATGTAGAGCAGGTGGGTACAGACAATACCCAGGGGCAGCTAGGTTCTCTTCAGAAGGAACATGCATGCTTGCTAGAACAACTGAGATGCCTTAATTATGCCGCGCACTTGGCGAGGACCAACCATATAGGCGATAAAGTGGGTAAGCTGCTCTCGTGGCTCATTCATCAGAATGAGTCATCCACACCCATTGTGTCGGTGAGGAAGGCGTCGGGGAAATTGCATATATGCAATGGGACATCCAGAGTGCGTTTGTGACACACTACCAGGATTTGTATAAATTGCGCATACAAGTCATGCCCCTAGAGATACAGACGTACCTGCGCGGACTAGACTTGCCGCATCGGACACGTGCACAAAGCGAGGAACTAAAAGCCGCTCTCCATTCAGAGGAACTTCGAGACAGTATTTTTTCCCTGTCCAATGAGAAGTCGCCAGGGACAGACTGACGACTGAATTCTACAAAGCATATA
This sequence comes from Triturus cristatus, assembly GCF_964204655.1. Lineage (NCBI taxonomy): Eukaryota > Metazoa > Chordata > Amphibia > Caudata > Salamandridae > Triturus > Triturus cristatus. The sequence continues at coordinate 551,451,831 of NC_140588.1, forward strand.
CACACATCTTGGTACCATAACTGTTAAAGGTGTATGAAACAGCGCTAGATGACACCACCCTTACTGATACGCAAAATGAGGCGCTGTTGGTTTCCCTTCTCAAACCGGACAAGAATCCTGACCTCTTAGGCTGCTATCGCCCGCTAGCGCTCCTTAACACAGATTATAAAAATATTGCCTCACTCTTAGCTAAACGGCTTTCGCCCCTTGTTAAGACGCTGGTGCACTCAGATCAGAATGGTTTTGTGACAGCGCGCTGTACCTCCCTAAACATACGGAGATTCTTTAGAGTGCAACAGTACGCCACACATGCCTGGCCTCGGTCGGGCCGCCTGGTACTGGATCTGGAGAAGGCCTTTGATTCCCTGGAATGGCCCTATCTGGCATCTGTTCTGGGCAAATATGAGTTGGGGGAATACTATTTGAATATGGTTCGCCTTTTGTACCAAAGGCCCTCAGTCCAGGTTCGCACCGGTAAGTTAATATCGGATTGTATTAGTGTAAGGCGGGGGACCCGTCAGTGCTGTCCACTATCTCCGTTGCTATTTTCCCTGGCCATGCAGCCTTTAGCGATGCTGCTCCGGAGAGACGGCGAGGAGTGGGGTATACAGTTGGGAGATGGGATACATGCTGTTTCCCTGTACGCGGACGATCTGTTGTTGTATTTTCGGGATGTCACTGCAATACCGGCGTCTGTACCAGACATACTTAGGTCATTTGAGGAGAAGTCTGGGCTCCAGGTGAATTGGGCTAAATCAGGGATTTACTCATTCAGTGCCATTGTACCAGAAGTAGCTGTCTCTTTGCATGACGTGCCCCTTACTTGGTACACCACCACATTCAGATATCTTGGCATTTTCATATACCACTCGCCGGAAGACTTAATGGATGGTAATTTGATGAGAGCAATGTGAGCCTTACAAGCCCAAATGCAGTTCTGGAAGACACTTCCGTTTACTGTGATGGGCCGCATTGCCCTGCTGAAAATGATAGTCCTCCCTAAACTGCTGTACTATTTTTCAAACCTCCCCCTTTACATTCCACCCAAAGCATTTTGAGACCTGGAGCAGCTATCTCGAGACCTGATATGGAACAAAGGAATGCCACGTATAGCGCTATTGAAAATGTATGCTCCCATTAGCCTGGGCGGATTATCTGTCCCTAATATGGAACTGTACTATTTGGCTGCCCAGCTGCAATGGGCTACGAAGTGGCTGAATGACAGGTGCCTGGAGGATACAGCTACCATGCACCAACCCTGGACCCATTCTCAAGTTTGTCACCTGTTCCACTCCATCGCCAAACTCCCTCGGCACCTACAGTTACACTAAATGCTACAAAAGAAGTTTATATCTCACCCGTACGACACCTCCTTATGCTCCGACTCTGCCATTTCTGGGGATGCCAAGAGGCAGGTTGGGTACCCGGGAGGCGGCCCAGGTGGACTGGCACGCAGCGGAGCTTGACACATTGGGCGACTTATACAGGGATGATGCATTAATACCATTCGAGACACTAGTCGAAGACAATGACTTGCCAGCGGGTCAATTTCTGCTACACACTTCCCTCCTGAAGGCTCTGACAGCTGTTTGGGGGGACCTGACGATAGAGCCACCGACGCATTTGTTAGTACAATACCTACACGTAATGGGTGCGGGGTCACACTTGGTACACTGGCTGGCGGAGGCACTTCTTACACACAGGCAGAGGCTGATGCAGCGACTTTGAATCAGATGGGAAGGAGACAGGGGTCGGCCTTGGATGGACAAGAAATGGGGTGTCATATTAGTAGGCGCTGGGAATATACCCAGTAACTCGATATTCAAATTCATTCAACGTATATCATACAAAGGGAATATCTCTCACCAGACAAGATAAATAAGTATTTCCACATCACCACTACCGCATGTCCACGCTGTCAGCATCATGATGCAGATTTGCTACACATGCTGTGGACTTGTGCATCCCTCCAGAACTATTAGCGAGTAGTGGTCACAAAATTAGCTGCATGTACAAACACGGTGAAGCCGCTGTCATGGGAGGTTTGCCTTTTAGGGCTTTACACCAGATCCAAGAAGTCTAAAGTCACCTCCAGGTTCTGAGATCTAGGCCTCATTACGGCTAAATGTTTCATAACTAAAAAATGGAAAAATGCCGTCCCACCGGAGACACTCAGCTGGAAGCGTTCATTCGCAATATGGACACAGGCAGAAAGTATGGCATTACATAAGGAGGAGACAGCAGGCCTTCGTAAATTCCCCATAGCACAGAGCTGGGACACACTGGTGACTGCCTTGCATGTTGGCAACCAGATAGCGGCTGACACAGCATTATCTGCAAATCAATGACGTACCCCTCAGACCCACATCTCTTGGTCAAGGAGAGGCAACACGGCCCAAACTCCATAGACTGGGCAAGTGTTGTTTCCCCCCGTCTGATATGGATAGCCACTAGCATCTCACCCGCCTCTAAGCATGATAGTCCTAGTTGTTGGCAAACTAATATGCCTTGATGTGTCCATTATCTCACTTAATCGCCAGACTTGTGGCTAGGCGGACATGTACTGATAATCATATATTTTCTTTTTTTGGTAATTTAATGATGCGCAAAAAATATTGTTTGTATTTCATGGATGGCAGATATGTTTTATAGGTTTTAAGTTTCAGTTTATATTGAATGTATTTGAAAATGAGATTTATTGGTGTTAATGGGTGATTACTACCTATGCTCTACCGTCACATAAGTCCCTTCTCCTATTAAGCAGGGAATAGACGATAAGGTCCGATTGTCACAGTTTGTAGGCACACAGCGCGTATGTGCGAAACCCTGTCAGGGCTGCTTAGATGAGTTGTGTCTAGTGAACGACGTGAACAACAACAACACTAGTTGATAAAAGCATGATGCAATTACACTGTGAGCAATGACATGCAGAGGTATTCGCACATATTCTCATGTAAGATATAACTGTTTGTACTGGTGTACAGCATATTGTGTTTTGTACATATTATTGTGCAATATACTACTACTCTGACCATGGGTTTGTATCTCCGATGCCAGATTCCAAACATATCTGTACAAATTGATGATGACAGTCATGTTAATGTAAAATACCAATAAAGATATTTAAACAGAAAATAAGAGCAGTGGCCCTCTTTACCTCATTTAAAGCAAGTCTTGGGCCCCCTGTGAACAGGTTTATCTGTCGGGATCCAAGCTTCTTCTCAGGGGGTGGCTGGGAACCTTTCCCTTGGTTCCCTTGGGAATTACTTTGGGGCCCTTTCTGGAACTCCCTCTGTTTACCCTTGCAACCCCCACTCCTCTGCTGGGGTCCCTGCCCACCTTTGGCGAAGTCTCCCACATGACCCTTCTGGACCCGGGTGCTCACCCAGCGGTCAGCCTTCTCAGCAAGCTTCCTAGGGTTAGTCAGCTTGCTTTCAATAAGGTGCTGGCGTAGCTCTGGAAAACAATTATTGGACAAGTGCTCACATGTAAACAAATCATAGAGTGCCTCAAAATTATCCACTATGCTACCCTTCACCCAACCATCCAATGCTCTGCAAAAGAAAGACACATATTCCACCCAAGTGATAGACTCCAGTTTTCTGCAGTTTCTAAATCTTTGTCTGTATAACTCTGGGATCAAACCATATCTGGACATTAGGGCTCCCTTCATTTAGGCATAGGACACCTGCTCCTCTGTAGGTAAATCTAACAAAGTGTCCCTCCCATCACTAACAAAGCGGACCCACAACCCCCCTCCCCAATCCTTCTCAGGGACCTGGTGGGCCAACATTACAGCTTCATAAGCCCTAAACCATTGACTGATATCCTCATTCTTGTGGAAATCTTTAACTACTGCTTTGGGGATGTGGGCTCTTGCTTCTATAGGCACTAAGGGTGGGCGTAGTGGGCGTAGTGGGGCTACGTGAAGCAGCGCGTAGTGTGCCCAAATCTACGCACAATATGTGCTCCGCGTAGCCCCACTACGTGCCACCTGCCTCCCTTCTGCCCTCCTTTTAAAACATACCGTGAAGTTATACTAAATAAAAGTAAAGACACTTAACTGAAGCGCGGCGTCTCTGGGCCTCCCTCTTCCTGGTTTCCAACTTCTTGCGAGAAATGCGCATCCGCGGGCATCCGCGCATGGGCATTTGTCAGAAGAAGTTGTAAACCAGGAAGAGGGAGCCCCAGAGACGCCGCGCTTCATGTAAGTGTCTTTACTTTTATTTAATTTACAATTAGGGTATGTTTTAAAAGGAGGGCGGGCGGGAGGTGGGTGGTGGGTGGCAGGCAGCTACGCTTCGCCCTGGCGTGTGCGTAGCGCTGCCTGCTTCGCCTACTTCGAAAACTGCGAAGCAAGCAGCACTACGTACACTACGTGGGCGAAGCGTAGTGTCACGCCCAGGGTTAATAGGCACTGGTGGTGCGCTGCCACCAGATGGAGGAACCTCTAAACTTTTGGCCTTGAGTTCCAGTTCCCTCAACCCTCTCTCATGTTCAAAATGCATTTTCTTTTCCTCTAAGGCTAACTTCTTCATTTCTAATTCCATCCCAAGCTCCATTTTCTTGCTCTCTATGTGGCATATCTACAACGAGGCGATAAAAAATTATTGCCGCTTTAGCGGCCGTTTTTGGCCGAAAAGTGGCAATAATTTTATCGCTATATTAGCAAGGTCACGCTAACGCGTGAAACCTTGCTTTAGCATGGGGATTTCTAACGCCCAGATTTGCATCTCTAATGAGATGCAAAGTGGGCGTTCCTGACCTGACATGATAGGAGAAATGTCGCTAAGCGACATTTCTCCTATCATCAAGCCCCACGCTATGAAGCATAGCGTCAGGAAAAGTAGCGATAACACCTGTTATCGCTACTTTCCTAACACCTGCTTCAGGACTGACTTAGCCATGATATCCTATGGAAGGAGGATATCATGGCTAAGTTTGTGAGTCCCTATCAACAAGCTAACGTGAGATTATCGCTGGGTTTCCAGTGATAATCTCACGTTAGCTAGTTAGCGCTAGGATTTTTATCGCTGATGAGATAAGCGTTGCTAATAGCACGCTATCTCAGCGATAAAAATCGGCGCTAGCCGGCGATAATTATCCGAGCGCTAAGTGCGCTCAGCGATAATTATCGCTGGTTGTTGTTGATATGCCCCTAAGTCTTTCTGAGCCTCCATCTTGAGCCTAGCTAGCTCCAACTTATGCACCCTCTCCCTCTCTCTGTCCTCCAGCTCTCCTGGAGACAGACCCTTAGAAGAAACACTGCTGCCTGCCCTGGAAGGTACTTTATTCCGGTTAGGCCCACTGGACTCTCAAGCTGCTCCTCTAAATCCTCTGCCTCCACCACTGGCTCCTCAGGATGCTCGCTGGCATTCCTAGATTCCAACCAGCCCCTTTTGGTATTCCTCTTTCCTGGTGAGGCTTTTCACAGAGATTTTTAAATTTCTTGCACAAAGCTTTGAGATTAGGTACGGTGTAAGCATTAATTCTCTCTTCTTCCAATTCAATGTCTACCAATGCAATGGATGCTGGTTTACTCATGGTAGAAAAGACTGGCAGTTCTCAAGGATCAAAAATAAAAAAGAACTTCCAAGGAAAAAACTCTACCAAAATGTATGTGGTTGCGTCATGGTCTGCACTCACTAGTAGTGTACACCATTCACTGTATATGAGTCACAAATGCAAGTCCAAATCCTCCCCGCTGACCACCTATGTTATATTTGGGGGTCTCTAGTTGGGAGAGGTAGGTACCCTTGACCAAATAGGGACCCTTGCGTCTAGTCAGGGTAAGGGGCTACACTCCTAAAATATCCCCTGCTCACCCCCTTGGTAGCTTGGCATGAGCAGGCAGGCTTACCTCAGAGGCAGTGTGTAAAGCATTTGTGAACACATACAGTAATACAGTGATAACACTACAGATGGACGCCACACAGGTTGTATTTTAAAAGTAAGTATTTTTTATATAGACTCATCACAAGTCCAAATGACAAAAATCCACAATACTGTACTCAAAAATAGACTTTAAAATGGTAGGACGTAGCTCAGTTCTCTTAAGATTATAAATGCAACACTTTACTCTCAAAGTACCTTGGATGCGTAATGCAAAGCAAACAAAAGGGTGATGCGTCGGTGCCTTACACTCAGGGGAGTGGATGTGTCGGTTGCTTACTGGTGCGCAGGGGAGTTGATGCTCGCTTCCATACTGTGTGGGGAGTTGATGCGTTGGTTTCTTACTGCTCTCCGGTACGATGCAACAAGATGGCTCCTCGATGCAATACTTCTCTCCGGTGCGATGCGACAAAATGGCGTCTTGGTTACGATGCGACAATGTTGATGCGATGCGTGCATGCCCGACGGCCGTGTGGCGACTCGATGATCTTCTGAGCTGCGACAGGCCCTGCGACATGCTTCTCCGTTGATGCGACGGTGACCTCTGTGGCGGCAGCATGCTTCTCCGGTGATGCGACGCGCTTCCGTGATGCGATGGCGACAGCGGCAGCGGAGGCACGCTTCCTTGGTTATGCAACGGCAAGTGCTGCAGCAACGACATGCTTCTCGTCGTTGAGTTGCGCTTCCAGCTTCCAGCTCCCAGCAACACACAGTCTCTCAGAAGACCCAGCCCAAAAGCAGGAACTTCAATTTCCAACAAGGGAGTTCAGGGGGGAGTTGGTTGGTGAAGTCTTGTATCCCTGAGACTTCAGGCAGGAGGCAAGCTCAAAGTTCAAGCCCTTGGAGATTCTTCTTCAAGTTGATGAAAAGCACACTCAGTCCCTTCCTCCTTTCTTTGGCAATGAAGCAACCACTGCAGGCCAACCCCCAAACACACAGCACAGGGGTAGTCTCCTCCTTCAGACTCCTGGTTCTTCTCCTCAGCAAAGGTTTGTCTTGATTCCCGGAAGTGATCCAAAGTCTTGGGGTCTGGGTCCCCATATTTATACTACTAAATCCTTTGTCCTCTGAAGGCAGAGGGGCCTGTACCTAGTACAAACCAGTTCACAGGACTCCTTCTTTCCTTTGACAGTGTGGGCCGGGGACATCAGACGAAACACAGGAGGTGGAGCCAGCATTGTGGAAGGCAGGCACAGCCCTATTCAGACCCAGGTGCTAACTCCTCCCACCACTCTACATGCAGATAGGTCTATTCAGCCCTGTGCTGACTCACCCTGTCTCCTGGAATCCCCCAGCCCCTGTCACTCACAAAACCAGACACATAATACACAAGCTAGCAGAGGCAGGCTGGATAGTTAGGTAAGAAAATACCTACTTTCTAAAAGTGGTATTTTCAAACACAGAATGTTAAAACCAACTTCACTAAAAGATGTATTTTCTCATTCTGAGTTCATACATTCTAAACTCGAATTTCTACCATGTTCCCTGGGTCAGTTAGGATTATAAGGTGTTATAATCAAACTGCCCATTCTGGCCTATGAGAGCAGGTAGCCTTGCAATAGTGAAAAACTAAAATGCCTGTAATTCACTATCAGGACATGCCACATACATCAGGGCATGTCCTACCGTTTACATACAATTCGCCCTGCCCTTGGGCCTACCTTAGGGTTGGCTAACATGTAGAAAAGGGAAGTTTTAGGGAATGGTAAGTAGGTGCACTTTCCAAGTCAACATGGCAGTACCAGACTGCACACAGGCTCTGCAATGGCAGGCCTGAGGCACACTCTACAAGCTGCTCTGGTGGGTGGCACAATCAGTGCTGCAAGCCCATCAGCAGCATTTCATTTACACGCCCTGGGCACACGCAGTGCACTGTACTAGGGTCTGACAGTTAAACCAAATAAGACAATCATGGAGTCACTAATCCATATATCAATTTAACATAGGGCGCACTTGCACTGTGGCACTGAATAGCAGTGGCACAGTGCCTAAAGCATCTAAAACTAGCAAAAACACAAGAGTCAACAGCAAAAAAAAATGGAAGGTAGACCCACACCAATCCAATGGTGCCAGGTCTAACAGTGACAATGTCTCTCACCCGTAATATGTACTGAAATTACTAACAAGTTACCCCAAATATATAACACAAATGTTGAATGGTATAGGCTCTGAACTCCCTGACACAGTATGTTTGTCCAAGTCCTAATTTGAGCAGGACACAGGTATGGTTGGGTGTAACACATATCCCAGACCAAACTTCCAATAGTTAACAGCACATCTAATTTGACATGTGCACAATGGACATTTTAAGAATATACATGTTCACATATTGTGTGTTCGAATCATACCAAGCACATGGCTACAGATTACTGTCCTCTACCCAACCAACATTGGAACAACTTAATTGAAGGCATGTCTGACATTCATGCCACTCAAACAGCATATGGTTTGGTGTTCCATACATATACCTGTAGTACAGAGTCTAGCCACAATTTGGTCTCCAATGGACTTGGGTGAGCATGTGAGCAGGCTCCACATACCAAAACATGATACCACCCTAGTATAAATGCTACCTATGTATTTGTGAGGTGGTATAGTTGACATGTCTTATTCAAGATAGCAAAACCAGTGGGCAAGTCACATATCTTCATTTTTTGCAGTAAGTGCATAAGTCCTTTCTCCATGCCAATCACTTTCTTGAGTTCACCCTTTAGCCCACATTGATCATGATATGTGGCAAATGTCTTCCTGCATCATGGGTACCAGCGCATGCCTCAGAGTACTTCATATCGGTGCCATTTCAGATGGGGTGCCGGAGGAGAGATTGACAATACGCCATGGTGGTACACAGAAAGTTGTTATCAAACTTAATGTGAACATAGAATTGGAGGGATGAACTTCTATCTGCCTGTCTGCTGCACATTGCTATTGTATGCGTACTCATGGTAATTTATAAAAGTCTTGAGTTTGGGAGATCCACACAGGCTGTGATGAATCTGACACAAGTGCAGACTGAATAGGTATGAGCGTATGTTGGACATGTCAACAGTCTGCACATGGCAATGCTTTTACAAACCTGGCTCCTGCCCCATATATACAGTGGCCTGTAATAGACACATATCCATAACTTGGTATTGTTTTATGAGACGTGAGGCCAATGTGTAAATTTTGACAGGCATATATGCACCGTGTTGTCAGCATGAAGGCCATTCCACATTCCACCAAATGCTGCATCCCCAAAAACTATCTTCATTGAACAATTTCTGGACAATTACCTGAAAGATACAGCTCAAAACACTCAAACATCTATGCTCTACAGCATACATGTACACACTCATCACATTAAGTAGCTTTGAGTTGATGTGCTGCAAGGTAGTAATACGTACAGGAAGGTAGGGACAGAGTATTGGGTATGTCAAAGAGAACATGCTCTTGTCTAATTTGCAGTAGTTGTTCTATGTTATAGTGTCCCAGGTATACCCATGTTTCAGTCTTATAAAGGTTTCCAACAGGTATATAATTTGAAAAGTAGGTAGCTTGCCACACTCTGTCTATGTTTCAGCTACCTTGCACTAAGTCAATCTATGCTGCTATGTGTGTGGCCTTATATATATGCCATAACAGTGAAGCATTGTTGAGGCACAATATGCATACTTGCTGCCCGTTACTCATTTCACATAGCTGATTGGCCATAGATTGTACCCTCTTGCATGTAGCCTGACAGTCCCCAGGGAGCAAATAGATGGACCATGTGTACCATTGCAAGTGCACATAACAGCATAAATGCAAATCTGCCTTCATATGAACTTGGGTGCATGGAAATGAGGCCTGACACTGCCATTTCCTGCACCTACAAGTCCAAAACCTAGGTTATTGTAATCATAGGGGAAGTATATTACAATACTTGAAGATTGGTCATGAAACGTTACATAGATGTTACTGTTGTTGGCAGGCCATGCCACTTGGGCTGCTAATTATATTTAATGCATGTAAATGCTGACTATTGTTACAAATAAGCTTGGTCAGATTCATGTGTCCTTCCTCTCTAACAGTTAACATGACCCCAGAGCAGGAAAAGGTCTATTGGAGCCACCTGGAGAGGTACAGGCAAATATGTCATCTTGTCTGGGGCTTCAGAAGCATGGGGCACAAGTTTTATCAAGCAAGGGCAGCAGGGACCTGGAAGTCGCCACCTCAGGGACAGGAACCTAACAATAGAGCAAGCAGCAGATGTCAGCTGAAGTATTTCCATGGTGGGGTTCCAGGAACAGTTGCAGGACAATCCACAACCTCCATCCCCCAGCAGTGGCACCACAGCCGGTTGCCACTATCTCACAGCAGCCAACGGAGAGGCAGTTGCTCATTGGCCAACAAGAGAATGCTTTGAACTTAGCACGACTGCAATTGTAGGTGGAAACCCTCATGAAATTGGTGGAAACTTTACAGAAGACTGTAGACCGGATTGAGTACAAGATGTAGGCCCTCCCTCCAACTTTCTGGCCCTCAAATGTTCTTCTTCATAGTTTTTATTGTAAAGATATTTAGCATAGGGTAGATATGTTTTATAACAGTGATAGGTTAGGGTAGTTTTTGTGTTTTACCCAATTTTACTAGTTATCTGTTTTTCGGTGGGGATATTTGTGGGCTGGTTGTTAGGTGGCTGGGGGTTAATGTTTAATACATGTATACAAATATGTATATTTGTTTAGGCTTAAATGTATAGGTAGTTTGTGTATAGCAGTAGTTTATGATTGTCTCATTTGAAAATGTGCTTTAAGGGGGGATGGGGTTGATGTTTAACATGTCTGTTGTGTTATATGTGTTGAGTAGGCTAAGTTAAGGTTAGGTAAGTTAGATTAGTTTTAAGGTAGGTAAGTTTGAGGCATGGTTTAGATAGGTATATTTTGCGTAGTTTTTAGATGTTAAGATTGGTAGTGTGTGTAAAATAAAATCTGTTTTAAACTTTCACAGCTACTTACTTATTTACAGCTTGCCAGTTGTGACATCTGCTTAGGTTAGGTTAAGCACATGCTGGAGGAGTTCCTGCCAGTGTTTGTATGCATGTGTTACTAGGTGGAGCACCTAAGTAGTAGAGCATTTCAAATTAGCAATGGAGTAACTTGAGGGATCTTCTAACCTGATTGGTCAATGAAAGTGGCACTCTTGTTGTGAAGGGACACACAGCCCAAAAAAGCTATTAATCTAATGTGGCACTATGAGTGTAAGTGATGCTACATGTATTGTATGTATGATAGAGTCAAACCATTGTGCCCAATCTAGGATGTGTTAGGTGTCACACTGATGGTAGCCATTTACACACTCTTCCTGGCACAATTTTGTAGTTACAGCACTGTTGTTTGCTGGGTAGTATTCCTTTAAGTATTACCCAGCTGGGCAGAAACAATCTTAAGTCTTAGCATTGACAGATTGAAAATTGTTGCACTTCATGCATGTGACCTTCAGTAATGACTTGCTAGTTTAGTAGCAGATAGGGATCACATAAACTATTTCGCATGGACTGTACATGTTTACCACTTGGTCACACAAACACATTTTCCTCTAGATGTTATGCAGTGACAACAGAGTCTGCACATCCACTAAGGTCTACTTACTCTAATCATGACATCATGCTGATTCCAGAAAGTAGTTTTTTTATTCATACATGAACCAAGGAATAGGGCGCAAGTGCTAATCCTTAGGGCATCAGCCCCAACATAGTTTGTGAGTTATTGGATGTCCAGACTGAGTCCATGGAAGATACATTTCATGGTACATGTAGAAGAGAGGAATGTCCCAGTGAGGAGGAGGATCAAATTGCCATTAGAAAATAAAGTCCACATAGATAGTCCACAAATGGATTAAATCAACAGGTGGTTAAGCAAATGGATGACAGTACATATTCAGAGGTACACTGGCATGTCCACAAGAACAGGTCACTAGAGACACTGAAATTAAAAGAAATGAAACGAAAAGAGACACTAGCCATGTGGCACAGAAATATGCTAGCAGGTGAATTTTCTTTACAAAGAGCTGCAGTCATCATCTTCTATTCTATTCTATTCCATTACATTCTATTATATTCAGCACTTATATAGCCCATAGCTACCCGTAGGCATCCCAGTGCTGATAGTGCAGCAAAAACCAGAGATTGAGGCTGACATGGAAAATTGAAGTTCCATTTTAGCTGATCTCAGAAAATGCAGTAGGCTGTTTCAGAATTTACCGGCATTGTAGATAAGGGAGTGACATTCACGCTTTACCTTTCTGACCTTAATAACTATGGCTAGGTGGGCCATGGAGGAGTCTAAAGTTCTCCAGGGAAGATATGGGGATACCACTGTGCGTGAGAGAAGAGGCCCTTTGTCAAGGAGTGTCCTATGGACAGAGTGATTTGAACTTAATCCTCTCGGCCACTAGAAGGTGGCTGGAAGGTTCTCTTTCTGCACAAAACAATCATTCCAACAACCCCAGACACCCTTGCACCATGGTACGAGGGTGCCTGCATTGGTGCATGGCAGCCACTTGTGTGCAAGTACTGGGGAAGAGGAAAGGAATGCATTGGTGCATGGCAGCCACTTGTGTGCAAGTACTGGGGAAGAGGACAGGAATGTGCCTTATCCCTCTGATACCATTAGAATTATTTTGTACCTCAGAACCTGGGACATATAATAGTATAGACTACAATGTGCTCCTTCAGGTGTCTCCATTACTTTTCATAATAAAGAAGTTGTCTAAAATATCACCAATATCAGCAGATTCATCTCATTAGACTCATGCAGCTTTGGAATACAGATGCTGTGATTCATCACGCACAGAATATCACCCAGACCGACCCAGTGCATTGTCACTGTTTCCAGATCTTACCAGGGATTAACCATATCGCTATGGCTATAGCGAGTTGATGTAAAGAGCCGGTAGGCCAAACCGTACCCCTGACTGCCAGCCTTTCCTCACACTGAGTACCCGTACGGGTCCTCCTGTGAGTAATACCCTTTCACCTCTCACTTGTGGCACATGACTAGTTCACAAGGCTGCGCATTAAGCAATCCAGATGTCCCTGCATCACTAGTCCTGAGGAGACCCCGTACTGATAGAGGGTCGAAACGCCATTGACAAGCTGAAAGAGCGAACCATTGCCCAGCGCGTATTATTTTATACAGTTGATGTTTACAAAGAAATTATACAAGAATGGTCGCCTTTTAAGATTTATGGAAACCTTGTATATAAATATACACCCTGTCACTTACGATTAGGTTCCATTTTTCACTTTGGGACACAGTGCACAAATATCTGTTCTACTGTTAATTTAAACATTGTATATAATAAGTCTGTTGTGTTTATAAAACAAGTCATAATTGTACAAATGTGTTGGTGGTTCCTTGGCCTCTGACATTATTCTACCCTCTTTTTATTGCGATTGTGCAAATTATATTGCTTGAATAATTTTTTATGAGTCCACAGGAACCGTTGTTTCCATTTGTATATTCTAAGATGGCGCCCACAGTGGAAAAAGTATCCTGTGAGGCTCAACAGAATGGTCACGTGGGCTATGTGACACAACTTCTACCTGGCATGGCATTTTAAATTTCCTGGCGTCTTTTTCACTCATACGACGGAACAAGACAATGCTCGCAAGACTCATGGAGGGGGGAAGGGTAAGGACGGGGGGTCTTGGTAGCGAGTTGGGGCAACAACCCGATAGCTGTCTGAACACAGCCCGCGCTTGTTTTGGATTGAAACCATGAGTATGTTTTCGATTCGAGAACGTTATAATATATGACAGCTATGCGGATGTTTTGAAATCGTCCTTGCATGTTGAGAGTGCTGCGTTCGATTTGGGTTAAAGCAAAATGAGCCCCTGACTGTTGAGATTGATGCAATCCAGACACGGATAGTTGAAGCGTATATTTGTCAATAGGTTGTAGGTACAAGTGGCTTGATCTGAAAGTAAGTAGCAGCACATATGATTTGTGTCCTAAAATACTCAGCAAAGGACAGGTTTGTGCTGCAGGATTAGCCTAGCTGCAGAGAAGAGGTGCAGTGTAGTCTTTCCTCAAAGAGTGATTACTGTGATACTGAATGGTGATGTTTTTTATTAAATATATTTCCTCAGGTATACTAAAAGCAACGGAAGTGCTGTATAATATAGGGATCTTTGTTGAATATAACCCCCTTTGGCACTGTAGAAGATGGTAGTGTGCGCCCTTGGCTCCAACATGGTAAATATAGATTTCTAGATTTATCAAGATCCAGGCTGTGATTTAATACAACAGCATACACATTGGCAGACGTTGTACCCGGTTGGTATTTTTATCATGAATTTTTGTTGTGTTTGTGTATTTGTTTGTTAGCCACTCTGCACACAAAGTCAGTTGTCCAGTGAGGTGACCATTAACCTCGCGCCCTGATGAAATTGCCACGACAAAGCATAGGCAATGAAACATGTTGGCCCACTTTGAAAAGGTTTGCGATATGCTGTGCTTATAATATCAAGTAAGCTCACAAGTACGAATAGGGCAAAGCCAAATGTGAGTCTTGACTTAATTTTAATTCTGGGACATACTGTCCTGTATAGTTCATGTTTTTTTTTTTTTTGCTTTGGATACATTAATTTCTATTCTTTCACCTCTCTTGCCTCTTTACTGGACACAAATTCTGTCTTTTCAGTGAGAAAGCAAGCAATGATGATAGACGTGGGCATGCTGGTGGGAACCTGCCAGTAGCCCCTCTAGTATAGTGCACGTGAGGTGTTTTCTCACTCTTTCACTCAATTTTGATGTGTCTTATACTCACCTATCTTGGTCAAAGGTATATGTTTGTGGAGTGTTCTGATTAACTTTGTTTTAACAAACTTGAATGTTTGGGGTACCACGGATAGGCTTAGACTGAAAAATTAATCAGCTGTTGGGTGGAGGTGGATACCCCCTAAACACCTTACCTCTTTAAAAATCCAATGCTATCCCTTCAAAAGCCAGGTCTTTGTTGTTTAAATGCACTCTTAGAGTGCCAAAAAGTCTGCACTGGGGGCACATTTGGTGTACCTGTGCATAGTCCAGCTCAAACCAGTTCCAGGAGCCATTTGCTCCTGCCCTGGCACGAAACTGGACAAAGGACATGGGTGTAGACACCCCTCTGTCCTGCCCCTCCACTAGGAGGGTCCACAGAATCATTCCAACCCCTTCCCATGGGTATAAAGTGGGTTACCTGGCTATAGGACTCTAGATTTTACCTGGACAAGATTCTGATAAGAAGAAACCAACTACTTCTACTGCCTGCACAATGCTGGACGACTGAGGAATCTCCCTTGGAGTAAAGGAGTTACTCCTCTGCAGAAGAAGGCACCTAAACGCAACTGACCCGTTTGATGTTTCCAAGCTCCTGAGGACTCCAAAGATTTCAGCAACATAGGAGGTGGGTTCCTGAATTTCCCTGAGGTTGAATTGCCCTCTCAGTGATTCTGAGACCAGTATCCCTTGTGGGGACAGTTCAACCTGAACCCCTGTTCACCTCATACTTTTGCAAGTGCATGTGCTTAGTGACAATTCCTGAGCATGTGCTTTGGACTCCGTGTAGTCCTGACCCCGAGCAGTATTTGCATTGATGATTTCCGGCCTCCGCTCCACGAGTGTCCTGTGGGATGGTGCTTTGCAGACTTGCGATCCATGGTCCGTTAGCCTGTGGGGCCTGGCAAGGGACACCTTGCTAATTCTTGGGCTTACATGATTGCTCCCGACGTGCCCTGCCTCTCCATTAATTAGAGAGTTTCCTGGACCTTGCTGGTCCACACCATAACCTGTTTCCTCTGACCCTGGGGGGTTGCAGTTGCCAAGGCTTGTTGGTGCTCCAGCCAGACATCGACCCCTCAGCTCTCGACATCGTTTGTGGATTAGCTCACCTCTGGACTTTGGTTGTCCACAACATCTCCTGGTCCCCGTGGCTGCAGAGTCAAGCAATCCTTCTTCACTCCTGTAGCATCCGACATCGGTGGGCATTCGACTACTGAGCCCCTGGTCACCTAAAGTGACCCAGACTCTGTCCCCTCTTCTTTCAGGTTCTTCTCACCTCGAATCCAGGCTTGGATTCCAATGGACACTCTTTGCCCTACTGGCAGCAGGAATTCTTTGCAACTGTCCATAGAAAACAACAAAGGTTTCCGACACAAATTGACCCCTATGCACCTGGCTACTCTGGGATAGGTAACACAGGTACTTTTGTACTCTCTGGTGGGTTGGCCTTAGAACTGCCTAAGTTCCAAAGGGTTTGCCGGAAGTCCTCTTAGAAGTGTCCTTAACTTGTAATTTTCCAACCGCGGCTTTCCCATAGAGTTGTACGGACCACACGTCTGTGTTTCCTCACTGCACCCATCCTCCATGAGCTCTCTGTGTCACTCCTCTGGGTGGTTCCTTGGGGGTCTCAGCGATTCTACATGCTCTAGGCACTGTGTCTATTGAAGTCATTGTTGTTATATCATTATTTTAGTATATGGTTCAGTCTCCCCCTGGAGCCCGCTGTGTATTTCACTATTTACGAATGTTCTATTGATCTAGTATTCTGTGCTTTGTTCTCTAGTCTCATGTAGAGACTAGTAGAGAGTGTTATATTAATAAGTACATATTTTTATATAAACACTGTGTGGTTCTCCTTTCATTTAATCATTTAGGAGGTGATATTCTGTTAAAACAATCTACTTTACGTTCCTTCAAGAATAAGCCTGAAGGTTTCTCTCCATGGCTACCCGTAGGACAGCTTTCAATAAGGTTATCTTTGACCTCAGACATCATAAGGGTCGTATGGCCTGATACAAGGTGCCCACTTTAACTAGTGCACAACATATACCAATCTACCTTCTCACATTGGTGTGCAGCGGTTGGGATTTGTAGGAAGGTGGAATCTGACTGCATGGTTGCCCCCACTTTTTTTCCTGGTGTTTTGCTGGTTTTCGACTTAGTCTGGCTGACATCCTGCTATTGCTATTCAGGACCCCAACCTATCTGCTTTCTCCCTTAAATTGATTACAAGTACTTTAGGTACACTCCAGATTGGATTCTGGTCTACCCTTAGAAGTCCCTAGTATATGGTATACTATGTACCCAGGGCATAAGTACCCGAGAGACCTACCAGGGGCTGCAGCATGTATTATGCCACCACTGGGAAGCCTTTCAAAATGACACCACAGGACTGCTACTGCAGCCTGAGTGAGGTGGTGCATGCACCCCTTACAGAGATATAGGTTCACTATATATCACCATATCACTGCACATATAAACCTATCAGTCACTCCTATGGCAGGCCTTATCAATCCTGAAGGCAGGGTGCTTGGTTTTATGTGAGATGGTGCCCATGCATGAGCAGAGCCCCTCTGCAGCCTTCGGAATCTATTCCCTGGGGTTGTCTGTGATGCAGCCTGACCATATACTCTTAATATAACCTCGCTGTAAATGCTAACTTAGGGATGGCTGCTCGGAAACATGTTGTGTTTGGTGTCAAACACCTTGGAATCATAGTTGTGGGAGTATGATCCCACCCTTCTAGAGGGAGAGACATGACAGCACCGGTATACCTGGTACCAGCTAACAGAGCCCTGGCATCATAAAATGGATGCTTCCAGCCACAGACACAAGTCTGGCCTCCTGATGCTCACCGAAAGTCTGGCAGTGGAGGCCTGGACAATAGGTTTCCTGTCACAGGGAGTTGTTATCACCTCCCAGACAGGCTTTAGTGGATTGGGGCTGGGTGGGTGCACTCCAAGAGTGCTTTGAAGTCTGCACTGGGGGCACATTTGGTGTCCCTGTGCATAGTCCAACTCAAACCAGTTGCAGGGGCTACCAGCCCTTGCTCTGGCGTGAAACTAGACAAAGGAAAAGGGTGTAGCCACCCCTCTTTCCTGACCCTCCCATAGGTGGGTCCCCGGAGTATGACCAACCACTTCCTTGGGTATAAAACCAGAACCCCTGACTACAGGACTTTAGATTGACACCTGGACAAATCTCTGATACAGAAATCCCGGAACTTTGACGATCTACACGACTAGATGACTGAATAATCTACCTTGGAGTAAAGGAGTTACTCCCCTGCAAGTCAGGCGCCAAAGACGCATATTACTGGTTTGCATCTCTGAAGCTCCTGCCAGACTCCGAAGTATTTGCAACACAGGAGGTGGGTTTCCAGATTTCACAGATGTGGACCAGAGTCCCCAGCAAAGCTGAGACCCGTAGCCCTCGTGGGTACTGTGAAACCGGAACCCCTGGACACCGTGCACATTTGCAAGGGCATTAGCTTCTCGACGTCCCTTGAAGCTGTGTATTAGGTTACTTGTACCCCAGACCCCGAGCACCTTTACCACCGAAGATTCTAGCTTACACTTCACAGGTGTTCCGTGAGCCGGCCCTTTGTGTTTTTGCTTGAGGTACCTTCGCGATCCCTGGTCTCTTGACTGGTGGGTCCCTGTGAAGGAAACTTTAATTTGGCTTCCCTGGTTGCTCCAGATGTGCCCTGACTCGCCATCGCTTGGGGAGTCCCCAGGACCTTGCTGGTCCGCACCGAAGCATCTTTCCTCTTCCTCCGTGGGTTGCTGTTAGGTCTGGGTGGTAAATTCCATTCTGCTCACGGAATTTGGGTAATTCCACAGAGAGTGCGGAATTTCCCAAAATTCCGCAATCCACGGCTTCGCGGAACTTTTTGCTTGTTCGCGCTTTCACAATGCGTGTTCGTGAGATATTCCTCTCAAAGCACGCAAAAAGTGTTCGGGGACAGGAAAAAAGAATCACGAATGGGCGGAGAAAGCAATTCCGTGTGTTTGCGTAACTTTTGCGTGCTCGTGGACATTTTTTACCGTTTCACAAAGCTTTGCGTAGAGCGACTACGCAAATTTTGCCCACCCCTATTTGCTGTTGACTAGGCTTGTGGTGTCCAAGCCCGACACCGACGCTGCAGCACTTGACATTCTTTGTTGGACAACTTGAATCCAGCTCCTGGTCATCGTCGACGCTTCCTGGTCCTCATGGCTGAAGAATCAAGCTTCCCCTCTTCGCACCTGAAGCACACGACATCGGTGGGCATTCGTCTATCGTACCCCTGGTCACTGGCTAGTGACCGAGACTCTGTCCCTTCTGCTTTCAGGTTCTTCACATCTTTGATCCAGGCTAGAATCTCTTTGGACATGTCTCCTCTTCCCGGCAGCAGCACTTTTCAGCACCCTTCCATTGAAATCGACGAAGACGCCCAACACCATTTGACACCTATGCACCCGGCTTCCCTGGGTGAGGTAACAATAATTCTCCAGTGCTCCCATGGGTGTGGGCCCTAGAACCATCTAAGTCCAAAGGGGTTTGTTCCTAGTCCACCTCTAAGTGTCCTTAAACTTTAAAATTCCAACCACAACTTTCCCCATAGAAGCTAACGGAGCTCCCGGCTGTGTTCTCACACTGCACACGTCCCCCGTCGGTTCCCTGTGTCACTATCTTGGGTGGTTTCTTGGGGTCCCAGTGATTCTACAGGCTCTATGTCTTGTGACTAATCAAGTGGTGGTTCTTATACTAATTTCTTAATATATTGTTTTGTTCGCCCCTATGGACTATCGTATATT
Organism: Triturus cristatus; assembly: GCF_964204655.1. Taxonomy (NCBI): domain Eukaryota; kingdom Metazoa; phylum Chordata; class Amphibia; order Caudata; family Salamandridae; genus Triturus; species Triturus cristatus. Next base: position 551,471,308 of record NC_140588.1, read on the forward strand.
GTACTAATTTACTGTGATATTTTAATTGTAGCATATGTGCTTTGACCTCTAGCCTCATAAAGAGACTAGTAGGGTGTGTTTAGTAATAAATACATATATTGTATATATATACCTGGTGCGGTTCTCCTTTCATTTGGTCACTCAAGAGATTATGGACTGGTAAAGCAAGCTGCTTTACATTCCTCCAAGACTTAGCCTGAAGGCTGCTCCCCATAGCTACCAATAGGATAGCTTTCAAATAAGGTTGTCTTTAACCTATCACCTCTAAGGGGTTGTTTGAACTGGTGCAAGGTGCCCACTATAACTAGTGGACAGCATATACCAGGCCAACTTCACACAGGATTCAAGCTTGCTATTGTTTTACCAGATTAATCTCATTGAAAGTTTAAATGAAAACCACTAATTATTAGGTACATATAATACAATCAAGATTAGAATAAAGTATGTTCTATTGAACCTGGAGTTGGGCAAGCCAAGGGCTTAGCACACCCTTTCTCCAACTCAAGAGAGTTTAGTCTTCACTAGGTTAGGTATATGCCTACATCACATAACACCAGTATGTCTTCTAGATGAGAATCAAGTGGCATCTCTTTTCCAGAATTGAGAGCCATTTGTGCATCTAGGACGTTGATGACAGGGATAACAGCAAACACCCAACGTCTCATTGAGATTTTGCTCTTAGATGACCTTAGAAAGACCCCAGGGTCTGATGAGGTAGACAGAGTGGGTAGGGCAGGGGATGGGAAAAGGCCAAAAAGTGAAATCTTTTTTGACCTAGAATCAATACCTGACCAGGAGAATCAGAATGATTCCAACCTGGACAACTTAAGTCTTCCTTTAGGTGGTGGAGAAGGCCCCAGTGGCCCTCTCTTTACTCCATCAGGAAGGGAACTGAGTTTACCTAGGAGATCCAGAACTCCCTCTGGGGAGTCTAATCACTCAGGTACTTCTGTAGGGACTTCCATATCAAACAAGAGGGAATCCTCTTATGATAAGCAGTGCCAATTTCTGGAGCTTGAGAGAGTCAATCTCAGGCTCAAGAAACATCAATTGGCCCTAGACCGGGAATCCCTAGAGCTCCAAAGAGCTACAAGAAGATTGGGACTGGAGTCCCATGGTGGCGGCAACAGTGTCCCTTGAACTAGAGAGTATTCTCATGATCATAAGAACCTGAACAAGATAGGGGATTGCAGTTGCCAAGGATTGTTGGTGCTCCAGCCAGACAACGACCCCTCAGCTCTTGACATCCTTAGTGGGACAGCTCACTTCTGGACTTTGGTTGTCCTCGGCATCTTCTGGTCCCCGTGGCTGCAGAGTCAAGCAATCCTTCTTCACTCCTATAGCACTCAGCATCTGTGGGCATTTGACTACTGAGCCCCTGGTCACCTGAAGTGACACAGCCTTGAATTTAGGCTTGGATTCCACCGGACACTATTCGCTCTACTGGCAACAGGACTTCTTTGCAGCTCTCCATCGAAAATGACAAAGGTTTCAGACACCACTTGACCCCTATGCACCCTGCTTCTCTGGGATAGGTAACACAAGTACTTCAGTACTCACTGGTGGGTTGGCCTTAGAACCTCCTAAGTTCCATAGGGTTTGCTCAAAGTCCTCTTAGAAGTGTCTTTAACTTGTAATTTTCCAACCACGACTTTCCCATAGAGTTGTACGGAGCAGGCATCTGTGTTTCTTCACTGAACCCGTCCTCCGTTTGCTCCCTGTTTCACTCCTCTGGGTTGTTCCTTGGGGTCCCATCGATTCTACGTGCTCTAGGCACTGTGTCTATTTAAGTCATTGGTGTTATACCATTTTTATAGTATATGGTTCGGTCTCCCCCGGAGCCCGCTGTGTATTTCGCTATTTAGGAATGTTCTATTGATCTAGTATTGTGTGCTTTGTTTTCTAGTCTCGTGTAGAGACTTGATAAGAGTGTTATATATATAAATACATATTTTTATATCAACACTGTGTGGTTCTCCTTTCATTTAATCATTTAAGAGGTGATATTCTGGTAAAACAAGCTGCTTTACATTCCTTCAAGATTCAGCCTGAAGGCTGCTCTCCATAGCTACCACTAGGATAGCATTCAATAAGGTTATCTTTGACCTCAGACATCATAAGGGGAGTGTGGCCTGGTACAAGGTGCCGACTTTAACTAGTGGACAGCAAATACCAACACACCTTCTCACACCCTACACAAAAAGCTTGTAAATGAGGCCCTCTGCCTCCAAACTCCCTCTTGCCACATGCTACATCTTCACCAAGGCCTACATCACATGTAGGATGTAGTGCCCCAATAGGATCCTGTCTGTCATCCTTTCCAAGCTAAGACTCAAGTGTGACACTGTCAGACACAGCAGTGCATGTGTATTTGTCATGTTACCTTGCTGTACACATATGCCTTCTTACCTCTTTCCTATGCAATATCTCCCCATCCACATACACTGGCAGTTGTGCATGCTCAGCCTGTGCCTACAATCAACTGCACTAGCAGAGGCCCACTAGGGCCACACACCATCTTTAGTTTCAACACACTTGGTCCTCTGGTGTACATCACTTGCATTCACCCCCACAACTAGGTGCTTATTTACATGCCCAGTGTGTCCCCAGAACATCACTTTTCATGACTTTCTGGACGCTGACAGTTCAGATCCATCTCTGGGAGGCCATGCTTAGCCACAAGGACGTAGAGTATGGAAAGGCAGTGCTTTGCCTTAATTCATACCTATGAGGCCAAACAAGGCTACGCAGGGTGGCTTAGCGTCACCTCATGGATATGATTGAGAGGGATGCGCCACTGGAGTGTCATTAAAAGTGAGGGTCCGGCAGCCCAGGCCTCTTCTAACTAAGCCTCTATGGTTTTTACTTGGTATTGTGGGATTTTTAGTTCTGGTGCCTCATATTGTACATACGACTATACATGCCAGTTTACAGAGGTGACCGTGGACTGGTGCTGAGCTTCAAACATGGAAAGGAGAAACATGGCAGAGCTGGAATGAGCTGTCCAACATGTAAGTGGGTAGTGTGACTTACATTTATGTAATGCTTAATGTTACATGACCCACATACCTGCCCTTTTCACTTCACACGGCTCAGTAGAGCACTGGTACTTAGCCCGCTGAACTGCACAACATGACCTTTTTTCCCACATTGCCCCTTGTTGCAACTTACCCAGTAGTTCTTGTTCTCACGGGCTACACTGTCTTGTACTGGAACTCCTGCCACCAACTCCTCTGGGATGACAGCTCCCACCAGCTCCTCCAATTCATCCAACTCGTCCTGTTGCCCTTGACTTCCTCCACCAGACTGCATTGCTACATTTAGGTTGTTAACCAATTTCTTCTTCGGTCTGCTATTTATGTCATGCCAGCATTTTGTCAAGTTGGTTACTTTCCTATTCACTTGTCCCATGCTGTTGACCATTGTAGTGTAGCTCCTATTTCCCTTATCGGCTCTGCGCATTGGAATAATATACACTATAGTTGTGGCATAGGACTGAGGTCAGTATGCCTCTATCGAGTACATTAAACTTAATTGCTTTGTGTGCCAGCTAACTCAGAGGCCACTAGAAACTCCTTGAATAAACAAGAAGGGAGTATTTTCTGGCAACCGCATAAACATGACAACTTTGTTTCCCTTAGAATCAGAACATGTCTCAAAATCGTGGAAACAACAGATAACAGTTTCACTCAGTCAATCGTGCATGCTTAGTTTCTTCAGAGTTACACAGAAATTGATAGACGGGCGTTTCAATAAAAGGATTTATTGAACAGTATGCGAGATATAATACGTACAGTGTAAGCAGTAAGAAGAAATAATACTGCAACAGCATTGTCTTCTAGCTATGACATATATTTATATACACATACATAAATAACATAGGCTAAAAAGTTCATACTCGTTTGATGCTTCTAAATAGTTCTACCCCAATGTGCCTTACCTAAGTGTTGTACAAGGTAAGAAGTAGGTGCTGTATTCTATAGTATGGTATGCTATAGTTTTGCATATGCCAAGAGACCCTCTAGGTTCTAGTCAGCTCCATACCTTAGAAGGAGAGAGGTGGGAATCTCTTTCTGGGTCTCAAACTCCAACACCCCGCGAAGGGAGTCAGAACACTGGAAGCTAAATTCTCTTCGAGCAGGGATGACAGCTTCTGGTCAGTGCGTCAGGCGGGGAGTCAAAATCTTCAAAACTTGCCATGGCGAGCCATATCGAGCCGTGCAGCCGAGCCGTGCTTTGCCATGGTAAGGGAAGGTATATTTATACCTGGAAGGTGCTTAGGAATGGTAGCATTGACGTAAAGTTGGGCAGTGGAAGACGTCATGAATGAACCCCTAAAGGGTTCGGGCAGTGTAGGGGGACATGCTGGGGGTGGTGTTTCAGGGTTTAGGGCAGAGCAGTGGTGTTTGGGCAGTGTAGGGGTGGTGCTGGGGTTGGTGTTTCAGGGTTTAGGGAAGTGCAGTGGTGTTCGGGCAGTGAAGGGTGTCGAGCAGGGGGTGGTGTTTCAGGGTTTAGGGCAGTGCAGTGGTTTTCGGGCAGTGTAGGGGGTCATGCAGAGGGTGGTGTTTCAGGGTTTAGGGCAGTGCAGTGGTTTTCGGGCAGTGTAGGGGGTCTTGCTGGGGGTGGTGTTTCACGGTTTAGGGCAGTGGTGTTCAGGCAGTGTAGGGGGTCTTGCTGGGGTGGTGTTTCAGGGTTTAGGGCAGTGCAGTGGTATTCGGGCAGTGTATGGGGTTGTGAAGGGGGTGGTGTTTCAGGGTTTAGGGCAGTGCAGTGGTGTTTGGGCAGTGTAGGGTGTCGTGCAGGGGGTGGTGTTTCAGGGTTTAGGGCAGTGCAGTGGTGTTCGGGCAGTGAAGGTGATCGTGCTGGGTGTGGTGTTTCCGGGTTTAGGGGTAGTGCAGTGGTGTTCGGGCAGTGTGAGGGGTCATGCAGGGGCTGGTGTTTTAGGGTTTAGGGCAGTGCAGGGGTGATCAGGCAGTGTAGGAGGTCGTGCTGGGGCTAATGTTTTAGGGTTTAGGGCAGTGCAGTGGTGTTCGGGCTGTGTGGGGGGGTCATGCTGGGGCTGGTGTTTTATGGTTTAGGGTAGTGCAGTGGTGTTCGGGCAGTGTAGGGGGTCTTGCTGGTGGTGGTGTTTCAGGGTTTAGGGCAGTGCAGTGGTTTTCGGGCAGTGTAGGGGGTAGTGCTGGGGGTGTTGTTTCAGGGTTTAAGGCAGAGCAGTGTTGTTCGGACAGTGTAGGGGGTCGTGCTGGTGCTGGTGTTTCAGGGTATAGGGCAGAGCAGTGGTGTTCGGGCAGTGTGAGGGGTCGTGCAGGGGCTGATGTTTTAGGGTTTAGGGCAGTGCAGTTGTGTTCGGGCAGTGTAGGGGGTTGTGCTGGGGGTGTTGTTTCAGGGTTTAGGGCAGTGCAGTGGTGTACTGCAGTGTAGGGGTGTTGGAAAGGCATTCTCTGGGGGGCTTCGGAATGCGTTCCTGGCCACCCGTTGACCCACCTCTCCCAGAGTTAGGCCAAGCAAGGGATGGGAGGCCCTTCCTGGGAGGGTCTCGCACCTAGGATCGCACACACTGGGCTTGCACTCTCGGACAGAGGGACACCACACAGTAGTTCTTCGTAAGACAATATACTTTATCGTTAGTTAAAGGGGTCTTTATGATCCGAAATGCAGGTATTGAAGCAGTGCCACAAGCGGCGGCGATTTCGTGATGGGGGTATGGGGGTAGCGGGACAGTCTTTGAGCTCAGTGTCTCTGCGGAGTATCCTTCGCACAGCTCTCAATCCTCGAGCTGGGGGATGTTGTTTCTCTCGGCAATCTCTGCCGATTCTCCTGGAGGAGAGTGCCGCGAGTCACTCAGCAGGCACAGGTGGTTTCGGAGTCGGGGAGCCGTGACAGCGTCAGCAGGGCTCAGATGGTTCAGAGTTCGGGGAGCCGTGACAGCGTCAGCAGGGCTCAGATGGTTTCAGAGTTCGGGGAGCCGCGACAGCGTCAGCAGGGCTCAGGTGGTTCAGAGTTCGGGGAGCCGCGACAGCGTCAGCAGGGCTCAGATGGTTTCAGAGTTCGGGGAGCCGCGACAGCGTCAGCAGGGCTCTCGTGGTCCAGGTCTTCTCTGCCTCCCGTCCCTTCAGCACCCCTTGTTATACTCCCCCTCCTCTTTGAAGTCCGGAGTCCTCGCTGAGAGGGGTCTTGGTGCCTAGGGGCGGTGTGTCGGGATTTCCTGTCGCTCGGCCCTTTGATCTGTTCAGGTGGGTCTGGGAGGGACTCCAGACGCCCAGCAGGCGAGGCGCCCGCTCACCGGGGGCCTGGTGGCCGATCGAAACCCTCCTTGGGGAGGAGACCAGAGGTGTGACAGGGTCGGCACCTCCTGGTCTGGCTTGGGGGTTTCTCTCTCCCTCGGCCATCGGGATGTTGGGCAATGGTGGCCGGAAGTCTGTGACATCGGGGATCAGGTGCGGTTGCGGGGTGGCTTGCTGGTCGGGAGGGCCCACGCCACGAGGCCGGTCTCCCAGGGGGTCGTGCAGTGGGTGGTGCTCCAGAATTTAGGGCAGTGCAGTGGTGTTCGTGCAGTGTAGGGGGTCATGCAGGGGGTGGTGTTTCAGGGTTTAGGCCAGTGGGGTTCAGGCAGTGTAGGGGTCTTGCTGGGGGTGGTGTTTCATGGTTTAGAGCAGTGTAGTGGTATTCGAGCAGTGTAGGGGGTCGTGCGGGGGGATGGTGTTTCAGGGTTTAGGGCAGTGCAGTTGTGTTCAGGCCATGTAGTGGGTCTTGCAGGGGGTGGTGTTTCAGGATTTAGGGCAGTGGTGTTCGGGCAGTGTAGGGGGTCTTGCTGTGTGTGGTGTTTCAGGGTTTAGAGCAGTGGTATTCGGGCAGTGTAGGGTGTCTAGCTGGGGGTGGTGTTTCAGGGTTTAGGGCAGTGCAGTGGTGTTTGGGCAGTGTAGGGGGTCTAGCCGGGGGTCGTGTTTCAGGGTTTAGAACAGTGCAGTGGTGTTCGGCCAGTGTAGGGGGTCTAGCTGGGGGTGGTGTTTCATGGTTTAGGGCAGTGTAGTGGTATTTGAGCAGTGTAGGGGGTCGTGCGGGGGGATGGTGTTTCAGGGTTTAGGGCAGTGCAGTTGTGTTCAGGCCATGTAGTGGGTCGTGCAGGGGGTGGTGTTTCAGGATTTAGGGCAGTGGTGTTCGGGCAGTGTAGGGGGTCTTGCTGTGTGTGGTGTTTCAGGGTTTAGAGCAGTGGTATTTGGGCAGTTTAGGGGTCGTGCTGGGGGTGGTGTTTCAGGGTTTAGGGCAGTGCAGTGCTGTTTGGGCAGTGTAGGGGGTCGTGCGGGGGCTGGTGTTTTAGGCTTTAGAGCATTGCAGTGGTGTTCGGGCAGTGTAGGGGGTCGTGCGGGGCTGGTGTTTCAAGGTTTAGGGCAGTGCAGTGGCGTTCCGGCAGTGTAGGGTGTCATGCTGGGGCTGGAGTTTCAGGGTTTAGGGCAGTGCAGTGGGCCTCTGGAAGTGTAGGGGGTCGTGCTGGGAGTGGTGTTTCAGGGTTTAAGGCAGAGCAGTGGTGTTCGGGCAGTGTAGGGGGTCATGCTGGGGGTGGTGTTTAGGGTTTAGGGCAGTGCAGTGGGGTTCGAACAGTGTAGGGGGTCATGCTGGGGCTGATGTTTCAGGGTTTAGGGCAGTGCAGTGGTATTCAGGCATGGTATAGGGTTGTGCAGAGAGGTGGTGTTTCAGGGAGTAGGGCTGGGCAGTAGTGTTCCAGCAGTGTAGGGGGTTGTGCTTGGTGGTGTTTCAGGGTTTAGGGCAGAGCGGTGGTGTTCGGGCAGTATAGGGGGTTGTGCTGGGGGTAGTGTTTCAGGGTTTAGGGCAGTGCAGTGGTGTGCGGGCAGTGTAGGGGGTAGTGCAGGGAGTGGTGTTTCAGGGTTTAGGGCATTGCAGTGGTTTTCAGGCAGTGTAGGGGGTCATGCAGAGGGTGGTGTTTCAGGGTTTAGGGCAGTGCAGTTGTTTTTGGCCAGTGTTTGGTGTCCTGGTGGGGGTGGTGTTTCAGGGTTTAGGGGAGTGGTGTTTGGGCAGTGTAGGGAGTCTTGCTGGGGGTGGTGTTTCAGGGTTTAGGGCAGTGCAGTGGTTTTCGGGCAGTGTAGGGGGTAGTGCTGGGGGTGTTGTTTCAGGGTTTAGGGCAGCGCAGTGTTGTTCCGGCAGTGTAGGGGGTCGTGCTGGCGCTTGTGTTTCAGGCTTTAGGGCAGAGCAGTGGTGTTCGGGCAGGTTAGGGCTATGTACTTCGGGGTGGTGTTTTAGGGTTAAGGGTAAAGCAGTGTTGTTCAGGCTGTGTAGGGGGTCGTGCTAGGGGTGTTGTTTCAGGGTTTAGGGCAGTGCAGTGGTGTTCGGCAGTGTAGGGGGCTGTACAGGGGGCAGTGTTTCAGGGTTTAGGGCAGTGCAGTGGTGTTTTGGCAGTGTAGGGGGTCGTGCAGGGGGTGGTGTTTTAGAGTTTAGTGCAGTGGTGTTCGGGCAGTGTAGGGGGTCTTGCTGGGGGTTTTTGTTTCATGGTTTAGGGCAGTGCAGTGGTATTCGGGCAGTGTAGGGTGTCGTGCAGGGGGTGGTTTTTCAGGGTTTAAGGCAGTGCAGTGGTGTTCGGGCCGTGTAGGGGGTCTTGCTGTGTGTGGTGTTTCATGGTTTAGAGCAGTGGTGTTTGGGCAGTGTACGGGGTCTTGCTCTGATTGGTGTTTCAGGGTTTAGGGCAGGGGTGTTCCGGCAGTGTAGCGGGTCCTGCTGGTGGTGGTGTTTCAGGGTTTAGGGCAGGGGTGCAGTGGTGTTCAGGCCATGTAGGGGGTCTTGCAGGGGGTGGTGTTTCAGGGTTAGGGCAGTGGTGTTCATGCAGTGTAGAGGGTCTTCCTGTGTGTGGTGTTTCAGGGTTTAGAGCAGTGGTGTTCGGGCAGTGTAGGGGGTCCAGCTGGGGGTGGTGTTTCAGGGTTTGGGGCAGTGCAGTGGTGTTCGGGCAGTGTAGGGGGTTGTGCGGGGGCAGTGCAGTGGTGTTCGGGCAGTGTAGGGTGTCGTGCTGGGGATGAGTTTCAGGGCTTAGGGCAGTGCAGTGGTGTTAGGGCATAGCAGGGGTCATGCTGGGGGTGGTGTTTCAGGGTTTAAAGCAGAGCAGTGGTGTTTGGGCAGTGTAGGGGGTCTAGCTGGGGGTGGTGTTTCAGGGTTTAAGGCAGTGCAGTGGTGTTCGGGCAGTGTAGGGGGTCATGCAGTGGGTGGTGTTTCAGGGTTTAGGATAGTACAGTGGTGTTCGAGCAGTGTAGGGGGTCATGCGGGGGGATGGTGTTTCAGGGTTTAGGGCAGTGCAGTTGTGTTCAGGCCATGAAGTTGGCCTTGCAGGGGGTGGTGTTTCAGGATTTAGGGCAGTGGTGTTCAGGCAGTGTAGGGGGTCTTGCTGTGTGTGGTGTTTCAGGATTTAGAGCAGTGGTATTTGGGCTTTTTAGGGGTCGTGCTGGGGGTGGTGTTTCAGGGTTTAGGGCAGTGCAGTGCTGTTTGGGCAGTGTAGGGGGTCGTGCGGGGGCTGGTGTTTTAGGCTTTAGGGCATTGCAGTGGTGTTCGGGCAGTGTAGGGGGTCGTGCGGGGCTGGTGTTTCAAGGTTTAGGGCAGTGCAGTGGCGTTTGGGCAGTGTAGGGTGTCATGCTGGGGCTGGAGTTTCAGGGTTTAGGGCAGTGCAGTGGTCTTCGGGAATTGTAGGGGGACATGCTGTGGGTGGTGTTTAGGGCAGAGCAGTGGTGTTTGGGCAGAGTAGGGGGTCATGCTGGGGTGTCACGTGGTTTTAGGCCACTCCCTATTTACAGTGCTAAGTTAGCTTAATCACGTTAGCTGTTGGAAAACCATCTTGTTGCTTTCGCTGCCTTTACACCCGACACTGTTGTTACATGTTATTACTTTGAGAAATGCAGACTCGCTCTTGTCTCAAGTGAATGTTATTTATACATCCTTAACAGTTGCTAGTGCCCTTGGTCTGTACATCGAGTAAAGAACTGTTCTAGGACACTAGACGGTGCTGGCTGATTATGTTCAGGGTGATCGTACCACTGTTTAGTCACAACATGCACGCAGCTGCAAATACCAGAAAGTCGAGGGCTTTAATAACACAGCGCAGCATATTGTTAGGGCATTCGATAGAAGAGCTGTTGCAGAGAACACTGAGCTGATCCTGTGATGTGATACACCTGAGCTGATCTATACGGTATGGGGTCCCCTATGCAAGCCTATGAGACCTTCTAATAGTCTAATAATATTTTATTAGTAACTAGAGAAAGGAGGGTGGTTATTTTCCACTGTCATTATAATATGATCGCTTCTTTTATATTCTATGGTATTGTAACAATGTTAATGGTAATGATCTTAACCATTTGTCTACTTATGTTAGCCAAAGTATTGTATAACAGGACTCGAGGTTTATGAATACATTCTTTAAACTTTACTGTGTCTTAGTTATTCTGTTGTGGACTGATATATATGTGCAAACGGGTATTTCGGGTTCCCACCATTCCTGAGAATAACTAAGTCGCTTGTTCTGGGTTGTCTATACATTGGGACCGCCGAGCTAAATCTCGGATAACGAATGTGACACTAAGCTAGTCGGATAAGGGGTTCTTAGTTCTGAGGGGAGTTTCTGGTACACCACAATTCTCTAAGGTTCTGGTTTCCTGCGCATAGTTCTGAGCATACGCAGAATCCCTACAACATGGCGCACCTAACGTTTGGTCTTAATATCTGAGATGCCTTAGTAGTGCTTTTTATTAGTCCACGACGCCCTCACTTTGGTTTCCGGATAACGGGAGTGACGGCTTAACCTACCTAGGTTTTAGGCTATAGGTTCTTTCAAGCTTGATAATAAAAAAGGTTATACTAATATAAGCCCAAGTGCTACTAAAGATCTCGTTGTATCTTTTATTTTAAGTCCTTATGGCGGTAGAAATTCCCGCTCATAGTAGGGTGTCTCTACGTGCTCATTTGAGGACGTACGGGGTACCCGATGACGGGCTGGCAGTGGTATTTGTCGTAAGTGCAAGTGCTACTTACCCTTATGAGTTGTTTTACTCTTGGGTTACCTTTGAGGCTGTGGAAGACGTTGATAAAACGTTCCACAAATACACTGCTACTCAGGTGCCTCTACATTATACCCCATATATGGCATTAGAAATTCCTATTTCTACCTGGCAACACACTATTTGGTTTAATGGTGCCCTCCCCCACACGGTCACCCCGGCGAGACTGGGTCCTTTGTCTATTGAAGGAGCTACTTGGCCGGTGCTGGCCGGACATACACCTCATCCACGCTACCTGACGGTAGGAGTGGATAGCTTACGTGTACTGCACACGACCCTGATTACGGTCCATAGGGCGTTAGTGCAGTATGTGTCGCGCACTGTACAGGTGGGGGCACCTACAGTTGCGGGACACGGGGCTGATCACCATCATGCGGTTGTGATCAGTCCTGTAATGGTAAACGCGGTTGTTGGCAAGCGCCCCCAGAATAAGGATGAGTATCCTTATTGGCTTGCAGAGAAATTCGATCAACTAGAAGCCGTGTTTCCTAACACTAGTCCTGTGGATAAACACAGGATACTCACTATTACTTTGCCAAAAGAACTAGTCCCAGACATTGTCGATTGTGACAATTGGAGCAAGGTCTTTGCAGCGACCTATTCGAAGTGCTTCGGCACTACGTCTATGTCGGTACTACCTTCCGTTATCAAAAAAGTCCAGGAGGACCATGGGGCGGAAGCAGCTATTGAGTTGGGAATGCGGCTTATCGACAGCTTCGATGTAGTATGTTCCATGATCATGGGAAATCTCAAAGGAGATGCCATGCAGTTTCAAGTAGGAAACATGATGGCGCTTATTGCGGATGAAGATAAGCCGAGGGAGTTTGCAAAAGTTATTGCAAAGGCCTATAGGATGGTTGGACGTAGTGCCCTAGGCGTGAAACCCGTCATCAAGATTCCTGATGTAGTACAGCATACTAAAGTGAGTTCGTCTACAAAAGATGATAAACCCAACTTTCCAAAACAAAATTGGAGAAATAAAAAACAAGATAAACAGCAACAGAAACAGGAGACTCGTTCCGCGTCCCCAGTTCAGGCGTATGTTGAACGCACTTATGATTTGCGTGATCGTTCTCGTATTAAGTCACCTGATAGGTTTCAGGTTCCTGACCAGCGCTCTCCTCGTTCTTCACAGGAATCGGCGGCTTCACACTTTGTTGGAGGAGACCGTGGGAGAGGCAGGAGTGCTCAAGGACGTGACCAACCTCGACAAGCGGACGTAAAAAGCAAGCAGGAGGATTCTGCACGTCCGCGTCCTCCGTTTCAGAAAAAGAAAGTTGCTGCTATCTCAGCGAAGTATGCCTCAGATGGTGCGGACGCAACTTCTGAACATGAAATGGGCTTTGACGCTGCTAGACAGCGCGGCGGAAGTTACAGTAGTGCGGGGAGCACTGCGTCCATTTCTGGAGGCGACAGCAACTAAAATCTATGTAACAGTAGAAACTGCTGATACTCGCGTAGCCCCCCCTGAGAGATTATTTGACGTAGTTCTAAATATTGAGGGTGACATACAACGAAAAATTAACGCGGTATTTTGGGATAATCTAACGACCACCTATGATATACTTTTGGCGGAGAAAGATTGGCCCCCGGCTTTCGTTCTAAACGCTCCAAGGGGGGAAGAAGTTATTCTTCCTTCTTTTGGACACGTGGTGCCCAAGGAGGAGTCTGAGAAGTTAGCCGAGGAGTGGGCGCGGGTGCTTGCACCTGCGTTGTATCGTAATCAGGTGGGGTGGGATAAAAGTTCTACCCTCCACGAATTTCCATTGCGGTCCGACCCCCAGCCACAACCCCAATACCCTATGCGACGTGAGGCTAGGTCTCACGTCGCGGCTATCCTTGAACAATTGGAATATCAGGGTGTAATTGAAACGTGTGTGTCATCCATGAATAATCCTTTATTCACTGTAACGAAGCCTGACGGATCGTACCGCCTAGTTTTGGATTACCGGCACTTAAACTCACACTGCCAGAATTGTGCGGTGCAAAATACCCATAGTTCGGCTCTCGTTGATAGTCTTGTGAGAAAAAGGTTCAAAACCACACTCGACTTGTCCAATGGTTTTTATTGCCATAACATATCCCCTCATAGTTATGAGTGGACCGCTTTTACTTCGGGTGGTAAACAAAAAGTGTTCAAAAGGCTCCCAATGGGCTATAAAAATAGTCCAGGAGTATTTGCTGCCCGTGTGGTCTCTCTCTTAGAGATGGTAGACCCGGAGGCATACTCGTACGTTGATGACATCTACTTGACTGACGACGAGTTGCTTCCACACCTTGCTCGCGTGGACAACATAATTTGTATGTTTGCGGACTTTGGTTACAAGTTTAACTTTAAGAAGTCCCACATTGCCGAGTACACAGTTTTATTCTTGGGGTACGAACTCAACAATGAGGGCCGAGGCTTGGCTCCGCAGTTCCTTGAGAAATGCGCACGCCTTCGTATCCCTACGACACTGAAACAACTTCAATCGTTGCTGGGCTTTCTGAATTTCGGTCGTACCTACATTCCTGAATATGCCCAGCGTATCAAGACATTATATGCCTTGGTGCAACCTACTTTTACCAAATCTTGCTGGCTGCCAGAGCATTCGGCTGCATTGCACTCTTTGCAGTCTGACCTTCTTACTGCGATATATTTACAAACTCGTGATAACCACAAAAACCTGGTCATTAGAATTGTGCCGGGTGCTGAGGGGTTCACGTACTTAACATACAATGAAGGCGACACTGTCCCCATTGCTTACAAATCTCATTTATATACTTCGGCTGAAATGCGTTTCTCCACTGTCGAAAAGGTTTTGACAGCTGTTCAGATGGCAATCCTGAAAGAACGAGCGCTATCACAGGGGAAGCGCATGATGGTGGTAACACCATTTCCTGCCCTAGAGGCAGTCACTAAAGCAAGTGTGCCGAATTCTAAAGCTTTGCATCCACGGTGGATACAATGGGCGACCTCCTTAGCCTCGCCTGATGTCGAATACATTTTTGACGCAGGACTTCAGACACAGGAGAGTTTGGAGTATGAATTAGTTCATCCGGCTCCACTTACATTGCGCCCGTTGGAGGAGTTCCATTGTGTCATATACACTGACGGGTCCGCGCAACCCGCAACTGGATCAAGGCACGCTTATTCAGCGGCTTGCGCAATTGTTGTTGGTACATTCGTGAATGGTGAATTCGTTCAGGATGCGGTGCATACGCAGACTTTGGGTGATTGTACCGCACAATTGGCGGAGCTTAGAGCTCTGGTGCTTGCACTGGAGTTTGCTGATTATAAAGTCACAACTCTTATAGTGAGTGATTCTTACTATTGTGTACAATCTTACAACGACAATCTGATGTTTTGGATTGCGAATGGATTTCGTGATTCAAAAGGTAGCACAATAAAGCATAAAACGCTTTGGGCTAGGGTGTCTGAACTGAAATGCAGTCTACCCCTTGTGAGTGTTATTCACACTCTTGGTCACCAACGAGTTGGTGTCCATGCTGTCGGTAACAGTTTGGCTGACGAGGCAGCTAAAACAGCAGTGGCAACATACTTAGTAGCAGCAGTTACAAGATCCAAAAGTAAGATCGATGATGACATTTTGGCAGCTATTGCTGCTTCAGAGACTGGGGAAAACTTCCCTAGAGGTTTCCCTTCTCGATACCATTATCACTTAAGTCCTGATAACGTCCCGTTAGTGAGGATTAATGAAGTTGGGGATAGGGTTATTCCCAATTCGGACTGCAGACCTGCATTGGTACAAGCTGCGCACGAGGGTGTTGCGTCAGCGCACGCCGGAGTGTCCGCAACTGTGTCACTGTTGCAACAACGTTATTGGTGGTACGGTTTGTACAAACATACACGGACTTATGTCCTCAATTGTGGAATTTGCCAACAAATAAAGCCGTCTACGGTGGCACGTCCACCACAAACGCAGCTGCACATTTCTAATCAACCACTAGCGTGTGTTTATTTAGATCACTGCGGTCCTTTTTCCTCGGACACTGCGTACAAGTATATCTTGGTTGCAGTAGATTCGTGCACACGTTTTCTTTGGGTGTGGCCACACAGGAGTGCTGACGCCAGGACTGTCATCAAAGCATTGCGTGTCTTTATAGGGAGTTTTGCATGTGGCACCCTTCACTCTGATCAGGGCCCTGCGTTCGCCTCTAAGGCTTACAAAGAAGCTATGAGAAGTTTGGGGGTCCAAGTCAAATTTTCGTCTCCATATCGGCCTGAGGGCAATAGTGTTGTGGAACGAATGAACCGTGACCTAAAGCAATCATTGACGGCCCGGGTGTTAGGTACTGGCAAAAACTGGCTATCCCATTTGTATGACGTCCAACGTGCACTTAATAATCTCCCTAGAAGGTCTCTGGGTGGGAGGACCCCGTACATGATGCTCTTCGGAGTTCGAATGTTTGTTCCAGACCTTGAGGGTCTCGACATGGCGGCGGCAGCCGCGCCTTTTGACTTAGATGACCACTGTACTGTCTTACAGAATCTTCAAGAAACAAGAGACACTCTAGCAAAAGAGCACGTATCTTCTGCGACCGAGGCTGGATTGCAGATTCCGGTAGTCGGCTGGCTACCCCGAGTTGGTGATCTGGTCCGTGAGAAGGTGGAGAAGAAAAAGGAGTTTGGACCCTCTTATCGTGCACCAGTGCCGGTGCTTGGAGTTGAGGGTACCCGCACAATTGTTTTGCCTCCACTTCCTGGTCACAGAGACAACAGGTACATTTCGGTTGACAATGTTAAGCTACACAGGGTGGCCGATACTCCATAGTCTGACACCTTCAGTTTCTTGCCCTTCAATGATGCGCAGTGCTGTTGTGGTGCGACCATCTGACGTAGTACCTGAGGTTGCCATTGAAATGCAAGTACTTTCTGATTCTGCTGTTCCACCTGCGGATGGTGCTTTACCTGATGATGCTGAATATTCATATCCTACTGAGGACCCGTTGCCCCTTTTGCATTCAACTGACATTGTCCAGTCTAATTCTTCCTTTGGAACTGAATCATTGACTTCCACTGCCCCTTCCAAATTTTCTAAATTTTTTGCCTGGTTCAAGAGACAATTTTTGTTTCCCCCCTGGATTTACATCTGGCTGGTGCTCATTTGCATTTTTTTATTCATGTCCATTGGTTTTGTGATAGTGTTTTTTAGGTTGATAAATGGACACTACCTGAATGAACGTTCTACAATTAGATTGATTAATGGAACTTTGGCCCCACATTCATCGTCGCACATCATGAAGAGGGACCAGACCTTTGTGAACATCACCGCCTGGCCTGTTCATGATGGAATAGCATGGGATACTGTTAAATTTCAAATTCATGGTCCCACGGAAGTGATAAATGTGCCATCTGTATATCGTGTTTCTATGGGTGATGTGGTTAAGCAAGACATTCGATCTGACGATTGGGATGTTAGAGCTATAGAGACACTGTTTTCTGATTTAAAATACTATGCCGCATTTGATGCTGAGGATTTGTATTTGAATAATGAAAACTATGCAGAACAGTTTTGTTATCAACATTATGGCACACATTTTCTTCATAGGGCCAACACATTTCGTAGTTTAGTCAATTTTACGCAGTGGGAACATTGCCCTGCCCCGAAGGTTGGTAGTTCAAAAACATTGGTCGGAAAGTTTTTATATTTTTCAGATTTCAGTGTATCCAATAATGCTTCTTTTTATTTTAAGCTTACAGACGAACCTGTTTCAAAGGTGCGTTTGACCCACACAAAATTATTGTTTTCCAAGTCCTTTATGGACGATTTGGCAATTGGAGGGTATGACGTTTGGAAACATACTATTGATCTCAAGTCGGTCTGGGGAACTAAATCTTGGCAAGTACAAGGTACAGAAGCTTTACATCGTGCCTGCCTCATCCCAAACCACATATTATTTTTAAATTCTACTATTTTTCAGACAACCTGTTTTGGATTGGCTATCTCTAAAAAACTTAAATTCCCCCTCGATCCCCGATTTGAGAGCTTATCCTGGTTGGGAAAATCACACAGATCAGTCCCTTACTATGTTGCAGTCTTTAGTTTCTAATTCCACCTTCAATATTAGTGCATTAGACCCTGCAGGTTGGTTAATATGGCAGAAAAGTTCGGATACCTGTCAACGTAGATTTTTGGGGTTAATTCCCGGGTACATACAGGATAGAGTAGACCCACGTTTTCTGTCCTCACACACTGTCACTACTTACTCGGTAGGTAAATTGTGCCAGTCATGGTTGCAACATTCCACATTAGATTCTGTTAAAATTCACTTGTCACGTTTACATGAAAAAGTTGATTTGAATGATTTTGTTAAAGGTCCAGCATTGGGAAGATCCAAAAGATGGGTGTACGCTGTTTACAACGAAGTATGGAAGTTGTCCCAGATTGAGGCTGCCTCCAGACTCCGTGCTATTGACCAAGCCAATATGGAAAAAGTGTTGGCAGTAATAGATAATAGTATTAATACCTTATCTTCAAGAATATATACATTAGATAACATTGTTTCATCTGTTGTAGATATTGTCCAAGACGATGTGTCGGTTTTATATCATGGTCAAAATCAATTGCGATCGATTATGCAATTTGCTTGGACTTTGCAGACGTTAAAGGCGGGGAAAGTACCATGGGATTACATGAATATTTCGTCTTTATTCCGCCCATTTAATCTGTCAGCAAAACAACAATTCATGTCTATGAAAGATGCAACATATTCGCTACTGCATATAGAAAAATTAGAACCTTTGCCTTTTTCTGTTGCTGAGTTAGATTATGCAGTGTGGCTCGTACATGGAATGGTAACTTTACCAATTTCTATGTATAAGTTTAGTTCGTGCATGAAACATTATGCCTTAGGCAGATTTGAAAAACTTGGTTCTACCTTCTTGCATGAAGTCTGGTCTCTCCCATTTACATATCGTTGTGAGAGAGACGGCAAAGAAGTTTATTTGAAGGGTGAGGAGTGTACGTCTGCTCCTGATCATTTTGTAGTATGTAGACATATCCAATTACATGGATCGTGTAATATGAATGCCCCTAATTTAGCTTGCGTTTTGAAGGGCATTCCTGTGCCAGTTATAACACCGTCATTTACGCTGCTTGCTAATGGTAGTTATCTGCTTCTAAATAGTGAGGCTTGCTGTGGGATGTTAGCAGGAATTCCCTATATTGTTTCAGTTTCACGAAGAGTAGTTTGCTGTAATAACGTGCTTTTCCCACCCCCGCAAGGCCGACTGGATATATCCATCTGGCCGACGATTCCAACCTTGAAAGCAGAGTTCAATAGGATGAGCAGAATAAGGGCTCTTTTGTCTCAAAAGGAGGTTGCGTTGACTTCATCACGAGAAACATTTCTCCTTCAAGTTGCGAACACTCGCACGGAAGTTCAAGCGCTTTTGAATACTGACCTCCCCCTACATTTTGGCACACTAATACATACTATCTTCAATGCTTCTTCTACGACTGGTCTGGTGCACTTTTTTAAAATTGTAGGCTCTGGCCTTGTGACGTCTTTCCAGTCTATCTTTGGTGTAATACCAGCTATTTTTCATTCTATTTTTTCTGGGGTCTTCGGAGGGTTTCCTCTGATACTCGCATTAATTGCTGGCATACTCCTGTTGGTCTGCGCACTACGCTATGGCTGCACGACTTGCGCTTCTCGATCACGGATCCAGCATGTTCCATCTGCGTAGCCAGATGTGGGAATCTTATGGAACTCTGCCACTGGCTACCTTGAGTGTCGCTTATGGATTATCTTTCCGATTCCCGTTTTTCACTTGTGTACAGCCTGTCTTTCACTGTCTCGAATGTCCGTTCCAATGGGCTCTGGATATGTGTCTGTCAAACTTGGTGTCACCTGACCTGGATTTTGATCGACTGATGTATCCCTTAGTGGTTCATGAGTTTGACTGTTCTGGAGTCGGGTTTATGGCCTTGGGTGCGGCGCATGGAGTCCTCGGATTATGGGATATCGAGAAAGCAGCGGTTGACTTCCTGGCACGAAGTTACATCGAGATGCCTGCTTCTTGCCCACGTGGAGTGCTTGATGCTCATTTCCCTGTGGAACACGTGTGTTCTTTTTCTTTGCTGAACTGGATGTCCGACAATTTTGCGGATGACTCAAATGATTTTCTACTGGAAGCCGCAGCGGCGTATGCTGCTTATACTTTCCTACATTGACTGCCTGATGGCGAGTCGAATAAAGTTTTTTTTTTTTTTGCTATCTTTTCACAAACGATCGTTGGCTTCTATGGACGATAGATTGTGTTTTTACATTTTTTTGCTGAACTCTCATTTTTCTGAACTCTCATTTCAAGCTCTTTAGTCTGCATCATTGTTCTTGAACTCTGCGTTCTGTAAAAATATTCGCCCCTGGTTATACCGTGGTTCGATCAAAGGGGGATGTCACGTGGTTTTAGGCCACTCCCTATTTACAGTGCTAAGTTAGCTTAATCACGTTAGCTGTTGGAAAACCATCTTGTTGCTTTCGCTGCCTTTACACCCGACACTGTTGTTACATGTTATTACTTTGAGAAATGCAGACTCGCTCTTGTCTCAAGTGAATGTTATTTATACATCCTTAACAGTTGCTAGTGCCCTTGGTCTGTACATCGAGTAAAGAACTGTTCTAGGACACTAGACGGTGCCGGCTGATTATGTTCAGGGTGATCGTACCACTGTTTAGTCACAACATGCACGCAGCTGCAAATACCAGAAAGTCGAGGGCTTTAATAACACAGCGCAGCATATTGTTAGGGCATTCGATAGAAGAGCTGTTGCAGAGAACACTGAGCTGATCCTGTGATGTGATACACCTGAGCTGATCTATACGGTATGGGGTCCCCTATGCAAGCCTATGAGACCTTCTAATAGTCCAATAATATCTTATTAGTAACTAGAGCAAAGAGGGTGGTTATTTTCCACTGTCATTATAATATGATCGCTCCTTTTATATTCTATGGTATTGTAACAATGTTAATGGTAATGATCTTAACCATTTGTCTACTTATGTTAGCCAAAGTATTGTATAACAGGACTCGAGGTTTATGAATAAATTCTTTAAACTTTACTGTGTCTTAGTTATTCTGTTGTGGACTGATATATATGTGCAAACGGGTATTTCGGGTTCCCACCATTCCTGAGAATAACTAAGTCGCTTGTTCTGGGTTGTCTATACATTGGGACCGCCGAGCTAAATCTCGGATAACGAATGTGACACTAAGCTAGTCGGATAAGGGGTTCTTAGTTCTGAGGGGAGTTTCTGGTACACCACAATTCTCTAAGGTTCTGGTTTCCTGCGCATAGTTCTGAGCATACGCAGAATCCCTACAACAGGGGGTGGTGTTTAGGGTTTAGGGTAGGGGTGGGCGGAATTTGCGTAATCGCGTTACGCAAATCTTCGCGAAACGGTAAAAAATCTCCGCGAACAAGCAGAAATTCCGCGAACACGCGGAATTACTTGTTCGCGATACTTTTTTCCTGTTCGCGATCGCTGTTTGCGTGCTCGGGGTGAAATATCTCGCGAACACGCATATTGAGAACGCGAACAAGCAAAAAATTTCGCGAAGTCGCGGAACGCAGATTTTTGGGCAATTTCGCGTTCTCCGCGGAACGCGAAATTACCCAAATTCCGCAAATTCCGCGAACGGAACGAAATTTTCCGCCCAGGCCTAGTTTAGGGCAGTGCAGTGGGGTTCGGGCAGTGTAGGGGGTCCTGCTGGGGCTGGTGTTTCAGGGTTTAAGGCAGTGCAGTGGTATTCAGGCATGGTATGGGGTTGTGCAGAGGGGTGGTGTTTCAGGGAGTAGGGCTGTGCAGTGGTGTTCCAGCAGTGTAGGGGGTCGTGCTGGGGTGGTGTTTCAGGGTTTAGGGCAGAGCGGTGGTGTTCGGGCAGTATAGGGGGTCGTGCTGGGGGTGGTGTTTCAGGGTTTAGGGCAGTGCAGTGGTGTGCGGGCAGTGTAGGGGGTCGTGCAGGGAGTGGTGTTTCAGGGTTTAGGGAATTGCAGTGGTTTTCAGCCAGTGTAGGGGGTCACGCAGAGGGTGGTGTTTCAGGGTTTAGGGCAGTGCAGTGGTTTTTGGACAGTGTGTGGTGTCCTGCTGGGGGTGGTGTTTCAGGGTTTAGGGCAGTGGTGTTTGGGCAGTGTAGGGAGTCTTGCTGGGGGTGGTGTTTCAGGGTTTAGGGCAGTGCAGTGGTATTCGGGCAGGGTGGAGGGTCTTGCTGAGGGTGATGTTTAAGGGTTTAGGGCAGTTGTGTTCAGGCAGTGTAGGGGGGTCTTGCTGGGGGGGGTGTTTCATGGTTTAGGGCAGTGCAGTGCTATTCGGGCAGTGTATGGGGTTGTGCAGGGGGTGGTGTTTCAGAGTTTAAGGCAGTGCAGTGGTGTTACGGCTGTGTAGGTGATCGTGCTGGGTGTGGTGTTTCAGGGTTAAGGGCAGTGCAGTGGTGTTTGGGCAGTGTGAGGGGTTGTGCTGGGTCTGGTGTTTTAGGGTTTAGGGCAGTGCAGTTGTGTTCGGGCAGTGTAGGGGGTCGTGCTGGGGCTAGTGTTTTAAGGTTTAGGGTAGTGCAGTGGTGTTTGGGCAGTGTAGGGGGTCTTGCTGGTGGTGTTGTTTCAGCGTTTAGGGCAGTGCCGTGGTTTTCGGGCAGCGTAGGGGGTCGTGCTGGCGCTGGTGTTTCAGGGTTTAGGGCAGATAAGGTGGTGTTCGGACAGGTTAGGGGGATGTACTTGGGGTGGTGTTTTAGGGTTAAGGGTAAAGCAGTGATGTTCAGGCTGTGTAGGGGGTCATGCTAGGGGTGTTGTTTCAGGGTTTAGGGCAGTGCAGTGGTGTTCGGCAGTGTAGGGGGGCGTGCAGGGGGCAGTGTTTCAGGGTTTAGGGCAGTGCAGTGGTGTGCGGGCAGTGTAGAGGGTCGTGCAGGGGGTGGTGTTTTAGAGTTTAGTGCAGTGGTGTTTGGGCAGTGTAGGGGGTCTTGCTGGGGGTTTTGTTTCATGGTCTAGGGCAGTGCAGTGGTATTCGGGCAGTGTAGGGTGTCATGCAGGGGGTGGTTTTTCAGGGTTTAAGGCAGTGCAGTGGTGTTCGGGTCGTGTAGGGGGTCTTGCAAAGGGTGGTGTTTCAGGGTTTAGGGCAGTGGTGTTCGGGCAGTGTAGGGGGTCTTGCTGTGTGTGGTGTTTCATGGTTTAGAGCAGTGGTGTTTGGGCAGTGTACGGGGTCTTGCTGTGATTAAGGTTTCAGGGTTTAGGGCAGGGGTGTTCCGGCAGTGTAGCGGGTCCTGCTGGGGGTGGTGTTTCAGGGTTTAGGGCAGTGGTGCAGTGGTGTTTGGGCCATGTAGGGGGTCTTGCAGGGGTGGTGTTTCAGGGTTAGGGCAGTGGTGTTCAGGCAGTGTATAGGGTCTTCCTGTGTGTGGTGTTTCAGGGTTTAGAGCAGTGGTGTTTGGGCAGTGTAGGGGGTTTGGCTGGGGGTGGTGTTTCAGGGTTAAGGGCAGTGCAGTGGTGTTCGGGCAGTGAAGCGGGTCTAGCTGGGGGTGATGTTTCAGGGTTTAGGGTAGTGCAGTAGTGTTCGGGCAGTTTAGGGGGTCGTGCTGGGGGTGGTGTCTCAGGGTTTAGGGCAGTGCTGTGGTGTTTGGGTAGTGTAGGGGGTCATGCGGGGGTAGTGCAGTGGTGTTCGGGCAGTGTAGGGTGTCGTGCTGGGGATGGAGTTTCAGGACTTAGGGCAGTGCAGTGGTGTTTGGACAGTGTAGCGGGACATGCTAGAGGTGGAGTTTTGGGCAGAGCAGTGGTGTTAGGGCATAGCAGGGGTCATGCTGGGGGTGGTGTTTCAGGGTTTAAGGCAGAGCAGTAGTGTTTGGGCAGTGTAGGGGGTCTAGCTGGGGGGGGTGTTTCATGGTTTAGGGGAGTGTAGTGGTATTCGAGCAGTGTAGGGGATCGTGCGGGGGGATGGTGTTTCAGGGTTTAGGGCAGTGCAGTTGTGTTCAGGCCATGTAGTGGGTAGGCCTGGGCGGTAAATTTCGTTCCGTTCGCGGAATTTGCGGAATTTGGGTAATTTTGCGTTCTGCGGAGACCGCGAAATCGCCCAAAAATCTGCGTTTCGCGACTTCGCGAAATTTTTTGCTTGTTCGCGTTCTCAATATGCGTGTTCACGAGATATTTCACCCCGAGCACACAAACAGCGATCGCAAACAGGAAAAAAGTATCGCGAACAAGCAATTCCGCGTGTTCGCAGAATTTCTGCATGTTCGCGGAGATTTTTTACCGTTTCGCGGAGATTTGCGTAACGCGATTACGCAAATTCCGCCCACCCCTAGTAGTGGGTCTTGCAGGGGGTGGTGTTTCAGGATTTAGGGCAGTGGTGTTTCGGGCAGTGTATGGGGTCTTGCTGTGTGTGGTGTTTCAGGGTTTAGAGCAGTGGTATTTGGGCAGTTTAGGGGTCGTGCTGGGGGTGGTGTTTCAGGGTTTAGAGCAGTGCAGTGCTGTTTAGTCAGTGTAGGGGGTCGTGCAGGGGTGGTGTTTTAGGCTTTAGGGCATTGCAGTGGTGTTCGGGCAGTGTAGGGGGTCGTGCGGGGCTGGTGTTTCAAGGTTTAGGGCAGTGCAGTGGCGTTCGGGCAGTGTAGGGTGTCATGCTGGGGCTGGAGTTTCAGGGTTTAGGGCAGTGCAGTGGTCTTCGGGAAGTGTAGGCAGACATGCTGTGGGTGGTGTTTAGGGCAGAGTAGTGGTGTTCGGGCAGAGTAGGGGGTCGTGCTGGGAGTGGTGTTTCAGGGTTTAAGGCAGAGCAGTGGTGTTCGGGCAGTGTAGGGGGTCATGCTGGGGGTGGTGTTTAGGGTTTAGGGCAGTGCAGTGGGGTTCGGGCAGTGTAGGGGGTCCTGCTGGGGCTGGTGTTTCAGGGTTTAAGGCAGTGCAGTGGTATTCAGGCATGGTATGGGGTTGTGCAGAGGGGTGGTGTTTCAGGGAGTAGGGCTGTGCAGTAGTGTTCCAGCAGTGAAGGGGGTCGTGCTGGGGTGGTGTTTCAGGGTTTAGGGCAGAGCGGTGGTGTTCGGGCAGTATAGGGGGTCGTGCTGGGGGTGGTGTTTCAGGGTTTAGGGCAGTGCAGTGGTGTGCGGGCAGTGTAGGGGGTCGTGCGGGGAGTGGTGTTTCAGGGTTTAGGGAATTGCAGTGGTTTTCAGCCAGTGTAGGGGGTCACGCAGAGGGTGGTGTTTCAGGGTTTAGGGCAGTGCAGTGGTTTTTGGACAGTGTGTGGTGTCCTGCTGGGGGTGGTGTTTCAGGGTTTAGGGCAGTGGTGTTTGGGCAGTGTAGGGAGTCTTGCTTGGGGTGGTGTTTCAGGGTTTAGGGCAGTGCAGTGGTGTTCGGGCAGGGTGGAGGGTCTTGCTGAGGGTGATGTTTAAGGGTTTAGGGCAGTTGTGTTCATGCAGTGTAGGGGGGTCTTGCTGGGGGTGGTGTTTCATGGTTTAGGGCAGTGCAGTGCTATTCGGGCAGTGTATGGGGTTGTGCAGGGGGGTGGTGTTTCAGAGTTTAAGGCAGTGCAGTGGTGTTACGGCTGTGTAGGTGATTGTGCTGGGTGTGGTGTTTCAGGGTTAAGGGCAGTGCAGTGGTGTTCGGGCAGTGTGAGGGGTTGTGCTGGGTCTGGTGTTTTAGGGTTTAGGGCTGTGCAGTTGTGTTCGGGCAGTGTAGGGGGTCATGCTGGGGCTAGTGTTTTAAGGTTTAGGGTAGTGCAGTGGTGTTTGGGCAGTGTAGGGCGTCTTGCTGGTGGTGTTGTTTCAGCGTTTAGGGCAGTGCCGTGGTTTTCGGGCAGTGTAGGGGGTCGTGCTGGCGCTGGTGTTTCAGGGTTTAGGGCAGATAAAGTGGTGTTCGGACAGGTTAGGGGGATGTACTTGGGGTGGTGTTTTAGGGTTAAGGGTAAAGCAGTGTTGTTCAGGCTGTGTAGGGGGTCATGCTAGGGGTGTTGTTTCAGGGTTTAGGGCAGTGCAGTGGTGTTCGGCAGTGTAAGGGGCCGTGCAGGGGGCAGTGTTTCAGGGTTTAGGGCAGTGCAGTGGTGTTCGGGCAGTGTAGAGGGTCGTGCAGGGGGTGGTGTTTTAGAGTTTAGTGCAGTGGTGTTTGGGCAGTGTAGGGGGTCTTGCTGGGGGTTTTGTTTCATGGTCTAGGGCAGTGCAGTGGTATTCGGGCAGTGTAGGGTGTCATGCAGGGGGTGGTTTTTCAGGGTTTAAGGCAGTGCAGTGGTTTTCGGGCCGTGTAGGGGGTCTTGCAAAGGGTGTTGTTTCAGGGTTTAGGGCAGTGGTGTTCGGGCCATGTAGGGGGTCTTGCAGGGGGTGGTGTTTCAGGGTTAGGGCAGTGGTGTTCAGGCAGTGTATAGGGTCTTCCTGTGTGTGGTGTTTCAGGGTTTAGAGCAGTGGTGTTTGGGCAGTGTAGGGGGTCTGGCTGGGGGTGGTGTTTCAGGGTTAAGGGCAGTGCAGTGGTGTTCGGGCAGTTTAGGGGGTCGTGCTGGGGGTGGTGTCTCAGGGTTTAGGGCAGTGCTGTGGTGTTTGGGTAGTGTAGGGGGTCATGCGGGGGTAGTGCAGTGGTGTTCGGGCACTGTAGGGTGTCGTGCTGGGGATGGAGTTTCAGGACTTAGGGCAGTGCAGTGGTGTTCGGGCAGTGTAGCGGGACATGCTAGAGGTGGAGTTTAGGGCAGAGCAGTGGTGTTAGGGCATAGCAGGGGTCATGCTGGGGGTGGTGTTTCAGGGTTTAAGGCAGAGCAGTAGTGTTTGGGCAGTGTAGGGGGTCTAGCTGGGGGGGTGTTTCATGGTTTATTGAGTGTAGTGGTATTCGAGCAGTGTAGGGGGTCGTGCGGGGGGATGGTGTTTCAGGGTTTAGGGCAGTGCAGTTGTGTTCAGGCCATGTAGTGGGTCTTGCAGGGGGTGGTGTTTCAGGATTTAGGGCTGTGGTGTTCAGGCAGTGTACGGGGTCTTGCTGTGTGTGGTGTTTCAGGGTTTAGAGCAGTGGTATTTGGGCAGTTTAGGGGTCGTGCTGGGGGTGGTGTTTCAGGGTTTAGAGCAGTGCAGTGCTGTTTGGTCAGTGTAGGGGGTCGTGCAGGGGTGGTGTTTTAAGCTTTAGGGCATTGCAGTAGTGTTCGGGCAGTGTAGGGGGTCGTGCGGGGCTGGTGTTTCAAGGTTTAGGGCAGTGCAGTGGCGTTCGGGCAGTGTAGGGTGTCATGCTGGGGCTGGAGTTTCAGGGTTTAGGGCAGTGCAGAGGTCTTCGGGAAATGTAGGCGGACATGCTGTGGGTGGTGTTTAGGGCAGAGTAGTGGTGTTCGGGCAGAGTAGGGGGTCGTGCTGGGAGTGGTGTTTCAGGGTTTAAGGCAGAGCAGTGGTGTTCGGGCAGTGTAGGGGGTCATGCTGGGGGTGGTGTTTAGGGTTTAGGGCAGTGCAGTGGGGTTCGGGCAGTGTAGGGGGTCCTGCTGGGGCTGGTGTTTCAGGGTTCAGGGCACTGCAGCGGTATTCAGGCATGGTATGGGGTTGTGCAGAGGGGTGGAGTTTCAGGGAGTAGGGCTGTGCAGTAGTGTTCCAGCAATGTAGGGGGTCGTGCTGGGGTGGTGTTTCAGGGTTTAGGGCAGAGCGGTGGTGTTCGGGCAGTATAGGGGGTTGTGCTGGGATGGTGTTTCAGGGTTTAAGGCAGTGCAGTGGTGTGCGGGCAGTGTAGGGGGTCGTGCAGGGAGTGGTGTTTCAGGGTTTAGGGCATTGCAGTGGTTTTCATTCAGTATAGGGGATCATGCAGAGGGTGGTGTTTCAGGTTTTAGGGCAGTGCAGTGTTTTTTGGCCAGTGTGTGGTGTCCTGCTGGGGGTGATGTTTCAGGGTTTAGGGCAGTGATGTTTGGGCAGTGTAGGGAGTCTTGCTGGGGGTGGTGTTTCAGGGTTTAGGGCAGTGCAGTGGTGTTCGGGCAGGGTAGAGGGTCTTGCTGAGGGTGATGTTTAAGGGTTTAGGGTAGTGGTGTTCAGGCAGTATAGGGGGGTGGTGTTTCATGGTTTAGGGTAGTGCAGTGCTATTCGGGCAGTGTATGTGGTTCTGCAGGGGGGTGGTGTTTCAGAGTTTAAGGCAGTGCAGTGGTGTTCGGCAGTGTAGGGTGTTGTGCAGGTGGTGGTGTTTCACGGTTTAGGGCAGTACAGTGGTGTTCGGGCAGTGTGAGGGGTTGTGCTGGGTCTGGTGTTTTAGGGTTTAGGGCAGTGCAGTTGTGTTCGGGCAGTGTAGGGAGTCGTGTTGGGGATAGTGTTTTAGGGTTTAGGGCATTGCAGTGGTTTTCATTCAGTGTAGGGGATCATGCAGAGGGTGGTGTTTCAGGGTTTAGGGCAGTGCAGTGGTTTTTGGCCAGTGTGTGGTGTCCTGCTGGGGGTGATGTTTCAGGGTTTAGGGCAGTGATGTTTGGGCAGTGTAGGGAGTCTTGCTGGGGGTGGTGTTTCAGGGTTTAGGGCAGTGCAGTGGTGTTCGGGCAGGGTAGAGGGTCTTGCTGAGGGTGATGTTTAAGGGTTTAGGGTAGTGGTGTTCAGGCAGTATAGGGGGGTGGTGTTTCATGGTTTAGGGTAGTGCAGTGCTATTCAGGCAGTGTATGTGGTAATGCAGGGGGGTGGTGTTTCAGAGTTTAAGGCAGTGCAGTGGTGTTCAGCAGTGTAGGGTGTTGTGCAGGTGGTGGTGTTTCACGGGTTAGTGCAGTGCAGTGGTGTTCGGGCAGTGTGAGGGGTTGTGCTGGGTCTGGTGTTTTAGGGTTTAGGGCAGTGCAGTTGTGTTCGGGCAGTGTAGGGAGTCGTGTTGGGGATAGTGTTTTAGGGTTTAGGGCAGTGCAGTGGTGTTTGGGCAGTGTAGGGGGGTCTTGCTGGTGGTGTTGTTTCAGGGTTTAGGGCAGTGCAGTGGTTTACGGGCAGTGTAGGGGTAGTGCTGGGGGTATTGTTTCAGGGTTTAGGGCAGAGCAGTGTTGTTCGGGCAGTGTAGGGGGTCATGCTAAGGGCAGTGTTTCAGGGTTTAAGGCAGTGCAGTGGTGTTCGGGCAGTGTAGGGGGTCGTGCAGGGGTGGTGTTTTAGAGTTTAGTGCAGTGCTGTTTGGGCAGTGTAGGGGGTCTTGCTGGGGGTTTTGTTTAATGGTTTAGGACAGTGCAGTGAAATTCGGGCAGTGTAGGGTGTAGTGCAGGGGGTGGTTTTTCAGGGTTTAAGGCAGTGCAGTAGTGTTCGGGCCGTGTAGGGGGTCTTGCAAAGGGTGGTGTTTCAGGGTTTAGGGCAGTGGTGTTCGGGCAGTGTAGAGGGTCTTGCTGTGTGTGGTGTTTCATGGTTTAGAGCAGTGGTGTTTGGGCAGTGTACGGGGTCTTGCTGTCATTGGTGTTTCAGGGTTTAGGGCAGGGGTGTTCCGGCAGTGTAGCGGGTCCTGCTGGGGGTGGTGTTTCAGGGTTTAGGGCAGTGGTGCAGTGGTGTTCAGGCAGTGTAGAGGGTCTTCCTGTGTGTGGTGTTTCAGGGTTTAGAGCAGTGGTGTTCGGGCAGTGTAGGGGGTCTAGCTGGGGGTGGTGTTTCAGGGTTTAGGGCAGTGCAGTGGTGTTCGGGCAGTGAAGCGGGTCTAGCTGGGGGTGATGTTTCAGGGTTTAGGGTAGAGCAGTGGTGTTTGGTAAGTTTAGGGGGTTGTGCTGGGGGTGGTGTCTCAGGGTTTAGGGCAGTGCTGTGGTCTTTGGGTAGTGTAGGGGGTCGTGCGGGGGCAGTGCAGTGGTGTTCGAGCAGAGTAGGGTGTTGTGCTGGGGATGGAGTTTCAGGGCTTAGGGCAGTGCAGTGGTGTTCGGGTAGTGTAGCGGGACATGCTAGAGGTGGAGTTTAGGGCAGAGCAGTGGTGTTAGGGCATAGCAGGGGTCATGCTGGGGCTGGTGTTTCAGGGTTTAAGGCAGAGCAGTGGTGCTTGGGCAGTGTAGGGGTCATGCTGGGGGTGGTGTTTCAGAGTTTAGGGCAGTGCAGTGGTGCTCGGGCAGTGTAGGGGTCCTGCTGGGGCTGGTGTTTTAGGGTTTGGGCAGTGCAGTGGCATTCAGGCATGGTATGGGGATGTGAAGGGGGGTAGTGTTTCAGGGTTTAGGGCAGTGCAGTGGTGTTTGGGCAGTGTAGGGTGTCGTGCAGGTGGTGGTTTTTCAGGGTTTATGAAAGTGCAGTGTTCGGGCAGTGTAGGTGATTGTGCTGGGTGTGGTGTTTCAGGATTTAGGCCAGTGCAGTGGTGTTCGGGCAGTGTGAGGGGTCGTGCTGGGGCTGGTGTTTTAGGGTTTAGGGCAGTGCAGTGATGTTTGGGCAGTGTAGAGGGTTGTGCTGGGGCTAGTGTTTTAGGGCTTAGGGCAGTGCAGTGGAGTTTGGGCTGTGTAGGGGGTCGCGCTGGGGAAGGTGTTTATGGTTTAGGGTAGTGCAGTGTTGTTCGGGCAGTGTAGGGGGTTTTGCTGGTGGTGGTGTTTTAGGGTTTAGGGCAGTGCGGTGGTGTTTGGGTAGTGTAGGTGGTAGTTCTGGGGGTGGTATTTCAGGGTTCATGGCAGAGCAGTGGTGTTCGGGGAGTGTAGGGGGTCGTGCTGCTGCTGGTGTTTCAGGGTTTAGGGCAGAGCAGTGGTGTTCGGGCAGTGCAAGGGGACGTACTGGGGGTGGTGTTTTAGGGTTAAGGGCAGTGCAGTGGTGTTCGGCAGTGTAGGGGGTTGTGCAGGGGGTGGTGTTTCAGGGTTTAGGGCAGTGCAGTGGTGTTCGGACAGTGTAGGGGGTCGTGCAGGGGTAGGTGTTTCAAGGTTTAGGGCAGTGGTGTTCGGGCAGTGTAGGGGGTCTTGCTTGAGGTGGTGTTTCAGGGTTTATGGCAGTGCAGTTGTATTCGGGCAGTGTAGGGTGTCATGCAGGGGGTTGGTGTTTCAGGGTTTAGGGCAGTGCAGTGGTGTTCGGGCCATGTAGGTGGTCCTGCAGGTGTTGGAGTTTCAGGGTTTAGGGAAGTGGTGTTCGGGCAGTGTATGGGGTCATGCTGGGATTGGTTTTTCAGGGTTTAAGGCAGTGGTGTTCGGGCAGAGTAGAGGGTCTTGCTGGGGGTGATGTTTCAGGGTTTAGAGCAGTGGTGCTGTGGTGATCGGGCCATGTAGGGGATCTTGCAGGGGGTGGTGTTTCAGGGTTTAGGCTAGTGGTTTTTGGGCAGTGTAGGGGGTCTTGCTGTGTGTGGTGTTTCAGGGTTTAGAGCAGTGGTGTTTGGGCAGTTTAGGGGGTTGTGCTGGGGGTGGTGTCTCAGGGTTTAGGGCAGTGCTGTGGTCTTTGGGTAGTGTAGGGGGTCGTGCGGGGGCAGTGCAGTGGTGTTCGAGCAGAGTAGGGTGTTGTGCTGGGGATGGAGTTTCAGGGCTTAGGGCAGTGCAGTGGTGTTCGGGTAGTGTAGCGGGACATGCTAGAGGTGGAGTTTAGGGCAGAGCAGTGGTGTTAGGGCATAGCAGGGGTCATGCTGGGGCTGGTGTTTCAGGGTTTAAGGCAGAGCAGTGGTGCTTGGGCAGTGTAGGGGTCATGCTGGGGGTGGTGTTTCAGAGTTTAGGGCAGTGCAGTGGTGCTCGGGCAGTGTAGGGGTCCTGCTGGGGCTGGTGTTTTAGGGTTTGGGCAGTGCAGTGGCATTCAGGCATGGTATGGGGATGTGAAGGGGGGTAGTGTTTCAGGGTTTAGGGCAGTGCAGTGGTGTTTGGGCAGTGTAGGGTGTCGTGCAGGTGGTGGTTTTTCAGGGTTTATGAAAGTGCAGTGTTCGGGCAGTGTAGGTGATTGTGCTGGGTGTGGTGTTTCAGGATTTAGGCCAGTGCAGTGGTGTTCGGGCAGTGTGAGGGGTCGTGCTGGGGCTGGTGTTTTAGGGTTTAGGGCAGTGCAGTGATGTTTGGGCAGTGTAGAGGGTTGTGCTGGGGCTAGTGTTTTAGGGCTTAGGGCAGTGCAGTGGAGTTTGGGCTGTGTAGGGGGTCGCGCTGGGGAAGGTGTTTATGGTTTAGGGTAGTGCAGTGTTGTTCGGGCAGTGTAGGGGGTTTTGCTGGTGGTGGTGTTTTAGGGTTTAGGGCAGTGCGGTGGTGTTTGGGTAGTGTAGGTGGTAGTTCTGGGGGTGGTATTTCAGGGTTCATGGCAGAGCAGTGGTGTTCGGGGAGTGTAGGGGGTCGTGCTGCTGCTGGTGTTTCAGGGTTTAGGGCAGAGCAGTGGTGTTCGGGCAGTGCAAGGGGACGTACTGGGGGTGGTGTTTTAGGGTTAAGGGCAGTGCAGTGGTGTTCGGCAGTGTAGGGGGTTGTGCAGGGGGTGGTGTTTCAGGGTTTAGGGCAGTGCAGTGGTGTTCGGACAGTGTAGGGGGTCGTGCAGGGGTAGGTGTTTCAAGGTTTAGGGCAGTGGTGTTCGGGCAGTGTAGGGGGTCTTGCTTGAGGTGGTGTTTCAGGGTTTATGGCAGTGCAGTTGTATTCGGGCAGTGTAGGGTGTCATGCAGGGGGTTGGTGTTTCAGGGTTTAGGGCAGTGCAGTGGTGTTCGGGCCATGTAGGTGGTCCTGCAGGTGTTGGAGTTTCAGGGTTTAGGGAAGTGGTGTTCGGGCAGTGTATGGGGTCATGCTGGGATTGGTTTTTCAGGGTTTAAGGCAGTGGTGTTCGGGCAGAGTAGAGGGTCTTGCTGGGGGTGATGTTTCAGGGTTTAGAGCAGTGGTGCTGTGGTGATCGGGCCATGTAGGGGATCTTGCAGGGGGTGGTGTTTCAGGGTTTAGGCTAGTGGTTTTTGGGCAGTGTAGGGGGTCTTGCTGTGTGTGGTGTTTCAGGGTTTAGAGCAGTGGTGTTTGGGCAGTTTAGGGGGTCTAGCTGGTGGTGGCGTTTCAGGGTTTAGGGCAGTGCAGTGGAATTAGGGCAGTGCAGGGGGTCGTACTGGTGTTGGTGTTTCAGGATAGGGGCAGTGGTGTTTGGGCAGTGTAGGGGGTTTTGCTGGTGGTGGTGTTTCAGGGTTTAGGGCGGTGCAGTGGTGTTCGGGCAGTGCAGGGGGTCATACTGGGGGTGGTGTTTCAGGGTTTAGGGCAGTGCTGTGGTGTTTGGGCAGTGTAGTGGGTCGAGCGGGGGCTGGTGTTTCAGGGTTTAAGACATTGCAGTGGTGTTCTGGCAGTGTAGGGGGTCAGGCTGGTGGTGGTGTTTCAGGGCAGTGCAGTGGTGTTCGGGCAGTGTAGGGGTCTTGCTGGGGTGGTGTTTCAGGGTTTAGGGCAGTGGTGTTCGGACTGTGTAGTGGGTCATTCTGGGGCTTGTGTTTCAGGGTTTAGGGCAGTCCACTGGTGTTCGGGCAGTAAAGCGGGTCATGCTGGGGCTAGTATTTCAGGGTATAGGGCAGAGCAGTGGTCTTTGGCCAGTATAGGAGATCATGCTGGGGCTGGTGTTTTAGGGTTTAGGGCAGTGAAGTGGTGTTCGGGCAGTGTAGGGGGTTGTGCTGGGGCTGGTGTTTCAGGGTTTAGGGCCGAGCAGTGGTGGTCGGGGAGTGTAGTGGGTCGTGCTGGCTGGTGTTTCAGAGTTTAGGGCAGTGCAGTGGTGTGCGGGCATTGTAGGGGGTCATGCTGAGGCTGGTGTTTCAGCACTTAGGGCATTGCTGTGGTGTTTGGGCAGTGTAGGGGTTCATGCGGGGGCTCGTGTTTCAGGGTTTAGGGCAGTGCAGTGGTGTTCAGGCAGTGTAGGGGGTTGTGCTGGGGCTGAAGTTTCAGGGTTTAGGGCAGTGCAGTGGTGTTCGGACAGTGTAGGGGGACATGCTGGGGGTGGTGTTTCAGGGTTTAGGGCAGAGCAGTGGTATTCGGGCAGTGTAGGGGGTTGTGCTGGTGGTGGTGTTTCACGGTTTAGGGCAGTGCAGTGGTGTTCAGGCAGTGAAGGGGGTCGTGCTGAGGGTGGTGTTTCAAGGTTTAGGGCAGTGCAGTGTTGTTTGGGCAGTGTAGGGGGTTGGGCAGGGGGTGGTGTTTCAGTGTTTAGGGCAGTGCAGTGCTGTTTGGGCAGTGTAGGAGGTCTTGCTGTGAGTGGTTTTTCAGGGTTTAGGGCACTGGTGTTCGGGCAGAGTAGGTGGTCCTGCTGGGGCTGGTGTTTTGGGGTTTAGGGCAGTGCAGTGGTGTTCCGGCAGTGTAGGGGGTTGTGATGGGGCTGGTGTTTCAGGGTTTAGGGCAGTGCAGTGGTATTTGGACAGCATAGGGGGTCGTGCTGGGGCTGGTGTTTCAGGGTTTAGGGCAGTGAAGTGGTGTTTGGGCAGTGTAGGGGGTACTGCTGCGGCTGGTGTTTCAGGGTTTAGGGCAGTGCCGTGGTGATTGGGCAGTGTAGGAGGTCTTGCTGGCTGGTGTTTCAGAGTTTAGGGCAGTGCAGTGGTGTTTGGGAAGTGTAGGGGGTCATGTAGGGGGTGGTGTTTCAGGGTTTAGGGCAGTGCAGTGGTGGTCGGTCAGTGTAGGGGGTCGAGCTGGGGATGGTGTTTCAGGGTTTTGGTCAGTGCAGTGGTGTTCGGGCAGTGTAGGGGGTTGTGCCGGTGCTGCTGTTTCAGGTTTTGGGCAGTGAAGTGGTGTTCGGGCAGTGTAGGCTGTCATGCTGGGGCTGGTGTTTCAGGGTTTAGGGCAGTGCAGTGGTGTTCGGACAGTGTAGCGGGTCGTGCTTGGGCTGGTGTTTCTGGGTTTTGGGCATTACAGTGGTGTTCAGACAGTATAGGGGGTCGTGCTGAGGGTGGGGTTTCAGGGTTTAGGGCAGTGCAGTTGTGCTCAGGCAGTGTATGGGGTCTTGGTGTGGGTTTTGTTTCACAGTTTAGGGCAGTGGTTTTCTGGCAGTGTAGGGGGTCTTGCTGTACGTGATGTTTCAGGGGTTAGAGCAGTGCAGTGGTGTTCGGGCAGTATAGGAGGTCTTGCTGGGGGTGGTGTTTGAGGGTTTAGGGCAGTGGTGTTCGGGCAGTGTAGGGGGTCTTGCTGATGGTGGTGTTTCAGAGTTTAGGGTAGTGCAGTGGTGTTCGGGCAGAGTAGAGGGTCGTGATGGGGGTGGTGTTTCAGGGTTTAGGGCAGTGGTGTTCGGGCAGAGTAGAGGGTCGTGATGGGTGTGGTGTTTCAGGGTTTAGGGCAGTGGTGTTCGGGCAGTTTAGGGTGTCTTGCAGGGGGTGGTGTTTCAGTGTTTAAAGCAGTGGCGTTCGGGCATTGTAGGGGGTCATGTTGGGGCTGGTGTTTAAGGGTTTAGTGTAGTGCAGGAGTTTTCAGGCAGTGTAGGTTGTCGTACTTGGGCTGGTGTTTCAGGGTTTAGGGCAGTGCAATGGTGTTCGGGTCAGTGTAGGGGTCGTGCTGGCTGGTGTTTCAGGGTTTAAGGCCGGGCAGTGTAGGGGGTTGTGCCGGTTCTGGTGTTTCAGGGTTTTGGGCAGAGCAGTGCTGTTCGGGCAGTGTAGGGGGTTGTGCACAAGGGTGCTATTTCATGGTTTAGGGCAGTGTAGTGGTGTTTGGGCAGTGTAGGGGGTCATGCTGGGGTGGTGTTTCAGGTTTTAGGGCACAGCAAAGGTGTTCGGGCAGAGTAGGGGTCATGCTGGGGGTGGTGTTTCAGGGTTTACGGCAGTGCAGTGGTGTTCAGGCAGTGTAGGGGGTCATCCTTGGGCTGGTGCTTCTAGGTTTAGGGCAGTGCAATGGTGTTCGGGTGGTATAGGGGGTTGTGCTGGCTGGTGTTTCAGGGTTTAGGGCAGTGCAGTGGTGTTCGGGCAGTGTACGGTGTCATGCTGGGGCTGGTGTTTCAGTGTTTAGGGCAACGCCATTGTGTTCATGTAGTGTAGCGGGTCATCGTTGAGATGGTATTTCTGGGTGGTGTTTCAGTGTTTAGGGCAGTGTAGTGGTGTTCAGGCAGTGTATGGGGTCTTGGTGTGGGTGTTGTTTCAGGGTTTAGGGCAGTCATGTTCGGGTAGTGTAAGGGGTCTTGCTGGAGGTGATGTTTTAGGGTGTACGGCAATGCAGTGGAATTCGGGCAGTGTAGGGGGTCCTGCTGGGTTGGTTTTTCAGGGTTTAGGGCAGTGCAGTGGTGTTTGGGCAGTATAGGGGTCGTGCTGTGGCTGGTGTTTCAGGATTTAGGGCAGGGAAGTGGTGTTTGGGCAGTGTAGGGGGTCGTGCTGTGGCTGGTGTTTCTGGGTTTAGGGCAGTGCTGGGGTGTTTGGGCAGTGTAGTGGGTATTGCTGGCTGTTGTTTCAGAGTTTAGAGCAGTGCAGTGGTGTTCGGGCAGTGTAGGGGTCATGCTGGGGCTGGTGTTTCAGGGTTTAGGGCAGTGCAGTGGTGTTCGGGCAGTGTAGGGGGAATGCTGGGGAGGTGTTTCAGGGTTTAGGGCAGAGCAGTGGTGTTCAGGCAGTATAGGGGGTCGCACTGGGGTGGTGTTTCAGGGTTTAGGGCAGTGGTGTTCAGGCAGTGTAGGGGGTCCTGCTGGGTCTGGTGTTTCAGGGTTTAGGGCAGTGCAGTGGTGTTCGGGCAGTGTAGGGGGTTGTGATGGGGCTGGTGTTTCAGGGTTTTGGGCAGTGCAGTGGTGTTTGGGCAGTATAGGGGGTCATGCTGGGGCTGGTGTTTCAGGGTTTAGGGCACAGAAAAGATGTTCGGGCAGAGTAGGGAGTGATGCTGGGGTGATCTTTAATGGTTTAGAACAGTGGTGTTCGGGCAGTTTAGGGGGTCTTGCAGTGCGTGGTGCTGCAGGATTTTAGAGCAGTGGTGTTCGGGCTTTGTAGGGGGTCATGCTAGAGCTATTGTTTCAGGGTTTAGGGCAGTGCAGTGGTGTTTGGGCCATTGAAGCGGTTGTACCTGGGCTGGTGTTTCAGGGTTTAGGGCAGTGCAGTGGTGTTCGGGCAGTGTAATGGGGTTGTGCTGGCTGGTGTTTCAGGGTTTAGGGCAGTGCAGTGGTGTTCGGGCAATGTAGGGGGTCGTGCTGGGGCTGGTGTTTCAGGGTTTAGGGCAGTGCAGTGGTGTTCGGGCAGTGTAGCGGTCGTGCTTGGGCTGGTGTTTCTGGGTTTTGGGCATTGCAGTGGTGTTCAGGCAGTGTAAGGGGTCTTGGTGTGGGTGTTGTTTCATGGTTTAGGGCAGTGGTGTTCAGGCAGTGTAGGGGGTCTTGCTAGACGTGATGTTTCAGGGGTTAGAGCAGTGCAGTGGTGTTCGGGCAGTATAGGGGTTCTTCCTGGGGCTGGTGTTTCAGGGTTTAGGGCAGTGGTGATCGGGCAGTGTAGGGGGTCTTGTGGATGGTGGTATTTCAGGGTTTAGGGCAGTGCAGTGGTGTTCGGGCAGTGTAGGGGGTCATGCTGGGGCTGATGTTTTAGGGTTTAGGGCAGTGCAGTGGTTTTTGGGCAGTGTAGGGGGTCGTGCTGGCTGGTATTTCAGAGTTTAGGGCAGTGCTGTGGTGAACAGGCAGTATAGGGTGTCATTCTGGGGCTGGTGTTTCATGGTTTAGGGCAGTACAGTGGTGTTTGGGCAGAGTAGAGGGTCGTGCTGGGGGTGGTGTTTCAGGGTTTAGGGCAGTGGTATTCAGGCAGTTTAGGGGGTCTTGCAGGGAGTGGTGTTTCAGTGTTTAGAGCAGTGGCATTCGGGCATTGTAGGGGGTCGTGCAGGGGCTGGTGTTTCAGGGTTTAGGGCAGTGCAGTGGTGTTCGGGCAGTGTAGGTTGTCGTCTTTGGGCTGGTGTTTCAGGGTTTAGGGCAGTGCAGTGGTGTATGGGCAGTGTAGGGGTCGTGCTGGCTGGTGTTTTAGGGTTTAAGGCAGTGCAGTGGTGTTTGGGCAGTGTAGGGGGTTGTGCCCGGGCTGGTGTTTCAGGGTTTTGGGCAGAGCAGTGCTGTTCGGGCAGTTTTGGGGGTCGTGCAGGGGGGTGGTTCTTCTTGGTTTAGGGCAGTGCAGTGGTGTACGGGCAGTGTAGGGTTCGTGCTGGCTGGTGTTTTAGGGTTTAAGGCAGTGCAGTGGTGTTCGGGCAGTGTAGGGGTCATGCTGGGGTGGTGTTTCAGGGTTTAGGGCACAGCAAATGTTTTCAGGCAGTATAGGGGGTCGTGCTGACGGTGGTGTGTCAGGGTTTAGGGCAGTGCAGTGGTGTTAAGGCAGTGTAGGGTGTCTTGAAGTGGGTGTTGTTTCAAGGTTTAGGGCAGTGGTATTCGGGCAGTGTAGGGGGTCTTTCTGGAGGTGATGTTTTGGGGTGTAGGGCAGTGCAGTGGTGTTCGGGCAGTGTAGGGTTTTTGTGCTAGGGCTGGTGTTTCTGGGTTTTGGGCATTGCAGTGGTGTTCATGCAGTGTGAGGGGTCTTGGTGTGGGTGTTGTTTCATGGTTTAGGGCAGTGGTGTTCGGGCAGTATAGGGGTTCTTCCTGGGGGTGGTGTTTCAGGGTTTAGGGCAGTGGTTTTCGGGCAGTGTAGGGGGTCTTGTGGATGTTGGTATTTCAGGGTTTAGGGCAGTGCAGTGGTGTTCGGGCAGTGTAGGGGGTCATGCTGGGGCTGATGTTTCAGGGTTTAGGGCAGTGCAGTGGTGTTTGGGCAGTGTAGGGGGTCGTGCTGGCTGGTATTTCAGAGTTTAGGGCAGTGCAGTGGTGAACAGGCAGTGTAGGGTGTCATGCTGGGGCTGGTGTTTCAGGGTTTAGGGCAGTACAGTGGTGTTTGGGCAGAGTAGAGGGTCGTGCTGGGGGTGGTGTTTCAGTGTTTAGGGCAGTGGTATTCAGGCAGTTTAGGGGGTCTTGCAGGGAGTGGTGTTTCAGTGTTTAGAGCAGTGGCGTTCGGGCATTGTAGGGGGTCATGCAGGGGCTGGTGTTTCAGGGTTTAGGGCAGTGCAGTGGTGTTCGGGCAGTGTAGGTTGTCGTCTTTGGGCTGGTGTTTCAGGGTTTAGGGCAGTGCAGTGGTGTAGGGCAGTGTAGGGGTCGTCCTGGCTGGTGTTTTAGGGTTTAAGGCAGTGCAGTGGTGTTTGGGCAGTGTAGGGGGTTGTGCCCGGGCTGGTGTTTCAGGGTTTTGGGCAGAGCAGTGCTGTTCGGGCAGTTTTGGGGGTCGTGCAGGGGGGTGGTATTTCTTGGTTTAGGGCAGTGCAGTGGTGTTTGGGCAGTGTAGGGGGTCATGCTGGGATGGTGTTTCAGGGTTTAGGGCACAGCAAATGTTTTAAGGCAGTATAGGGGGTCGTGCTGACGGTGGTGTGTCAGGGTTTAGGGCAGTGCAGTGGTATTAAGGCAGTGTAGGGTGTCTTGAAGTGGGTGTTGTTTCAAGGTTTAAGGCAGTGGTGTTCGGGCAGTGTAGGGGGTCTTGCTGGAAGTGATGTTTTGGGGTGTAGGGCAGTGCAGTGGTGTTCGGGCAGTGTAGGGTTTTTGTGCTGGGGCTGGTGTTTCAGGGTTTAGGGCAGTGCAGTGGTGTTCGGCAGTATAGCGGGTCGTGCTTGGGCTGGTGTTTCTGGGTTTCGGGCATTGCAGTGATGTTCAGGCAGTGTAGGGTGTCTTGGTGTGGGGTTGTTTCAGGGTTTAGGGCAGTGGTGTTCGGGCAGTGTAGGGGGTCTTGCTGGACGTGATGTTTCAGGGGTTAGAGCAGTGCAGTGGTGTTCGGGCAGTATAGGGGGTATTCCTGGGGGTGGTGTTTCAGGGTTTAGGGCAGTGGAGTTTGTGCAGTGTAGGGGGTCTTGCTGATGGTGGTGTTTCAGGGTTTAGGGCAGTGCAGTTGTGTTCGGGCAGTGTAGAGGGTCGTGCTGGGGCTGGTGTTTCAGGGTTTAGGGCAGTGCAGTGGTGTTCGCGCAGTGTAGGGGGTCGTCCTTGGGCTGGTGTTTCAGGGTTTAGGCCAGTGCAGTGGTGTTCGGGCAGTGTAGGGGGTCGTGCTCGTTGGTATTTCAGGGTTTAGGGCAGTGCATTGGTGTTCAGGCTATGTATTGGGTCATGCTGGGGCTGGTGTTTCAGGGTTTAGGGCAGTGCAGTGTTGTTCAGACAGAGTAGGGGGTTGTGCTGGGGGTGGTGTTTCAGGGTTTAGGGCAGTGGTGTTCGGGCAGTTAAGTTGGTTTTGCAGGGGGTGGTGTTTCAGTGTTAAGAGCAGTGGCGTTCGGGCATTGTAGGGGATTATGCTTGGGCTGGTGTTTCAGGGTTTAGGGCAGTGCAGTCGCTTTTCGGGCAGTGTAGGTTGTCGTCCTTGGGCTGGTGTTTTAGGGTTTAGGGCAGTACATTGGTGTTCGGGCAGTGTAGGGTTCGTGCTGGCTGGTGTTTCAGGGTTTAGGGCAGTGCAGTGGTGTTCGGGCAGTGTAGGGTGTTGTGCTGGGGCTGGTGTTCCAGGGTTTAGGGCAGTGCAGTGGTGTTCGGGCAGTGTAGCGTGTCGTGCTTGGGCTGGTGTTTCTGGGTTTTCGGATTTGCAGTGGTGTTCGGGCAGTATAGGGGTCGTGCTAGGGGAGGTGTTTCAGTGTTTAGGGCACTGCAGTGGTGTTCGGGCAGAGTAGGGGGTCTTGGTTTGGGGGTTGTTTCAGGGTTTAGGGCTTTGGTGTTCGGGCAGTGTAGGGGGTCTTGCTGGAGGTGATGTTTCAGGGGTTAGGGCAGTGGAGTGGTGTATGGGCAGTGTAGGGGACATGCTGGCTGGTGTTTCAGGGTTTAAGGCAGTGCAGTGGTGTTCGGGCAGTGTAGGGGGTTGTGCCGTGGCTGATCTTTCAGGGTTTTTGGCAGAGCAGTGCTGTTCGGACAGTGTAGGGGGTCATGCAGAGGGGTGGTATTTCTTGGTTTTGGGCAGTGCAGTGGTGTTCGGGCAGAATAGGAGGTCATGCTGGGTTGGTGTTTCAGGGTTTAGGGCACAGCAAAGGTTTTCAGCAGTATAGGGGGTCGTACTGAGGGTGGTGTTTCAGGGTTTAGGGCAGTGCAGTGGTGTTCAGGCAGTGTAGGGGGTCTTGGTGTGGGTGTTGTTTCAGGGTTTAGGGCAGTGGTGTTCGGGCAGTGTAGGAGGTCTTGCTGGAGGGGATGTTTTGGGGTGTAGGGCACTGCAGTGGTGTTCGGGCAGTGTAAGAGTGTTCGTGCTGGGGCTGGTGTTTCAGGGTTTATGGCAGTACAGTGGTGTTCGGGCAGTGTAGGGGGTCGTGCTGGCTGGTAATTCAGAGTTTAGGGTAGTGCAGTCGTGTTCAGGCTGTGTAGGGGTTTATAATGGGTCTGGTGTTTCAGGGTTTAGGGCAGTGCAGTGTTGTTCGGGCAGAGTAGGGGGTTGTGCTTTGGGTGGTGTTTCA
Source organism: Triturus cristatus (assembly GCF_964204655.1). Lineage (NCBI taxonomy): Eukaryota > Metazoa > Chordata > Amphibia > Caudata > Salamandridae > Triturus > Triturus cristatus. Next base: position 551,511,459 of record NC_140588.1, read on the forward strand.
GGGTTTAGGGCAGTGGTGTTCGGGCAGTTTAGTTGGTCTTGCAGGGGGTGGTGTTTCAGTGTTAAGAGCAGTGGTATTAGGGCATTGTAGAGGGTTATGCTGGGGCTGGTGTTTCAGGGTTTAGGGCAGTGCAGTGGTGTTCAGGCAGTGAAGGGGGTCGTGCTGAGGGTGGTGTTTCAGGGTTTAGGGCAGTGCAGTGTTGTTTGGGCAGTGTAGGGGGTTGTGCAGGGGGTGGTGTTTCAGTGTTTAGGGCAGTGCAGTGATGTTTGGGCAGTGTAGAAGGTCTTGCTGTGAGTGGTGTTTCAGGGTTTAGGGCACTGGTGTTCGGGCAGAGTAGGTGGTCCTGCTGGGGCTGGAGCTTTAGGGTTTAGGGCAGTGCAGTGGTGTTCCGGCAGTGTAGGGGGTTGTGATGGGGCTGGTGTTTCAGGGTTTAGGGCAGTGCAGTGGTATTTGGACAGTATAGGGGGTCGTGCTGGGGCTGGTGTTTCAGGGTTTAGGGCAGTGAAGTGGTGTTTGGGCAGTGTAGGGGGTAGTGCTGCGGCTGGTGTTTCAGGGTTTAGGGCAGTGCCGTGGTGATCGGGCAGCGTAGGAGGTCTTGCTGGCTGGTGTTTCAGAGTTTAGGGCAGTGCAGTGGTGTTCGGGAATTGTAGGGGGTCATGTAGGGGGTGGTGTTTCAGGGTTTAGGGCAGTGCAGTGGTGGTCGGTCAGTGTAGGGGGTCGAGCTGGGGATGGTGTTTCAGGGTTTTGGTCAGTGCAGTGGTGTTCGGGCAGTGTAGGGGGTTGTGCACATGCTGCTGTTTCAGGGTTTAGGGCAGTGAAGTGGTGTTCGGGCAGTGTAGGCTATCATGCTGGGGCTGATGTTTCAGGGTTTAGGGCAGTGGTGTTCGGACAGTGTAGCGGGTCGTGCTTGGGCTGGTGTTTCTGGGTTTTGGGCATTGCAGTGGTGTTCAGACAGTATAGGGGATCGTGCTGAGGGTGGTGTTTCAGGGTTTAGGGCAGTGCAGTGGTGCTCAGGCAGTGTAGGAGGTCTTGGTGTGGGTTTTGTTTCAGGGTTTAGGGCAGTGGTGTTCTGGCAGTGTAGGGGGTCTTGCTGTACGTGATGTTTCAGGGGTTAGAGCAGTGCAGTGGTGTTCGGGCAGTATAGGAGGTCTTGCTGGGGGTGGTGTTTGAGGGTTTAGGGCAGTGGTGTTCAGGCAGTGTAAGGGGTCTTGCTGATGGTGGTGTTTCAGAGTTTAGGGCAGTGCAGTGGTGTTCGGGCAGTGTAGGAGGTCGTGCTGGCTGGTATTTATGAGTTTAGGGCAGTACAGTGGTGTTCAGGCAGTGTAGGGGGTCATACTGGGGCTGGTGTTTCAGGGTTTCGGGCAGTGCAGTGGTGTTTGGGCAGTGTAGAGAGTCATGCTGGGGATGGTGTTTCAGGGTTTAGGGCAGTGGTGTTCGGGCAGTTTAGGGTGTCTTGCAGGGGGTGGTGTTTCAGTGTTTAAAGCAGTGGCGTTCAGGCATTGTCAGGGGTCGTGCTGGGGCTGGTGTTTAAGGGTTTAGTATAGTGCAGGAGTTTTTGGGTAGTGTAGGTTGTCATCCTTTTGCTGGTGTTTCAGGGTTTAGGGCAGTGCAATGGTGTTCGGGTCAGTGTAGGGATCGTGCTGGCTGGTGTTTCAGGGTTTAAGGCCGGGCAGTGGTGTTTGGACAGAGTAGAGGGTCGTGCTGGGGGTGGTGTTTCACGGTTTAGGGCAGTGGTATTCAGGCAGTTTAGGTGGTCTTGCAGGGAGTGGTGTTTCAGTGTTTAGAGCAGTGGCGTTCGGGCATTGTAGGGGGTCATGCAGGGGCTGGTGTTTCAGGGTTTAGGGCAGTGCAGTGGTGTTCGGGCAGTGTAGGTTGTCATCTTTGGGCTGGTGTTTCAGGGTTTAGGGCAGTGCAGTGGTGTACGGGCGGTATAGCGGTCGTGCTGGCTGGTGTTTAAGGGTTTAAGGTAGTGCAGTGGTGTTCGGGCAGTGTAGGGGGTTGTGCTGGGGCTGGTGTTTCAGGGTTTTTGGCAGAGCAGTGCTGTTCGGGCAGTGTCGGGGTCGTGCAGGGGGGTGGTATTTCTTGGTTTAGGGCAGTGTAGTGGTGTTCGGGCAGTGTAGGGGGTCATGCTGGGGTAGTGTTTCAGGGTTTAGCGCAGAACATATGTTTTCAGGCAGTATAGGGGGTCGTGCTGATTGTGGTGTGTCAGGGTTTAGGGCAGTGCAGTGGTGTTAAGGCAGTGTAGGGTGTCTTGAAGTGGGTGTTGTTTCAAGGTTTAGGGCAGTGGTGTTCGGGCAGTGTAGGGGGTCTTGCTGGAGGTGATGTTTTGGGGTGTAGGGCAGTGCAGTGGTGTTCGGGCACTGTAGTGGGTCGTGCTTGGGCTGGTGTTTCTGGGTTTTGGGCATTGCAGTGATGTTCAGGCAGTTTAGGGTGTCTTGGTGTGGGGTTGTTTCAGGGTTTAGGGCAGTGGTGTTCGGGCAGTGTAGGGGGTCTTGCTGGACGTGATGTTTCAGGGGTTAGAGCAGTGCAGTGGTGTTCGGACAGTTTAGGGGGTATGCCTGGGGGTGGTGTTTCAGGGTTTAGGGCAGTGTTGTTCGTGCAGTGTAGGGGGGTCTTGCTGATGGTGGTGTTTCAGTGTTTAGGGCAGTGCAGTTGTGTTCGGGCAGTGTAGTGGGTCGTGCTTGGGCTGGTGTTTCAGGGTTTAGGCCAGTGCAGTGGTGTTCGGGCAGTGTAGGGGGTTGTGCTCGCTGGTATTTCAGTGTTTAGGGCAGTGCAGTGGTGTTCAGGCTACGTAATGGATCATGCTGGGGCTGGTGTTTCAGAGTTTAGGGCAGTGCAGTGTTGTTCGGACAGAGTAGGGGTTTGTGCTGGTGGTTGTGTTTCAGGGTTTAGGGCAGTGGTGTTCAGGCAGTTTAGTTGGTTTTGCAGGGGGTGGTGTTTCAGTGTTAAGAGCAGTGGCGTTCGGACATTGTAGGGGATTATGCTTGGGCTGGTGTTTCAGGGTTTAGGGCAGTGCAGTGGTGTTCGGGCAGTGTAGGTTGTCATCCTTGGGCTGGTGTTTCAGGGTTTAGGGCAGTGCATTGGTGTTCGGGCAGTGTAGGGTTCGTGCTGGCTGGTGATTCAGGGTTTAGGGCAGTGCAGTGGTGTTCGGGCAGTGTAGGGTGTTGTGCTGGGGCTGGTGTTCCAGGGTTTAGGGCAGTGCAGTGGTGTTCGGGCAGTGTAGCGGGTCATGCTTGGGCTGGTGTTTCTGGGTTTTCGGCTTTGCAGTGGTGTTCGGGCAGTATAGTGGTCGTGCTGGGGGAGGTGCTCAGTGTTTAGGGCACTGCAGTGGTGTTCGGGCAGTGTAGGGGGTCTTGGTTTGGGGGTTGTTTCAGGGTTTAGGGCTTTGGTGTTCAGGCAGTGTAGGGGGTCTTGCTGGAGGTGATGTTTCAGGGCTTAGGGCAGTGCAGTGGTGTTCGGGCAGTGTAGCTGGACATGCTAGAGGTAGAGTTTAGGGCAGAGCAGTGGTGTTAGGGCATAAAAGGGGTCATGCTGGGGGTGGTGTTTCAAGGTTTAAGGCAGAGCAGTGGTGTTTGGGCAGAGTAGGGGGTCTAGCTGGGGTGGTGTTTCAGGGTTTAAGGCAGTGCAGTGGTGTTCGGGCAGTGTAGGGGGTTGTGCCGTGGCTGATGTTTCAGGGTTTTGGGCAGAGCAGTGCTGTTCGGACAGTGTAGGGGGTCGTGCAGTGGGGTGGTATTTCTTGGTTTTGGGCAGTGCAGTGGTGTTCGGGCAGAATAGGGGGTCATGCTGGGTTGGTGTTTCAGGGTTTAGGGCACAGCAAAGGTTTTCAGCAGTATAGGGGGTCGTGCTGAGGGTGGTGATTCAGGGTTTAGGGCAGTGCAGTGGTGTTCAGGCAGTATAGGGGGTCTTGGTGTGGGTGTTGTTTCGTGGTTTAGGGCAGTGTTGTTCGGGCAGTGTAGGGGGTCTTGCTGGAGGTGATGTTTTGGGGTGTAGGGCACTGCAGTGGTGTTCGGGCAGTGTACGGGTGTTTGTGCTGGGGCTGGTGTTTCATGGTTTAGGGCAGTGCAGTGGTGTTCGGGCAGTGTAGGGGGTCGTGCTGGCTGGTAATTCAGAGTTTAGGGCAGTGCAGTTGTGTTCAGGCTGTGTAGGGGGTTATGATGGGTCTGGTGTTTCAGGGTTTAGGGCAGTGCAGTGTTGTTCGGGCAGAGTAGGGGGTTGTGCTTTGGGTGGTGTTTCAGGGTTTAGGGCAGTGGTGTTCGGGCAGTTTAGTTGGTCTTGCAGGGGGTGGTGTTTCAGTGTTAAGAGCAGTGGCGTTCCGGCATTGTAGGGGGTCATACTGGGGCTGGTGTTTCAGGGTTTCGGGCAGTGCAGTGGTGTTCGGGCAGAGTAGAGGGTCATGCTGGGGGTGGTGTTTCAGGGTTTAGGGCAGTGGTGTTCGGGCAGTTTAGGGTGTCTTGCAGGGGGTGGTGTTTCAGTGTTTAAAGCAGTGGCGTTCGGGCATTGTAGGGGGTTGTGCTGGGCTGGTGTTTAAGGGTTTAGTGTAGTGCAGGAGTTTTTGGGCAGTGTAGGTTGTCGTCCTTTTGCTGGTGTTTCAGGGTTTAGGGCAGTGCATCGGTGTTCGGGTCAGTGTAGGGATCGTGCTGGCTGGTGTTTTAGGGTTTAAGGCCGGGCAGTGTAGGGGGTTGTGCCGTGGCTGGGGTTTCAGGGTTTTGGGCAGAGCAGTGCTGTTTGGGCAGTGTAGGGGGTTGTGCACAAGGGTTGTATTTCATAGTTTAGGGCAGTGTAGTGGTGTTCGGGCAGTGTAGGGGGTCATGCTGGGGTGGTGTTTCAGGTTTTAGGGCACAGCAAAGGTGTTCGGGCAGAGTAGGGGTCATACTGGGGGTGGTGTTTCAGGGTTTAGGGCAGTGCAGTGGTGTTCAGGCAGTGTAGGGGGTCATCCTTGGGCTGGTGCTTCAGGGTTTAGGGCAGTGCAATGGTGTTTGGATAGTATAGGGGGTTGTGCTGGCTGGTGTTTCAGGATTTAGGGCAGTGCAGTGGTGTTCGGGCAGTGTACGGTGTCATGCTGGGGCTGGTGTTTCAGTGTTTAGGGCAGCGCCATTGTGTTCATGCAGTGTAGCGGGTCATCGTTGAGATGGTATTTCTGGGTGGTGTTTCAGTGTTTAGGGCAGTGTAGTGGTGTTCAGGCATTGTATGGGGTCTTGGTGTGGGTGTTGTTTCAGGGTTTAGGGCAGTCGTGTTCGGGTAGTGTTGGGGGTCTTGCTGGAGGTGATGTTTTAGGGTGTACGGCAATGCAGTGGTGTTCGGGCAGTGTAGGGGGTCCTGCTGGGTTGGTTTTTCAGGGTTTAGGGCAGTGAAGTGGTGTTTGGGCAGTATAGGGGTCGTGCTGGGGCTGGTGTTTCAGGATTTAGGGCAGGGAAGTGGTGTTTGGGCAGTGTAGGGGGTCGTGCTGCGGCTGGTGTTTCTGGGTTTAGGGCAGTGCCGTGGTGTTCGGGCAGTGTAGTGGGTATTGCTGGCTGTTGTTTCAGAGTTTAGGGCAGTGCAGTGGTGTCCGGGCAGTGTAGGGGTCATGCTGGGGCTGGTGTTTCAGGGTTTAGGGCAGTGCAGTGGTGTTCGGGCAGTGTAGGAGGTGTGCTGGGGTGGTGTTTCAGGGTTTAGGGCAGAGCAGTGGTGTTCAGGCAGTGTAGGGGGTCGCACTGGGATGGTGTTTCAGGGTTTAGGGCAGTGCAGTGGTGTTCGGGCAGTGTAGGGTGTCATGCTGCGTCTGGTGTTTTAGGGTTTAGTGCAGTGCAGTGGTGTTCGGGAAGTGTAGGGGGTTGTGATGGTCTGGTGTTTCAGGGTTTAGGGCAGTGCAATGGTGTTTGGGCAGTGTAGGGGGACGTGCTGGGGTGGTGTTTCAGGGTTTACGGCAGAGCAGTGTTTTTTGGGCAGAGTAGGGGTTTGAGCTGGGGTGGTGTTTCAGGGTTTAGGGCAGTGCATTGTTGTTTGGGCTGTGTAGGGGGTTGTGTAGGGGTGGTGTTTCAGCGTTAAGGGCAGTGCAGTGGTGTTCGGGCAGTGTAGGTGGTCTTGCTGGGGGTGGTGTTTCAGGGTTTAGGGCAGTGGTGTTCAGGCAGTGTAGGGGGTCCTGCTGGGTCTGGTGTTTCAGGGTTTAGGGCAGTGCAGTGGTGTTCGGGCAGTGTAGGGGGTTGTGATGGGGCTGGTGTTTCAGGGTTTAGGGCAGTGCAGTGGTGTTTGGGCAGTATAGGGGGTCGTGCTGTGGCTGGTGTTTCTGGGCTTAGGGCAGTGAAGTGGTGTTCGGCAGTGTAGGGGGTCATGCTGGGGTGGTGTTTCTGGGATTAGGGCATGGAAAAGATGTTCGGGCAGTGTAGGGAGTGATGCTGGGGTGATCTTTCATGGTTTAGAACAGTGGTGTTTGGGCAGTTTAGCGGGTCTTGCAGTGCGTGGTGCTGCAGGGTTTTAGAGCAGTGGTGTTCAGGCTTTGTAGGGGGTCGTGCTAGAGCTATTGTTTCAGGGTTTAGGGCAGTGCAGTGGTGTTCGGGCAATGTAGGGGGTTGTACCTGGGCTGGTGTTTCAAGGTTTAGGGCAGTGCAGTGGTGTTCGGGCAGTGTAATGGGGTCGTGCTGGCTGGTGTTTCAGGGTTTAGGGCAGTGCAGTGGTGTTCGGGCAATGTAGGGTGTTGTGCTGGGGCTGGTGTTTCAGGGTTTAGGGCAGTGCAGTGGTGTTCTGGCAGTGTAGCGGTCGTGCTTGGGCTGGTGTTTCTGGGTTTTGGGCATTGCAGTGGTGTTCAGGCAATGTAAGGGGTCTTGGTGTGGGTGTTGTTTCATGGTTTAGGGCAGTGGTGTTCGGGCAGTGTAGGGGGTCTTGCTGGACGTGATGTTTCAGGGGTTAGAGCAGTGCAGTGGTGTTCGGGCAGTATAGGGGGTCTTCCTAGGGGTGGTGTTTCAGGGTTTAGGGCAGTGGTGTTCGGGCAGTGTAGGGGGTCTTGTGGATGGTGGTATTTCAGGGTTTAGGGCAGTGCAGTGGTGTTCGGGCAGTGTAGGGGGTCATGCTGGGGCTGATGTTTTAGGGTTTAGGGCAGTGCAGTGGTGTTTGGGCAGTGTAGGGGGTCGTGCTGGCTGGTATTTCAGAGTTTAGGGCAGTGCAGTGGTGAACAGGCAGTGTAGGGTGTCATGCTGGGGCTGGTGTTTCAGGGTTTAGGTCAGTACAGTGGTGTTTGGGCAGAGTAGAGGGTCGTGCTGGGGGTGGTGTTTCAGGGTTTAGGGCAGTGGTATTCAGGCAGTTTAGGGGGTCTTGCAGGGAGTGGTGTTTCAGTGTTTAGAGCAGTGGCGTTCGGGCATTGTAGGTAGGCCTGGGCGGTAAATTCCGTTCCGTTCGCGGAATTTGCGGAATTTGGGTAATTTCGCGTTCCGCGGAGAACGCGAAATTGCCCAAAAATCTGCGTTCCGCGACTTCGCGAAATTTTTTGCTTGTTCGCGTTCTCAATATGCGTGTTCGCGAGATATTTCACCCCGAGCACGCAAACAGCGATCGCGAACAGGAAAAAAGTATCGCGAACAAGCAATTCCGCGTGTTCGCGGAATTTATGCGTGTTCGCGGAGATTTTTTACCGTTTCGCGGAGATTTGCGTAACGCGATTACGCAAATTCCGCCCACCCCTAATTGTAGGGGGTCATGCAGGGGCTGGTGTTTCAGAGTTTAGGGCAGTGCAGTGGTGTTCGGGCAGTGTAGGTTGTCGTCTTTGGGCTGGTGTTTCAGGGTTTAGGGCAGTGCAGTGGTGTACGGGCGGTGTAGGGGTCGTGCTGGCTGGTGTTATAGGGTTTAAGGCAGTGCAGTGGTGTTCGGGCAGTGTAGGGGGTTGTGCCGGGGCTGGTGTTTCAGGGTTTTGGGCAGAGCAGTGCTGTTCGGGCAGTGTCGGGGTCGTGCAGGGGGGTGGTATTTCTTGGTTTAGGGCAGTGCAGTGGTGTTTTGGCAGTGTAGGGGGTCATGCTGGGGTGGTGTTTCAGGGTTTAGCGCAGAGCAAATGTTTTCAGGCAGTATAGGGGGTCGTGCTTAGGGTGGTGTGTCAGGGTTTAGGGCAGTGCAGTGGTGTTAAGGCAGTGTAGGGTGTCTTGAAGTGGGTGTTGTTTCAAGGTTTAGGGCAGTGGTGTTCGGGCAGTGTAGGGGTTTTGTGCTGGGGCTGGTGTTTCAGGGCTTAGGGCAGTGCAGTGGTGTTCGGGCAGTGTAGTGGGTCGTGCTTGGGCTGGTGGTTCTGGGTTTTGGGCATTGCAGTGATGTTCAGGCAGTTTAGGGTGTCTTGGTGTGGGGTTGTTTCAGGGTCTGGGCAGTGGTGTTCGGGCAGTGTAGGGGGTCTTGCTGGATGTGATGTTTCAGGGGTTAGAGCAGTGCAGTGGTGTTCGGACAGTATAGGGGGTATTCCTGGGGGTGGTGTTTCAGGGTTTAGGGCAGTGGTGTTCGTGCAGTGTAGGGGGGTCTTGCTGATGGTGGTGTTTCAGTGTTTAGGGCAGTGCAGTGGTGTTCGGGCAGTGTAGTGGGTCCTGCTGGGTCTGGTGTTTCAGGGTTTAGGGCAGTGCAGTGGTGTTCGGGCAGTGTAGGGGGTTGTGATGGGGCTGGTGTTTCAGGGTTTAGGGCAGTGCAGTGGTGTTTGGGCAGTATAGGGGGTCGTGCTGTGGCTGGTGTTTCAGGGCTTAGGGCAGTGAAGTGGTCTTCAGCAGTGTAGGGGGTCATGCTGGGGTGGTGTTTCTGGGATTAGGGCACGGAAAAGATGTTCGGGCAGAGTAGGAAGTGATGCTGGGGTGATCTTTCATAGTTTAGAACAGTGGTGTTCGGGCAGTTTAGGGGGTCTTGCAGTGCGTGGTGCTGCAGGGTTTTAGCGTTACAACAAACAATTGATGGACGGAATGCTGACAATGCAGACATTCTCCCCCAGTCAAAAGATCTGGGTTAAATCCATCATTCTTTTGCCCACTACGCCACCCCAGTTTAGACATGGCCATATGCAAATCAGTCTTGACCCTGTGCCTCATGGGAACAGTCCAGCCCGAACTGCCAAGCCATGTCTTCCCTGGACCGGAATCAAGCATCCTAGGACCGGTTTCTGGCTATCAGCCGTAATCAGCCAGGATACCTTGACTCCAGTGGCGTAGTGAGCACGGGTCCCACGTCTGGGAATACCCATCCCACTTAGGGCGAAAAGCGTTACAACAAACAATTGATGGACGGAATGCTGACAATGCAGACATTCTCCCCCAGTCAAAAGATCTGGGTTATATCCATCATTCTTTTGCCCACTACGCCACCCCAGTTTAGACATGGCCATATGCAAATCAGTCTTGACCCTGTGCCTCATGGGAACAGTCCAGCCCGAACTGCCAAGCCATGTCTTCCCTGGACCGGAATCAAGCATCCTAGGACCGGTTTCTGGCTATCAGCCGTCATCAGCCAGGATAGCTTGACTCCAGTGGCGTAGTGAGCACGGGTCCCACGTCTGGGAATACCCATCCCACTTAGGGCGAAAAGCGTTACAACAAACAATTGATGGACGGAATGCTGACAATGCAGACATTCTCCCCCAGTCAAAAGATCTGGGTTAAATCCATCATTCTTTTGCCCACTACGCCACCCCAGTTTAGACATGGCCATATGCAAATCAGTCTTGACCCTGTGCCTCATGGGAACAGTCCAGCCCGAACTGCCAAGCCATGTCTTCCCTGGACCGGAATCAAGCATCCTAGGACCGGTTTCTGGCTATCAGCCGTCATCAGCCAGGATAGATTGACTCCAGTGGCGTAGTGAGCACGGGTCCCACGTCTGGGAATACCCATCCCACTTAGGGCGAAAAGCGTTACAACAAACAATTGATGGACGGAATGCTGACAATGCAGACATTCTCCCCCAGTCAAAAGATCTGGGTTAAATCCATCATTCTTTTGCCCACTACGCCACCCCAGTTTAGACATGGCCATATGCAAATCAGTCTTGACCCTATGCCTCATGGGAACAGTCCAGCCCGAACTGCCAAGCCATGTCTTCCCTGGACCGGAATCAAGCATCCTAGGACCGGTTTCTGGCTATCAGCCGTCATCAGCCAGGATAGCTTGACTCCAGTGGCGTAGTGAGCACGGGTCCCACGTCTGGGAATACCCATCCCACTTAGGGCGAAAAGCGTTACAACAAACAATTGATGGACGGAATGCTGACAATGCAGACATTCTCCCCCAGTCAAAAGATCTGGGTTAAATCCATCATTCTTTTGCCCACTACGCCACCCCAGTTTAGACATGGCCATATGCAAATCAGTCTGTACCCTGTGCCTCATGGGAACAGTCCAGCCCGAACTGCCAAGCCATGTCTTCCCTGGACCGGAATCAAGCATCCTAGGACCGGTTTCTGGCTATCAGCCGTCATCAGCCAGGATAGCTTGACTCCAGTGGCGTAGTGAGCACTGGTCCCACGTCTGGGAATACCCATCCCACTTAGGGCGAAAAGCGTTACAACAAACAATTGATGGACGGAATGCTGACAATGCAGAAATTCTCCCCCAGTCAAAAGATCTGGGTTAAATCCATCATTCTTTTGCCCACTACGCCACCCCAGTTTAGACATGGCCATATGCAAATCAGTCTTGACCCTGTGCCTCATGGGAACAGTCCAGCCCGAACTGCCAAGCCATGTCTTCCCTGGACCGGAATCAAGCATCCTAGGACCGGTTTCTGGCTATCAGCCGTCATCAGCCAGGATAGCTTGACTCCAGTGGCGTAGTGAGCACGGGTCCCACGTCTGGGAATACCCATCCCACTTAGGGCGAAAAGCGTTACAACAAACAATTGATGGACGGAATGCTGACAATGCAGACATTCTCCCCCAGTCAAAAGATCTGTGTTAAATCCATCATTCTTTTGCCCACTACGCCACCCCAGTTTAGACATGGCCATCTGCAAATCAGTCTTGACCCTGTGCCTCATGGGAACAGTCCAGCCCGAACTGCCAAGCCATGTCTTCCCTGGACCGGAATCAAGCATCCTAGGACCGGTTTCTGGCTATCAGCCGTCATCAGCCAGGCTAGCTTGACTCCAGTGGCGTAGTGAGCACGGGTCCCACGTCTGGGAATACCCATCCCACTTAGGGCGAAAAGCGTTACAACAAACAATTGATGGACGGAATGCTGACAATGCAGACATTCTCCCCCAGTCAAAAGATCTGGGTTAAATCCATCATTCTTTTGCCCACTACGCCACCCCAGTTTAGACATGGCCATATGCAAATCAGTCTTGACCCTGTGCCTCATGGGAACAGTCCAGCCCGAACTGCCAAGCCATGTCTTCCCTGGACCGGAATCAAGCATCCTAGGACCGGTTTCTGGCTATCAGCCGTCATCAGCCAGGATAGCTTGACTCCAGTGGCGTAGTGAGCACGGGTCCCACGTCTGGGAATACCCATCCCACTTAGGGCGAAAAGCGTTACAACAAACAATTGATGGACGGAATGCTGACAATGCAGACATTCTCCCCCAGTCAAAAGATCTGGGTTAAATCCATCATTCTTTTGCCCACTACGCCACCCCAGTTTAGACATGGCCATATGCAAATCAGTCTGTACCCTGTGCCTCATGGGAACAGTCCAGCCCGAACTGCCAAGCCATGTCTTCCCTGGACCGGAATCAAGCATCCTAGGACCGGTTTCTGGCTATCAGCCGTCATCAGCCAGGATAGCTTGACTCCAGTGGCGTAGTGAGCACGGGTCCCACGTCTGGGAATACCCATCCCACTTAGGGCGAAAAGCGTTACAACAAACAATTGATGGACGGAATGATGACAATGCAGACATTCTCCCCCAGTCAAAAGATCTGGGTTAAATCCATCATTCTTTTGCCCACTACGCCACCCCAGTTTAGACATGGCCATATGCAAATCAGTCTGTACCCTGTGCCTCATGGGAACAGTCCAGCCCGAACTGCCAAGCCATGTCTTCCCTGGACCGGAATCAAGCATCCTAGGACCGGTTTCTGGCTATCAGCCGTCATCAGCCAGGATAGCTTGACTCCAGTGGCGTAGTGAGCACGGGTCCCACGTCTGGGAATACCCATCCCACTTAGGGCGAAAAGCGTTACAACAAACAATTGATGGACGGAATGCTGACAATGCAGACATTCTCCCCCAGTCAAAAGATCTGGGTTAAATCCATCATTCTCTTGCCCACTACGCCACCCCAGTTTAGACATGGCCATATGCAAATCAGTCTTGACCCTGTGCCTCATGGGAACAGTCCAGCCCGAACTGCCAAGCCATGTCTTCCCTGGACCGGAATCAAGCATCCTTGGACCGGTTTCTGGCTATCAGCCGTCATCAGCCAGGATAGCTTGACTCCAGTGGCGTAGTGAGCACGGGTCCCACGTCTGGGAATACCCATCCCACTTAGGGCGAAAAGCGTTACAACAAACAATTGATGGACGGAATGCTGACAATGCAGACATTCTCCCCCAGTCAAAAGATCTGGGTTAAATCCCTCATTCTTTTGCCCACTACGCCACCCCAGTTTAGACATGGCCATATGCAAATCAGTCTTGACCCTGTGCCTCATGGGAACAGTCCAGCCCGAACTGCCAAGCCATGTCTTCCTTGGACCGGAATCAAGCATCCTAGGACCGGTTTCTGGCTATCAGCCGTCATCAGCCAGGATAGCTTGACTCCAGTGGCGTAGTGAGCACGGGTCCCACGTCTGGGAATACCCATCCCACTTAGGGCGAAAAGCGTTACAACAAACAATTGATGGACGGAATGCTGACAATGCAGACATTCTCCCCCAGTCAAAAGATCTGGGTTAAATCCATCATTCTTTTGCCCACTACGCCACCCCAGTTTAGACATGGCCATATGCAAATCAGTCTTGACCCTGTGCCTCATGGGAACAGTCCAGCCCGAACTGCCAAGCCATGTCTTCCCTGGACCGGAATCAAGCATCCTAGGACCGGTTTCTGGCTATCAGCCGTCATCAGCCAGGATAGCTTGACTCCAGTGGCGTAGTGAGCACGGGTCCCACGTCTGGGAATACCCATCCCACTTAGGGCGAAAAGCGTTACAACAAACAATTGATGGACGGAATGCTGACAATGCAGACATTCTCCCCCAGTCAAAAGATCTGGGTTAAATCCATCATTCTTTTGCCCACTACGCCACCCCAGTTTAGACATGGCCATATGCAAATCAGTCTTGACCCTGTGCCTCATGGGAACAGTCCAGCCCGAACTGCCAAGCCATGTCTTCCCTGGACCGGAATCAAGCATCCTAGGACCGGTTTCTGGCTATCAGCCGTCATCAGCCAGGATAGATTGACTCCAGTGGCGTAGTGCGCACGGGTCCCACGTCTGGGAATACCCATCCCACTTAGGGCGAAAAGCGTTACAACAAACAATTGATGGACGGAATGCTGACAATGCAGACATTCTCCCCCAGTCAAAAGATCTGGGTTAAATCCATCATTCTTTTGCCCACTACGCCACCCCAGTTTAGACATGGCCATATGCAAATCAGTCTTGACCCTATGCCTCATGGGAACAGTCCAGCCCGAACTGCCAAACCATGTCTTCCCTGGACCGGAATCAAGCATCCTAGGACCGGTTTCTGGCTATCAGCCGTCATCAGCCAGGATAGCTTGACTCCAGTGGCGTAGTGAGCACGGGTCCCACGTCTGGGAATACCCATCCCACTTAGGGCGAAAAGCGTTACAACAAACAATTGATGGACGGAATGCTGACAATGCAGACATTCTCCCCCAGTCAAAAGATCTGGGTTAAATCCATCATTCTTTTGCCCACTACGCCACCCCAGTTTAGACATGGCCATATGCAAATCAGTCTGTACCCTGTGCCTCATGGGAACAGTCCAGCCCGAACTGCCAAGCCATGTCTTCCCTGGACCGGAATCAAGCATCCTAGGACCGGTTTCTGGCTATCAGCCGTCATCAGCCAGGATAGCTTGACTCCAGTGGCGTAGTGAGCACTGGTCCCACGTCTGGGAATACCCATCCCACTTAGGGCGAAAAGCGTTACAACAAACAATTGATGGACGGAATGCTAACAATGCAGAAATGCTCCCCCAGTCAAAAGATCTGGGTTAAATCCATCATTCTTTTGCCCACTACGCCACCCCAGTTTAGACATGGCCATATGCAAATCAGTCTTGACCCTGTGCCTCATGGGAACAGTCCAGCCCGAACTGCCAAGCCATGTCTTCCCTGGACCGGAATCAAGCATCCTAGGACCGGTTTCTGGCTATCAGCCGTCATCAGCCAGGATAGCTTGACTCCAGTGGCGTAGTGAGCACGGGTCCCACGTCTGGGAATACCCATCCCACTTAGGGCGAAAAGCGTTACAACAAACAATTGATGGACGGAATGCTGACAATGCAGACATTCTCCCCCAGTCAAAAGATCTGGGTTAAATCCATCATTCTTTTGCCCACTACGCCACCCCAGTTTAGACATGGCCATCTGCAAATCAGTCTTGACCCTGTGCCTCATGGGAACAGTCCAGCCCGAACTGCCAAGCCATGTCTTCCCTGGACCGGAATCAAGCATCCTAGGACCGGTTTCTGGCTATCAGCCGTCATCAGCCAGGCTAGCTTGACTCCAGTGGCGTAGTGAGCACGGGTCCCACGTCTGGGAATACCCATCCCACTTAGGGCGAAAAGCGTTACAACAAACAATTGATGGACGGAATGCTGACAATGCAGACATTCTCCCCCAGTCAAAAGATCTGGGTTAAATCCATCATTCTTTTGCCCACTACGCCACCCCAGTTTAGACATGGCCATATGCAAATCAGTCTTGACCCTGTGCCTCATGGGAACAGTCCAGCCCGAACTGCCAAGCCATGTCTTCCCTGGACCGGAATCAAGCATCCTAGGACCGGTTTCTGGCTATCAGCCGTCATCAGCCAGGATAGCTTGACTCCAGTGGCGTAGTGAGCACGGGTCCCACGTCTGGGAATACCCATCCCACTTAGGGCGAAAAGCGTTACAACAAACAATTGATGGACGGAATGCTGACAATGCAGACATTCTCCCCCAGTCAAAAGATCTGGGTTAAATCCATCATTCTTTTGCCCACTACGCCACCCCAGTTTAGACATGGCCATATGCAAATCAGTCTGTACCCTGTGCCTCAGGGGAACAGTCCAGCCCGAACTGCCAAGCCATGTCTTCCCTGGACCGGAATCAAGCATCCTAGGACCGGTTTCTGGCTATCAGCCGTCATCAGCCAGGATAGCTTGACTCCAGTGGCGTAGTGAGCACGGGTCCCACGTCTGGGAATACCCATCCCACTTAGGGCGAAAAGCGTTACAACAAACAATTGATGGACGGAATGCTGACAATGCAGACATTCTCCCCCAGTCAAAAGATCTGGGTTAAATCCATCATTCTTTTGCCCACTACGCCACCCCAGTTTAGACATGGCCATATGCAAATCAGTCTGTACCCTGTGCCTCATGGGAACAGTCCAGCCCGAACTGCCAAGCCATGTCTTCCCTGGACCGAAATCAAGCATCCTAGGACCGGTTTCTGGCTATCAGCCGTCATCAGCCAGGATAGCTTGACTCCAGTGGCGTAGTGAGCACGGGTCCCACGTCTGGGAATACCCATCCCACTTAGGGCGAAAAGCGTTACAACAAACAATTGATGGACGGAATGCTGACAATGCAGACATTCTCCCCCAGTCAAAAGATCTGGGTTAAATCCATCATTCTCTTGCCCACTACGCCACCCCAGTTTAGACATGGCCATATGCAAATCAGTCTTGACCCTGTGCCTCATGGGAACAGTCCAGCCCGAAATGCCAAGCCATGTCTTCCCTGGACCGGAATCAAGCATCCTTGGACCGGTTTCTGGCTATCAGCCGTCATCAGCCAGGATAGCTTGACTCCAGTGGCGTAGTGAGCACGGGTCCCACGTCTGGGAATACCCATCCCACTTAGGGCGAAAAGCGTTACAACAAACAATTGATGGACGGAATGCTGACAATGCAGACATTCTCCCCCAGTCAAAAGATCTGGGTTAAATCCATCATTCTTTTGCCCACTACGCCACCCCAGTTTAGACATGGCCATATGCAAATCAGTCTTGACCCTGTGCCTCATGGGAACAGTCCAGCCCGAACTGCCAAGCCATGTCTTCCCTGGACCGGAATCAAGCATCCTAGGACCGGTTTCTGGCTATCAGCCGTCATCAGCCAGGATAGCTTGACTCCAGTGGCGTAGTGAGCACGGGTCCCACGTCTGGGAATACCCATCCCACTTAGGGCGAAAAGCGTTACAACAAACAATTGATGGACGGAATGCTGACAATGCAGACATTCTCCCCCAGTCAAAAGATCTGGGTTAAATCCATCATTCTTTTGCCCACTACGCCACCCCAGTTTAGACATGGCCATATGCAAATCAGTCTTGACCCTGTGCCTCATGGGAACAGTCCAGCCCGAACTGCCAAGCCATGTCTTCCCTGGACCAGAATCAAGCATCCTAGGACCGGTTTCTGGCTATCAGCCGTCATCAGCCAGGATAGCTTGACTCCAGTGGCGTAGTGAGCACGGGTCCCACGTCTGGGAATACCCATCCCATTTAGGGCGAAAAGCGTTACAACAAACAATTGATGGACGGAATGCTGACAATGCAGACATTCTCCCCCAGTCAAAAGATCTTGGTTAAATCCATCATTCTTTTGCCCACTACGCCACCCCAGTTTAGACATGGCCATATGCAAATCAGTCTTGACCCTGTGCCTCATGGGAACAGTCCAGCCCGAACTGCCAAGCCATGTCTTCCCTGGACCGGAATCAAGCATCCTAGGACCGGTTTCTGGCTATCAGCCGTCATCAGCCAGGCTAGCTTGCTTCCAGTGGCGTAGTGAGCACGGGTCCCACGTCTGGGAATACCCATCCCACTTAGGGCGAAAAGCGTTACAACAAACAATTGATGGACGGAATGCTGACAATGCAGACATTCTCCCCCAGTCAAAAGATCTGGGTTAAATCCATCATTCTTTTGCCCACTACGCCACCCCAGTTTAGACATGGCCATATGCAAATCAGTCTGTACCCTGTGCCTCATGGGAACAGTCCAGCCTGAACTGCCAAGCCATGTCTTCCCTGGACCGGAATCAAGCATCCTAGGACTGGTTTCTGGCTATCAGCCGTCATCAGCCAGGATAGCTTGACTCCAGTGGCGTAGTGAGCACGGGTCCCACGTCTGGGAATACCCATCCCACTTAGGGCGAAAAGCGTTACAACAAACAATTGATGGACGGAATGCTGACAATGCAGACATTCTCCCCCAGTCAAAAGATCTGGGTTAAATCCATCATTCTTTTGCCCACTACGCCACCCCAGTTTAGACATGGCCATATGCAAATCAGTCTTGACCCTGTGCCTCATGGGAACAGTCCAGCCCGAACTGCCAAGCCATGTCTTCCCTGGACCGGAATCAAGCATCCTTGGACCGGTTTCTGGCTATCAGCCGTCATCAGCCAGGATAGCTTGACTCCAGTGGCGTAGTGAGCACGGGTCCCACGTCTGGGAATACCCATCCCACTTAGGGCGAAAAGCGTTACAACAAACAATTGATGGACGGAATGCTGACAATGCAGACATTCTCCCCCAGTCAAAAGATCTGCTTTAAATCCATCATTCTTTTGCCCACTACGCCACCCCACTTTAGACATGGCCATATGCAAATCAGTCTTGACCCTGTGCCTCATGGGAACAGTCCAGCCCGAACTGCCAAGCCATGTCTTCCCTGGACCGGAATCAAGCATCCTAGGACCGGTTTCTGGCTATCAGCCGTCATCAGCCAGGATAGCTTGACTCCAGTGGCGTAGTGAGCACGGGTCCCACGTCTGGGAATACCCATCCCACTTAGGGCGAAAAGCGTTACAACAAACAATTGATGGACGGAATGCTGACAATGCAGACATTCTCCCCCAGTCAAAATATCTGGGTTAAATCCATCATTCTTTTGCCCACTACGCCACCCCAGTTTAGACATGGCCATATGCAAATCAGTCTTGACCCTGTGCCTCATGGGAAGAGTCCAGCCCGAACTGCCAAGCCATGTCTTCCCTGGACCGGAATCAAGCATCCTAGGACCGGTTTCTGGCTATCAGCCGTCATCAGCCAGGATAGCTTGACTCCAGTGGCGTAGTGAGCACGGGTCCCACGTCTGGGAATACCCATCCCACTTAGGGCGAAAAGCGTTACAACAAACAATTGATGGACGGAATGCTGATAATGCAGACATTCTCCCCCAGTCAAAAGATCTGGGTTAAATCCATCATTCTTTTGCCCACTACGCCACCCCAGTTTAGACATGGCCATATGCAAATCAGTCTTGACCCTGTGCCTCATGGGAACAGTCCAGCCCGAACTGCCAAGCCATGTCTTCCCTGGACCGGAATCAAGCATCCTAGGACCGGTTTCTGGCTATCAGCCGTCATCAGCCAGGATAGCTTAACTCCAGTGGCGTAGTGAGCACGGGTCCCACGTCTGGGAATACCCATCCCACTTAGGGCGAAAAGCGTTACAACAAACAATTGATGGACGGAATGCTGACAATGCAGACATTCTCCCCCAGTCAAAAGATCTGGGTTAAATCCATCATTCTTTTGCCCACTACGCCACCCCAGTTTAGACATGGCCATATGCAAATCAGTCTTGACCCTGTGCCTCATGGGAACAGTCCAGCCCGAACTGCCAAGCCATGTCTTCCCTGGACCGGAATCAAGCATCCTAGGACCGGTTTCTGGCTATCAGCCGTCATCAGCCAGGATAGATTGACTCCAGTGGCGTAGTGAGCACGGGTCCCACGTCTGGGAATACCCATCCCACTTAGGGCGAAAAGCGTTACAACAAACAATTGATGGACGGAATGCTGACAATGCAGACATTCTCCCCCAGTCAAAAGATCTGGGTTAAATCCATCATTCTTTTGCCCACTACGCCACCCCAGTTTAGACATGGCCATATGCAAATCAGTCTTGACCCTGTGCCTCATGGGAACAGTCCAGCCCGAACTGCCAAGCCATGTCTTCCCTGGACCGGAATCAAGCATCCTAGGACCGGTTTCTGGCTATCAGCCGTCATCAGCCAGGATAGCTTGACTCCAGTGGCGTAGTGAGCACGGGTCCCACGTCTGGGAATACCCATCCCACTTAGGGCGAAAAGCGTTACAACAAACAATTGATGGACGGAATGCTGACAATGCAGACATTCTCCCCCAGTCAAAAGATCTGGGTTAAATCCATCATTCTTTTGCCCACTATGCCACCCCAGTTTAGACATGGCCATATGCAAATCAGTCTTGACCCTGTGCCTCATGGGAACAGTCCAGCCCGAACTGCCAAGCCATGTCTTCCCTGGACCGGAATCAAGCATCCTAGGACCGGTTTCTGGCTATCAGCCGTCATCAGCCAGGATAGCTTGACTCCAGTGGCGTAGTGAGCACGGGTCCCACGTCTGGGAATACCCATCCCACTTAGGGCGAAAAGCGTTACAACAAACAATTGATGGACGGAATGCTGACAATGCAGACATTCTCCCCCAGTCAAAAGATCTGGGTTAAATCCATCATTCTTTTGCCCACTATGCCACCCCAGTTTAGACATGGCCATATGCAAATCAGTCTTGACCCTGTGCCTCATGGGAACAGTCCAGCCCGAACTGCCAAGCCATGTCTTCCCTGGACCGGAATCAAGCATCCTAGGACCGGTTTCTGGCTATCAGCCGTCATCAGCCAGGATAGCTTGACTCCAGTGGCATAGTGAGCACGGGTCCCACGTCTGGGAATACCCATCCCACTTAGGGCGAAAAGCGTTACAACAAACAATTGATGGACGGAATGCTGACAATGCAGACATTCTCCCCCAGTCAAAAGATCTGGGTTAAATCCATCATTCTTTTGCCCACTACGCCACCCCAGTTTAGACATGGCCATATGCAAATCAGTCTTGACCCTGTGCCTCATGGGAACAGTCCAGCCCGAACTGCCAAGCCATGTCTTCCCTGGACCGGAATCAAGCATCCTAGGACCGGTTTCTGGCTATCAGCCGTCATCAGCCAGGATAGCTTGACTCCAGTGGCGTAGTGAGCACGGGTCCCACGTCTGGGAATACCCATCCCACTTAGGGCGAAAAGCGTTACAACAAACAATTGATGGACGGAATGCTGACAATGCAGACATTCTCCCCCAGTCAAAAGATCTGGGTTAAATCCATCATTCTTTTGCCCACTACGCCACCCCAGTTTAGACATGGCCACATGCAAATCAGTCTGTACCCTGTGCCTCATGGGAACAGTCCAGCCCGAACTGCCAAGCCATGTCTTCCCTGGACCGGAATCAAGCATCCTAGGACCGGTTTCTGGCTATCAGCCGTCATCAGCCAGGATAGCTTGACTCCAGTTGCGTAGTGAGCACGGGTCCCACGTCTGGGAATACCCATCCCACTTAGGGCGAAAAGCGTTACAACAAACAATTGATGGACGGAATGCTGACAATGCAGACATTCTCCCCCAGTCAAAAGATCTGGGTTAAATCCATCATTCTCTTGCCCACTACGCCACCCCAGTTTAGACATGGCCATATGCAAATCAGTCTTGACCCTGTGCCTCATGGGAACAGTCCAGCCCGAACTGCCAAGCCATGTCTTCCCTGGAACGGAATCAAGCATCCTTGGACCGGTTTCTGGCTATCAGCCGTCATCAGCCAGGATAGCTTGACTCCAGTGGCGTAGTGAGCACGGGTCCCACGTCTGGGAATACCCATCCCACTTAGGGCGAAAAGCGTTACAACAAACAATTGATGGACGGAATGCTGACAATGCAGACATTCTCCCCCAGTCAAAAGATCTGGGTTAAATCCATAATTCTTTTGCCCACTACGCCACCCCAGTTTAGACATGGCCATATGCAAATCAGTCTTGACCCTGTGCCTCATGGGAACAGTCCAGCCCGAACTGCCAAGCCATGTCTTCCCTGGACCGGAATCAAGCATCCTAGGACCGGTTTCTGGCTATCAGCCGTCATCAGCCAGGATAGCTTGACTCCAGTGGCGTAGTGAGCACGGGTCCCACGTCTGGGAATACCCATCCCACTTAGGGCGAAAAGCGTTACAACAAACAATTGATGGACGGAATGCTGACAATGCAGACATTCTCCCCCAGTCAAAAGATCTGGGTTAAATCCATCATTCTTTTGCCCACTACGCCACCCCAGTTTAGACATGGCCATATGCAAATCAGTCTTGACCCTGTGCCTCATGGGAAGAGTCCAGCCCGAACTGCCAAGCCATGTCTTCCCTGGACCGGAATCAAGCATCCTAGGACCGGTTTCTGGCTATCAGCCGTCATCAGCCAGGATAGCTTGACTCCAGTGGCGTAGTGAGCACGGGTCCCACGTCTGGGAATACCCATCCCACTTAGGGCGAAAAGCGTTACAACAAACAATTGATGGACGGAATGCTGATAATGCAGACATTCTCCCCCAGTCAAAAGATCTGGGTTAAATCCATCATTCTTTTGCCCACTACGCCACTCCAGTTTAGACATGGCCATATGCAAATCAGTCTTGACCCTGTGCCTCATGGGAACAGTCCAGCCCGAACTGCCAAGCCATGTCTTCCCTGGACCGGAATCAAGCATCCTAGGACCGGTTTCTGGCTATCAGCCATCATCAGCCAGGATAGCTTGACTCCAGTGGCGTAGTGAGCACGGGTCCCACGTCTGGGAATACCCATCCCACTTAGGGCGAAAAGCGTTACAACAAACAATTGATGGACGGAATGCTGACAATGCAGACATTCTCCCCCTGTCAAAAGATCTGGGTTAAATCCATCATTCTTTTGCCCACTACGCCACCCCAGTTTAGACATGGCCATATGCAAATCAGTCTTGACCCTGTGCCTCATGGGAACAGTCCAGCCCGAACTGCCAAGCCATGTCTTCCCTGGACCGGAATCAAGCATCCTAGGACCGGTTTCTGGCTATCAGCCGTCATCAGCCAGGATAGCTTGACTCCAGTGGCGTAGTGAGCACGGGTCCCACGTCTGGGAATACCCATCCCACTTAGGGCGAAAAGCGTTACAACAAACAATTGATGGACGGAATGCTGACAATGCAGACATTCTCCCCCAGTCAAAAGATCTGGGTTAAATCCATCATTCTTTTGCCCACTACGCCACCCCAGTTTAGACATGGCCATATGCAAATCAGTCTTGACCCTGTGCCTCATGGGAACAGTCCAGCCCGAACTGCCAAGCCATGTCTTCCCTGGACCGAAATCAAGCATCCTAGGACCGGTTTCTGGCTATCAGCCGTCATCAGCCAGGATAGCTTGACTCTAGTGGCGTAGTGAGCACGGGTCCCACGTCTGGGAATACCCATCCCACTTAGGGCGAAAAGCGTTACAACAAACAATTGATGGACGGAATGCTGACAATGCAGACATTCTCCCCCAGTCAAAAGATCTGGGTTAAATCCATCATTCTTTTGCCCACTACGCCACCCCAGTTTAGACATGGCCATATGCAAATCAGTCTTGACCCTGTGCCTCATGGGAAGAGTCCAGCCCGAACTGCCAAGCCATGTCTTCCCTGGACCGGAATCAAGCATCCAAGGACCGGTTTCTGGCTATCAGCCGTCATCAGCCAGGATAGCTTGACTCCAGTGGCGTAGTGAGCACGGGTCCCACGTCTGGGAATACCCATCCCACTTACGGCGAAAAGCTTTACAACAAACAATTGATGGACGGAATGCTGATAATTAAGGGTGGGCGTAGTTCGCAAAGTAGCACTTCGCGAAGCTACGCAAAGTGAAGTTCGCACTACGCGAGCTACGCGTAGCACTTCGCGAACTGCGTAGTAACATGTTCGCACTGTGCAAGATGTTGTTTTCAATGATTGCACAGTGCGGACAAGAAACCGGCACTGTGCAATCATTGAAAATGGCATCTTGCACAGTGCGAGCTGTAGTTTTCTGCTGCTCGAGTAGATTTTTACTCGGGCGGCAGCTTTCTCAACGCGAACTGGTAGTTTCTCATCGCGAGCGGTCGCGAGCATACGGGACCCCTCGCAATGAGCAACCTCGCGTTGGGAATCTCGCCGGGAGGTTTATTTTCCATGCTCGCGATCGCCAACTTGATGTTGCTGATCGCGAACAAGGAAAAAGTCTCGCCGGGATGTCATTTTGCTTGCTCGCGGTCGCCAACTTGACGTTGAGGACCGCGAGCAAGCAAAAAATGACCGCAGCACTACGCAAAACTACGCTACGCGTGTTCGCACTGTGCTACGTGCAGTTCGCGTAGCGCGAAGTAGCGCGAACTTCGCAAACTACGCGAGCGTAGCGTAGTGCTTCGCCCAGGCCTACTGATAATGCAGACATTCTCCCCCAGTCAAAAGATCTGGGTTAAATCCATCATTCTTTTGCCCACTACGCCACCCCAGTTTAGACATGGCCATATGCAAATCAGTCTTTACCCTGTGCCTCATGGGAACAGTCCAGCCCGAACTGCCAAGCCATGTCTTCCCTGGACCGGAATCAAGCATCCTAGGACCGGTTTCTGGCTATCAGCCGTCATCAGCCAGGATAGCTTGACTCCAGTGGCGTAGTGAGCACGGGTCCCACGTCTGGGAATACCCATCCCACTTAGGGCGAAAAGCGTTACAACAAACAATTGATGGACGGAATGCTGACAATGCAGACATTCTCCCCCAGTCAAAAGATCTGGGTTAAATCCATCATTCTTTTGCCCACTACGCCACCCCAGTTTAGACATAGCCATATGCAAATCAGTCTTGACCCTGTGCCTCATGGGAACAGTCCAGCCCGAACTGCCAAGCCATGTCTTCCCTGGACCGGAATCAAGCATCCTAGGACCGGTTTCTGGCTATCAGCCGTCATCAGCCAGGATAGATTGACTCCAGTGGCGTAGTGAGCACGGGTCCCACGTCTGGGAATACCCATCCCACTTAGGGCGAAAAGCGTTACAACAAATAATTGATGGACGGAATGCTGACAATGCAGACATTCTCCCCCAGTCAAAAGATCTGGGTTAAATCCATCATTCTTTTGCCCACTACACCACCCCAGTTTAGACATGGCCATATGCAAATCAGTCTTGACCCTGTACCTCATGGGAACAGTCCAGCCCAAACTGCCAAGCCATGTCTTCCCTGGACCGGAATCAAGCATCCTAGGACCGGTTTCTGGCTATCAGCCGTCATCAGCCAGGATAGCTTGACTCCAGTGGCGTAGTGAGCACGGGTCCCACGTCTGGGAATACCCATCCCACTTAGGGCGAAAAGCGTTACAACAAACAATTGATGGACGGAATGCTGACAATGCAGACATTCTCCCCCAGTCAAAAGATCTGGGTTAAATCCATCATTCTTTTGCCCACTACGCCACCCCAGTTTAGACATGGCCATATGCAAATCAGTCTTGACCCTGTGCCTCATGGGAACAGTCCAGCCCGAACTGCCAAGCCATGTCTTCCCTGGACCGGAATCAAGCATCCTAGGACCGGTTTCTGGCTATCAGCCGTCATCAGCCAGGATAGCTTGACTCCAGTGGCGTAGTGAGCACGGGTCCCACGTCTGGGAATACCCATCCCACTTAGGGCAAAAAGCGTTACAACAAACAATTGATGGACGGAATGCTGACAATGCAGACATTCTCCCCCAGTCAAAAGATCTGGGTTAAATCCATCATTCTTTTGCCCACTACGCCACCCCAGTTTAGACATGGCCATATGCAAATCAGTCTTGACCCTGTGCCTCATGGGAACAGTGCAGCCCGAACTGCCAAGCCATGTCTTCCCTGGACCGGAATCAAGCATCCTAGGACCGGTTTCTGGCTATCAGCCGTCATCAGCCAGGATAGCTTGACTCCAGTGGCGTAGTGAGCACGGGTCCCACGTCTGGGAATACCCATCCCACTTAGGGCGAAAAGCGTTACAACAAACAATTGATGGACGGAATGCTGACAATGCAGACATTCTCCCCCAGTCAAAAGATCTGGGTTAAATCCATCATTCTTTTGCCCACTACGCCACCCCAGTTTAGACATGGCCATCTGCAAATCAGTCTTGACCCTGTGCCTCATGGGAACAGTCCAGCCCGAACTGCCAAGCCATGTCTTCCCTGGACCGGAATCAAGCATCCTAGGACCGGTTTCTGGCTATCAGCCGTCATCAGCCAGGCTAGCTTGACTCCAGTAGCGTAGTGAGCACGGGTCCCACGTCTGGGAATACCCATCCCACTTAGGGCGAAAAGCGTTACAACAAACAATTGATGGACGGAATGCTGACAATGCAGACATTCTCCCCCAGTCAAAAGATCTGGGTTAAATCCATCATTCTTTTGCCCACTACGCCACCCCAGTTTAGACATGGCCATATGCAAATCAGTCTTGACCCTGTGCCTCATGGGAAGAGTCCAGCCCGAACTGCCAAGCCATGTCTTCCCTGGACCGGAATCAAGCATCCTAGGACCGGTTTCTGGCTATCAGCCGTCATCAGCCAGGATAGCTTGACTCCAGTGGCGTAGTGAGCACGGGTCCCACGTCTGGGAATACCCATCCCACTTAGGGCGAAAAGCGTTACAACAAACAATTGATGGACGGAATGCTGATAATGCAGACATTCTCCCCCAGTCAAAAGATCTGGGTTAAATCCATCATTCTTTTGCCCACTACGCCACCCCAGTTTAGACATGGCCATAAGCAAATCAGTCTTGACCCTGTGCCTCATGGGAACAGTCCAGCCCGAACTGCCAAGCCATGTCTTCCCTGGACCGGAATCAAGCATCCTAGGACCGGTTTCTGGATATCAGCCATCATCAGCCAGGATAGCTTGACTCCAGTGGCGTAGTGAGCACGGGTCCCACGTCTGGGAATACCCATCCCACTTAGGGCGAAAAGCGTTACAACAAACAATTGATGGACGGAATGCTGACAATGCAGACATTCTCCCCCAGTCAAAAGATCTGGGTTAAATCCATCATTCTTTTGCCCACTACGCCACCCCAGTTTAGACATGGCCATATGCAAATCAGTCTTGACCCTGTGCCTCATGGGAACAGTCCAGCCCGAACTGCCAAGCCATGTCTTCCCTGGACCGGAATCAAGCATCCTAGGACCGGTTTCTGGCTATCAGCCGTCATCAGCCAGGATAGATTGACTCCAGTGGCGTAGTGAGCACGGGTCCCACGTCTGGGAATACCCATCCCACTTAGGGCGAAAAGCGTTACAACAAACAATTGATGGACGGAATGCTGACAATGCAGACATTCTCCACCAGTCAAAAGATCTGGGTTAAATCCATCATTCTTTTGCCCACTACGCCACCCCACTTTAGACATGGCCATATGCAAATCAGTCTTGACCCTGTGCCTCATGGGAACAGTCCAGCCCGAACTGCCAAGCCATGTCTACCCTGGACCGGAATCAAGCATCCTAGGACCGGTTTCTGGCTATCAGCCGTCATCAGCCAGGATAGCTTGACTCCAGTGGCGTAGTGAGCACGGGTCCCACGTCTGGGAATACCCATCCCACTTAGGGCGAAAAGCGTTACAACAAACAATTGATGGACGGAATGCTGACAATGCAGACATTCTCCCCCAGTCAAAAGATCTGGGTTAAATCCATCATTCTTTTGCCCACTACGCCACCCCAGTTTAGATATGGCCATATGCAAATCAGTCTTGACCCTGTGCCTCATGGGAACAGTCCAGCCCGAACTGCCAAGCCATGTCTTCCCTGGACCGGAATCAAGCATCCTAGGACCGGTTTCTGGCTATCAGCCGTCATCAGCCAGGATAGCTTGACTCCAGTGGCGTAGTGAGCACGGGTCCCACGTCTGGGAATACCCATCCCACTTAGGGCGAAAAGCGTTACAACAAACAATTGATGGACGGAATGCTGACAATGCAGACATTCTCCCCCAGTCAAAAGATCTGGGTTAAATCCATCATTCTTTTGCCCACTACGCCACCCCAGTTTAGACATGGCCATGTGCAAATCAGTCTTGACCCTGTGCCTCATGGGAACAGTCCAGCCCGAACTGCCAAGCCATGTCTTCCCTGGACCGAAATCAAGCATCCTAGGACCGGTTTCTGGCTATCAGCCGTCATCAGCCAGGATAGCTTGACTCTAGTGGCGTAGTGAGCACGGGTCCCACGTCTGGGAATACCCATCCCACTTAGGGCGAAAAGCGTTACAACAAACAATTGATGGACGGAATGCTGACAATGCAGACATTCTCCCCCAGTCAAAAGATCTGGGTTAAATCCATCATTCTTTTGCCCACTACGCCACCGCAGTTTAGACATGGCCATATGCAAATCAGTCTTGACCCTGTGCCTCATGGGAAGAGTCCAGCCCGAACTGCCAAGCCATGTCTTCCCTGGACCGGAATCAAGCATCCTAGGACCGGTTTCTGGCTATCAGCCGTCATCAGCCAGGATAGCTTGACTCCAGTGGCGTAGTGAGCACGGGTCCCACGTCTGGGAATACCCATCCCACTTAGGGCGAAAAGCGTTACAACAAACAATTGATGGACGGAATGCTGATAATTAAGGGTGGGCGTAGTTCGCGAAGTAGCACTTCGCGAAGCTACGCAAAGTGAAGTTCGCACTACGCGAGCTACGCGTAGCACTTCGCGAACTGCGTAGTAACATGTTCGCACTGTGCAAGATGTTGTTTTCAATGATTGCACAATGCGGACAAGAAACAGGCACTGTGCAATCATTGAAAATGGCATCTTGCACAGTGCGAGCTGTAGTTTTCTGCTGCTCGAGTAGATTTTTACTCGAGCGGCAGCTTTCTCAACGCGAACTGGTAGTTTCTCATCGCGAGCGGTCGCGAGCATACGGGACCCCTCGCAATGAGAAACCTCGCGTTGGGAATCTCGCCGGGAGGTTTATTTTCCATGCTCGCGATCGCCAACTTGATGTTGCTGATCGCGAACAAGGAAAAAGTCTCGCCGGGATGTCATTTTGCTTGCTCGCGGTCGCCAACTTGACGTTGAGGACCGCGAGCAAGCAAAAAATGACCGCAGCACTACGCAAAACTACGCTACGCGTGTTCGCACTGTGCTACGTGCAGTTCGCGTAGCGCGAAGTAGCGCGAACTTCGCAAACTACGCGAGCGGAGCGTAGTGCTTCGCCCAGGCCTACTGATAATGCACACATTCTCCCCCAGTCAAAAGATCTGGGTTAAATCCATCATTCTTTTGCCCACTACGCCACCCCAGTTTAGACATGGCCATATGCAAATCAGTCTTTACCCTGTGCCTCATGGGAACAGTCCAGCCCGAACTGCCAAGCCATGTCTTCCCTGGACCGGAATCAAGCATCCTAGGATCGGTTTCTGGCTATCAGCCGTCATCAGCCAGGATAGCTTGACTCCAGTGGCGTGGTGAGCACGGGTCCCACGTCTGGGAATACCCATCCCACTTAGGGCGAAAAGCGTTACAACAAACAATTGATAGACGGAATGCTGACAATGCAGACATTCTCCCCCAGTCAAAAGATCTGGGTTAAATCCATCATTCTTTTGCCCACTACGCCACCCCAGTTTAGACATGGCCATATGCAAATCAGTCTTGACCCTGTGCCTCATGGGAACAGTCCAGCCCGAACTGCCAAGCCATGTCTTCCCTGGACCGGAATCAAGCATCCTAGGACCGGTTTCTGGCTATCAGCAGTCATCAGCCAGGATAGATTGACTCCAGTGGCGTAGTGAGCACGGGTCCCACGTCTGGGAATACCCATCCCACTTAGGGCGAAAAGCGTTACAACAAACAATTGATGGACGGAATGCTGACAATGCAGACATTCTCCCCCAGTCAAAAGATCTGGGTTAAATCCATCATTCTTTTGCCCACTACGCCACCCCAGTTTAGACATGGCCATATGCAAATCAGTCTTGACCCTGTACCTCATGGGAACAGTCCAGCCCGAACTGCCAAGCCATGTCTTCCCTGGACCGGAATCAAGCATCCTAGGACCGGTTTCTGGCTATCAGCCGTCATCAGCCAGGAAAGCTTGACTCCAGTGGCGTAGTGAGCACGGGTCCCACGTCTGGGAATACCCATCCCACTTAGGGCGAAAAGCGTTACAACAAACAATTGATGGACGGAATGCTGACAATGCAGACATTCTCCCCCAGTCAAAAGATCTGGGTTAAATCCATCATTCTTTTGCCCACTACGCCACCCCAGTTTAGACATGGCCATATGCAAATCAGTCTTGACCCTGTGCCTCATGGGAACAGTCCAGCCCGAACTGCCAAGCCATGTCTTCCCTGGACTGGAATCAAGCATCCTAGGACCGGTTTCTGGCTATCAGCCGTCATCAGCCAGGATAGCTTGACTCCAGTGGCGTAGTGAGCACGGGTCCCACGTCTGGGAATACCCATCCCACTTAGGGCGAAAAGCGTTACAACAAACAATTGATGGACGGAATGCTGACAATGCAGACATTCTCCCCCAGTCAAAAGATCTGGGTTAAATCCATCATTCTTTTGCCCACTACGCCACCCCAGTTTAGACATGGCCATCTGCAAATCAGTCTTGACCCTTTGCCTCATGGGAACAGTCCAGCCCGAACTGCCAAGCCATGTCTTCCCTGGACCGGAATCAAGCATCCTAGGACCGGTTTCTGGCTATCAGCCGTCATCAGCCAGGCTAGCTTGACTCCAGTGGCGTAGTGAGCACGGGTCCCACGTCTGGGAATACCCATCCCACTTAGGGCGAAAAGCGTTACAACAAACAATTGATGGACGGAATGCTGACAATGCAGACATTCTCCCCCAGTCAAAAGATCTGGGTTAAATCCATCATTCTTTTGCCCACTACGCCACCCCAGTTTAGACATGGCCCGGTCCAGGGAAGACATGGCTTGGCAGTTCGGGCTGGACTGTTCCCATGAGGCACAGGGTCAAGACTGATTTGCAAATGGCCATGTCTGAACTGGGGTGGTGTAGTGGGCAAAAGAACGATGGATTTAACCCAGATCTTTTGACTGGGGGAGAATGTCTGCATTGTCAGCATTCCGTCCATCATTTGTTTGTTGTAACGCTTTTCGCCCCAAGTGGGATGGGTATGCCCAGACGTGGGTCCCATGCTCACTACGCCATTGGAGTCAAGCTATCCTGGCTGATGACGGCTGATAGCCAGAAACCGGTCCTAGGATGCTTGATTCCGGTCCAGGGAAGACATGGCTTGGCAGTTCGGGCTGGACTGTTCCCATGAGGCACAGGGTCAAGACTGATTTGCATATGGCCATGTCTGAACTGGGGTGGTGTAGTGGGCAAAAGAACGATGGATTTAACCCAGATCTTTTGACTGGGGGAGAATGTCTGCATTGTCAGCATTCCGTCCATCATTTGTTTGTTGTAACGCTTTTCGCCCCAAGTGGGATGGGTATGTCCAGACGTGGGTCCCATGCTCACTACGCCATTGGAGTCAAGCTATCCTAGCTGATGACGGCTGATAGCCAGAAACCGGTCCTAGGATGCTTGATTCCGGTCCAGGGAAGACATGGCTTGGCAGTTCGGGCTGGACTGTTCCCATGAGGCACAGGGTCAAGACTGATTTGCATATGGCCATGTCTGAACTGGGGTGGTGTAGTGGGCAAAAGAACGATGGATTTAACCCAGATCTTTTGACTGGGGGAGAATGTCTGCATTGTCAGCATTCCGTCCATCATTTGTTTGTTGTAACGCTTTTCGCCCCAAGTGGGATGGGTATGCCCAGACGTGGGTCCCATGCTCACTACGCCATTGGAGTCAAGCTATCCTGGCTGATGACGGCTGATAGCCAGAAACCGGTCCTAGGATGCTTGATTCCGGTCCAGGGAAGACATGGCTTGGCAGTTCGGGCTGGACTGTTCCCATGAGGCACAGGGTCAAGACTGATTTGCATATGGCCATGTCTGAACTGGGGTGGTGTAGTGGGCAAAAGAACGATGGATTTAACCCAGATATTTTGACTGGGGGAGAATGTCTGCATTGTCAGCATTCCGTCCATCATTTGTTTGTTGTAACGCTTTTCGCCCCAAGTGGGATGGGGATGCCCAGACGTGGGTCCCATGCTCACTACGCCATTGGAGTCAAGCTATCCTGGCTGATGACGGCTGATAGCCAGAAACCGGTCCTAGGATGCTTGATTCCGGTCCAGGGAAGACATGGCTTGGCCATTCGGGCTGGACTGTTCCCATGAGGCACAGGGTCAAGATTGATTTGCATATGGCCATGTCTGAACTGGGGTGGTGTAGTGGCAAAAGAACGATGGATTTAACCCAGATCTTTTGACTGGGGGAGAATGTCTGCATTGTCAGCATTCCGTCCATTATTTGTTTGTTGTAACGCTTTTCGCCCCAAGTGGGATGGGTATGCCCAGACGTGGGTCCCATGCTCACTACGCCATTGGAGTCAAGCTATCCTGGCTGATGACGGCTGATAGCCAGAAACCGGTCCTAGGATGCTTGATTCCGGTCCAGGGAAGACATGGCTTGGCAGTTCGGGCTGGACTGTTCCCATGAGGCACAGGGTCAAGACTGATTTGCATATGGCCATGTCTGAACTGGGGTGGTGTAGTGGGCAAAAGAACGATGGATTTAACCCAGATCTTTTGACTGGGGGAGAATGTCTGCATTGTCAGCATTCCGTCCATCATTTGTTTGTTGTAATGCTTTTCGCCCCAAGTGGCTTGGGTATGCCCAGACGTGGGTCCCATGCTCACTACGCCATTGGAGTCAAGCTATCCTGGCTGATGACGGCTGATAGCCAGAAACCGGTCCTAGGATGCTTGATTCCGGTCCAGGGAAGACATGGCTTGGCCATTCGGGCTGGACTGTTCCCATGAGGCACAGGGTCAAGACTGATTTGCATATGGCCATGTCTGAACTGGGGTGGTGTAGTGGGCAAAAGAACGATGGATTTAACTCAGATCTTTTGACTGGGGGAGAATGTCTGCATTGTCAGCATTCCGTCCATCATTTGTTTGTTGTAACGCTTTTCGCCCCAAGTGGGATGGGTATGCCCAGACGTGGGTCCCATGCTCACTACGCCATTGGAGTCAAGCTATCCTGGCTGATGACGGCTGATAGCCAGAAACCGGTCCTAGGATGCTTGATTCCGGTCCAGGGAAGACATGCCTTGGCCATTCGGGCTGGACTGTTCCCATGAGGCACAGGGTCAAGACTGATTTGCATATGGCCATGTCTGAACTGGGGTGGTGTAGTGGGCAAAAGAACGATGGATTTAACTCAGATCTTTTGACTGGGGGAGAATGTCTGCATTGTCAGCATTCCGTCCATCATTTGTTTGTTGTAACGCTTTTCGCCCCAAGTGGGATGGGTATGCCCAGACGTGGGTCCCATGCTCACTACGCCATTGGAGTCAAGCTATCCTGGCTGATGACGGCTGATAGCCAGAAACCGGTCCTAGGATGCTTGATTCCGGTCCAGGGAAGACATGGCTTGGCAGTTCGGGCTGGACTGTTCCCATGAGGCACAGGGTCAAGACTGATTTGCATATGGCCATGTCTGAACTGGGGTGGTGTAGTGGGAAAAAGAACGATGGATTTAACCCAGATCTTTTGACTGGGGGAGAATGTCTGCATTGTCAGCATTCCGTCCATCATTTGTTTGTTGTAACGCTTTTCGCCCCAAGTGGGATGGGTATGCCCAGACGTGGGTCCCATGCTCACTACGCCATTGGAGTCAAGCTATCCTGGCTGATGACGGCTGATAGCCAGAAACCGGTCCTAGGATGCTTGATTCCGGTCCAGGGAAGACATGGCTTGGCAGTTCGGGCTGGACTGTTCCCATGAGGCACAGGGTCAAGACTGATTTGCATATGGCCATGTCTGAACTGGGGTGGTGTAGTGGGCAAAAGAACGATGGATTTAACCCAGATCTTTTGACTGGGGGAGAATGTCTGCATTGTCAGCATTCCGTCCATCATTTGTTTGTTGTAACAGTTTTCGCCCCAAGTGGGATGGGTATGCCCAGACGTGGGTCCCATGCTCACTACGCCATTGGAGTCAAGCTATCCTGGCTGATGACGGCTGATAGCCAGAAACCGGTCCTAGGATGCTTGATTCCGGTCCAGGGAAGACATGGCTTGGCAGTTCGGGCTGGACTGTTCCCATGAGGCACAGGGTCAAGACTGATTTGCATATGGCCATGTCTGAACTGGGGTGGTGTAGTGGGCAAAAGAACAATGGATTTAACCCAGATCTTTTGACTGGGGGAGAATGTCTGCATTGTCAGCATTCCGTCCATCATTTGTTTGTTGTAACGCTTTTCGCCCTAAGTGGGATGGGTATGCCCAGACGTGGGTCCCATGCTCACTACGCCATTGGAGTCAAGCTATCCTGGCTGATGACGGCTGATAGCCAGAAACCGGTCCTAGGATGCTTGATTCCGGTCCAGGGAAGACATGGCTTGGCAGTTCGGGCTGGACTGTTCCCATGAGGCACAGGGTCAAGACAGATTTGCATATGGCCAAGTCTGAACTGGGGTGGTGTAGTGGGCAAAAGAACGATGGATTTAACCCAGATCTTTTGACTGGGGGAGAATGTCTGCATTGTCAGCATTCCGTCCATCGTTTGTTTGTTGTAACGCAGGGTTTTAGAGCAGTGGTGATCGGGGTTTGTAGGGGGTCGTGCTAGAGCTATTGTTTCAGGGTTTAGGGCAGTGCAGTGGTGTTCGGGCAATGGAGGGGGTTGTACCTGGGCTGGTGTTTCAAGGCTTAGGGCAGTGCAGTGGTGTTCGGGCAGTGTAATGGGGTCGTGCTGGCTGGTGTTTCAGGGTTTAGGGCAGTGCAGTGGTGTTCGGGCAATGTAGGGTGTCATGCTGGGGCTGGTGTTTCAGGGTTTAGGGCAGTGCAGTGGTGTTCTGGCAGTGTAGCGGTCGTGCTTGGGCTGGTGTTTTTGGGTTTTGGGCATTGCAGTGGTGTTCAGGCAGTGTAAGGGGTCTTGGTGTGGGTGTTGTTTCATGGTTTAGGGCAGTGGTGTTCGGGCAGTGTAGGGGGTCTTGCTGGACGTGATGTTTCAGGGGTTAGAGCAGTGCAGTGGTGTTCGGGCAGTATAGGGGGTCTTCCTAGGTGTGGTGTTTCAGGGTTTAGGGCAGTAGTGTTCGGGCAGTGTGGGGGGTCTTGTGGATGGTGGTATTTCAGAGTTTAGGGCAGTGCAGTGGTGCTCGGGCAGTGTAGGGGGTCATGCTAGGGCTAATGTTTTAGGGTTTAGGGCAGTGCAGTGGTGTTTGGGCAGTGTAGGGGGTCGTGCTGGCTGGTATTTCAGAGTTTAGGGCAGTGCAGTGGTGAACAGGCAGTGTAGGGTGTCATGCTGGGGCTGTTGTTTCAGGGTTTAGGTCAGTACAGTGGTGTTTGGGCAGAGTAGAGGGTCGTGCTGGGAGTGGTGTTTCAGGGTTTAGAGCAGTGGCGTTCGGGCAGTGTAGGGGGTCAAGCAGGGGCTGGTGTTTCAGAGTTTAGGGCAGTGCAGTGGTGTTTGGGCAGTGTATGTTGTCGTCTTTGGGCTGGTGTTTCAGGGTTTAGGGCAGTGCAGTGGTGTACTGGCGGTGTAGTGGTCGTGCTGGCTGGTGTTTTAGGGTTTAAGGCAGTGCAGTGGTGTTCGGGCAGTGTAGGGGGTTGTGCCGGGGCTGGTGTTTCAGGGTTTTGGGCAGAGCAGTGCTGTTCGGGCAGTGTCGGGGTCGTGCAGGGGGGTGGTATTTCTTGGTTTAGGGCAGTGCAGTGGTGTTCGGGCAGTGTAAGGGGTCATGCTGGGGTGGTGTTTCAGGGTTTAGCGCAGAGCAAATGTTTTCAGGCAGTATAGGGGGTCGTGCTGAGGGTGGTGTGTCAGGGTTTTGGGCAGCGCAGTGGTGTTCGGGCAGTATAGCGGGGCCTTGCTGGAGGTGGCGTTTCAGGGTTTAGGGCAGTGGTGTTCAGGCGGTGCAGGCATCTTGCTGGGGGTGGTGTTTCAGCGTTTAGGGCAGTGCAGTGGTGTTCGGGCAGTGTATGGTTTCTTGCTGGGGTGGTGTTTCAATGTTTATGGATAGGGCAGTGGTTTCTGGCAGTGTTGGGGGTCGTGCTGTCTGGTGTTTCAGGGTTTAGGGCAGTGCAGTGGTGTTCGGGCAGTGTAGGGGGTCATGCTTGGGCTGGTGTTTCAGGGTGTAGGGCAGTGCAGTGGTGTTTGGGCAGAGTAGGGGGTCGTGCTGGGGTGGTGTTTCAGGGTTTGGGCAGTGGTGTTCGGGCAGTGTAGGTGTCGTGCTGGCAGGTGTTTCAGGGTTTAGGGCAGTGCAGTTGTGTTCTGGCAGTGTAAGGGGTCGTGCTGGATGTGGTGTTTCCGGGTTTAGGGCATTGCAGTGGTGTTCGGGCAGTGTCGGGGGTCGTGCTGGTGGTGGTGTTTCAGGGTTTAGGGCATTGCAGTGGTGTTCGGGCAGTGCAGGGGGTCATGCGGGGGGTTTGTTCCAGGGTTTGGGCAGTACAGTGGTGTTCGGGCAGTGTAGGGGGTCGTGCTTGGGGTGGTGTTTCAGGGTTAAGGGGAGTGGTGTTCGGGCAGTGTAGGGGGTCTTGCTGGAGGTGATGTTTCAGGGGTTAGGGCAGTGCAGTAGTGTTTGGGCAGTGTAGAGGGTCATGCTGGGGCACTGTTTCAAGGTTTAGGGCAGTGCAGTGGTGTTCGGGCATTGTAATGGGGTCGTGCTGGCTGGTGTTTCAGGGTTTAGGGCAGTGCAGTGGTGTTCGGGCAATGTAGGGTGTCATGCTGGGGCTGGTGTTTCAGGGTTTAGGGCAGTGCAGTGGTGTTCTGGCAGTGTAGCGGTCGTGCTTGGGCTGGTGTTTTTGGGTTTTGGGCATTGCAGTGGTGTTCAGGCAGTGTAAGGGGTCTTGGTGTGGGTGTTGTTTCATGGTTAAGGGCAGTGGTGTTCGGGCAGTGTAGGGGGTCTTGCTGGACGTGATGTTTCAGGGGTTAGAGCAGTGCAGTGGTGTTCGGGCAGTATAGGGGGTCTTCCTAGGGGTGGTGTTTCAGGGTTTAGGGCAGTGGTGTTCGGGCAGTGTAGGGGGTCTTGTGGATGGTGGTATTTCAGGGTTTAGGGCAGTGCAGTGGTGTTCGGGCAGTGCAGGGGGTCATGCTAGGGCTGATGTTTTAGGGTTTAGGGCAGTGCAGTGGTGTTTGGGCAGTGTAGGGGGTCGTGCTGGCTGGTATTTCAGAGTTTAGGGCAGTGCAGTGGTGAACAGGCAGTGTTGGGTGTCATGCTGGGGCTGTTGTTTCAGGGTTTAGGTCAGTACAGTGGTGTTTGGGCAGAGTAGAGGGTCGTGCTGGGGGTGGTGTTTCAGGGTTTAGAGCAGTGGCGTTCGGGCATTGTAGGGGGTCAAGCAGGGGCTGGTGTTTCAGAGTTTAGGGCAGTGCAGTGGTGTTTGGGCAGTGTATGTTGTCGTCTTTGGGCTAGTGTTTCAGGGTTTAGGGCAGTGCAGTGGTGTACGGGCGGTGTAGTGGTCGTGCTGGCTGGTGTTTTAGGGTTTAAGGCAGTGCAGTGGTGTTCGGGCAGTGTAGGGGGTTGTGCTGGGGCTGGTGTTTCAGGGTTTTGGGCAGAGCAGTGCTGTTCGGGCAGTGTCGGGGTCATGCAGGGGGGTGGTATTTCTTGGTTTAGGGCAGTGCAGTGGTGTTCGGGCAGTGTAGGGGGTCATGCTGGGGTGGTGTTTCAGGGTTTAGCGCAGAGCAAATGTTTTCAGACAGTATAGGGGGTCGTGCTGAGGGTGGTGTGTCAGGGTTTTGGGCAGCGCAGTGGTGTTCGGGCAGTATAGCGGGGCCTTGCTGGAGGTGGCGTTTCAGGGTTTAGGGCAGTGGTGTTCAGGCGATGTAGGCGTCTTGCTGGGGGTGGTGTTTCAGCGTTTAGGGCAGTGCAGTGGTGTTCGGGCAGTGTATGGTTTCTTGCTGGGGTGGTGTTTCAATGTTTATGGATAGGGCAGTGGTTTCTGGCAGTGTTGGGGGTCGTGCTGTCTGGTGTTTCAGGGTTTAGGGCAGTGCAGTGGTGTTCGGGCAGTGTAGGGGGTCATGCTTGGGCTGGTGTTTCAGGGTGTAGGGCAGTGCAGTGGTGTTTGGGCAGAGTAGGGGGTCGTGCTGGGGTGGTGTTTCAGGGTTTGGGCAGTGGTGTTCGGGCAGTGTAGGTGTCGTGCTGGCAGGTGTTTCAGGGTTTAGGGCAGTGCAGTTGTGTTCTGGCAGTGTAAGGGGTCGTGCTGGATGTGGTGTTTCTGGGTTTAGGGCATTGCAGTGGTGTTCGGGCAGTGTCGGGGGTCGTGCTGGGGGTGGTGTTTCAGGGTTTAGGGCATTGCAGTGGTGTTCGGTCAGTGCAGGGGGTCATGCGGGGGGGTTTGTTCCAGGGTTTGGGCAGTACAGTGGTGTTCGGGCAGTGTAGGGGGTCGTGCTTGGGGTGGTGTTTCAGGGTTAAGGGGAGTGGTGTTCGGGCAGTGTAGGGGGTCTTGCTGGAGGTGATGTTTCAGGGGTTAGGGCAGTGCAGTAGTGTTTGGGCAGTGTAGAGGGTCATGCTGGGGCACTGTTTCAAGGTTTAGGGCAGTGCAGTGGTGTTCGGGCAGTGTAATGGGGTCGTGCTGGCTGGTGTTTCAGGGTTTAGGGCAGTGCAGTGGTGTTCGGGCAATGTAGGGTGTCGTGCTGGGGCTGGTGTTTCAGGGTTTAGGGCAGTGCAGTGGTGTTCTGGCAGTGTAGCGGTCGTGCTTGGGCTGGTGTTTTTGGGTTTTGGGCATTGCAGTGGTGTTCAGGCAGTGTAAGGGGTCTTGGTGTGGGTGTTGTTTCATGGTTTAGGGCAGTGGTGTTCGGGCAGTGTAGGGGGTCTTGCTGGACGTAATGTTTCAGGGGTTAGAGCAGTGCAGTGGTGTTCGGGCAGTATAGGGGGTCTTCCTAGGGGTGGTGTTTCAGGGTTTAGGGCAGTGGTGTTCGGGCAGTGTAGGGGGTCTTGTGGATGGTGGTATTTCAGGGTTTAGGGCAGTGCAGTGGTGTTCGGGCAGTGCAGGGGGTCATGCTAGGGCTGATGTTTTAGGGTTTAGGGCAGTGCAGTGGTGTTTGGGCAGTGTAGGGGTCGTGCTGGCTGGTATTTCAGAGTTTAGGGCAGTGCAGTGGTGAACAGGCAGTGTTGGGTGTCATGCTGGGGCTGTTGTTTCAGGGTTTAGGTCAGTACAGTGGTGTTTGGGCAGAGTAGAGGGTCGTGCTGGGGGTGGTGTTTCAGGGTTGAGAGCAGTGGCGTTCGGGCATTGTAGGGGGTCAAGCAGGGGCTGGTGTTTCAGAGTTTAGGGCAGTGCAGTGGTGTTTGGGCAGTGTATGTTGTCGTCTTTGGGCTAGTGTTTCAGGGTTTAGGGCAGTGCAGTGGTGTACGGGCGGTGTAGTGGTCGTGCTGGCTGGTGTTTTAGGGTTTAAGGCAGTGCAGTGGTGTTCGGGCAGTGTAGGGGGTTGTGCTGGGGCTGGTGTTTCAGGGTTTTGGGCAGAGCAGTGCTGTTCGGGCAGTGTCGGGGCCGTGCAGGGGGGTGGTATTTCTTGGTTTAGGGCAGTGCAGTGGTGTTCGGGCAGTGTAGGGGGTCATGCTGGGGTGGTGTTTCAGGGTTTAGCGCAGAGCAAATGTTTTCAGGCAGTATAGGGGGTCGTGCTGAGGGTGGTGTGTCAGGGTTTTGGGCAGCGCAGTGGTGTTCGGGCAGTATAGCGGGGCCTTGCTTGAGGTGGCGTTTCAGGGTTTAGGGCAGTGGTGTTCAGGCGGTGTAGGCGTCTTGCTGGGGGTGGTGTTTCAGCGTTTAGGGCAGTGCAGTGGTGTTCGGGCAGTGTATGGTTTCTTGCTGGGGTGGTGTTTCAAGGTTTATGGATAGGGCAGTGGTTTCTGGCAGTGTTGGGGGTCGTGCTGTCTGGTGTTTCAGGGTTTAGGGCAGTGCAGTGGTGTTCGGGCAATGTAGGGGGTCATGCTTGGGCTGGTGTTTCAGGGTGTAGGGCAGTGCAGTGGTGTTTGGGCAGAGTAGGGGGTCGTGCTGGGGTGGTGTTTCAGGGTTTGGGCAGTGGTGTTCGGGCAGTGTAGGTGTCGTGCTGGCAGGTGTTTCAGGGTTTAGGGCAGTGCAGTTGTGTTCTGGCAGTGTAAGGGGTCATGCTGGATGTGGTGTTTCCGGGTTTAGGGCATTGCAGTGGTGTTCGGGCAGTGTCGGGGGTCATGCTGGGGGTGGTGTTTCAGGGTTTAGGGCATTGCAGTGGTGTTCGGGCAGTGCAGGGGGTCATGCGGGGGGGTTTGTTCCAGGGTTTGGGCAGTACAGTGGTGTTTGGGCAGTGTAGGGGGTCGTGCTTGGGGTGGTGTTTCAGGGTTAAGGGGAGTGGTGTTCAGACAGTGTAGGGGGTCTTGCTGGAGGTGATGTTTCAGGGGTTAGGGCAGTGCAGTAGTGTTTGGGCAGTGTAGAGGGTCATGCTGGGGCACTGTTTCAGGGTGTAGGGTAGTGCGGTGGTGTTTGGGCAGTATAGGGGGTCATGCTGGGGCTGGTGTTTCATTGTTTAGGGCAGTGCATTGGTGTTCGGGTCGTGTCGGGTTTCGTGCTGGGGCTTGTGTTTCAGGGTTAAGGGCAGTACAGTGGTGTTCGGGCAGTGTAGGGGGTTGTGCTATGGGTGGTGTTTCAGGGTTTACGGCATTGGTGTTCTGGCAGTGTAGGGTGTCTTGCTGGAGGTGATGTTTCAGTGGTTAAGGCAGTGCAGTAGTGTTTGGGCAGTGTAGAGGGTTATGCTGGGGCAGTGTTTCAGGGTTTAGGGCAATGCAGTGGTGTTTGGGCAGTATAGGGGATAGTGATTGGGCTGGTGTTTCAGGTTTTAGGGCAGTGCAGTGGTGTTCCG
Source organism: Triturus cristatus (assembly GCF_964204655.1). Taxonomy (NCBI): domain Eukaryota; kingdom Metazoa; phylum Chordata; class Amphibia; order Caudata; family Salamandridae; genus Triturus; species Triturus cristatus. The sequence continues at coordinate 551,551,353 of NC_140588.1, forward strand.
GCAGTGTAGGGGGTTGTGCTGGCTGGTGTTTCAGGGTTTAGGGCAGTGCAGTGGTGTTCGGGCAGTGTAAGGGGTCGTGCTGGGGGTGGTGTTTCAGGGTTTAGGGCATTGCAGTGGTATTCGGGCAGTCTCGGGGGGTCGTGCTGGGGGTGGTGTTTCAGGGTTTAGGGCAGTGCAGTGGTATTTGGGCAGTGTAGGGGGTCATGCAGGGGGTGGTGTTTCAGGGTTTTGGCAGTACAGTGGTGTTCGGGCAGTGTAGGGGGTGGTGCTGGTGTTTCAGGGTTTAGGGCAGTGGTGTTCGGGCAGTGTAGGGGGTCTTGCTGAAGGTAATTTTTCAGGGATTAGGGCAATACAGTGGTGTTTGGACAGTATAGGGGGTCATGCTGGGGCTGGTGTTTCAGGGTTTAGGGCAGCGCAGTGGTGTTCGGGCAGTGTAGGGGTTGTGCTGTGGCTGGTGTTTCAGGGTTTAGGGCAGTGCAGTGGTGTTCGGACAGTGTAGAGGGTCGTGCTGGGGCTGGTGTTTCAGGGTTTAGGGCAGCGCCGTGGTGTTCTTGCAGTGTAGGGGGTCATGCTGGGGTTGGTCTTTCAGGGTTTTGGGCAGAGCAGTGGTGTTTTTGGCAGAGTAGGGGTCGTGCTTGGGGTGGTGTTTCAGTGTTTAGGGCAGTGCAGTGGTGTTCAGGCAGTGTAGGGGGTCGTGCTGGGGGTGGTGTGTCAGGGTTTAGGGCAATGGTGTTCAGGCAGTGTAGGGGGTCTTGCTGGGGGTGGTGTTTCAGGGTTTAGGGCAGTGGTGTTCGGGATGTGTAGGAAGTCGTGCTGGGGCTGGTGTTTCAGGGTTTAGGGCAGGGCAGATGTGTTCGGGCAGTGTAGGGGGTCGTGCTGGGGATGGTGTTTCCGGGTTTAGGGCAGCGCAGTGGTGTTCGGGCAGTGTAGGTGGTCTTGCTGGGGCTGGTGTTTCAGGGTTTAGGGCAGCGCCGTGGTGTTTGGGAAGTGTAGGGGGTCGTGCTGGGGCTGGTGTTTCTGGGTTTAGGGCAGTGCAGTGGTATTCGGACAGTGTAGGGTGTCGTGCTGGCTGGTGTTTCAGCTTTTTAGGGCAGAGCAGTGGTGTTCAGGCAGTGTAGAGGGTCATGCTGGGGCACTGTTTCAGGGTGTAGGGTAGTGCGGTGGTGTTTGGGCAGTATAGGGGGTCATGCTGGGGCTGGTGTTTCATTGTTTAGGGCAGTGCATTGGTGTTCGGGTCGTGTCGGGTTTCGTGCTGGGGCTTGTGTTTCAGGGTTAAGGGCAGTACAGTGGTGTTTGGGCAGTGTAGGGTGTTGTGCTGGGGTGGTGTTTCAGGGTTTACGGCATTGGTGTTCTGGCAGTGTAGGGTGTCTTGCTGGAGGTGATGTTTCAGTGGTTAAGGCAGTGCATTAGTGTTTGGGCAGTGTAGAGGGTTATGCTGGGGCAGTGTTTCAGGGTTTAGGGCAATGCAGTGGTGTTTGGGCAGTATAGGGGATAGTGATTGGGCTGGTGTTTCAGTGTTTTAGGGCAATGCAGTGGTGTTCAGGCAGTGTAGGGGTTGTGCTGGCTGGTGTTTCAGGGTTTAGGGCAGTGCAGTGGTGTTCGGGCAGTGTAAGGGGTCATGCTGGGGGTGGTGTTTCAGGGTTTAGGGCATTGCAGTGGTATTCGGGCAGTCTTGGGGGTCGTGCTGGGGGTGGTGTTTCAGGGTTTAGGGCAGTGCAGTGGTATTTGGGCAGTGTAGGGGGTCATGCAGGGGGTGGTGTTTCAGGGTTTTGGCAGTACAGTGGTGTTCGGGCATTGTAGGGTGTGGTGCTGGGTGGTGGTTTTTCAGGGTTTAGGGCAGTGGTGTTCGGGCAGTGTAGGGGGTCTTGCTGAAGGTAATTTTTCAGGGATTAGGGCAATACAGTGGTGTTTGGGCAGTATAGGGGGTCATGCTGGGGCTGGTGTTTCAGGGTTTAGGGCAGCGCAGTGGTGTTCGGGCAGTGTAGGGGTTGTGCTGTGGCTGGTGTTTCAGGGTTTAGGGCAGTGCATTGGTGTTCGGGCAGTGTAAGATGTTGTGCTGAGGGTGGTGTTTTAGGGTTTAGGGCAGAGTAGTGGTGTTCGGGCAGTGTAGGGGGTCGTGCTGGGGCTGGTGTTTCAGAGTTTAGGGAAGTGCAGTGGTGTTCGGGCAGTTTAGGGGGTCATGCTGGGGCTGGTGTTTCAGGGTTTAGGGAGGTGTAGTGGTGGTTGGGCAGTGTAGGGGGTCGTGCTGGAGGTGGTATTTCAGAGTTTAGGGCAGTGGTGTTCGGGCAGTGTAGGGGGTCTTGCTGGAGGTGACATTTCAGGGGTTAGGGCAGTGCAGTAGTGTTTGGGCAGTGTAGAAGGTCATGCTGGGGCATTGTTTCAGGGTTTAGGGCAGTGTAGTTGTGTTTGGGCAGTATAGGGGCTCATGCTGGTGCTGGTGCTTCAGGGTTTGGGGCAGTGCAGTGGTATTCGGGCCATGTAGGGGGTCGTGCTGGGGCTAGTGTTTCAGGGTTTAGGGCAGTGCAGTGGTGTTCGGGCAGTGTAAGGGGTCGTGCTGGGGGTGGTGTTTCAGGGATTAGGGCAGAGCAGTGGTGTTCGGGCAGTGTCGTGGGTCGTGCTGGGGGTGGTGTTTCAGAGTTTAGGGAAGTGCAGTGGTGTTCGGGCAGTGTAGGGGGTCATGCTGGGGCTGGTGTTTCAGGGTTTGGGCAGTACAGTGGTGTTCAGGCAGTGTAGGGGTCATGCTGGGGGTGGTGTTTCAGGGATTATGGCAGTGATGTTCAGTCAGTGTTGGGGGTCTTGCTGGAGGTGACGTTTCAGTGGTTAGGGCATTGCAGTAGTTTTTGGGCAGTGTAGAGGGTCATGCTGGGGCATTGTTTCAGGTTTTAGGTTAGTGCAGTGGTAATCGGGCAGTGTAAGGGGTCGTGCTGGGGGTGGTGTGTCAGGGTTTAGGGCAGTGCATTGGTGTTCGGGCAGTGTAGGGGGTCATGCAGTGGGTGGTGTTTCAGGGTTTAGGATAGTACAGTGGTGTTTGGGCAGAGTAGGGGGTCATGCTGGGGTGGTGTTTCAGGGTTTAGGGCAGTGCAGTGGTGTTCGGGCAGTGTAAGGTGTCGTGCTGAGGGTGGTGTTTCAGGGTTTAGGGCAGTGTAGTGGTGTTCGGGCAGTGTAGGGGGTCATGCTGGGGATGGTGTTTCAGAGTTTAGGGAAGGGCATTGGTGTTCGGGCAGTGTAGGGGGTCATGCTGGGGCTGGTGTTTCAGGGTTTAGGGCAGTGCAGTGGTGGTCGGGCAGTGTAGGGGGTCGTGCAGGGGGTGGTGTTTCAGGGTTTATGGCAGTGGTGTTCAGTCAGTGTTGGGGGTCTTGCTGGAGGTGACGTTTCAGTGGTTAGGGCATTGCAGTAGTTTTTGGGCAGTGTAGAGGGTCATGCTGGGGCATTGTTTCAGGGTTTAGGGTAGTGTAGTGGTGTTTGGGCAGTATAGGGGGTCGTGCTGGGGCTGGTGTATCAGGGTTTAGGGCAGGCAGTGGTGTTCGAGCAGTTTAAGGGGTTGTGCTGGGGGTGGTGTGTCAGGGTTTAGGGCAGTGCAGTGGTGTTCGGGAAGTGTAGGGGGTCATGTAGGGGGTGGTGTTTCAGGGTTTAGGGCAGTGCAGTGGTAGTCGGGCAGTGTAGGGGGTCGTGCTGGGGGTGGTGTTTCAGGGTTTGGGCAGTACAGTGGTGTTCGGGCAGTGTAGGGGGTCGAGCTGGGGTGGTGTTTGAGGGTTTAGGCCAGTGGTGTTCAGGCAGTGTAGGGGGTCTTGCTGGAGGTGACGTTTCAGGGGTTAGGGCAGTGCAGTAGTGTTTGGGCAGTGTAGAGGGTCATGCTGGGGCATTGTTTCAGGGTTTAGGGCAGTGCAGTGGTATTTGGGCACTATAGGGGGTCATGCTGGGGCAGGTGTTTCAGGGTTTAGGGCAGTGCAGTGGTGTTCGGGCCATGTAGGGGTCATGCTGGGACTGGTGTTTCAGGGTTTAGGGCAGTGCAGTGGTGGTCGGGCAGTGTAGGGGGTCGTGCAGGGTGTGGTGTTTCAGGGTTTATGGCAGTGGTGTTCAGTCAGTGTTGGGAGTCTTGCTGGAGTTGATGTTTCAGTGGTTAGGGCATTGCAGTAGTTTTTGAGCAGTGTAGAGGGTCATGCTGGGACATTGTTTCAGGGTTTGGGGTAGTGTAGTGGTGTTTGGGCAGTATAGGGGGTCGTGCTGGGGCTGGTGTATCAGGGTTTAGGGCAGGCAGTGGTGTTCGGGCAGTGTAAGGGGTCGTGCTGGGGGTGATGTGTCAGGGTTTAGGGCAGTGCAGTGGTGTTCGGGAAGTGTAGGGGGTCATGTAGGGGGTGGTGTTTCAGGGTTTAGGGCAGTGCAGTGGTGTTCAGGCATTGTAGGGGTCATGCTGGGGGTGGTGTTTCAGGGTTTAGGGCAGAACAGTGGTGTTCGGGCAGTGTAGGGGGTCGTGCTGGGGCTGGTGTTTCAGGGTTTAGGGCAGTGTAGTGGTGGTCGGGCAGTGTAGTTGGTCATGCAGAGGGTGGTGTTTCAGGGTTTGGGCAGTACAGTGGTGTTCGGGCAGTTTAGGGGGTCGTGCTGGGGGTGGTGTTTCAGGGTTTAGGGCAGTGGTGTGCGGGCAGTGAAGGGGGTCTTGCTGGAGGGGACGTTTCAGGGGTTAGGGCAGTGCAGTAGTGTTTGGGCAGTGTAGAGGGTCATGCTGGGGCATTGTTTCATGGTTTAGGGCAGTGCAGTGGTGGTTTGGCAGTATAGGGGGTCATTCTGGGGCTGGTGTTTCAGGGTTTAGGGCAGTCCAGTGGTGTTCGGGCCATGTAGGGGGTCGTGCTGGGGCTGGTGTTTCAGGGTTTAGGGCAGTGCAGAGGTTTTCGGGCAGTGTAAGGGATCGTGCTGGGGGTGGTGTTTCAGGGTTTAGGGGAGAGCATTGGTGTTCGGGCAGTGTCGGGGGTTGTGCTGGGGGTAGTGTTTCAGGGTATAGGGCAGTGCAGTGGTGTTTGGGCAGTGTAGGGGGTCATGCAGGGGGTGGTGTTTCAGAGTTTGGGCAGTACAGTAGTGTTCGAGCAGTGTAGAGGTTCGTGCTGGGGCGGTGTTTCAGGGTTTAGGGCAATACAGTGGTGTTGGGTATTACAGGGGGTCATGCTGGGGTTGGTATTTCAGGGCACTGAAGTGGTGTTCGGGCAGTGTAGGGAGTTGTGCTTGGGCTGGTGTTCCAGGGTTTACGGCAGTGCAGTGGTGTTCGGGCAGTGTTGAGGGTTGTGCTGTCTGGTGTTTCAGGATTTAGGGCAGTGCAATGGTGTTCAGGAAGTGTGGGGGGTCATGTAGGGGGTGGTGTTTCAGGGTTTAGGGCAGTGCAGTGGTGTTCGGGCAGAGTAGGGGGTCGTGCTGGGGTGTTGTTTCAGGGTTTAGGGCAGTGGTGTTCGGGCAGAGTAGGGGGTCTTGTTGGGGGTGGTGTTTCAGGGTTTAGGGCAGTGGTGTTGGGGAAGTGTAGGGTGTTGTGCTGGGGCTGATGTTTCAGGGTTTAGCGCAGTGGTGTTCGGGCAGTTTAGGGGGTGTTGCAGGGGTTGGTGTTTCAGGGTTTAGGGCAGTGGTGTTCGAACAGTGTAGGGGGTCATGCTGGGGCTGGTGTTTCAGGGTTTAGCGCAGAGCAGTGGTGTTCGGGCAGAGTAGGGGGTCATGCAGGGGGTGGTGTTTCAGGTTTCTAGCAGTATAGTGGTGTTTGAGCTGTAGGGGGTCGTGCTGGGTGGTGGTGTTTCAGGGTTTAGGGCAGTGGTTTTTGGGCAGTGTAGGGGGTCTTGCTGGAGGTGATGTTTCAGGGTTTAGGGCAATGCAGTGGTATTTGGGCAGTATAGGGGGTTATTTTGGGGCAGGTGTTTCAGGGTTTAGGGCAATGCAGTGGTGTTCGGGCAGTGTAGGGGGTTGTGCTGGGGCTGGTGTTTCAGGGTTTACGGCAGTGCAGTGGTGTTCGGGCAGTGTTGGGGCTCGTGCTGTCTGGTCTTTCAGGGTTTAGGGCAGTGCAGTGGTGTTTGAGAAGTGTAGGGGGTCATGTAGGGGGTGGTGTTTCAGGGTTTAGGGCAGTGCAGTGGTGTTCGGGCAGAGTAGGGGGTCGTGCTGGGGGTGGTGTTTCAGGGTTTAGGTCAGTACAGTGGTGTTTGGGCAGAGTAGAGGGTCGTGCTGGGGGTGGTGTTTCAGGGTTTAGAGCAGTGGCGTTCGGGCATTGTAGGGGGTCAAGCAGGGGCTGGTGTTTCAGAGTTTAGGGCAGTGCAGTGGTGTTTGGGCAGTGTATGTTGTCGTCTTTGGGCTAGTGTTTCAGGGTTTAGGGCAGTGCAGTGGTGTACGGGCGGTGTAGTGGTCGTGCTGGCTGGTGTTTTAGGGTTTAAGGCAGTGCAGTGGTGTTCGGGCAGTGTAGGGGGTTGTGCTGGGGCTGGTGTTTCAGGGTTTTGGGCAGAGCAGTGCTGTTCGGGCAGTGTCGGGGTCATGCAGGGGGGTGGTATTTCTTGGTTTAGGGCAGTGCAGTGGTGTTCGGGCAGTGTAGGGGGTCATGCTGGGGTGGTGTTTCAGGGTTTAGCGCAGAGCAAATGTTTTCAGGCAGTATAGGGGGTCGTGCTGAGGGTGGTGTGTCAGGGTTTTGGGCAGCGCAGTGGTGTTCGGGCAGTATAGCGGGGCCTTGCTGGAGGTGGCGTTTCAGGGTTTAGGGCAGTGGTGTTCAGGCGATGTAGGCGTCTTGCTGGGGGTGGTGTTTCAGCGTTTAGGGCAGTGCAGTGGTGTTCGGGCAGTGTATGGTTTCTTGCTGGGGTGGTGTTTCAATGTTTATGGATAGGGCAGTGGTTTCTGGCAGTGTTGGGGGTCGTGCTGTCTGGTGTTTCAGGGTTTAGGGCAGTGCAGTGGTGTTCGGGCAGTGTAGGGGGTCATGCTTGGGCTGGTGTTTCAGGGTGTAGGGCAGTGCAGTGGTGTTTGGGCAGAGTAGGGGGTCGTGCTGGGGTGGTGTTTCAGGGTTTGGGCAGTGGTGTTCGGGCAGTGTAGGTGTCGTGCTGGCAGGTGTTTCAGGGTTTAGGGCAGTGCAGTTGTGTTCTGGCAGTGTAAGGGGTCGTGCTGGATGTGGTGTTTCTGGGTTTAGGGCATTGCAGTGGTGTTCGGGCAGTGTCGGGGGTCGTGCTGGGGGTGGTGTTTCAGGGTTTAGGGGATTGCAGTGGTGTTCGGTCAGTGCAGGGGGTCATGCGGGGGGGTTTGTTCCAGGGTTTGGGCAGTACAGTGGTGTTCGGGCAGTGTAGGGGGTCGTGCTTGGGGTGGTGTTTCAGGGTTAAGGGGAGTGGTGTTCGGGCAGTGTAGGGGGTCTTGCTGGAGGTGATGTTTCAGGGGTTAGGGCAGTGCAGTAGTGTTTGGGCAGTGTAGAGGGTCATGCTGGGGCACTGTTTCAAGGTTTAGGGCAGTGCAGTGGTGTTCGGGCAGTGTAATGGGGTCGTGCTGGCTGGTGTTTCAGGGTTTAGGGCAGTGCAGTGGTGTTCGGGCAATGTAGGGTGTCGTGCTGGGGCTGGTGTTTCAGGGTTTAGGGCAGTGCAGTGGTGTTCTGGCAGTGTAGCGGTCGTGCTTGGGCTGGTGTTTTTGGGTTTTGGGCATTGCAGTGGTGTTCAGGCAGTGTAAGGGGTCTTGGTGTGGGTGTTGTTTCATGGTTTAGGGCAGTGGTGTTCGGGCAGTGTAGGGGGTCTTGCTGGACGTAATGTTTCAGGGGTTAGAGCAGTGCAGTGGTGTTCGGGCAGTATAGGGGGTCTTCCTAGGGGTGGTGTTTCAGGGTTTAGGGCAGTGGTGTTCGGGCAGTGTAGGGGGTCTTGTGGATGGTGGTATTTCAGGGTTTAGGGCAGTGCAGTGGTGTTCGGGCAGTGCAGGGGGTCATGCTAGGGCTGATGTTTTAGGGTTTAGGGCAGTGCAGTGGTGTTTGGGCAGTGTAGGGGGTCGTGCTGGCTGGTATTTCAGAGTTTAGGGCAGTGCAGTGGTGAACAGGCAGTGTTGGGTGTCATGCTGGGGCTGTTGTTTCAGGGTTTAGGTCAGTACAGTGGTGTTTGGGCAGAGTAGAGGGTCGTGCTGGGGGTGGTGTTTCAGGGTTGAGAGCAGTGGCGTTCGGGCATTGTAGGGGGTCAAGCAGGGGCTGGTGTTTCAGAGTTTAGGGCAGTGCAGTGGTGTTTGGGCAGTGTATGTTGTCGTCTTTGGGCTAGTGTTTCAGGGTTTAGGGCAGTGCAGTGGTGTACGGGCGGTGTAGTGGTCGTGCTGGCTGGTGTTTTAGGGTTTAAGGCAGTGCAGTGGTGTTCGGGCAGTGTAGGGGGTTGTGCTGGGGCTGGTGTTTCAGGGTTTTGGGCAGAGCAGTGCTGTTCGGGCAGTGTCGGGGTAGTGCAGGGGGGTGGTATTTCTTGGTTTAGGGCAGTGCAGTGGTGTTCGGGCAGTGTAGGGGGTCATGCTGGGGTGGTGTTTCAGGGTTTAGCGCAGAGCAAATGTTTTCAGGCAGTATAGGGGGTCGTGCTGAGGGTGGTGTGTCAGGGTTTTGGGCAGCGCAGTGGTGTTCGGGCAGTATAGCGGGGCCTTGCTTGAGGTGGCGTTTCAGGGTTTAGGGCAGTGGTGTTCAGGCGGTGTAGGCGTCTTGCTGGGGGTGGTGTTTCAGCGTTTAGGGCAGTGCAGTGGTGTTCGGGCAGTGTATGGTTTCTTGCTGGGGTGGTGTTTCAAGGTTTATGGATAGGGCAGTGGTTTCTGGCAGTGTTGGGGGTCGTGCTGTCTGGTGTTTCAGGGTTTAGGGCAGTGCAGTGGTGTTCGGGCAATGTAGGGGGTCATGCTTGGGCTGGTGTTTCAGGGTGTAGGGCAGTGCAGTGGTGTTTGGGCAGAGTAGGGGGTCGTGCTGGGGTGGTGTTTCAGGGTTTGGGCAGTGGTGTTCGGGCAGTGTAGGTGTCGTGCTGGCAGGTGTTTCAGGGTTTAGGGCAGTGCAGTTGTGTTCTGGCAGTGTAAGGGGTGATGCTGGATGTGGTGTTTCCGGGTTTAGGGCATTGCAGTGGTGTTCGGGCAGTGTCGGGGGTCGTGCTGGGGGTGGTGTTTCAGGGTTTAGGGCATTGCAGTGGTGTTCGGGCAGTGCAGGGGGTCATGCGGGGGGGTTTGTTCCAGGGTTTGGGCAGTACAGTGGTGTTCGGGCAGTGTAGGGGGTCGTGCTTGGGGTGGTGTTTCAGGGTTAAGGGGAGTGGTGTTCAGACAGTGTAGGGGGTCTTGCTGGAGGTGATGTTTCAGGGGTTAGGGCAGTGCAGTAGTGTTTGGGCAGTGTAGAGGGTCATGCTGGGGCACTGTTTCAGGGTGTAGGGTAGTGCGGTGGTGTTTGGGCAGTATAGGGGGTCATGCTGGGGCTGGTGTTTCATTGTTTAGGGCAGTGCATTGGTGTTCGGGTCGTGTCGGGTTTCGTGCTGGGGCTTGTGTTTCAGGGTTAAGGGCAGTACAGTGGTGTTCGGGCAGTGTAGGGGGTTGTGCTATGGGTGGTGTTTCAGGGTTTACGGCATTGGTGTTCTGGCAGTGTAGGGTGTCTTGCTGGAGGTGATGTTTCAGTGGTTAAGGCAGTGCAGTAGTGTTTGGGCAGTGTAGAGGGTTATGCTGGGGCAGTGTTTCAGGGTTTAGGGCAATGCAGTGGTGTTTGGGCAGTATAGGGGATAGTGATTGGGCTGGTGTTTCAGGTTTTAGGGCAGTGCAGTGGTGTTCCGGCAGTGTAGGGGGTTGTGCTGGCTGGTGTTTCAGGGTTTAGGGCAGTGCAGTGGTGTTCGGGCAGTGTAAGGGGTCGTGCTGGGGGTGGTGTTTCAGGGTTTAGGGCATTGCAGTGGTATTCGGGCAGTCTCGGGGGGTCGTGCTGGGGGTGGTGTTTCAGGGTTTAGGGCAGTGCAGTGGTATTTGGGCAGTGTAGGGGGTCATGCAGGGGGTGGTGTTTCAGGGTTTTGGCAGTACAGTGGTGTTCGGGCAGTGTAGGGGGTGGTGCTGGTGTTTCAGGGTTTAGGGCAGTGGTGTTCGGGCAGTGTAGGGGGTCTTGCTGAAGGTAATTTTTCAGGGATTAGGGCAATACAGTGGTGTTTGGACAGTATAGGGGGTCATGCTGGGGCTGGTGTTTCAGGGTTTAGGGCAGCGCAGTGGTGTTCGGGCAGTGTAGGGGTTGTGCTGTGGCTGGTGTTTCAGGGTTTAGGGCAGTGCAGTGGTGTTCGGACAGTGTAGAGGGTCGTGCTGGGGCTGGTGTTTCAGGGTTTAGGGCAGCGCCGTGGTGTTCTTGCAGTGTAGGGGGTCATGCTGGGGTTGGTCTTTCAGGGTTTTGGGCAGAGCAGTGGTGTTTTTGGCAGAGTAGGGGTCGTGCTTGGGGTGGTGTTTCAGTGTTTAGGGCAGTGCAGTGGTGTTCAGGCAGTGTAGGGGGTCGTGCTGGGGGTGGTGTGTCAGGGTTTAGGGCAATGGTGTTCAGGCAGTGTAGGGGGTCTTGCTGGGGGTGGTGTTTCAGGGTTTAGGGCAGTGGTGTTCGGGATGTGTAGGAAGTCGTGCTGGGGCTGGTGTTTCAGGGTTTAGGGCAGGGCAGATGTGTTCGGGCAGTGTAGGGGGTCGTGCTGGGGATGGTGTTTCCGGGTTTAGGGCAGCGCAGTGGTGTTCGGGCAGTGTAGGTGGTCTTGCTGGGGCTGGTGTTTCAGGGTTTAGGGCAGCGCCGTGGTGTTTGGGAAGTGTAGGGGGTCGTGCTGGGGCTGGTGTTTCTGGGTTTAGGGCAGTGCAGTGGTATTCGGACAGTGTAGGGTGTCGTGCTGGCTGGTGTTTCAGCTTTTTAGGGCAGAGCAGTGGTGTTCAGGCAGTGTAGAGGGTCATGCTGGGGCACTGTTTCAGGGTGTAGGGTAGTGCGGTGGTGTTTGGGCAGTATAGGGGGTCATGCTGGGGCTGGTGTTTCATTGTTTAGGGCAGTGCATTGGTGTTCGGGTCGTGTCGGGTTTCGTGCTGGGGCTTGTGTTTCAGGGTTAAGGGCAGTACAGTGGTGTTTGGGCAGTGTAGGGTGTTGTGCTGGGGTGGTGTTTCAGGGTTTACGGCATTGGTGTTCTGGCAGTGTAGGGTGTCTTGCTGGAGGTGATGTTTCAGTGGTTAAGGCAGTGCAGTAGTGTTTGGGCAGTGTAGAGGGTTATGCTGGGGCAGTGTTTCAGGGTTTAGGGCAATGCAGTGGTGTTTGGGCAGTATAGGGGATAGTGATTGGGCTGGTGTTTCAGTGTTTTAGGGCAATGCAGTGGTGTTCAGGCAGTGTAGGGGTTGTGCTGGCTGGTGTTTCAGGGTTTAGGGCAGTGCAGTGGTGTTCGGGCAGTGTAAGGGGTCGTGCTGGGGGTGGTGTTTCAGGGTTTAGGGCATTGCAGTGGTATTCGGGCAGTCTTGGGGGTCGTGCTGGGGGTGGTGTTTCAGGGTTTAGGGCAGTGCAGTGGTATTTGGGCAGTGTAGGGGGTCATGCAGGGGGTGGTGTTTCAGGGTTTTGGCAGTACAGTGGTGTTCGGGCATTGTAGGGTGTGGTGCTGGGTGGTGGTGTTTCAGGGTTTAGGGCAGTGGTGTTCGGGCAGTGTAGGGGGTCTTGCTGAAGGTAATTTTTCAGGGATTAGGGCAATACAGTGGTGTTTGGGCAGTATAGGGGGTCATGCTGGGGCTGGTGTTTCAGGGTTTAGGGCAGCGCAGTGGTGTTCGGGCAGTGTAGGGGTTGTGCTGTGGCTGGTGTTTCAGGGTTTAGGGCAGTGCATTGGTGTTCGGGCAGTGTAAGATGTTGTGCTGAGGGTGGTGTTTTAGGGTTTAGGGCAGAGTAGTGGTGTTCGGGCAGTGTAGGGGGTCGTGCTGGGGCTGGTGTTTCAGAGTTTAGGGAAGTGCAGTGGTGTTCGGGCAGTTTAGGGGGTCATGCTGGGGCTGGTGTTTCAGGGTTTAGGGAGGTGTAGTGGTGGTTGGGCAGTGTAGGGGGTCGTGCTGGAGGTGGTATTTCAGAGTTTAGGGCAGTGGTGTTCGGGCAGTGTAGGGGGTCTTGCTGGAGGTGACATTTTAGGGGTTAGGGCAGTGCAGTAGTGTTTGGGCAGTGTAGAAGTTCATGCTGGGGCATTGTTTCAGGGTTTAGGGCAGTGTAGTTGTGTTTGGGCAGTATAGGGGCTCATGCTGGTGCTGGTGCTTCAGGGTTTGGGGCAGTGCAGTGGTATTCGGGCCATGTAGGGGGTCGTGCTGGGGCTAGTGTTTCAGGGTTTGGGGCAGTGCAGTGGTGTTCGGGCAGTGTAAGGGGTCGTGCTGGGGGTGGTGTTTCAGGGATTAGGGCAGAGCAGTGGTGTTCGGGCAGTGTCGTGGGTCGTGCTGGGGGTGGTGTTTCAGAGTTTAGGGAAGTGCAATGGTGTTCGGGCAGTGTAGGGGGTCATGCTGGGGCTGGTGTTTCAGGGTTTGGGCAGTACAGTGGTGTTCAGGCAGTGTAGGGGTCATGCTGGGGGTGGTGTTTCAGGGATTATGGCAGTGATGTTCAGTCAGTGTTGGGGGTCTTGCTGGAGGTGACGTTTCAGTGGTTAGGGCATTGCAGTAGTTTTTGGGCAGTGTAGAGGGTCATGCTGGGGCATTGTTTCAGGTTTTAGGTTAGTGCAGTGGTAATCGGGCAGTGTAAGGGGTCGTGCTGGGGGTGGTGTGTCAGGGTTTAGGGCAGTGCATTGGTGTTCGGGCAGTGTAGGGGGTCATGCAGTGGGTGGTGTTTCAGGGTTTAGGATAGTACAGTGGTGTTTGGGCAGAGTAGGGGGTCATGCTGGGGTGGTGTTTCAGGGTTTAGGGCAGTGCAGTGGTGTTCGGGCAGTGTAAGGTGTCGTGCTGAGGGTGGTGTTTCAGGGTTTAGGGCAGTGTAGTGGTGTTCGGGCAGTGTAGGGGGTCGTGCTGGGGATGGTGTTTCAGAGTTTAGGGAAGGGCATTGGTGTTCGGGCAGTGTAGGGGGTCATGCTGGGGCTGGTGTTTCAGGGTTTAGGGCAGTGCAGTGGTGGTCGGGCAGTGTAGGGGGTCGTGCAGGGGGTGGTGTTTCAGGGTTTATGGCAGTGGTGTTCAGTCAGTGTTGGGGGTCTTGCTGGAGGTGACGTTTCAGTGGTTAGGGCATTGCAGTAGTTTTTGGGCAGTGTAGAGGGTCATGCTGGGGCATTGTTTCAGGGTTTAGGGTAGTGTAGTGGTGTTTGGGCAGTATAGGGGGTCGTGCTGGGGCTGGTGTATCAGGGTTTAGGGCAGGCAGTGGTGTTCGAGCAGTTTAAGGGGTTGTGCTGGGGGTGGTGTGTCAGGGTTTAGGGCAGTGCAGTGGTGTTCGGGAAGTGTAGGGGGTCATGTAGGGGGTGGTGTTTCAGGGTTTAGGGCAGTGCAGTGGTAGTCGGGCAGTGTAGGGGGTCGTGCTGGGGGTGGTGTTTCAGGGTTTGGGCAGTACAGTGGTGTTCGGGCAGTGTAGGGGGTCGAGCTGGGGTGGTGTTTGAGGGTTTAGGCCAGTGGTGTTCAGGCAGTGTAGGGGGTCTTGCTGGAGGTGACGTTTCAGGGGTTAGGGCAGTGCAGTAGTGTTTGGGCAGTGTAGAGGGTCATGCTGGGGCATTGTTTCAGGGTTTAGGGCAGTGCAGTGGTATTTGGGCACTATAGGGGGTCATGCTGGGGCAGGTGTTTCAGGGTTTAGGGCAGTGCAGTGGTGTTCGGGCCATGTAGGGGTCATGCTGGGACTGGTGTTTCAGGGTTTAGGGCAGTGCAGTGGTGGTCGGGCAGTGTAGGGGGTCGTGCAGGGTGTGGTGTTTCAGGGTTTATGGCAGTGGTGTTCAGTCAGTGTTGGGAGTCTTGCTGGAGTTGATGTTTCAGTGGTTAGGGCATTGCAGTAGTTTTTGAGCAGTGTAGAGGGTCATGCTGGGACATTGTTTCAGGGTTTGGGGTAGTGTAGTGGTGTTTGGGCAGTATAGGGGGTCGTGCTGGGGCTGGTGTATCAGGGTTTAGGGCAGGCAGTGGTGTTCGGGCAGTGTAAGGGGTCGTGCTGGGGGTGATGTGTCAGGGTTTAGGGCAGTGCAGTGGTGTTCGGGAAGTGTAGGGGGTCATGTAGGGGGTGGTGTTTCAGGGTTTAGGGCAGTGCAGTGGTGTTCAGGCATTGTAGGGGTCATGCTGGGGGTGGTGTTTCAGGGTTTAGGGCAGAACAGTGGTGTTCGGGCAGTGTAGGGGGTCATGCTGGGGCTGGTGTTTCAGGGTTTAGGGCAGTGTAGTGGTGGTCGGGCAGTGTAGTTGGTCATGCAGAGGGTGGTGTTTCAGGGTTTGGGCAGTACAGTGGTGTTCGGGCAGTTTAGGGGGTCGTGCTGGGGGTGGTGTTTCAGGGTTTAGGGCAGTGGTGTGCGGGCAGTGAAGGGGGTCTTGCTGGAGGGGACGTTTCAGGGGTTAGGGCAGTGCAGTAGTGTTTGGGCAGTGTAGAGGGTCATGCTGGGGCATTGTTTCATGGTTTAGGGCAGTGCAGTGGTGGTTTGGCAGTATAGGGGGTCATTCTGGGGCTGGTGTTTCAGGGTTTAGGGCAGTCCAGTGGTGTTCGGGCCATGTAGGGGGTCGTGCTGGGGCTGGTGTTTCAGGGTTTAGGGCAGTGCAGAGGTTTTCGGGCAGTGTAAGGGATCGTGCTGGGGGTGGTGTTTCAGGGTTTAGGGGAGAGCATTGGTGTTCGGGCAGTGTCGGGGGTTGTGCTGGGGGTAGTGTTTCAGGGTATAGGGCAGTGCAGTGGTGTTTGGGCAGTGTAGGGGGTCATGCAGGGGGTGGTGTTTCAGAGTTTGGGCAGTACAGTAGTGTTCGAGCAGTGTAGAGGTTCGTGCTGGGGCGGTGTTTCAGGGTTTAGGGCAATACAGTGGTGTTGGGTATTACAGGGGGTCATGCTGGGGTTGGTATTTCAGGGCACTGAAGTGGTGTTCGGGCAGTGTAGGGAGTTGTGCTTGGGCTGGTGTTCCAGGGTTTACGGCAGTGCAGTGGTGTTCGGGCAGTGTTGAGGGTTGTGCTGTCTGGTGTTTCAGGATTTAGGGCAGTGCAATGGTGTTCAGGAAGTGTGGGGGGTCATGTAGGGGGTGGTGTTTCAGGGTTTAGGGCAGTGCAGTGGTGTTCGGGCAGAGTAGGGGGTCGTGCTGGGGTGTTGTTTCAGGGTTTAGGGCAGTGGTGTTCGGGCAGAGTAGGGGGTCTTGTTGGGGGTGGTGTTTCAGGGTTTAGGGCAGTGGTGTTGGGGAAGTGTAGGGTGTTGTGCTGGGGCTGATGTTTCAGGGTTTAGCGCAGTGGTGTTCGGGCAGTTTAGGGGGTGTTGCAGGGGTTGGTGTTTCAGGGTTTAGGGCAGTGGTGTTCGAACAGTGTAGGGGGTCATGCTGGGGCTGGTGTTTCAGGGTTTAGCGCAGAGCAGTGGTGTTCGGGCAGAGTAGGGGGTCATGCAGGGGGTGGTGTTTCAGGTTTCTAGCAGTATAGTGGTGTTTGAGCTGTAGGGGGTCGTGCTGGGTGGTGGTGTTTCAGGGTTTAGGGCAGTGGTTTTTGGGCAGTGTAGGGGGTCTTGCTGGAGGTGATGTTTCAGGGTTTAGGGCAATGCAGTGGTATTTGGGCAGTATAGGGGGTTATTTTGGGGCAGGTGTTTCAGGGTTTAGGGCAATGCAGTGGTGTTCGGGCAGTGTAGGGGGTTGTGCTGGGGCTGGTGTTTCAGGGTTTACGGCAGTGCAGTGGTGTTCGGGCAGTGTTGGGGCTCGTGCTGTCTGGTCTTTCAGGGTTTAGGGCAGTGCAGTGGTGTTTGAGAAGTGTAGGGGGTCATGTAGGGGGTGGTGTTTCAGGGTTTAGGGCAGTGCAGTGGTGTTCGGGCAGAGTAGGGGGTTGTGCTGGGGGTGGTGTTTCAGGGTTTAGGGCAGTGGTGTTCGGGCAGTTTAGGGGGTGTTGCAGGGGTTGGTGTTTCAGGGTTTAGGGCAGTGGTGTTCGAGCAGTGTAGGGGGTCATGCTGGGGCTGGTGTTTCAGGGTTTAGGGCAGTGTAGTGGTGTTCGGGCATAGTAGGGGGTCGTGCTGGGGGTGGTGTTTCAGGGTTTAGGGCTGTGGTGTTCGGGCAGTGTAGGGGGTCTTGTTGGGGGTTGTGTTTCAGGGTTTAGGGCAGTGGTGTTTGGGAAGTGTAGGGCGTTGTGCTGGGGCTGGTGTTTCAGGGTTTAGCGCAGAGCAGTGGTGTTCGGGCAGTGTAGGGGGTCATGCAGGGGGTGGTGTTTCAGGTTTTGGGCAGTACAGTTGTGTTCGAGGTGTAGGGGGTCTTGCTGGGTGGTGGTGTTTCAGGGTTTAGGGAAGTGGTTTTGGGCAGTGTTGAGGGTCGTGCTGGAGGTGATGTTTCAGGGTTTAGGGCAATGCAGTGGTGTTTGGGCAGTGTAGGGGGTCATGCAGGGGGTGGTTCAGGTTTTGGGAAGTACAGTGGTGTTCGAGGTGTAGGAGGTTGTGCTGAGTGGTGGTGTTTCAAGGTTTAGGGCAGTTCAGTGGTGTTCTGGCAGAGTAGGGGGTCGTGCTGGTGTGGTGTTTCAGGGTTTAGGTCTGTGGTGTTCGGGCAGTGTAGGGGGTCTTGTTGGGGGTTGTGTTTCAGGGTTTAGGGCAGTGGTGTTGGGGAAGTGTAGGGCGTTGTGCTGGGGCTGGTGTTTCAGGGTTTAGCGCAGTGGTGTTCGGGCAGTTTAGGGGGTGTTGCAGGGGTTGGTGTTTCAGGGTTTAGGGCAGTGGTGTTCGAGCAGTGTAGGGGTCATGCTGGGGCTCGCGTTTCAGGGTTTAGCACAGAGCAGTGATGTTTGGGCAGTGTAGGGGGTCATGCAGGGGGTGGTGTTTCAGGTTTTGGGCAGTACAGTGGTGTTCGAGGGGTTGGGGGTCGTGCTGGTTGGTGGTGTTTCAGGGTTTAGGGCAGTGGTTTTTGGGCAGTGTTGAGGGTCGTGCTGGAGGTGATGTTTCAGGGTTTAGGGCAATGCAGTGGTGTTTGGGCAGTGTAGGGGGTCATGCAGGGGGTGGTGTTTTAGGTTTTGGGCAGTACAGTGGTGTTCGAGGTGTAGGGGGTCATGCTGGGTGGTGGTGTTTCAGGGTTTAGGGCAGTGCAGTGGTGTTCGGGCAGAGTAGGGCATTGTGCTGGGGCTGGTGATTCAGGGTTTAGCACTGTGGTGTTCGGGGAGTTTAGGGGGTGTTGCAGGGGTTGGTGTTTCAGGGTTTAGGGCAGTGGTGTTCAAGCAGTGTAGGGGGTCATGCTGGGGCTGGTGTTTCAGGGTTTAGCGCAGAGCAGTGGTGTTCGGTCAGAGTAGGGGGTCATGCAGTGGGTGGTGTTTCAGGTTTTGGGCAGTACAGTGGTGTTTGAGCTGCAGGGGGTCATGCTGGGTGGTGGTGTTTCAGGGTTTAGGGTAGTGGTTTTTGGGCAGTGTATGGGGTCTTGCTGGAGGTGATGTTTAAGGGTTTAGGGCAATGCAGTGGTATTTGGGCAGTATAGGGGGGTCATTTTGGGGCTGATGTTTCAGGGTTTAGGGCAATGCAGTGGTGTTCGGGCAGTGTAGGGGGTTGTGCGGGGGCTGGTGTTTCAGGGTTACTGGCAGTGCAGTGGTGTCCGGGCAGTGTTGGGGCTCGTGCTGTCTGGTCTTTCGGGGGTTTAGGGCAGTGCAGTGGTTTTTGGGAAGTGTAGGGGGTCATGTAGGGGGTGGTGTTTCAGGGTTTAGTGCAGTGCAGTGATGTTTGGGAAGAGTCGGGGATCATGCAGGGGGTGGTGTTTCAGGGTTTTGGGCAGTGCAGTGGTGTTTGGGCAGAGTAGGGGGTCGTGCTGGGGGTGGTGTTTCAGGGTTTAGGGCAGTGGTGTTCGGGCTGTTTAGGGGGTGTTGCAGGGGTTGGTGTTTCAGGGTTTAGGGCAGTGGTGTTTGAGCAGTGTAGGGGGTCATGCTGGGGCTGGTGTTTCAGGGTTTAGGGCAGTGCAGTGGTGTTCGGGCAAAGTAGGGGGTCGTGCTGGGGGTGGTGTTTCAGGGTTTAGGGCAGTGGTGTTTGGGCAGTTTAGGGGGTGTTGCAGGGGTTGGTGTTTCAGGGTTTAGGGCAGTGGTGTTCGAGCAGTGTAGGGGGTCATGCTGGGGCTGGTGTTTCAGGGTTTAGGGCAGTGCAGTGGTGTTTGGGAAGAGTCGGGGATCATGCA
The DNA here is from genome assembly GCF_964204655.1 of Triturus cristatus. Taxonomy (NCBI): domain Eukaryota; kingdom Metazoa; phylum Chordata; class Amphibia; order Caudata; family Salamandridae; genus Triturus; species Triturus cristatus. Next base: position 551,569,511 of record NC_140588.1, read on the forward strand.
GGGGGTGGTGTTTCAGGGTTTTGGGCAGTGCAGTGGTGTTTGGGCAGAGTAGGGGGTCGTGATGGGGGTGGTGTTTCAGGGTTTAGGGCAGTGGTGTTCGGGCAGTTTAGGAGGTGTTGCAGGGGTTGGTGTTTCAGGGTTTAGGGCAGTGGTGTTCGAGCAGTGTAGGGGGTCATGCTGGGGGTGGTGTTTCAGGGTTTAGGGCTGTGGTGTTCGGGCAGTGTAGGGGGTCTTGTTGGGGGTTGTGTTTCAGGGTTTAGGGCAGTGGTGTTTGGGAAGTGTAGGGCGTTGTGCAGGGGCTGGTGTTTCAGGGTTTAGCGCAGAGCAGTGGTGTTCGGGCAGTGTAGGGGTCATGCAGGGAGTGGTGTTTCAGGTTTTGGGCATTACAGTGGTGTTCGAGGTGTAAGGGGTCGTGCTGGGTGGTGGTGTTTCAGGGATTAGGGCAGTGGTTTTTGGGCAGTGTAGGGGGTCTTGCTGGAGGTGATGTTTCAGGGTTTAGGGCAATGCAGAGGTGTTTGGCCAGTATAGGGGGTCATTTTGGGGCTGGTGTTTCAGGGTTAAGGGCAATGCAGTGGTGTTCGGGCAGTGTAGGGGGTTGTGCTGGGGCTGGTGTTCCAGGGTTTACGGCAGTGCAGAGGTGTTCGGGCAGTGTTGAGGGTTGTGCTGTGGTGTTTCAGGGTTTAGGGCAGTGCAGTGGTGTTCGGGAAGTGTAGAGGGTCATGTTGGGGGTGGTGTTTCAGGGTTTAGGGCAGTGCAGTGGTGTTCGGGCAGAGTAGGGGGTCGTGCTGTGGTGTTGTTTCAGGGTTTAGGGCAGTGGTGTTTGGGCAGTTTAGGGGGTGTTGCAGGGGTTGGTGTTTCAGGGTTTAGGATAGTGGTGTTCGAGCAATGTAGGGGGTCGTGCTGGGGCTGGTGTTTCAGGGTTTAGGGCAGTGCCGTGGTATTTGGGAAGTGTAGGTGGTCATGCAAGGGGTGGTGTTTCAGGGTTTAGGGCAGTGCAGTGGTGTTCGGGCAGAGTAGGGGGTCATGCTGGGGTGGTGTTTCAGGGTTTAGGGCTGTGGTGTTCGGGCAGTGTAGGGGGTCTTGTTGGGGTGGTGTTTCAGGGTTTAGGGCAGTGGTGTTGGGGAAGTGTAGGGCGTTGTGCTGGGGCTAGTGTTTCAGGGTTTACCGCAGAGGAGTGGTGTTCGGGCAGTGTAGGGGGTCATGCAGGGGGTGGTGTTTCAGGTTTTGGGCAGTACAGTGGTGTTCGAGGTGTAGGGGGTCTGGCTGGAGGTGATGTTTCAGGGTCTAGGGCAATGCAGTGGTGTTTGGGCAGTATAGGGGGTCATTTTTGGGCTGGTGTTTCAGGGTTAAGGGCAATGCAGTGGTGTTCGGGCAGTGTAGGGGGTTGTGCTGGGGCTGGTGTTTCAGGGTTTAGGTCAGTGTAGTGGTGTTCTGGCAGTATAGTGGGTCTTGCTGGGGTTGGTGTTTCAGGGTTTTGGGCAGAGCAGTGGTGTTCGGGCAGAGTAGGGGGTCATGCAGTGGGTGGTGTTTCAGGTTTTGGGCAGTATAGTGGTGTTTGAGCTGCAGGGGGTCATGCTGGGTGGTGGTGTTTCAGGGTTTAGGGCAGTGGTTTTTGGGCAGTGTACGGGGTCTTGCTGGAGGTGATGTTTAAGGGTTTAGGGCAATGCAGTGGTATTTGGGCAGTATAGGGGGGTCATTTTGGGGCTGATGTTTCAGGGTTTAGGGCAATGCAGTGGTGTTCGGGCAGTGTAGGGGGTTGTGCGGGGGCTGGTGTTTCAGGGTTTCTGGCAGTGCAGTGGTGTCCGGGCAGTGTTGGGGCTCGTGCTGTCTGGTCTTTCGGGGTTTAGGGCAGTGCAGTGGTTTTTGGGAAGTGTAGGGGGTCATGTAGGGGGTGGTGTTTCAGGGTTTAGGGCAGTGCAGTGGTGTTTGGGAAGAGTCGGGGATCATGCAGGGGGTGGTGTTTCAGGGTTTTGGGCAGTGCAGTGGTGTTTGGGCAGAGTAGGGGGTCGTGCTGGGGGTGGTGTTTCAGGGTTTAGGGCAGTGGTGTTCGGGCAGTTTAGGGGGTGTTGCAGGGGTTGGTGTTTCAGGGTTTAGGGCAGTGGTGTTCGAGCAGTGTAGGGGGTCATGCTGGGGCTGGTGTTTCAGGGTTTAGGGCAGTGCAGTGGTGTTCGGGCAAAGTAGGGGGTCGTGCTGGGGGTGGTGTTTCAGGGTTTAGGGCAGTGGTGTTTGGGCAGTTTAGGGGGTGTTGCAGGGGTTGGTGTTTCAGGGTTTAGGGCAGTGGTGTTCGAGCAGTGTAGGGGGTCATGCTGGGGCTGGTGTTTCACGGTTTAGGGCAGTGCAGTGGTGTTTGGGAAGAGTCGGGGATCATGCAGGGGGTGGTGTTTCAGGGTTTTGGGCAGTGCAGTGGTGTTTGGGCAGAGTAGGGGGTCGTGATGGGGTGGTGTTTCAGGGTTTAGGGCAGTGGTGTTCGGGCAGTTTAGGAGGTGTTGCAGGGGTTGGTGTTTCAGGGTTTAGGGCAGTGGTGTTCGAGCAGTGTAGGGGGTCATGCTGGGGGTGGTGTTTCAGGGTTTAGGGCTGTGGTGTTCGGGCAGTGTAGGGGGTCTTGTTGGGGCTTGTGTTTCAGGGTTTAGGGCAGTGGTGTTTGGGAAGTGTAGGGCGTTGTGCTGGGGCTGGTGTTTCAGGGTTTAGCGCAGAGCAGTGGTGTTCGGGCAGTGTAGGGGTCATGCAGGGGGTGGTGTTTCAGGTTTTGGGCATTACAGTGGTGTTCGAGGTGTAAGGGGTCGTGCTGGGTGGTGGTGTTTCAGTGATTAGGGCAGTGGTTTTTGGGCAGTGTAGGGGGTCTTGCTGGAGGTGATGTTTCAGGGTTTAGGGCAATGCAGAGATGTTTGGCCAGTATAGGGGGTCATTTTGGGGCTGGTGTTTCAGGGTTAAGGGCAATGCAGTGGTGTTCGGGCAGTGTAGGGGGTTGTGCTGGGGCTGGTGTTCCAGGGTTTACGGCAGTGCAGAGGTGTTCGGGCAGTGTTGAGGGTTGTGCTGTGGTGTTTCAGGGTTTAGGGCAGTGCAGTGGTGTTCGGGAAGTGTAGGGGGTCATGTTGGGGGTGGTGTTTCAGGGTTTAGGGCAGTGCAGTGGTGTTCGGGCAGAGTAGGGGGTCGTGCTGTGGTGTTGTTTCAGGGTTTAGGGCAGTGGTGTTTGGGCAGTTTAGGGGGTGTTGCAGGGGTTGGTGTTTCAGGGTTTAGGATAGTGGTGTTCGAGCAATGTAGGGGGTCGTGCTGGGGCTGGTGTTTCAGGGTTTAGGGCAGTGCCGTGGTATTTGGGAAGTGTAGGTGGTCATGCAAGGGGTGGTGTTTCAGGGTTTAGGGCAGTGCAGTGGTGTTCGGGCAGAGTAGGGGGTCATGCTGGGGTGGTGTTTCAGGGTTTAGGGCTGTGGTGTTCGGGCAGTGTAGGGGGTCTTGTTGGGGTGGTGTTTCAGGGATTAGGGCAGTGGTGTTGGGGAAGTGTAGGGCGTTGTGCTGGGGCTAGTGTTTCAGGGTTTACCGCAGAGGAGTGGTGTTCGGGCAGTGTAGGGGGTCATGCAGGGGGTGGTGTTTCAGGTTTTGGGCAGTACAGTGGTGTTCGAGGTGTAGGGGGTCTGGCTGGAGGTGATGTTTCAGGGTCTAGGGCAATGCAGTGGTGTTTGGGCAGTATAGGGGGTCATTTTTGGGCTGGTGTTTCAGGGTTAAGGGCAATGCAGTGGTGTTAGGGCAGTGTAGGGGGTTTTGCTGGGGCTGGTGTTTCAGGGTTTAGGTCAGTGTAGTGGTGTTCTGGCAGTATAGTGGGTCTTGCTGGGGTTGGTGTTTCAGGGTTTTGGGCAGAGCAGTGGTGTTCGGGCAGAGTAGGGGGTCGTGCTGGGGTGGTGTTTCAGGGTTTAGGGCAGTGAAGTGGTTTTCGGGAAGTGTAGGAGGTCATGCAGGGGGTGGTGTTTCAGGGTTTAAGGCCGTGCAGTGGTGTTCGGGCAGAGTAGGGGGTCGTGCTGGGTGGTGGTGTTTCAGGGTTTAGGGCATTGGTTTTTGGGCAGTGTAGGGGGTCTTGCTGGAGGTGATGTTTCAGGGTTTAGGGCCATGCAGTGGTGTTTGGGCAGTATATGGGTCATTCTGGGGCTGGTGTTTCAGGGTTTAGGGCAATGCAGTGGTGTTTGGGCAATGTAGGGGGTTGTGCTGGGGCTGGTGTTTCAGGGTTTACGGCAGTGCATTGGTGTTCGGGCAGTGTAGGGGGTCATGCTTGGGCTGGTGTTTCAGGGTTTAGGGCAGAGCAGTGGTGGTCGGGCAGAGTAGGGGGTCGTGCTGGGGTGGTGTTTCAGGGTTTAGGGCAGTGCAGTGGTTTTCGGGAAGTGTAGGAGGTCATGCAGGGGGTGGTGTTTCAGGGTTTAAGGCCGTGCAGTGGTGTTCGGGCAGAGTAGGGGGTCGTGCTGGGTGGTGGTGTTTCAGGGTTTAGGGCAGTGGTTTTTGGGCAGTGTAGGGGTCTTGCTGGAGGTGATGTTTCAGGGTTTAGGGCCATGCAGTGGTGTTCGGGCAGTATATGGGTCATTCTGGGGCTGGTGTTTCAGGGTTTAGGGCAATACAGTGGTGTTGGGGCAATGTAGGGGGTTGTGCTGGGGCTGGTGTTTCAGGGTTTACGGCAGTGCATTGGTGTTCGGGCAGTGTAGGGGGTCATGCTGGGGCTGGTGTTTCAGGGTTTAGGGCAGAGCAGTGGTGGTCGGGCAGTGTAGGGGGTCGTGCAGGGGGTGGTGTTTCAGGGTTTGGGAAGTACAGTGGTGTTCGGGCAGTGTACAGGATCGTGCTGGGGTGGTGTTTCAGGGTTTAGGGCAGTGGTGTTTAGGCAGTGTAGGGGGTCTTGCTGGAGGTGAAGTTTCTGGAGTTAGGGCAGCACCGTGGTGTTTGGGCAGTGTAGGGGGTCGTGCTAGTGTTTTAGAGTATAGTGCATTGCAGTGGTGTTCAGGCATTGTAGGGGGTCATGCTGGGGGTGGTATTTCAGGGTTTAGAGCAGAGCAGGGGGGTTCGGGCCGTGTAGGGGGCTGTGCTGGGGCTGGTGTTTCAGGATTTAGGGCAGTGCATTGGTATTCGGTCAGTGTAAGGGGTCGGGCTGGGGGTGGTGTTTCAGGGTTTAGGGCAGAGCAGTGGTGTTCGGGCAGTGATGGGGGTCGTGCTGGGGTGGTGTTTCAGAGTTTAGGGCAGTACAGTGGTGTTCGTGCAGTGTAGGGGGTCGTGCTGGGGGTGGTGTTTCAGGGTGTATTGCAGTGGTGTTCGGGCAGTGTAGGGAGTCTTGCTGGAGGTGATGTTTCAGGGGTTAGAGCAGTGCAGTAGTGTTTGGGCAGTGTAGAGGGTTGTGCTGGGGCAGTGGTTCAGGATTTAAGGCAATGCAGTGGTGTTTGGGCAGTATAGGGGGTTGTGCTGGGGCTGGTGTTTCAGGGTTTAGGGCAGTGCAGTGGTATGCGGGCAGTGTAGGGTGTCGTGCTGGCTGGTGTTTCAGGGTTTAGGGCAGTGCAGTGGTGTTTGCGCAGTGTAAGGGGTCGTGCTGGGGGTGGTGTTTCAGTGTTTAGGGCATTGCACTGATGTTTGGGCGGTGTCGGGGGTCGTGCAGGGGGTGGTGTTTCAGGGTTTGGGCAGTACAGTGGTGTTCGGGCATTGTAGGGGGTCGTGCTGGGTGGTGGTGTTTCAGGGTTTAGGGCAGTTGTTTTTGGGCAGTGTAGGGGGTCTTGCTGGAGGTGATGTTTCAGGGTTTAGGGCCATGCAGTGGTGTTTGGGCAGTATATGGGTCATTCTGGGGCTGGTGTGTCAGGGTTTAGGGCAAAGCAGTGATGTTCCGGCAGTGTAGGGGGTTGTGCTGGGGCTGGTGTTTCAGGGTTTACGGCAGTGCATTGGTGTTTGGGCAGTGTTGGGGCCGTGCTGGGGCTGGTGTTTCAGGGTTTAGGGCAGTACAGTGGTGTTCGGGAAGTGTAGGGTGTCATGTAGGGGGTGGTGTTTCAGGGTTTAGGGCAGTGCAGTGGTGTTCGGGCAGAGTAGGGGGTCGTGCTGGGGATGGTGTTTCAGGGTTTAGGGCAGTGGTGTTCGGGCAGTTTAGGGGGTCGTACTGGGGCTGGTGTTTCAGGGTTTAGGGCAGTGCAGTGGTGTTTGGGAAGTGTAGGGGGTCATGCAGGGGGTTGGTGTTTCAGGGTTTAGGGCAGTGCAGAAGTGTTCGTGCAGAGTAGGGGGTTTTGCTGGGGGTGGTGTTTCGGGGATTAGGGCAGTGGTGTTCGGGCAGTGTAGGGTGTCTTGCAGGGGGTGGTGTTTGAGGGCTTCGGGTAGTGGTGTTTGGGAAGTATGGGGCGTCGTGCTGGGGCTGGAGTTTGTGGATTTAGGGCAGGGCCGTGGTGTTTGGGCAGTGTAGGGGGTCGTGCTGGTGTTTCAGGGTTTAGGGCAGGGCAGTGGTGTTCGGGCAGTGTAGGGGGTCGTGCTGGGGCTGGTGTTTCAGGGTTTAGAGCAGAGTAGTGGTGGTCGGGCAGTGTAGGGGGTCGTGCAGGGGGTGGTGTTTCAGGGTTTGGGCAGTACAGTGGTGTTCGGGCAGTGTAGGGGGTCGTGCTGGGTTGTTTTTTCAGGGTTTAGAGCAGTGGTGTTCAGGCAGTGTAGGGTGGTGTTTCAGGGTTTGGGCAGTACAGTGGTGTTCGGGCAGTGTAGGGGGTCGTGCTGGGGGTGATGTTTCAGGGTTTATTGCAGTGGTGTTCGGGCAGTGTAGGGAGTCTTGCTGGAGGTGATTTATCAGGGGTTAGGGCAGTGCAGTAGTGTTTGGGTAGTGAAGAGGTTTGTGCTGGGGCAGTGGTTCAGGGTTTAGGGCAATGCAGTGGTGTTTGGGCAGTATAGGGGGTAGTGCTGGGGCTGGTGTTTCAGGGTTTAGGGCAGTGCAGTGGTGTTCGGGCAGTATAGGGGGGCCTTGCTGGAGGTGGTGTTTCAGGGTTTGGGCAGTACAGTGGTGTTCGGGCAGTGTAGGGGGTCGTGCTGGGGTGTTTTTTCAGGGTTTAGAGCAGTGATGTTCAGGCAGTGTAGGGGTTCTTGCTGGAGGTGACGTTTCTGGGGTTAGGGCAGTGCAGTTGTGTTTGGGCAGTGTAGAGGGTCTTGCTGGGGCATTGTTTCAGGGTTTAGGGCAGTGCAGTGGTGTTTGGGCAGTATAGAGGGTCATGCTGGGGCTGGCGTTTCAGGTTTTAGGCAGTGTAGTGGTGTTAGGGCCGTGTAGGGGGTTGTGCTGGGGCTGGTGTTTCAGGGTTTAGGGCAGTGCATTGTTGTTCGGGCGGTGTGAGAGGTCATGCTGGGGGTGGTGTTTCAGGGTTTAGGGCTCAGCAGTGGTGTTCGGGCAAGTGTTGGGCATCGTTCTGGGCGTGGTGTTTCAGGGCTTAGGCAGTGCAGAGGTGTTAGTGCAGTGTAGGGGGTCATGCAGGGGGTGGTGTTTCAGGGTTTGGGCAGTACAGTGGTGTTCGGGCAGTGTAGGGGGTCGTGCTGGGGGTGATGTTTCAGGGTTTATTGCAGTGGTGTTCGGGCAGTGTAGGGAGTCTTGCTGGAGGTGATTTATCAGGGGTTAGGGCAGTGCAGTAGTGTTTGGGTAGTGAAGAGGTTTGTGCTGGGGCAGTGGTTCAGGGTTTAGGGCAATGCAGTGGTGTTTGGGCAGTATAGGGGGTAGTGCTGGGGCTGGTGTTTCAGGGTTCAGGGCAGTGCAGTGGTGTTCGGGCAGTATAAAGGGGCCTTGCTGGAGGTGGTGTTTCAGGGTTTGGGCAGTACAGTGGTGTTCGGGCAGTGTAGGGGGTCGTACTGGGGGTGGTATTTCAGGGTTTAGGGCAGTGGGGTTTGGGCAGTGTAGGGGGTCTTTCTGGAGGTGATGTTTCAGGGGTTATGGCAGTGCTGTAGTATTTGGGCAGTGTAGAGGGTCATGCTGGGGCATTATCTCAGGGTTTAGGGCAGTGCATTGGTGATGGGCAGTGTTGGACTTGGCCCTTCTGGCAGGTTCACCCCTGAACTTTTTGCTTTTTTTTGGTGACTTGGTGTGGTGATTTTTGGTTTCTGCGCACTTTCCCTGTGTCCCAGAGGAAAGTGCGTGCGCATTCTGAGTGCATGTGGTGAGATAGGCCTGCCCTCCCATAGGAATGCATGGGGAATGTATGTGTCCCTAGTAGTTCCTGATGCGTGGGGTGTGCAGGCCCGAGTTTGGTATGTGCGGACTCGTGTGATTGAATGCTGCGTGGTGATGTGTGCGGCGTGCATGTACCTAGTGTGGAAGTGCCACTTCTAGAAGTGAGCACTTCGGTGTGCAGTGTAAAATGTGTGCCTTGTCGCGTGATTGGCTGGTTGAGGTCATGTGACGGGCTAGGGATTCCCCAGAGTCAGGATGAGTCACCCAGTGGTGAATGGGGAGATCAGCAGCTAGATGGGTGGGAGGAGTACACCTGGGTCCTGAATAGGGCAGGGTTTTCCCCACACAATGCTGGCTCCGCCCCCTGTGGTGCGACTGACGACCCTAGCCCTGCCAGTGAATAGAGTGAGGGGCTGAGCACATCAAGGGTGCTCCCCAACCAGCTGCGACTGGTTTTCCCCCTCAGCCTGAACCCAGAACAAAGGGTTTTTACTGTATAAAAATGGGGCTGTGTCCCCACAGAAACTGTTCACTTCCAGGATCCCGAGGGGGCTGCTGCTGCTGGAGGCCAGGAGGAACCGCCACTTTGGACTGCCTTCCTGCCTGGAGGGCCCAGTGAGCTGGCCCCTGGCCCAGCCTTGCCCTCTGCCCACCTTACTAAGGACTTTGCTGGATTTGTTGGTTATTTCACCCCTAAGCGCCTGGGAGCGCTTTTCTCTGCCTTATAGCGCTAGGAGCGCTCTCTCTGTGGCCCCAGCAGCACCGAGCTGCAATATTTAGCGAGGGAACCCCGGCGTGGGATTCCCCGCTTTTCGGCCGTGTTCTAAAGCGGGTGCCCACCCCGCATTGTGGAGCTTGCGGGTGCCTACCCCGCTTATTTAATTATTTTCCTACGGCGGGTGCCCACCCCGCCGTAGGTTGCTTATTGCGAGGGAGCTCACCCCTCTTGTGAAGTTAAAATCACCGCCGCGGCCCGAGCCGCGCATTGGATTCCCCCGAGCAGGGAGAGCGACCCGGGAGCCTACCCCACATTGTGTGCTGTTGTCATATCCCTAGCGGGTGCCCACCCCGCCAGGGACTTTGTGACATTCTTATACCCCAGCGGGTGCCCACCCCGCCAGGGACTTTTATGCAGGGATAACGGGAGCCTACCCCGTGTTATGCTGGCGAAAGTCTGGGTCCCGAAATAATCACCGCCGCCGGCCCGGGAGCTTCCGTGTAAAGGGCCGCGCTGCCATTGGTTGATGTGCTCCTGAGCCTGGAGGCTCGTCGCCGGGGCCGCGCTGCCATTGGAGGAGGCGTTCCTGAGCCTGGGGGCTCACCACGAAGGGCCGTGCTGTCATTGGCTGGCCAGCAACCCTGCACCTTGACCCTGGGGAGCTTCCGAGAAGCGGAGCAGCGTCAGCCCGGGAGATCACGAGTGCCAAGACAACGCGGAGAGAGCCGGTAAGAGGGGGGGCGTCCACGCAGGCTTCTCCCCAGCCCCGCGCAGCGCTGATAAGTGGCGTAGAGCCCCGAGAAAGCTCCAACGTCGGGGGCATTTCTTTTGCACCCAGAGCGGCCCCGGAAGGCAGCGGACCGCTCCCACGACCGGGGGCAGTTCAATAGAGCCTGTGAGGCTCCAACCCGTGGGCACCTTTGTTTATAGAGCCTGCGAGGCTCACGAGTCCCCCGCGTGGGACTCCAACGGTTGGGGGCAGTATTTCCGAGTCCAGAGGGACTCCAACGATGGCGCATTGGTTGCTTAGAGTCCACAAGGCTCCCACCACATTTTAGGGGCACATTTGTTTATTGAGCCGTGAGGCTCTAACGGGGGCATTTCTTTATCGTTCAGAGCCCAGAGGGGCTCAGGGGACAGTCCATGGACAGAGCCTGCCAGGCTCCAGCGTTGGCCCCATCCTTGTCCTACAGCTGCCCAGCACTTTGTGGGCAGCTGCTCCGTTTAGGCCCCTGACTCTGCTGGACGTAGGGCGTCCTTGCCCCTTCAAGGCCAGTTGGCCTAGGGACGGCCACAGGTTGTGGCTAATGTGAGTTTGGCGCTATTCTTGTCCTGCACCTCTGAATGTATTTTATGCATCATGTGTTTTCCTTTCCTACACCTCTGAATGTGATGCATCCTGTGTAATGTGCGTTTACCCCTACAGATATTGTGATACTTAGGTGGGTGTTTTCTCCCTAGTACAGGTGGTGCGAGTGAGGTCCTGATTCCCTGCGCAATATTTTCCTAAGGTGGTTAGGGTTGCGTAGGTGGTACTTATCTGATACCAGTAGTTACTGGTTGTGTGCTACATATGTTATTTTGTGCAATTGTAATTTTATGTTCTAAGTGCTATGTTCTAAGAGTGCTAATTCCTGACAGTGGTCCATGTGGCCCTGTCCCCGGTACATATAATCCCTTGTAAATTCTGCCCGTGCCTGTTGGCACATTGTAGAGTGTGTGTTCTTATCTAATGTGTTTTGTATAATACAAAGGCTATTTTTTTTTATAGAATACCTTGTGTGGAGTTTCCTTTGTGGTGGGCCTTGGGTGTTGTTGCTGGGTGCGCGCGCAAACGCTTTACACATCGCCTCAGAGATAAGCCTGACTGCTCGTGCCAAGCTACCAAGGGGGTGAGCAGGGGTTATCTTTGGCGTGTACCTTCCTTGCCCTGACTAGAGTGGTGGTTTCTGCCTGGCTTTGGCGCAAGCCCTAGCCAACCAAAAATCCCATTTCTAACAGGCAGTATAGGGGATCATGCTGGGGCTGGTATTTCAGGGTTTAGGGCAATGCAGTGGTGTTCGGGCCGTGTAGTGGGTCATGCAGGGGGTGGTGTTTCAGGGTTTGGGCAGTACAGTGGTGTTCGGGCAGTGTAGAGGGTCGTGCTGGGGTGGTTTTTCAGGGTTTAGGGCAGTGCAGTTGTGTTCGGGCAGTGAAGGGGGTTGAGCTGTTATGGTGTTTCAGGGTTTAGGGCAGTGCAGTGGTGTTCGGGCAGGGTTGGGGTCATGCTATCTGGTGTTTCAGGGTTTAGGGCAGTGCAGTGGTAGTCGGGCAGTGTAGGGTGTCGTGCTGGCTGGTGTTTCAGGGTTTAGGGCAGTGCAGTGGTGTTCGCGCAGTGTAAGGGGTCATGCTGGGGTGGTGTTTCAGGGTTTAGGGCATTGCACTGATGTTCGGGCAGTGTCGGGGGTCGTGCTGGTGGTGGTGTTTCATGGTTTTGGGCAGTGCAGTGGTGTTCGGGCAGTGTAGGGGGTCATGCAGGGGATGGTCTTTCAGGGTTTGGGCAGTACAGTAGTGTTCGGGCATTGTAGGGGGTCGTGCTGGGTGGTGGTGTTTCAGGGTTTAGGGCAGTGGTTTTCGGACAGTGTAGGGGGTCTTGTTGGAGGTGATGTTTCAGGGTTTAGGGCAATGCAGTGGTGTTTGGGCAGTGTAGGGGGTCATTCTGGGGCTGGTGTTTCAGGGTTTTGGGCAGAGCTGTGGTGTTCGGGCACAGTAGGGGGTCGTGCTGGGGTGGTGTTTCAGGGTTTAGGGCAGTGCAGTGGTGTTCACGCAGAGTAAGGGGTCGTGCTGGGGGTGGTGTTTCAGGGTTTAGGGCAGTGCAGTGGTGTTTGAGCAGTGTAAGGGGGTGTTGCAGGGGTTGGTGTTTCAGGGTTTGGGGCAGTGGTGTTCGGGCAGTGTAGGGGGTCATGCTGGGGCTGGTGTTTCAGGGTTTAGGGCAGTGCATTGGTATTCGGGCAGTGTAGGGTGTCGTGCTGGCTGGTGTTTCATGGTTTAGGGCAGTGCAGTGGTGTTCGCACAGTGTAAGGGGTCGTGCTGGGGGTGGTGTTTCAGGGTTTAGAGCATTGCACTGATGTTCGGGCAGTGTAGGGGGTCGTGCTGGGGGTGGTGTTTCAGGGTTTAGGGCAGTGCAGTGGTGTTCGGGCAGTGTAGGGGGTCATGCAGGGGGTGGTGTTTCAGGGTTTGGGCAGTACAGTGGTGTTCTGACATTGTAGGGGGTCGTGCTGGGTGGTGGTGTTTCAGGGTTTAGGGCAGTGTTTTTTGGGCAGTGTAGGGGGTCTTGCTGGAGGTGATGTTTCAGGGTTTAGGGCAATGCAGTGGTGTTTCGGCAGTATAGGGGGTCATTCTGGGGCTGGTGTTTCAGGGTTTAGGGCAATGCAGTGGTGTTCGGGCAGTGTAAGGGGTTGTGCTGGGGCTGGTGTTTCAGGGTTTACGGCTGTTCAGTGGTGTTCGGGCAGTGTTGGGGGTCGTGCTGTCTGGTGTTTCAGGGTGTAGAGCAGTGCAGTGGTGTTCGGGAAGTGTAGGGGGTCATGTAGGGGGTCGTGTTTCAGGAAATAGGGCAGTGCTGTTTTATTATGCTACAGGCAAAGATGAACATTGTGATATAACTTTTATATTCTGATAAACATTTGAATACTTAACACTTTTATAGAGAATGTAGCTGAAAAGAATCAAATCACATTAAAGCTCTGTACACTATGACCATTCAACTGAGATATCTTTTTATCAATAGAAGAAAAGGCCCGCAATGATGCGCTCTCTTTTGTCTCAATGGAAAAGTCACTCTTGTGTGAGAGGGTTCCATGGTGTAATGGTTAGCACTCTGGACTCTGAATCCAGCGATCCGAGTTCAAATCTCGGTGGGACCTACTACAATTATGAGATTCACTGTTTAACCCATTTTTTAGAATTTGATCTAGAAAAAACATAATATCAATGTTTTATACTGATGCGTATGAACGCATAAGTATGTATATATGGATACATAGCTTTATCCGTCTAGATATCTGTTAGACAATATGAACATATCAATTATTCATAAACATAAATATTGAAGCTGAACCTAGAAACTGTTCTTTCACATCCACATTGTAAACATGAGTTTATTTTCCTTTCTCATCTATATGGCCAGTAATGAGATAGTTCATTTTTGCTGATTTCTTAGCTGAAAACATGCTGGACTTACACAGTGCATTTCATTGTGAATTTCTTTGAAAGTGAATTTCAGATTCACACCTTAGACATGTCTTTCAAAAGATTCAACTTTTTTGGTTGTGGATTTAGTGTTGAAAATCAGTGTGTAAAATCTTTGTACGTCTGAATTTCAAGATTATTATTCAAACTGCACATCTTCGGTCCCCGTCATGCAAAGTTTGTCTCCTCAAGTTTTGTTTTAATGAATGCTTTGCAATTAAAAAGTTCCTTGTTCCCCTTATCAATAACAGAAAGATTTTAAAAAGCAATGTCTTGCATCAGGCCCCTGTGATGAGTTTGAGAAACCAGAGTGAGTTTGTAAAATCTCTCATTATTTTGAGCCATTTAGTTTTCAGGTATTGTAAAATTTCTATTATTTGCTCACATCTAATAAACTTTTAGAGAATAATCAATAAATTAATTGTTCACCCTACCGGTATTAGATATGTGATATTAATGAATACACTTGAAAGAAAATGATTTGGTCAAGAGTCATAAAATGGTCCCACCGAGATTTGAACTCGGATCATTGGATTCAAAGTCCAAAGTGCAAAACCATTACACCATGGAACCTCCCATGTGAAAGGAGCATAAACTGCTGCAGGAATGTGGAAATGTCAAAGTTTTTAATATTCTACAGTCAAAGAGAAACTGAATTGGATTGCTTTCTTATTCTGGTAAACTTTTGCATATTGAACTATGTTGGGGAAGGATGTTGCCCAAAAGACTCAAATAACGTTATAACTCTGTTGAACAGTGCTTTTTATGTGACATAATATTTTGCACTGAAGGATAATCTGCCCCCTGAGGCAAATCTCTTCTGTCAAAATGAAAAGCTCACCCTGGTACAGGAGGGTGGATGGTGTCATGGTTAGCACTCTGGACTCTGAAAACCGGGATCTGAGTACAAATTTCTGTGGGACTTATTTGAACTTTACAATTTTCTTTTCCCTTCACTTCTTAGAAGTTTTATTTGGAACAACATCACATTTACTTATAAACATGTAAAAATCAACCTGTACGTATATATCTCTGTATATATAGCTATATGTCTCTGTATATTTATAGGAAAAAAATAAACATATAGATTATAAAAATAAATATAATTAGTGGAGGTGAAAATCATGAACAGTTGTTGCCTCTCAGCATTTGAAACATGAGTTTCTACTTCTTTCTCTTTTATATGTCCTGAAATTGAGATAGTCACTTTTTACTCAGTATTGATCCAACAATACAGTTTATGTATACAAAGCATATCATATGATTTGTGAATAATCTTCAAAAATGAAAGTTAGATCAGTACCTGTGATGCCTCCGACCAAAAGCTTATATTTTACGATTGGAGATAAACTGTTGACAATCAGCATGAAAAGCATTTTCTTTTCACGATTTCCATACTAATATACAAACAACATTTTTACTAGCTGAATGATATCATCATTTGGGTTCCTCTAGGTTTGATTGAAGAATACTTTTCATTCAAAATGTGCTATTTTCGCCTTATCAATAGCAGGAAAGCTTAAAAAAGTGATGCTGTGCATCACCCGTCAGAAATACGTTTGAGAAAATCAGGATATGATTTTATAAAGGCTAACTACTTTGTGTAGAAATTTGATGTCAAAGTATGATAAAGTTTGTATTGATGTAACTTGTTCGAGCTGATGGACATTTTGAAAGCATTCAATAATTGACTCTTTCAACCTACTGGTGTTGGATTTGAGCTATCAATGAACAAACATGAAGAAATGGAAAAGCTCAAGAGTAATAAAAAAAGTCCCTCCAAGGTTTCGAATCGGATCATTGGATGCAAAGTCCAAAGTGCCAACCATTGCTCTATGGAGACACCCATGCGGGAGACAGAGGCATTGCTTCAGTAGTCTGGAAATGTAGACTGTTTTATTATGCTACAGGCAAAGATGAACATTGTGATATAACTTTTATATTCTGATAAACATTTGAATACTTAACACTTTTATAGAGAATGTAGCTGAAAAGAATCAAATCACATTAAAGCTCTGTACACTATGACCATTCAACTGAGATATCTTTTTATCAATAGAAGAAAAGGCCCGCAATGATGCGCTCTCTTTTGTCTCAATGGAAAAGTCACTCTTGTGTGAGAGGGTTCCATGGTGTAATGGTTAGCACCCTGGACTCTGAATCCAGCGATCCGAGTTCAAATCTCGGTGGGACCTACTACAATTATGAGATTCACTGTTTAACCCATTTTTTAGAATTTGATCTAGAAAAAACATAATATCAATGTTTTATACTGATGCGTATGAACGCATAAGTATGTATAGATGGATACATAGCTTTATCCGTCTAGATAGCTGTTAGACAATATGAACATATCAATTATTCATAAACATAAATATTGAAGCTGAACCTAGAAACTGTTCTTTCACATCCACATTGTAAACATGAGTTTATTTTCCTTTCTCATCTATATGGCCAGTAATGAGATAGTTCATTTTTGCTGATTTCTTAGCTGACAACATGCTGGACTTACTCAGTGCATTTCATTGTGAATGTCTTTAAAAGTGAATTTCAGATTCACACCTTTGACATGTCTTTCAAAAGATTCAACTTTTTTGGTTGTGGATTTACTGTTGAAAATCAGTGTGTAAAATCTTTGTACGTCTGAATTTCAAGATTATTATTCAAACTGCACATCTTCGGTCCCCGTAATACAAAATTTTACTCCTCAAGTTTTGTTTTAATGAATGCTTTGCAATTAAAAAGTTCCTTGTTCCCCTTATCAATAACAGAAAGATTTTAAAAAGCAATGTCTTGCATCAGGCCCCTGTGATGAGTTTGAGAAACCAGAGTGAGTTTGTAAAATCTCTCATTATTTTGAGCCATTTAGTTTTCAGGTATTGTAAAATTTCTATTATTTGCTCACATCTAATAAACTTTTAGAGTATAATCAATAAATTAATTGTTCACCCTACCGGTATTAGATATGTGATATTAATGAATACACTTGAAAGAAAATGATTTGGTAAAGAGTCATAAAATGGTTCCACCGAGATTTGAACTCGGATCATTGGATTTAAAGTCCAAAGTGCTAACCATTACACCATGGAACCTCCCATGTGAAAGGAGAACAAACTACTGATCAAATTCTAATTTTTGAACATTGTTCACAAATCATATGATATGCTTTATATACATAAACTGTATTGTTGGATCAATACAGAGTAAAAAGTGACTATCTCAATTTCAGGACATATAAAAGAGAAAGAAGTAGAAACTCATGTTTCAAATGCTGAGAGGCAACAACTGTTCATGATTTTCACCTCCACTAATTATATTTATTGTTATAATCTATATGTTTATATTTTCCTATAAATATACAGAGACATATAGCTATATATACAGAGATACATATGTACAGGTTGATTTTTACATGTTTATAAGTAAATGTGATGTTGTTCCAAATAAAACTTCTAAGAACTGAATGGAAAAGAAAATTGTAAAGTTCAGATAAGTCCCACTGAACTTTGTACTCAGATCCCTGTTTTCAGAGTCCAGAGTGCTAACCATGACACCATCCACCCTCCCGTACCAGGGTGAGCTTTCCATTTTGACAGAAGAGATTTGCCTCAGGGGGCAACTTATCTTTCATTGAAAAATATTATCTCACATAAAAACCACTGTTCAACAGAGTTATAACGTTATTTGAGTCTTTTGGGCAACATCCTTCCCCAACATAGTTCAATATGCAAAAGTTTACCAGAATAGGAAAGCAATCCAATTCAGTTTCTCTTTGACAGTAGAATATTAAAAACTTTGACATTTCCACATTCCTGCAGCAGTTTATGCTCCTTTCACATGGGAGGTTCCATGGTGTAATGGTTAGCACTTTGGACTTTGAATCCAATGATCCGAGTTCAAATCTCGGTGGGAACATTTTATGACTCTTGACCAAATCATTTTCTTTCAAGTGTATTCATTAATATCACATATCTAATACCGGTAGGGTGAACAATTAATTTATTGAGTATACTCTAAAAGTTTATTAGATGTGAGCAAATAATAGAAATTTTACAATACCTGGAAACTAAATGGCTCAAAATAATGAGAGATTTTACAAACTCACTCCGGTTTCTCAAACTCATCACAGGGGCCTGATGCAAGACATTACTTTTTAAAATCTTACTGTTATTGTTAAGGGGAACAAGGAACTTTTTCATTGCAAAGCATTCATTAAAACAAAACTTGTGGAGTCAAACTTTGTATTACGGGGACCGAAGATGTGCAGTTTGAATAATAATCTTGAAATTCAGACGTACAAAGATTTTACACACTGATTTTCAACAGTAAATCCACAACCAAAAAAGTTGAATCTTTTGAAAGACATGTCAAAGGTGTGAATCTGAAATTCACTTTTAAAGACATTCACAATGAAATGCACTGTGTAAGTCCAGCATGTTGTCAGCTAAGAAATCAGCAAAACTGAACTATCTCATTACTGGCCATATAGATGAGAAAGGAAAATAAACTCATGTTTACAATGTGGATGTGAAAGAACAGTTTCTAGGTTCAGCTTCAATATTTATGTTAATGAATAATTGATATGTTCATATTGTCTAACAGCTATCTAGACGGATAAAGCTATGTATGCATCTATACATACTTGTGCGTTCATACGCATCAGTATAAAACATTGATATTATGTTTTTTCTAGACCAAATTCTAAAAAATGAGTTAAACAGTGAATCTCATAATTGTAGTAGGTCCCACTGAGATTTGAACTCGGATTGCTGGATTCAGAGTCCAGAGTGCTAACCATTACACCATGGAACCCTCTCACACAAGAGTGACTTTTCCATTGAGACAAAAGAGAGCGCATCAGTGATGGCCTTCTCTTATATTGATAAAAAGATATCTCATTTGAATGGTCATAGTGGATAGAGCTTTAATGTGATTTGATTCTTTTCAGCTATATTCTCTATAAAAGTGTTAATTATTCAAATGTTTATCTGAATATAAAAGTTATATCACAATGTTCATCTTTGCCTGTAGCATAATAAAACAGTCTACATTTCCAGACTACTGAAGCAATGTCTCTGTCTCCTGCATGGGTGGCTCCATAGAGCAATGGTTGGCAATTTGGACTTTGCATCCAATGATCCGATTTGAAACCTTGGAGGGACTTTTTTTATTACTCTTGAGCTTTTCCATTTCTTCATCTTTGTTCATTGATAGCTCAAATCCAACACCAGTAGGTTGAAAGAGTCAATTATTGAATGCTTTCAAAATGTCCATCAGCTTGAACAAGTTACATCAATACAAACTTTAAAATACTTTGACATCAAATTTCTTCACAAAGTAGTTAGCCATTATAAAATCATATTCTGATTTTCTCAAACGCATTTCAGATGGGTGATTCACAGCATCACTTTTTTAAGCTTTCCCGCTATTGATAAGGCGAATATAGCACATTTTGAATGAGAAGTTTTCTTCAATCAAACATAGAGGAACCCAAATGATGATCTCATTCAGCTAGTAAAAATGTTGTTTTATATTAGTATGGAAATCGTGAAAAGAAAATGTGTTTCATGCTGATTTACAACAGTTGATCTCCAATCGTAAAATATAAGCTTTTGGTCGGAGGCATCACAGGTACTGATCAAATTCAAATTTTTGAACATTGTTCACAAATCATATGATATGCTTTCTATACATAAACTGTATTGTTGGATCAATAATGAGTAAAAAGTGACTATCTCAATTTCAGGACATATAAAAGAGAAAGAAGTAGAAACTCATGTTTCAAATGCTGAGAGGCAACAACTGTTCATGATTTTCACCTCCACTAATTATATTTATTTTTATAATCGATATGTTTATATTTTCCTATAAATATACAGAGACATATAGCTATATATACAGAGATACATATGTACAGGTTGATTTTTACATGTTTATAAGTAAATGTGATGTTGTTCCAAATAAAACTTCTAAGAACTGAATGGAAAAGAAAATTGTAAAGTTCAGATAAGTCCCACTGAAATTTGTACTCAGATCCCTGTTTTCAGAGTCCAGAGTGCTAACCATGACACCATCCACCCTCCCGTACCAGGGTGAGCTTTCCATTTTGACAGAAGAGATTTGCCTCAGGGGGCAACTTATCTTTCATTGAAAAATATTATCTCACATAAAAACCACTGTTCAACAGAGTTATAACGTTATTTGAGTCTTTTGGGCAACATCCTTCCCCAACATAGTTCAATATGCAAAAGTTTACCAGAATAGGAAAGCAATCCAATTCAGTTTCTCTTTGACAGTAGAATATTAAAAACTTTGACATTTCCACATTCCTGCAGCAGTTTATGCTCCGTTCCATGGTGTAATGGTTAGCACTTTGAATCCAATGATCCGAGTTCAAATCTCGGTGGGACCATTTTATGACTCTTGACCAAATCATTTTCTTTCAAGTGTATTCATTAATATCACATATCTAATACCGGTAGGGTGAACAATTAATTTATTGATTATACTCTAAAAGTTTATTAGATGTGAGCAAATAATAGAAATTTTACAATACCTGGAAACTAAATGGCTCAAAATAATGAGAGATTTTACAAACTCACTCTGGTTTCTCAAACTCATCACAGGGGCCTGATGCAAGACATTACTTTTTAAAATCTTACTGTTATTGTTAAGGCGAACAAGGAACTTTTTCATTGCAAAGCATTCATTAAAACAAAACTTGAGGAGTCAAACTTTGTATTACGGGGACCGAAGATGTGCAGTTTGAATAATAATCTTGAAATTCAGACGTACAAAGATTTTACACACTGATTTTCAACAGTAAATCCACAACCAAAAAAGTTGAATCTTTTGAAAGACATGTCAAAGGTGTGAATCTGAAATTCACTTTTAAAGACATTCACAATGAAATGCACTGTGTAAGTCCAGCATGTTGTCAGCTAAGAAATCAGCAAAAATGAACTATCTCATTACTGGCCATATAGATGAGAAAGGAAAATAAACTCATGTTTACAATGTGGATGTGAAAGAACAGTTTCTAGGTTCAGCTTCAATATTTATGTTAATGAATAATTGATATGTTCATATTGTCTAACAGCTATCTAGACGGATAAAGCTATGTATGCATCTATACATACTTATGCGTTCATACGCATCAGTATAAAACATTGATATTATGTTTTTTCTAGACCAAATTCTAAAAAGTGAGTTAAACAGTGAATCTCATAATTGTAGTAGGTCCCACCGAGATTTGAACTCGGATCGCTGGATTCAGAGTCCAGAGTGCTAACCATTACACCATGGAACCCTCTCACACAAGAGTGACTTTTCCATTGAGACAAAAGAGAGCGCATCAGTGATGGCCTTCTCTTATATTGATAAAAAGATATCTCATTTGAATGGTCATAGTGGATAGAGCTTTAATGTGATTTGATTCTTTTCAGCTATATTCTCTATAAAAGTGTTAAATATTCAAATGTTTATCTGAATATAAAAGTTATATCACAATGTTCATCTTTGCCTGTAGCATAATAAAACAGTCTACATTTCCAGACTACTGAAGCAATGTCTCTGTCTCCTGCATGGGTGGCTCCATAGAGCAATGGTTGGCAATTTGGACTTTGCATCCAATGATCCGATTTGAAACCTTGGAAGGACTTTTTTTATTACTCTTGAGCTTTTCCATTTCTTCATCTTTGTTCATTGATAGCTCAAATCCAACACCAGTAGGTTGAAAGAGTCAATTATTGAATGCTTTCAAAATGTCCATCAGCTTGAACAAGTTACATCAATACAAACTTTAAAATACTTTGACATCAAATTTCTTCACAAAGTAGTTAGCCATTATAAAATCATATTCTGATTTTCTCAAATGCATTTCAGATGGGTGATTCACAGCATCACTTTTTTAAGCTTTCCCGCTATTGATAAGGCGAATATAGCACATTTTGAATGAGAAGTTTTCTTCAATCAAACATAGAGGAACCCAAATGATGATCTCATTCAGCTAGTAAAAATGTTGTTTTATATTAGTATGGAAATCGTGAAAAGAAAATGTGTTTCATGCTGATTTACAACAGTTGATCTCCAATCGTAAAATATAAGCTTTTGGTCGGAGGCATCACAGGTACTGATCAAATTCTAATTTTTGAACATTGTTCACAAATCATATGATATGCTTTCTATACATAAACTGTATCGTTGGATCAATAATGAGTAAAAAGTGACTATCTCAATTTCAGGACATATAAAAGAGAAAGAAGTAGAAACTCATGTTTCAAATGCTGAGAGGCAACAACTGTTCATGATTTTCACCTCCACTAATTATATTTATTTTTATAATCGATATGTTTATATTTTCCTATAAATAAACAGAGACATATAGCTATATATACAGAGATACATATGTACAGGTTGATTTTTACATGTTTATAAGTAAATGTGATGTTGTTCCAAATAAAACTTCTAAGAACTGAATGGAAAAGAAAATTGTAAAGTTCAGATAAGTCCCACTGAAATTTGTACTCAGATCCCTGTTTTCAGAGTCCAGAGTGCTAACCATGACACCATCCACCCTCCCGTACCAGGGTGAGCTTTCCATTTTGACAGAAGAGATTTGCCTCAGGGGGCAACTTATCTTTCATTGAAAAATATTATCTCACATAAAAACCACTGTTCAACAGAGTTATAACGTTATTTGAGTCTTTTGGGCAACATCCTTCCCCAACATAGTTCAATATGCAAAAGTTTACCAGAATAGGAAAGCAATCCAATTCAGTTTCTCTTTGACAGTAGAATATTAAAAACTGTGACATTTCCACATTCCTGCAGCAGTTTATGCTCCTTTCACATGGGAGGTTCCATGGTGTAATGGTTAGCACTTTGGACTTTGAATCCAATGATCCGAGTTCAAATCTCGGTGGGAACATTTTATGACTCTTGACCAAATCATTTTCTTTCAAGTGTATTCATTAATATCACATATCTAATACCGGTAGGGTGAACAATTAATTTATTGAGTATACTCTAAAAGTTTATTAGATGTGAGCAAATAATAGAAATTTTACAATACCTGGAAACTAAATGGCTCAAAATAATGAGAGATTTTACAAACTCACTCTGGTTTCTCAAACTCATCACAGGGGCCTGATGCAAGACATTACTTTTTAAAATCTTACTGTTATTGTTAAGGGGAACAAGGAACTTTTTCATTGCAAAGCATTCATTAAAACAAAACTTGAGGAGTCAAACTTTGTATTACGGGGACCGAAGATGTGCAGTTTGAATAATAATCTTGAAATTCAGACGTACAAAGATTTTACACACTGATTTTCAACAGTAAATCCACAACCAAAAAAGTTGAATCTTTTGAAAGACATGTCAAAGGTGTGAATCTGAAATTCACTTTTAAAGACATTCACAATGAAATGCACTGTGTAAGTCCAGCATGTTGTCAGCTAAGAAATCAGCAAAACTCAACTATCTCATTACTGGCCATATAGATGAGAAAGGAAAATAAACTCATGTTTACAATGTGGATGTGAAAGAACAGTTTCTAGGTTCAGCTTCAATATTTATGTTAATGAATAATTGATATGTTCATATTGTCTAACAGCTATCTAGACAGATAAAGCTATGTATGCATCTATACATACTTATGCGTTCATACGCATCAGTATAAAACATTGATATTATGTTTTTTCTAGACCAAATTCTAAAAAGTGAGTTAAACAGTGAATCTCATAATTGTAGTAGGTCCCACCGAGATTTGAACTCGGATCGCTGGATTCAGAGTCCAGAGTGCTAACCATTACACCATGGAACCCTCTCACACAAGAGTGACTTTTCCATTGAGACAAAAGAGAGCGCATCAGTGATGGCCTTCTCTTATATTGATAAAAAGATATCTCATTTGAATGGTCATAGTGGATAGAGCTTTAATGTGATTTGATTCTTTTCAGCTATATTCTCTATAAAAGTGTTAAATATTCAAATGTTTATCTGAATATAAAAGTTATATCACAATGTTCATCTTTGCCTGTAGCATAATAAAACAGTCTACATTTCCAGACTACTGAAGCAATGTCTCTGTCTCCTGCATGGGTGGCTCCATAGAGCAATGGTTGGCAATTTGGACTTTGCATCCAATGATCCGATTTGAAACCTTGGAAGGACTTTTTTTATTACTCTTGAGCTTTTCCATTTCTTCATCTTTGTTCATTGATAGCTCAAATCCAACACCAGTAGGTTGAAAGAGTCAATTATTGAATGCTTTCAAAATGTCCATCAGCTTGAACAAGTTACATCAATACAAACTTTAAAATACTTTGACATCAAATTTCTTCACAAAGTAGTTAGCCATTATAAAATCATATTCTGATTTTCTCAAACGCATTTCAGATGGGTGATTCACAGCATCACTTTTTTAAGCTTTCCCGCTATTGATAAGGCGAATATAGCACATTTTGAATGAGAAGTTTTCTTCAATCAAACATAGAGGAACCCAAATGATGATCTCATTCAGCTAGTAAAAATGTTGTTTTATATTAGTATGGAAATCGTGAAAAGAAAATGTGTTTCATGCTGATTTACAACAGTTGATCTCCAATCGTAAAATATAAGCTTTTGGTCGGAGGCATCACAGGTACTGATCAAATTCTAATTTTTGAACATTGTTCACAAATCATATGATATGCTTTCTATACATAAACTGTATTGTTGGATCAATAATGAGTAAAAAGTGACTATCTCAATTTCAGGACATATAAAAGAGACAGAAGTAGAAACTCATGTTTCAAATGCTGAGAGGCAACAACTGTTCATGATTTTCACCTCCACTAATTATATTTATTTTTATAATCGATATGTTTATATTTTCCTATAAATATACAGAGACATATAGCTATATATACAGAGATACATATGTACAGGTTGATTTTTACATGTTTATAAGTAAATGTGATGTTGTTCCAAATAAAACTTCTAAGAACTGAATGGAAAAGAAAATTGTAAAGTTCAGATAAGTCCCACTGAAATTTGTACTCAGATCCCTGTTTTCAGAGTCCAGAGTGCTAACCATGACACCATCCACCCTCCCGTACCAGGGTGAGCTTTCCATTTTGACAGAAGAGATTTGCCTCAGGGGGCAACTTATCTTTCATTGAAAAATATTATCTCACATAAAAACCACTGTTCAACAGAGTTATAACGTTATTTGAGTCTTTTGGGCAACATCCTTCCCCAACATAGTTCAATATGCAAAAGTTTACCAGAATAGGAAAGCAATCCAATTCAGTTTCTCTTTGACAGTAGAATATTAAAAACTGTGACATTTCCACATTCCTGCAGCAGTTTATGCTCCTTTCACATGGGAGGTTCCATGGTGTAATGGTTAGCACTTTGGACTTTGAATCCAATGATCCGAGTTCAAATCTCGGTGGGAACATTTTATGACTCTTGACCAAATCATTTTCTTTCAAGTGTATTCATTAATATCACATATCTAATACCGGTAGGGTGAACAATTAATTTATTGAGTATACTCTAAAAGTTTATTAGATGTGAGCAAATAATAGAAATTTTACAATACCTGGAAACTAAATGGCTCAAAATAATGAGAGATTTTACAAACTCACTCTGGTTTCTCAAACTCATCACAGGGGCCTGATGCAAGACATTACTTTTTAAAATCTTACTGTTATTGTTAAGGGGAACAAGGAACTTTTTCATTGCAAAGCATTCATTAAAACAAAACTTGAGGAGTCAAACTTTGTATTACGGGGACCGAAGATGTGCAGTTTGAATAATAATCTTGAAATTCAGACGTACAAAGATTTTACACACTGATTTTCAACAGTAAATCCACAACCAAAAAAGTTGAATCTTTTGAAAGACATGTCAAAGGTGTGAATCTGAAATTCACTTTTAAAGACATTCACAATGAAATGCACTGTGTAAGTCCAGCATGTTGTCAGCTAAGAAATCAGCAAAACTCAACTATCTCATTACTGGCCATATAGATGAGAAAGGAAAATAAACTCATGTTTACAATGTGGATGTGAAAGAACAGTTTCTAGGTTCAGCTTCAATATTTATGTTAATGAATAATTGATATGTTCATATTGTCTAACAGCTATCTAGACAGATAAAGCTATGTATGCATCTATACATACTTATGCGTTCATACGCATCAGTATAAAACATTGATATTATGTTTTTTCTAGACCAAATTCTAAAAAGTGAGTTAAACAGTGAATCTCATAATTGTAGTAGGTCCCACCGAGATTTGAACTCGGATCGCTGGATTCAGACTCCAGAGTGCTAACCATTACACCATGGAACCCTCTCACACAAGAGTGACTTTTCCATTGAGACAAAAGAGAGCGCATCAGTGATGGCCTTCTCTTATATTGATAAAAAGATATCTCATTTGAATGGTCATAGTGGATAGAGCTTTAATGTGATTTGATTCTTTTCAGCTATATTCTCTATAAAAGTGTTAAATATTCAAATGTTTATCTGAATATAAAAGTTATATCACAATGTTCATCTTTGCCTGTAGCATAATAAAACAGTCTACATTTCCAGACTACTGAAGCAATGTCTCTGTCTCCTGCATGGGTGGCTCCATAGAGCAATGGTTGGCAATTTAGACTTTGCATCCAATGATCCGATTTGAAACCTTGGAGGGACTTTTTTTATTACTCTTGAGCTTTTCCATTTCTTCATCTTTGTTCATTGATAGCTCAAATCCAACACCAGTAGGTTGAAAGAGTCAATTATTGAATGCTTTCAAAATGTCCATCAGCTTGAACAAGTTACATCAATACAAACTTTAAAATACTTTGACATCAAATTTCTTCACAAAGTAGTTAGCCATTATAAAATCATATTCTGATTTTCTCAAACGCATTTCAGATGGGTGATTCACAGCATCACTTTTTTAAGCTTTCCCGCTATTGATAAGGCGAATATAGCACATTTTGAATGAGAAGTTTTCTTCAATCAAACATAGAGGAACCCAAATGATGATCTCATTCAGCTAGTAAAAATGTTGTTTTATATTAGTATGGAAATCGTGAAAAGAAAATGTGTTTCATGCTGATTTACAACAGTTGATCTCCAATCGTAAAATATAAGCTTTTGGTCGGAGGCATCACAGGTACTGATCAAATTCTAATTTTTGAACATTGTTCACAAATCATATGATATGCTTTCTATACATAAACTGTATTGTTGGATCAATAATGAGTAAAAAGTGACTATCTCAATTTCAGGACATATAAAAGAGGAAGAAGTAGAAACTCATGTTTCAAATGCTGAGAGGCAACAACTGTTCATGATTTTCACCTCCACTAATTATATATATTTTTATAATCGATATGTTTATATTTTCCTATAAATATACAGAGACATATAGCTATATATACAGAGATACATATGTACAGGTTGATTTTTACATGTTTATAAGTAAATGTGATGTTGTTCCAAATAAAACTTCTAAGAACTGAATGGAAAAGAAAATTGTAAAGTTCAGATAAGTCCCACTGAAATTTGTACTCAGATCCCTGTTTTCAGAGTCCAGAGTGCTAACCATGACACCATCCACCCTCCCGTACCAGGGTGAGCTTTCCATTTTGACAGAAGAGATTTGCCTCAGGGGGCAACTTATCTTTCATTGAAAAATATTATCTCACATAAAAACCACTGTTCAACAGAGTTATAACGTTATTTGAGTCTTTTGGGCAACATCCTTCCCCAACATAGTTCAATATGCAAAAGTTTACCAGAATAGGAAAGCAATCCAATTCAGTTTCTCTTTGACAGTAGAATATTAAAAACTTTGACATTTCCACATTCCTGTAGCAGTTTATGCTCCTTTCACATGGGAGGTTCCATGGTGTAATGGTTAGCACTTTGGACTTTGAATCCAATGATCCGAGTTCAAATCTCGGTGGGAACATTTTATGACTCTTGACCAAATCATTTTCTTTCAAGTGTATTCATTAATATCACATATCTAATACCGGTAGGGTGAACAATTAATTTATTGAGTATACTCTAAAAGTTTATTAGATGTGAGCAAATAATAGAAATTTTACAATACCTGGAAACTAAATGGCTCAAAATAATGAGAGATTTTACAAACTCACTCTGGTTTCTCAAACTCATCACAGGGGCCTGATGCAAGACATTACTTTTTAAAATCTTACTGTTATTGTTAAGGGGAACAAGGAACTTTTTCATTGCAAAGCATTCATTAAAACAAAACTTGAGGAGTCAAACTTTGTATTACGGGGACCGAAGATGTGCAGTTTGAATAATAATCTTGAAATTCAGACGTACAAAGATTTTACACACTGATTTTCAACAGTAAATCCACAACCAAAAAAGTTGAATCTTTTGAAAGACATGTCAAAGGTGTGAATCTGAAATTCACTTTTAAAGACATTCACAATGAAATGCACTGTGTAAGTCCAGCATGTTGTCAGCTAAGAAATCAGCAAAACTGAACTATCTCATTACTGGCCATATAGATGAGAAAGGAAAATAAACTCATGTTTACAATGTGGATGTGAAAGAACAGTTTCTAGGTTCAGCTTCAATATTTATGTTAATGAATAATTGATATGTTCATATTGTCTAACAGCTATCTAGACGGATAAAGCTATGTATGCATCTATACATACTTATGCGTTCATACGCATCAGTATAAAACATTGATATTATGTTTTTTCTAGACCAAATTCTAAAAAGTGAGTTAAACAGTGAATCTCATAATTGTAGTAGGTCCCACCGAGATTTGAACTCGGATCGCTGGATTCAGACTCCAGAGTGCTAACCATTACACCATGGAACCCTCTCACACAAGAGTGACTTTTCCATTGAGACAAAAGAGAGCGCATCAGTGATGGCCTTCTCTTATATTGATAAAAAGATATCTCATTTGAATGGTCATAGTGGATAGAGCTTTAATGTGATTTGATTCTTTTCAGCTATATTCTCTATAAAAGTGTTAAATATTCAAATGTTTATCTGAATATAAAAGTTATATCACAATGTTCATCTTTGCCTGTAGCATAATAAAACAGTCTACATTTCCAGACTACTGAAGCAATGTCTCTGTCTCCTGCATGGGTGGCTCCATAGAGCAATGGTTGGCAATTTGGACTTTGCATCCAATGATCCGATTTGAAACCTTGGAGGGACTTTTTTTATTACTCTTGAGCTTTTCCATTTCTTCATCTTTGTTCATTGATAGCTCAAATCCAACACCAGTAGGTTGAAAGAGTCAATTATTGAATGCTTTCAAAATGTCCATCAGCTTGAACAAGTTACATCAATACAAACTTTAAAATACTTTGACATCAAATTTCTTCACAAAGTAGTTAGCCATTATAAAATCATATTCTGATTTTCTCAAACGCATTTCAGATGGGTGATTCACAGCATCACTTTTTTAAGCTTTCCCGCTATTGATAAGGCGAATATAGCACATTTTGAATGAGAAGTTTTCTTCAATCAAACATAGAGGAACCCAAATGATGATCTCATTCAGCTAGTAAAAATGTTGTTTTATATTAGTATGGAAATCGTGAAAAGAAAATGTGTTTCATGCTGATTTACAACAGTTGATCTCCAATCGTAAAATATAAGCTTTTGGTCGGAGGTATCACAGGTACTGATCAAATTCTAATTTTTGAACATTGTTCACAAATCATATGATATGCTTTCTATACATAAACTGTATTGTTGGATCAATAATGAGTAAAAAGTGACTATCTCAATTTCAGGACATATAAAAGAGGAAGAAGTAGAAACTCATGTTTCAAATGCTGAGAGGCAACAACTGTTCATGATTTTCACCTCCACTAATTATATTTATTTTTATAATCGATATGTTTATATTTTCCTATAAATATACAGAGACATATAGCTATATATACAGAGATACATATGTACAGGTTGATTTTTACATGTTTATAAGTAAATGTGATGTTGTTCCAAATAAAACTTCTAAGAACTGAATGGAAAAGAAAATTGTAAAGTTCAGATAAGTCCCACTGAAATTTGTACTCAGATCCCTGTTTTCAGAGTCCAGAGTGCTAACCATGACACCATCCACCCTCCCCCCTCCCGTACCAGGGTGAGCTTTCCATTTTGACAGAAGAGATTTGCCTCAGGGGGCAACTTATCTTTCATTGAAAAATATTATCTCACATAAAAACCACTGTTCAACAGAGTTATAACGTTATTTGAGTCTTTTGGGCAACATCCTTCCCCAACATAGTTCAATATGCAAAAGTTTACCAGAATAGGAAAGCAATCCAATTCAGTTTCTCTTTGACAGTAGAATATTAAAAACTTTGACATTTCCACATTCCTGCAGCAGTTTATGCTCCTTTCACATGGGAGGTTCCATGGTGTAATGGTTAGCACTTTGGACTTTGAATCCAATGATCCGAGTTCAAATCTCGGTGGGACCATTTTATGACTCTTGACCAAATCATTTTCTTTCAAGTGTATTCATTAATATCACATATCTAATACCGGTAGGGTGAACAATTAATGTATTGATTATACTCTAAAAGTTTATTAGATGTGAGCAAATAATAGAAATTTTACAATACCTGGAAACTAAATGGCTCAAAATAATGAGAGATTTTACAAACTCACTCTGGTTTCTCAAACTCATCACAGGGGCCTGATGCAAGACATTACTTTTTAAAATCTTACTGTTATTGTTAAGGGGAACAAGGAACTTTTTCACTGCAAAGCATTCATTAAAACAAAACTTGAGGAGTCAAACTTTGTATTACGGGGACCGAAGATGTGCAGTTTGAATAATAATCTTGAAATTCAGACGTACAAAGATTTTACACACTGATTTTCAACAGTAAATCCACAACCAAAAAAGTTGAATCTTTTGAAAGACATGTCAAAGGTGTGAATCTGAAATTCACTTTTAAAGACATTCATAATGAAATGCACTGTGTAAGTCCAGCATGTTGTCAGCTAAGAAATCAGCAAAACTGAACTATCTCATTACTGGCCATATAGATGAGAAAGGAAAATAAACTCATGTTTACAATGTGGATGTGAAAGAACAGTTTCTAGGTTCAGCTTCAATATTTATGTTAATGAATAATTGATATGTTCATATTGTCTAACAGCTATCTAGACGGATAAAGCTATGTATGCATCTATACATACTTATGCGTTCATACGCATCAGTATAAAACATTGATATTATGTTTTTTCTAGACCAAATTCTAAAAAATGAGTTAAACAGTGAATCTCATAATTGTAGTAGGTCCCACCGAGATTTGAACTCGGATCGCTGGATTCAGAGTCCAGAGTGCTAACCATTACACCATGGAACCCTCTCACACAAGATTGACTTTTCCATTGAGACAAAAGAGAGCGCATCAGTGATGGCCTTCTCTTATATTGATAAAAAGATATCTCATTTGAATGGTCATAGTGGATAGAGCTTTAATGTGATTTGATTCTTTTCAGCTATATTCTCTATAAAAGTGTTAAATATTCAAATGTTTATCTGAATATAAAAGTTATATCACAATGTTCATCTTTGCCTGTAGCATAATAAAACAGTCTACATTTCCAGACTACTGAAGCAATGTCTCTGTCTCCTGCATGGGTGGCTCCATAGAGCAATGGTTGGCAATTTGGACTTTGCATCCAATGATCCGATTTGAAACCTTGGAGGGACTTTTTTTATTACTCTTGAGCTTTTCCATTTCTTCATCTTTGTTCATTGATAGCTCAAATCCAACACCAGTAGGTTGAAAGAGTCAATTATTGAATGCTTTCAAAATGTCCATCAGCTTGAACAAGTTACATCAATACAAACTTTAAAATACTTTGACATCAAATTTCTTCACAAAGTAGTTAGCCATTATAAAATCATATTCTGATTTTCTCAAACGCATTTCAGATGGGTGATTCACAGCATCACTTTTTTAAGCTTTCCCGCTATTGATAAGGCGAAAATAGCACATTTTGAATGAGAAGTTTTCTTCAATCAAACATAGAGGAACCCAAATGATGATCTCATTCAGCTAGTAAAAATGTTGTTTTATATTAGTATGGAAACGTGAAAAGAAAATGTTTTTCATGCTGATTTACAACAGTTGATCTCCAATCGTAAAATATAAGCTTTTGGTCGGAGGCATCACAGGTACTGATCAAATTCTAATTTTTGAACATTGTTCACAAATCATATGATATGCTTTGTATACATAAACTGTATTGTTGGATCAATACTGAGTAAAAAGTGACTATCTCAATTTCAGGACATATAAAAGAGAAAGAAGTAGAAACTCATGTTTCAAATGCTGAGAGGCAACAACTGTTCATGATTTTCACCTCCACTAATTATATTTATTTTTATAATCTATATGTTTATATTTTCCTATAAATATACAGAGACATATAGCTATATATACAGAGATACATATGTACAGGTTGATTTTTACATGTTTATAAGTAAATGTGATGTTGTTCCAAATAAAACTTCTAAGAACTGAATGGAAAAGAAAATTGTAAAGTTCAGATAAGTCCCACTGAAATTTGTACTCAGATCCCTGTTTTCAGAGTCCAGAGTGCTAACCATGACACCATCCACCCTCCCCCCTCCCGTACCAGGGTGAGCTTTCCATTTTGACAGAAGAGATTTGCCTCAGGGGGCAACTTATCTTTCATTGAAAAATATTATCTCACATAAAAACCACTGTTCAACAGAGTTATAACGTTATTTGAGTCTTTTGGGCAACATCCTTCCCCAACATAGTTCAATATGCAAAAGTTTACCAGAATAGGAAAGCAATCCAATTCAGTTTCTCTTTGACAGTAGAATATTAAAAACTTTGACATTTCCACATTCCTGCAGCAGTTTATGCTCCTTTCACATGGGAGGTTCCATGGTGTAATGGTTAGCACTTTGGACTTTGAATCCAATGATCCGAGTTCAAATCTCGGTGGGACCATTTTATGACTCTTGACCAAATCATTTTCTTTCAAGTGTATTCATTAATATCACATATCTAATACCGGTAGGGTGAACAATTAATGTATTGATTATACTCTAAAAGTTTATTAGATGTGAGCAAATAATAGAAATTTTACAATACCTGGAAACTAAATGGCTCAAAATAATGAGAGATTTTACAAACTCACTCTGGTTTCTCAAACTCATCACAGGGGCCTGATGCAAGACATTACTTTTTAAAATCTTACTGTTATTGTTAAGGGGAACAAGGAACTTTTTCACTGCAAAGCATTCATTAAAACAAAACTTGAGGAGTCAAACTTTGTATTACGGGGACCGAAGATGTGCAGTTTGAATAATAATCTTGAAATTCAGACGTACAAAGATTTTACACACTGATTTTCAACAGTAAATCCACAACCAAAAAAGTTGAATCTTTTGAAAGACATGTCAAAGGTGTGAATCTGAAATTCACTTTTAAAGACATTCATAATGAAATGCACTGTGTAAGTCCAGCATGTTGTCAGCTAAGAAATCAGCAAAACTGAACTATCTCATTACTGGCCATATAGATGAGAAAGGAAAATAAACTCATGTTTACAATGTGGATGTGAAAGAACAGTTTCTAGGTTCAGCTTCAATATTTATGTTAATGAATAATTGATATGTTCATATTGTCTAACAGCTATCTAGACGGATAAAGCTATGTATGCATCTATACATACTTATGCGTTCATACGCATCAGTATAAAACATTGATATTATGTTTTTTCTAGACCAAATTCTAAAAAATGAGTTAAACAGTGAATCTCATAATTGTAGTAGGTCCCACCGAGATTTGAACTCGGATCGCTGGATTCAGAGTCCAGAGTGCTAACCATTACACCATGGAACCCTCTCACACAAGATTGACTTTTCCATTGAGACAAAAGAGAGCGCATCAGTGATGGCCTTCTCTTATATTGATAAAAAGATATCTCATTTGAATGGTCATAGTGGATAGAGCTTTAATGTGATTTGATTCTTTTCAGCTATATTCTCTATAAAAGTGTTAAATATTCAAATGTTTATCTGAATATAAAAGTTATATCACAATGTTCATCTTTGCCTGTAGCATAATAAAACAGTCTACATTTCCAGACTACTGAAGCAATGTCTCTGTCTCCTGCATGGGTGGCTCCATAGAGCAATGGTTGGCAATTTGGACTTTGCATCCAATGATCCGATTTGAAACCTTGGAGGGACTTTTTTTATTACTCTTGAGCTTTTCCATTTCTTCATCTTTGTTCATTGATAGCTCAAATCCAACACCAGTAGGTTGAAAGAGTCAATTATTGAATGCTTTCAAAATGTCCATCAGCTTGAACAAGTTACATCAATACAAACTTTAAAATACTTTGACATCAAATTTCTTCACAAAGTAGTTAGCCATTATAAAATCATATTCTGATTTTCTCAAACGCATTTCAGATGGGTGATTCACAGCATCACTTTTTTAAGCTTTCCCGCTATTGATAAGGCGAAAATAGCACATTTTGAATGAGAAGTTTTCTTCAATCAAACATAGAGGAACCCAAATGATGATCTCATTCAGCTAGTAAAAATGTTGTTTTATATTAGTATGGAAACGTGAAAAGAAAATGTTTTTCATGCTGATTTACAACAGTTGATCTCCAATCGTAAAATATAAGCTTTTGGTCGGAGGCATCACAGGTACTGATCAAATTCTAATTTTTGAACATTGTTCACAAATCATATGATATGCTTTGTATACATAAACTGTATTGTTGGATCAATACTGAGTAAAAAGTGACTATCTCAATTTCAGGACATATAAAAGAGAAAGAAGTAGAAACTCATGTTTCAAATGCTGAGAGGCAACAACTGTTCATGATTTTCACCTCCACTAATTATATTTATTTTTATAATCTATATGTTTATATTTTCCTATAAATATACAGAGACATATAGCTATATATACAGAGATACATATGTACAGGTTGATTTTTACATGTTTATAAGTAAATGTGATGTTGTTCCAAATAAAACTTCTAAGAACTGAATGGAAAAGAAAATTGTAAAGTTCAGATAAGTCCCACTGAAATTTGTACTCAGATCCCTGTTTTCAGAGTCCAGAGTGCTAACCCTGACACCATCCACCCTCCCGTACCAGGGTGAGCTTTACATTTTGACAGAAGAGATTTGCCTCAGGGGGCAACTTATCTTTCATTGAAAAATATTATCTCACATAAAAACCACTGTTCAACAGAGTTATAACGTTATTTGAGTCTTTTGGGCAACATCCTTCCCCAACATAGTTCAATATGCAAAAGTTTACCAGAATAGGAAAGCAATCCAATTCAGTTTCTCTTTGACAGTAGAATATTAAAAACTGTGACATTTCCACATTCCTGCAGCAGTTTATGCTCCTTTCACATGGGAGGTTCCATGGTGTAATGGTTAGCACTTTGGACTTTGAATCCAATGATCTGAGTTCAAATCTCGGTGGGAACATTTTATGACTCTTGACCAAATCATTTTCTTTCAAGTGTATTCATTAATATCACATATCTAATACCGGTAGGGTGAACAATTAATTTATTGAGTATACTCTAAAAGTTTATTAGATGTGAGCAAATAATAGAAATTTTACAATACCTGGAAACTAAATGGCTCAAAATAATGAGAGATTTTACAAACTCACTCTGGTTTCTCAAACTCATCACAGGGGCCTGATGCAAGACATTACTTTTTAAAATCTTACTGTTATTGTTAAGGGGAACAAGGAACTTTTTCATTGCAAAGCATTCATTAAAACTAAACTTGAGGAGTCAAACTTTGTATTACGGGGACCGAAGATGTGCAGTTTGAATAATAATCTTGAAATTCAGACGTACAAAGATTTTACACACTGATTTTCAACAGTAAATCCACAACCAAAAAAGTTGAATCTTTTGAAAGACATGTCAAAGGTGTGAATCTGAAATTCACTTTTAAAGACATTCACAATGAAATGCACTGTGTAAGTCCAGCATGTTGTCAGCTAAGAAATCAGCAAAACTGAACTATCTCATTACTGGCCATATAGATGAGAAAGGAAAATAAACTCATGTTTACAATGTGGATGTGAAAGAACAGTTTCTAGGTTCAGCTTCAATATTTATGTTAATGAATAATTGATATGTTCATATTGTCTAACAGCTATCTAGAAGGATAAAGCTATGTATGCATCTATACATACTTATGCGTTCATACGCATCAGTATAAAACATTGATATTATGTTTTTTCTAGACCAAATTCTAAAAAATGAGTTAAACAGTGAATCTCATAATTGTAGTAGGTCCCACCGAGATTTGAACTCGGATCGCTGGATTCAGAGTCCAGAGTGCTAACCATTACACCATGGAACCCTCTCACACAAGAGTGACTTTTCCATTGAGACAAAAGAGAGCGCATCAGTGATGGCCTTCTCTTATATTGATAAAAAGATATCTCATTTGAATGGTCATAGTGGATAGAGCTTTAATGTGATTTGATTCTTTTCAGCTATATTCTCTATAAAAGTGTTAAATATTCAAATGTTTATCTGAATATAAAAGTTATATCACAATGTTCATCTTTGCCTGTAGCATAATAAAACAGTCTACATTTCCAGACTACTGAAGCAATGTCTCTGTCTCCTGCATGGGTGGCTCCATAGAGCAATGGTTGGCAATTTGGACTTTGCATCCAATGATCCGATTTGAAACCTTGGAGGGACTTTTTTTATTACTCTTGAGCTTTTCCATTTCTTCATCTTTGTTCATTGATAGCTCAAATCCAACACCAGTAGGTTGAAAGAGTCAATTATTGAATGCTTTCAAAATGTCCATCAGCTTGAACAAGTTACATCAATACAAACTTTAAAATACTTTGACATCAAATTTCTTCACAAAGTAGTTAGCCATTATAAAATCATATTCTGATTTTCTCAAACGCATTTCAGATGGGTGATTCACAGCATCACTTTTTTAAGCTTTCCCGCTATTGATAAGGCGAAAATAGCACATTTTGAATGAGAAGTTTTCTTCAATCAAACATAGAGGAACCCAAATGATGATCTCATTCAGCTAGTAAAAATGTTGTTTTATATTAGTATGGAAACGTGAAAAGAAAATGTTTTTCATGCTGATTTACAACAGTTGATCTCCAATCGTAAAATATAAGCTTTTGGTCGGAGGCATCACAGGTACTGATCAAATTCTAATTTTTGAACATTGTTCACAAATCATATGATATGCTTTGTATACATAAACTGTATTGTTGGATCAATACTGAGTAAAAAGTGACTATCTCAATTTCAGGACATATAAAAGAGAAAGAAGTAGAAACTCATGTTTCAAATGCTGAGAGGCAACAACTGTTCATGATTTTCACCTCCACTAATTATATTTATTTTTATAATCTATATGTTTATATTTTCCTATAAATATACAGAGACATATAGCTATATATACAGAGATACATATGTACAGGTTGATTTTTACATGTTTATAAGTAAATGTGATGTTGTTCCAAATAAAACTTCTAAGAACTGAATGGAAAAGAAAATTGTAAAGTTCAGATAAGTCCCACTGAAATTTGTACTCAGATCCCTGTTTTCAGAGTCCAGAGTGCTAACCCTGACACCATCCACCCTCCCGTACCAGGGTGAGCTTTACATTTTGACAGAAGAGATTTGCCTCAGGGGGCAACTTATCTTTCATTGAAAAATATTATCTCACATAAAAACCACTGTTCAACAGAGTTATAACGTTATTTGAGTCTTTTGGGCAACATCCTTCCCCAACATAGTTCAATATGCAAAAGTTTACCAGAATAGGAAAGCAATCCAATTCAGTTTCTCTTTGACAGTAGAATATTAAAAACTTTGACATTTCCACATTCCTGCAGCAGTTTATGCTCCTTTCACATGGGAGGTTCCATGGTGTAATGGTTAGCACTTTGGACTTTGAATCCAATGATCCGAGTTCAAATCTCGGTGGGAACATTTTATGACTCTTGACCAAATCATTTTCTTTCAAGTGTATTCATTAATATCACATATCTAATACCGGTAGGGTGAACAATTAATTTATTGATTATACTCTAAAAGTTTATTAGATGTGAGCAAATAATAGAAATTTTACAATACCTGGAAACTAAATGGCTCAAAATAATGAGAGATTTTACAAACTCACTCTGGTTTCTCAAACTCATCACAGGGGCCTGATGCAAGACATTACTTTTTAAAATCTTACTGTTATTGTTAAGGGAAACAAGGAACTTTTTCATTGCAAAGCATTCATTAAAACAAAACTTGTGGAGTCAAACTTTGTATTACGGGGACCGAAGATGTGCAGTTTGAATAATAATCTTGAAATTCAGACGTACAAAGATTTTACACACTGATTTTCAACAGTAAATCCACAACCAAAAAAGTTGAATCTTTTGAAAGACATGTCAAAGGTGTGAATCTGAAATTCACTTTTAAAGACATTCACAATGAAATGCACTGTGTAAGTCCAGCATGTTGTCAGCTAAGAAATCAGCAAAACTGAACTATCTCATTACTGGCCATATAGATGAGAAAGGAAAATAAACTCATGTTTACAATGTGGATGTGAAAGAACAGTTTCTAGGTTCAGCTTCAATATTTATGTTAATGAATAATTGATATGTTCATATTGTCTAACAGCTATCTAGACGGATAAAGCTATGTATGCATCTATACATACTTATGCGTTCATACGCATCAGTATAAAACATTGATATTATGTTTTTTCTAGACCAAATTCTAAAAAGTGAGTTAAACAGTGAATCTCATAATTGTAGTAGGTCCCACCGAGATTTGAACTCGGATCGCTGGATTCAGAGTCCAGAGTGCTAACCATTACACCATGGAACCCTGTCACACAAGAGTGACTTTTCCATTGAGACAAAAGAGAGCGCATCAGTGATGGCCTTCTCTTATATTGATAAAAAGATATCTCATTTGAATGGTCATAGTGGATAGAGCTTTAATGTGATTTGATTCTTTTCAGCTATATTCTCTATAAAAGTGTTAAATATTCAAATGTTTATCTGAATATAAAAGTTATATCACAATGTTCATCTTTGCCTGTAGCATAATAAAACAGTCTACATTTCCAGACTACTGAAGCAATGTCTCTGTCTCCTGCATGGGTGGCTCCATAGAGCAATGGTTGGCAATTTGGACTTTGCATCCAATGATCCGATTTGAAACCTTGGAGGGACTTTTTTTATTACTCTTGAGCTTTTCCATTTCTTCATCTTTGTTCATTGATAGCTCAAATCCAACACCAGTAGGTTGAAAGAGTCAATTATTGAATGCTTTCAAAATGTCCATCAGCTTGAACAAGTTACATCAATACAAACTTTAAAATACTTTGACATCAAATTTCTTCACAAAGTAGTTAACCATTATAAAATCATATTCTGATTTTCTCAAACGCATTTCAGATGGGTGATTCACAGCATCACTTTTTTAAGCTTTCCCGCTTTTGATAAGGCGAATATAGCACATTTTGAATGAGAAGTTTTCTTCAATCAAACATAGAGGAACCCAAATGATGATCTCATTCAGCTAGTAAAAATGTTGTTTTATATTAGTATGGAAATCGTGAAAAGAAAATGTGTTTCATGCTGATTTACAACAGTTGATCTCCAATCGTAAAATATAAGCTTTTGGTCGGAGGCATCACAGGTACTGATCAAATTCTAATTTTTGAACATTGTTCACAAATCATATGATATGCTTTCTATACATAAAC
The DNA here is from genome assembly GCF_964204655.1 of Triturus cristatus. Lineage (NCBI taxonomy): Eukaryota > Metazoa > Chordata > Amphibia > Caudata > Salamandridae > Triturus > Triturus cristatus. The sequence continues at coordinate 551,608,412 of NC_140588.1, forward strand.
TGTATTGTTGGATCAATAATGAGTAAAAAGTGACTATCTCAATTTCAGGACATATAAAAGAGAAAGAAGTAGAAACTTATGTTTCAAATGCTGAGAGGCAACAAATGTTCATGATTTTCACCTCCACTAATTATATTTATTTTTATAATCGATATGTTTATATTTTCCTATAAATATACAGAGACATATAGCTATATATACAGAGATACATATGTAAAGGTTGATTTTTACATGTTTATAAGTAAATGTGATGTTGTTCCAAATAAAACTTCTAAGAACTGAATGGAAAAGAAAATTGTAAAGTTCAGATAAGTCCCACTGAAATTTGTACTCAGATCCCTGTTTTCAGAGTCCAGAGTGCTAACCATGACACCATCCACCCTCCCGTACCAGGGTGAGATTTCCATTTTGACATAAGAGATTTGCCTCAGGGGGCAACTTATCTTTCATTGAAAAATATTATCTCACATAAAAACCACTGTTCAACAGAGTTATAACGTTATTTGAGTCTTTTGGGCAACATCCTTCCCCAACATAGTTCAATATGCAAAAGTTTACCAGAATAGGAAAGCAATCCAATTCAGTTTCTCTTTGACAGTAGAATATTAAAAACTTTGACATTTCCACATTCCTGCAGCAGTTTATGCTTCTTTCACATGGGAGGTTCCATGGTGTAATGGTTAGCACTTCGGACTTTGAATCCAATGATCCGAGTTCAAATATCGGTGGGAACATTTTATGACTCTTGACCAAATCATTTTCTTTCAAGTGTATTCATTAATATCACATATCTAATACCGGTAGGGTGAACAATTAATTTATTGAGTATACTCTAAAAGTTTATTAGATGTGAGCAAATAATAGAAATTTTACAATACCTGGAAACTAAATGGCTCAAAATAATGAGAGATTTTACAAACTCACTCTGGTTTCTCAAACTCATCAGAGGGGCCTGATGCAAGACATTACTTTTTAAAATCTTACTGTTATTGTTAAGGGGAACAAGGAACTTTTTCATTGCAAAGCATTCATTAAAACAAAACTTGAGGAGTCAAACTTTGTATTACGGGGACCGAAGATGTGCAGTTTGAATAATAATCTTGAAATTCAGATGTACAAAGATTTTACACACTGATTTTCAACAGTAAATCCACAACCAAAAAAGTTGAATCTTTTGAAAGACATGTCAAAGGTGTGAATCTGAAATTCACTTTTAAAGACATTCACAATGAAATGCACTGTGTAAGTCCAGCATGTTGTCAGCTAAGAAATCAGCAAAACTGAACTATCTCATTACTGGCCATATAGATGAGAAAGGAAAATAAACTCATGTTTACAATGTGGATGTGAAAGAACAGTTTCTAGGTTCAGCTTCAATATTTATGTTAATGAATAATTGATATGTTCATATTGTCTAACAGCTATCTAGACGGATAAAGCTATGTATGCATCTATACATACTTATGCGTTCATACGCATCAGTATAAAACATTGATATTATGTTTTTTCTAGACCAAATTCTAAAAAGTGAGTTAAACTGTGAATCTCATAATTGTAGTAGGTCCCACCGAGATTTGAACTCGGATCGCTGGATTCAGAGTCCAGAGTGCTAACCATTACACCATGGAACCCTCTCACACAAGAGTGACTTTTCCATTGAGACAAAAGAAAGCGCATCAGTGATGGCCTTCTCTTATATTGATAAAAAGATATCTCATTTGAATGGTCATAGTGGATAGAGCTTTAATGTGATTTGATTCTTTTCAGCTATATTCTCTATAAAAGTGTTAAATATTCAAATGTTTATCTGAATATAAAAGTTATATCACAATGTTCATCTTTGCCTGTAGCATAATAAAACAGTCTACATTTCCAGACTACTGAAGCAATGTCTCTGTCTCCTGCATGGGTGGCTCCATAGAGCAATGGTTGGCAATTTGGACTTTGCATCCAATGATCCGATTTGAAACCTTGGAGGGACTTTTTTTATTACTCTTGAGCTTTTCCATTTCTTCATCTTTGTTCATTGATAGCTCAAATCCAACACCAGTAGGTTGAAAGAGTCAATTATTGAATGCTTTCAAAATGTCCATCAGCTTGAACAAGTTACATCAATACAAACTTTAAAATACTTTGACATCAAATTTCTTCACAAAGTAGTTAGCCATTATAAAATCATATTCTGATTTTCTCAAACGCATTTCAGATGGGTGATTCACAGCATCACTTTTTTAAGCTTTCCCGCTATTGATAAGGCGAATATAGCACATTTTGAATGAGAAGTTTTCTTCAATCAAACATAGAGGAACCCAAATGATGATCTCATTCAGCTAGTAAAAATGTTGTTTTATATTAGTATGGAAATCGTGAAAAGAAAATGTGTTTCATGCTGATTTACAACAGTTGATCTCCAATCGTAAAATATAAGCTTTTGGTCGGAGGCATCACAGGTACTGATCAAATTCTAATTTTTGAACATTGTTCACAAATCATATGATATGCTTTCTATACATAAACTGTATTGTTGGATCAATAATGAGTAAAAAGTGACTATCTCAATTTCAGGACATATAAAAGAGAAAGAAGTAGAAACTCATGTTTCAAATGCTGAGAGGCAACAACTGTTCATGATTTTCACCTCCACTAATTATATTTATTTTTATAATCTATATGTTTATATTTTCCTATAAATATACAGAGACATATAGCTATATATACAGAGATACATATGTACAGGTTGATTTTTACATGTTTATAAGTAAATGTGATGTTGTTCCAAATAAAACTTCTAAGAACTGAATGGAAAAGAAAATTGTAAAGTTCAGATAAGTCCCACTGAAATTTGTACTCAGATCCCTGTTTTCAGAGTCCAGAGTGCTAACCCTGACACCATCCACCCTCCCGTACCAGGGTGAGCTTTACATTTTGACAGAAGAGATTTGCCTCAGGGGGCAACTTATCTTTCATTGAAAAATATTATCTCACATAAAAACCACTGTTCAACAGAGTTATAACGTTATTTGAGTCTTTTGGGCAACATCCTTCCCCAACATAGTTCAATATGCAAAAGTTTACCAGAATAGGAAAGCAATCCAATTCAGTTTCTCTTTGACAGTAGAATATTAAAAACTTTGACATTTCCACATTCCTGCAGCAGTTTATGCTCCTTTCACATGGGAGGTTCCATGGTGTAATGGTTAGCACTTTGGACTTTGAATCCAATGATCCGAGTTCAAATCTCGGTGGGAACATTTTATGACTCTTGACCAAATCATTTTCTTTCAAGTGTATTCATTAATATCACATATCTAATACCGGTAGGGTGAACAATTAATTTATTGATTATACTCTAAAAGTTTAATAGATGTGAGCAAATAATAGAAATTTTACAATACCTGGAAACTAAATGGCTCAAAATAATGAGAGATTTTACAAACTCACTCTGGTTTCTCAAACTCATCACAGGGGCCTGATGCAAGACATTACTTTTTAAAATCTTACTGTTATTGTTAAGGGAAACAAGGAACTTTTTCATTGCAAAGCATTCATTAAAACAAAACTTGTGGAGTCAAACTTTGTATTACGGGGACCGAAGATGTGCAGTTTGAATAATAATCTTGAAATTCAGACGTACAAAGATTTTACACACTGATTTTCAACAGTAAATCCACAACCAAAAAAGTTGAATCTTTTGAAAGACATGTCAAAGGTGTGAATCTGAAATTCACTTTTAAAGACATTCACAATGAAATGCACTGTGTAAGTCCAGCATGTTGTCAGCTAAGAAATCAGCAAAACTGAACTATCTCATTACTGGCCATATAGATGAGAAAGGAAAATAAACTCATGTTTACAATGTGGATGTGAAAGAACAGTTTCTAGGTTCAGCTTCAATATTTATGTTAATGAATAATTGATATGTTCATATTGTCTAACAGCTATCTAGACGGAGATAGCTATGTATGCATCTATACATACTTATGCGTTCATACGCATCAGTATAAAACATTGATATTATGTTTTTTCTAGACCAAATTCTAAAAAGTGAGTTAAACAGTGAATCTCATAATTGTAGTAGGTCCCACCGAGATTTGAACTCGGATCGCTGGATTCAGAGTCCAGAGTGCTAACCATTACACCATGGAACCCTCTCACACGAGAGTGACTTTTCCATTGAGACAAAAGAAAGCGCATCAGTGATGGCCTTCTCTTATATTGATAAAAAGATATCTCATTTGAATGGTCATAGTGGATAGAGCTTTAATGTGATTTGATTCTTTTCAGCTATATTCTCTATAAAAGTGTTAAATATTCAAATGTTTATCTGAATATAAAAGTTATATCACAATGTTCATCTTTGCCTGTAGCATAATAAAACAGTCTACATTTCCAGACTACTGAAGCAATGTCTCTGTCTCCTGCATGGGTGGCTCCATAGAGCAATGGTTGGCAATTTGGACTTTGCATCCAATGATCCGATTTGAAACCTTGGAGGGACTTTTTTTATTACTCTTGAGCTTTTCCATTTCTTCATCTTTGTTCATTGATAGCTCAAATCCAACACCAGTAGGTTGAAAGAGTCAATTATTGAATGCTTTCAAAATGTCCATCAGCTTGAACAAGTTACATCAATACAAACTTTAAAATACTTTGACATCAAATTTCTTCACAAAGTAGTTAACCATTATAAAATCATATTCTGATTTTCTCAAACGCATTTCAGATGGGTGATTCACAGCATCACTTTTTTAAGCTTTCCCGCTTTTGATAAGGCGAATATAGCACATTTTGAATGAGAAGTTTTCTTCAATCAAACATAGAGGAACCCAAATGATGATCTCATTCAGCTAGTAAAAATGTTGTTTTATATTAGTATGGAAATCGTGAAAAGAAAATGTGTTTCATGCTGATTTACAACAGTTGATCTCCAATCGTAAAATATAAGCTTTTGGTCGGAGGCATCACAGGTACTGATCAAATTCTAATTTTTGAACATTGTTCACAAATCATATGATATGCTTTCTATACATAAACTGTATTGTTGGATCAATAATGAGTAAAAAGTGACTATCTCAATTTCAGGACATATAAAAGAGAAAGAAGTAGAAACTTATGTTTCAAATGCTGAGAGGCAACAAATGTTCATGATTTTCACCTCCACTAATTATATTTATTTTTATAATCAATATGTTTATATTTTCCTATAAATATACAGAGACATATAGCTATATATACAGAGATACATATGTAAAGGTTGATTTTTACATGTTTATAAGTAAATGTGATGTTGTTCCAAATAAAACTTCTAAGAACTGAATGGAAAAGAAAATTGTAAAGTTCAGATAAGTCCCACTGAAATTTGTACTCAGATCCCTGTTTTCAGAGTCCAGAGTGCTAACCATGACACCATCCACCCTCCCGTACCAGGGTGAGATTTCCATTTTGACATAAGAGATTTGCCTCAGGGGGCAACTTATCTTTCATTGAAAAATATTATCTCACATAAAAACCACTGTTCAACAGAGTTATAACGTTATTTGAGTCTTTTGGGCAACATCCTTCCCCAACATAGTTCAATATGCAAAAGTTTACCAGAATAGGAAAGCAATCCAATTCAGTTTCTCTTTGACAGTAGAATATTAAATACTTTGACATTTCCACATTCCTGCAGCAGTTTATGCTTCTTTCACATGGGAGGTTCCATGGTGTAATGGTTAGCACTTCGGACTTTGAATCCAATGATCCGAGTTCAAATATCGGTGGGAACATTTTATGACTCTTGACCAAATCATTTTCTTTCAAGTGTATTCATTAATATCACATATCTAATACCGGTAGGGTGAACAATTAATTTATTGAGTATACTCTAAAAGTTTATTAGATGTGAGCAAATAATAGAAATTTTACAATACCTGGAAACTAAATGGCTCAAAATAATGAGAGATTTTACAAACTCACTCTGGTTTCTCAAACTCATCACAGGGGCCTGATGCAAGACATTACTTTTTAAAATCTTACTGTTATTGTTAAGGGGAACAAGGAACTTTTTCATTGCAAAGCATTCATTAAAACAAAACTTGAGGAGTCAAACTTTGTATTACGGGGACCGAAGATGTGCAGTTTGAATAATAATCTTGAAATTCAGATGTACAAAGATTTTACACACTGATTTTCAACAGTAAATCCACAACCAAAAAAGTTGAATCTTTTGAAAGACATGTCAAAGGTGTGAATCTGAAATTCACTTTTAAAGACATTCACAATGAAATGCACTGTGTAAGTCCAGCATGTTGTCAGCTAAGAAATCAGCAAAACTGAACTATCTCATTACTGGCCATATAGATGAGAAAGGAAAATAAACTCATGTTTACAATGTGGATGTGAAAGAACAGTTTCTAGGTTCAGCTTCAATATTTATGTTAATGAATAATTGATATGTTCATATTGTCTAACAGCTATCTAGACGGATAAAGCTATGTATGCATCTATACATACTTATGCGTTCATACGCATCAGTATAAAACATTGATATTATGTTTTTTCTAGACCAAATTCTAAAAAATGAGTTAAACAGTGAATTTCATAATTGTAGTAGGTCCCACCGAGATTTGAACTCGGATCGCTGGATTCAGAGTCCAGAGTGCTAACCATTACACCATGGAACCCTCTCACACAAGAGTGACTTTTCCATTGAGACAAAAGAGAGCGCATTAGTGATGTCCTTCTCTTATATTGATAAAAAGATATCTCATTTGAATGGTCATAGTGGATAGAGCTTTAATGTGATTTGATTCTTTTCAGCTATATTCTCTATAAAAGTGTTAAATATTCAAATGTTTATCTGAATATAAAAGTTATATCACAATGTTCATCTTTGCCTGTAGCATAATAAAACAGTCTACATTTCCAGACTACTGAAGCAATGTCTATGTCTCCTGCATGGGTGGCTCCATAGAGCAATGGTTGGCAATTTGGACTTTGCATCCAATGATCCGATTTGAAACCTTGGAGGGACTTTTTTTATTACTCTTGAGCGTTTCCATTTCTTCATCTTTGTTCATTGATAGCTCATATCCAACACCAGTAGGTTGAAAGAGTCAATTATTGAATGCTTTCAAAATGTCCATCAGCTTGAACAAGTTACATCAATACAAACTTTAAAATACTTTGACATCAAATTTCTTCACAAAGTAGTTAGCCATTATAAAATCATATTCTGATTTTCTCAAACGCATTTCAGATGGGTGATTCACAGCATCACTTTTTTAAGCTTTCCCGCTATTGATAAGGCGAAAATAGCACATTTTGAATGAGAAGTTTTCTTCAATCAAACATAGAGGAACCCAAATGATGATCTCATTCAGCTAGTAAAAATGTTGTTTTATATTAGTATGGAAACGTGAAAAGAAAATGTTTTTCATGCTGATTTACAACAGTTGATCTCCAATCGTAAAATATAAGCTTTTGGTCGGAGGCATCACAGGTACTGATCAAATTCTAATTTTTGAACATTGTTCACAAATCATATGATATGCTTTGTATACATAAACTGTATTGTTGGATCAATACTGAGTAAAAAGTGACTATCTCAATTTCAGGACATATAAAAGAGAAAGAAGTAGAAACTCATGTTTCAAATGCTGAGAGGCAACAACTGTTCATGATTTTCACCTCCACTAATTATATTTATTTTTATAATCTATATGTTTATATTTTCCTATAAATATACAGAGACATATAGCTATATATACAGAGATACATATGTACAGGTTGATTTTTACATGTTTATAAGTAAATGTGATGTTGTTCCAAATAAAACTTCTAAGAACTGAATGGAAAAGAAAATTGTAAAGTTCAGATAAGTCCCACTGAAATTTGTACTCAGATCCCTGTTTTCAGAGTCCAGAGTGCTAACCCTGACACCATCCACCCTCCCGTACCAGGGTGAGCTTTACATTTTGACAGAAGAGATTTGCCTCAGGGGGCAACTTATCTTTCATTGAAAAATATTATCTCACATAAAAACCACTGTTCAACAGAGTTATAACGTTATTTGAGTCTTTTGGGCAACATCCTTCCCCAACATAGTTCAATATGCAAAAGTTTACCAGAATAGGAAAGCAATCCAATTCAGTTTCTCTTTGACAGTAGAATATTAAAAACTTTGACATTTCCACATTCCTGCAGCAGTTTATGCTCCTTTCACATGGGAGGTTCCATGGTGTAATGGTTAGCACTTTGGACTTTGAATCCAATGATCCGAGTTCAAATCTCGGTGGGAACATTTTATGACTCTTGACCAAATCATTTTCTTTCAAGTGTATTCATTAATATCACATATCTAATACCGGTAGGGTGAACAATTAATTTATTGATTATACTCTAAAAGTTTAATAGATGTGAGCAAATAATAGAAATTTTACAATACCTGGAAACTAAATGGCTCAAAATAATGAGAGATTTTACAAACTCACTCTGGTTTCTCAAACTCATCACAGGGGCCTGATGCAAGACATTACGTTTTAAAATCTTACTGTTATTGTTAAGGGAAACAAGGAACTTTTTCATTGCAAAGCATTCATTAAAACAAAACTTGTGGAGTCAAACTTTGTATTACGGGGACCGAAGATGTGCAGTTTGAATAATAATCTTGAAATTCAGACGTACAAAGATTTTACACACTGATTTTCAACAGTAAATCCACAACCAAAAAAGTTGAATCTTTTGAAAGACATGTCAAAGGTGTGAATCTGAAATTCACTTTTAAAGACATTCACAATGAAATGCACTGTGTAAGTCCAGCATGTTGTCAGCTAAGAAATCAGCAAAACTGAACTATCTCATTACTGGCCATATAGATGAGAAAGGAAAATAAACTCATGTTTACAATGTGGATGTGAAAGAACAGTTTCTAGGTTCAGCTTCAATATTTATGTTAATGAATAATTGATATGTTCATATTGTCTAACAGCTATCTAGACGGAGATAGCTATGTATGCATCTATACATACTTATGCGTTCATACGCATCAGTATAAAACATTGATATTATGTTTTTTCTAGACCAAATTCTAAAAAGTGAGTTAAACAGTGAATCTCAAATTGTAGTAGGTCCCACCGAGATTTGAACTCGGATCGCTGGATTCAGAGTCCAGAGTGCTAACCATTACACCATGGAACCCTCTCACACAAGAGTGACTTTTCCATTGAGACAAAAGAAAGCGCATCAGTGATGGCCTTCTCTTATATTGATAAAAAGATATCTCATTTGAATGGTCATAGTGGATAGAGCTTTAATGTGATTTGATTCTTTTCAGCTATATTCTCTATAAAAGTGTTAAATATTCAAATGTTTATCTGAATATAAAAGTTATATCACAATGTTCATCTTTGCCTGTAGCATAATAAAACAGTCTACATTTCCAGACTACTGAAGCAATGTCTCTGTCTCCTGCATGGGTGGCTCCATAGAGCAATGGTTGGCAATTTGGACTTTGCATCCAATGATCCGATTTGAAACCTTGGAGGGACTTTTTTTATTACTCTTGAGCTTTTCCATTTCTTCATCTTTGTTCATTGATAGCTCAAATCCAACACCAGTAGGTTGAAAGAGTCAATTATTGAATGCTTTCAAAATGTCCATCAGCTTGAACAAGTTACATCAATACAAACTTTAAAATACTTTGACATCAAATTTCTTCACAAAGTAGTTAGCCATTATAAAATCATATTCTGATTTTCTCAAACGCATTTCAGATGGGTGATTCACAGCATCACTTTTTTAAGCTTTCCCGCTATTGATAAGGCGAATATAGCACATTTTGAATGAGAAGTTTTCTTCAATCAAACATAGAGGAACCCAAATGATGATCTCATTCAGCTAGTAAAAATGTTGTTTTATATTAGTATGGAAATCGTGAAAAGAAAATGTGTTTCATGCTGATTTACAACAGTTGATCTCCAATCGTAAAATATAAGCTTTTGGTCGGAGGCATCACAGGTACTGATCAAATTCTAATTTTTGAACATTGTTCACAAATCATATGATATGCTTTCTATACATAAACTGTATTGTTGGATCAATAATGAGTAAAAAGTGACTATCTCAATTTCAGGACATATAAAAGAGAAAGAAGTAGAAACTCATGTTTCAAATGCTGAGAGGCAACAACTGTTCATGATTTTCACCTCCACTAATTATATTTATTTTTATAATCTATATGTTTATATTTTCCTATAAATATACAGAGACATATAGCTATATATACAGAGATACATATGTACAGGTTGATTTTTACATGTTTATAAGTAAATGTGATGTTGTTCCAAATAAAACTTCTAAGAACTGAATGGAAAAGAAAATTGTAAAGTTCAGATAAGTCCCACTGAAATTTGTACTCAGATCCCTGTTTTCAGAGTCCAGAGTGCTAACCCTGACACCATCCACCCTCCCGTACCAGGGTGAGCTTTACATTTTGACAGAAGAGATTTGCCTCAGGGGGCAACTTATCTTTCATTGAAAAATATTATCTCACATAAAAACCACTGTTCAACAGAGTTATAACGTTATTTGAGTCTTTTGGGCAACATCCTTCCCCAACATAGTTCAATATGCAAAAGTTTACCAGAATAGGAAAGCAATCCAATTCAGTTTCTCTTTGACAGTAGAATATTAAAAACTTTGACATTTCCACATTCCTGCAGCAGTTTATGCTCCTTTCACATGGGAGGTTCCATGGTGTAATGGTTAGCACTTTGGACTTTGAATCCAATGATCCGAGTTCAAATCTCGGTGGGAACATTTTATGACTCTTGACCAAATCATTTTCTTTCAAGTGTATTCATTAATATCACATATCTAATACCGGTAGGGTGAACAATTAATTTATTGATTATACTCTAAAAGTTTAATAGATGTGAGCAAATAATAGAAATTTTACAATACCTGGAAACTAAATGGCTCAAAATAATGAGAGATTTTACAAACTCACTCTGGTTTCTCAAACTCATCACAGGGGCCTGATGCAAGACATTACGTTTTAAAATCTTACTGTTATTGTTAAGGGAAACAAGGAACTTTTTCATTGCAAAGCATTCATTAAAACAAAACTTGTGGAGTCAAACTTTGTATTACGGGGACCGAAGATGTGCAGTTTGAATAATAATCTTGAAATTCAGACGTACAAAGATTTTACACACTGATTTTCAACAGTAAATCCACAACCAAAAAAGTTGAATCTTTTGAAAGACATGTCAAAGGTGTGAATCTGAAATTCACTTTTAAAGACATTCACAATGAAATGCACTGTGTAAGTCCAGCATGTTGTCAGCTAAGAAATCAGCAAAACTGAACTATCTCATTACTGGCCATATAGATGAGAAAGGAAAATAAACTCATGTTTACAATGTGGATGTGAAAGAACAGTTTCTAGGTTCAGCTTCAATATTTATGTTAATGAATAATTGATATGTTCATATTGTCTAACAGCTATCTAGACGGAGATAGCTATGTATGCATCTATACATACTTATGCGTTCATACGCATCAGTATAAAACATTGATATTATGTTTTTTCTAGACCAAATTCTAAAAAGTGAGTTAAACAGTGAATCTCAAATTGTAGTAGGTCCCACCGAGATTTGAACTCGGATCGCTGGATTCAGAGTCCAGAGTGCTAACCATTACACCATGGAACCCTCTCACACAAGAGTGACTTTTCCATTGAGACAAAAGAAAGCGCATCAGTGATGGCCTTCTCTTATATTGATAAAAAGATATCTCATTTGAATGGTCATAGTGGATAGAGCTTTAATGTGATTTGATTCTTTTCAGCTATATTCTCTATAAAAGTGTTAAATATTCAAATGTTTATCTGAATATAAAAGTTATATCACAATGTTCATCTTTGCCTGTAGCATAATAAAACAGTCTACATTTCCAGACTACTGAAGCAATGTCTCTGTCTCCTGCATGGGTGGCTCCATAGAGCAATGGTTGGCAATTTGGACTTTGCATCCAATGATCCGATTTGAAACCTTGGAGGGACTTTTTTTATTACTCTTGAGCTTTTCCATTTCTTCATCTTTGTTCATTGATAGCTCAAATCCAACACCAGTAGGTTGAAAGAGTCAATTATTGAATGCTTTCAAAATGTCCATCAGCTTGAACAAGTTACATCAATACAAACTTTAAAATACTTTGACATCAAATTTCTTCACAAAGTAGTTAGCCATTATAAAATCATATTCTGATTTTCTCAAACGCATTTCAGATGGGTGATTCACAGCATCACTTTTTTAAGCTTTCCCGCTATTGATAAGGCGAATATAGCACATTTTGAATGAGAAGTTTTCTTCAATCAAACATAGAGGAACCCAAATGATGATCTCATTCAGCTAGTAAAAATGTTGTTTTATATTAGTATGGAAATCGTGAAAAGAAAATGTGTTTCATGCTGATTTACAACAGTTGATCTCCAATCGTAAAATATAAGCTTTTGGTCGGAGGCATCACAGGTACTGATCAAATTCTAATTTTTGAACATTGTTCACAAATCATATGATATGCTTTCTATACATAAACTGTATTGTTGGATCAATAATGAGTAAAAAGTGACTATCTCAATTTCAGGACATATAAAAGAGAAAGAAGTAGAAACTCATGTTTCAAATGCTGAGAGGCAACAACTGTTCATGATTTTCACCTCCACTAATTATATTTATTTTTATAATCTATATGTTTATATTTTCCTATAAATATACAGAGACATATAGCTATATATACAGAGATACATATGTACAGGTTGATTTTTACATGTTTATAAGTAAATGTGATGTTGTTCCAAATAAAACTTCTAAGAACTGAATGGAAAAGAAAATTGTAAAGTTCAGATAAGTCCCACTGAAATTTGTACTCAGATCCCTGTTTTCAGAGTCCAGAGTGCTAACCCTGACACCATCCACCCTCCCGTACCAGGGTGAGCTTTACATTTTGACAGAAGAGATTTGCCTCAGGGGGCAACTTATCTTTCATTGAAAAATATTATCTCACATAAAAACCACTGTTCAACAGAGTTATAACGTTATTTGAGTCTTTTGGGCAACATCCTTCCCCAACATAGTTCAATATGCAAAAGTTTACCAGAATAGGAAAGCAATCCAATTCAGTTTCTCTTTGACAGTAGAATATTAAAAACTTTGACATTTCCACATTCCTGCAGCAGTTTATGCTCCTTTCACATGGGAGGTTCCATGGTGTAATGGTTAGCACTTTGGACTTTGAATCCAATGATCCGAGTTCAAATCTCGGTGGGAACATTTTATGACTCTTGACCAAATCATTTTCTTTCAAGTGTATTCATTAATATCACATATCTAATACCGGTAGGGTGAACAATTAATTTATTGATTATACTCTAAAAGTTTAATAGATGTGAGCAAATAATAGAAATTTTACAATACCTGGAAACTAAATGGCTCAAAATAATGAGAGATTTTACAAACTCACTCTGGTTTCTCAAACTCATCACAGGGGCCTGATGCAAGACATTACTTTTTAAAATCTTACTGTTATTGTTAAGGGAAACAAGGAACTTTTTCATTGCAAAGCATTCATTAAAACAAAACTTGTGGAGTCAAACTTTGTATTACGGGGACCGAAGATGTGCAGTTTGAATAATAATCTTGAAATTCAGACGTACAAAGATTTTACACACTGATTTTCAACAGTAAATCCACAACCAAAAAAGTTGAATCTTTTGAAAGACATGTCAAAGGTGTGAATCTGAAATTCACTTTTAAAGACATTCACAATGAAATGCACTGTGTAAGTCCATCATGTTGTCAGCTAAGAAATCAGCAAAACTGAACTATCTCATTACTGGCCATATAGATGAGAAAGGAAAATAAACTCATGTTTACAATGTGGATGTGAAAGAACAGTTTCTAGGTTCAGCTTCAATATTTATGTTAATGAATAATTGATATGTTCATATTGTCTAACAGCTATCTAGACGGAGATAGCTATGTATGCATCTATACATACTTATGCGTTCATACGCATCAGTATAAAACATTGATATTATGTTTTTTCTAGACCAAATTCTAAAAAGTGAGTTAAACAGTGAATCTCATAATTGTAGTAGGTCCCACCGAGATTTGAACTCGGATCGCTGGATTCAGAGTCCAGAGTGCTAACCATTACACCATGGAACCCTCTCACACAAGAGTGACTTTTCCATTGAGACAAAAGAAAGCGCATCAGTGATGGCCTTCTCTTATATTGATAAAAAGATATCTCATTTGAATGGTCATAGTGGATAGAGCTTTAATGTGATTTGATTCTTTTCAGCTATATTCTCTATAAAAGTGTTAAATATTCAAATGTTTATCTGAATATAAAAGTTATATCACAATGTTCATCTTTGCCTGTTGCATAATAAAACAGTCTACATTTCCAGACTACTGAAGCAATGTCTGTGTCTCCTGCATGGGTGGCTCCATAGAGCAATGGTTGGCAATTTGGACTTTGCATCCAATGATCCGATTTGAAACCTTGGAGTGACTTTTTTTATTACTCTTGAGCTTTTCCATTTCTTCATCTTTGTTCATTGATAGCTCAAATCCAACACCAGTAGGTTGAAAGAGTCAATTATTGAATGCTTTCAAAATGTCCATCAGCTTGAACAAGTTACATCAATACAAACTTTAAAATACTTTGACATCAAATTTCTTCACAAAGTAGTTAGCCATTATAAAATCATATTCTGATTTTCTCAAACGCATTTCAGATGGGTGATTCACAGCATCACTTTTTTAAGCTTTCCCGCTATTGATAAGGCGAATATAGCACATTTTGAATGAGAAGTTTTCTTCAATCAAACATAGAGGAACCCAAATGATGATCTCATTCAGCTAGTAAAAATGTTGTTTTATATTAGTATGGAAATCGTGAAAAGAAAATGTGTTTCATGCTGATTTACAACAGTTGATCTCCAATCGTAAAATATAAGCTTTTGGTCGGAGGCATCACAGGTACTGATCAAATTCTAATTTTTGAACATTGTTCACAAATCATATGATATGCTTTCTATACATAAACTGTATTGTTGGATCAATAATGAGTAAAAAGTGACTATCTCAATTTCAGGACATATAAAAGAGAAAGAAGTAGAAACTCATGTTTCAAATGCTGAGAGGCAACAACTGTTCATGATTTTCACCTCCACTAATTCTATTTATTTTTATAATCGATATGTTTATATTTTCCTATAAATATACAGAGACATATCGCTATATATACAGAGATACATATGTACAGGTTGATTTTTACATGTTTATAAGTAAATGTGATGTTGTTCCAAATAAAACTTCTAAGAACTGAATGGAAAAGAAAATTGTAAAGTTCAGATAAGTCCCACTGAAATTTGTACTCAGATCCCTGTTTTCAGAGTCCAGAGTGCTAACCATGACACCATCCACCCTCCCGTACCAGGGTGAGCTTTCCATTTTGACAGAAGAGATTTGCCTCAGGGGGCAACTTATCTTTCATTGAAAAATATTATCTCACATAAAAACCACTGTTCAACAGAGTTATAACGTTATTTGAGTCTTTTGGGCAACATCCTTCCCCAACATAGTTCAATATGCAAAAGTTTACCAGAATAGGAAAGCAATCCAATTCAGTTTCTCTTTGACAGTAGAATATTAAAAACTTTGACATTTCCACATTCCTGCAGCAGTTTATGCTCCTTTCACATGGGAGGTTCCATGGTGTAATGGTTAGCACTTTGGACTTTGAATCCAATGATCCGAGTTCAAATCTCGGTGGGAACATTTTATGACTCTTGACCAAATCATTTTCTTTCAAGTGTATTCATTAATATCACATATCTAATACCGGTAGGGTGAACAATTAATTTATTGATTATACTCTAAAAGTTTATTAGATGTGAGCAAATAATAGAAATTTTACAATACCTGGAAACTAAATGGCTCAAAATAATGAGAGATTTTACAAACTCACTCTGGTTTCTCAAACTCATCACAGGGGCCTGATGCAAGACATTACTTTTTAAAATCTTACTGTTATTGTTAAGGGGAACAAGGAACTTTTTCATTGCAAAGCATTCATTAAAACAAAACTTGTGGAGTCAAACTTTGTATTACGGGGACCGAAGATGTGCAGTTTGAATAATAATCTTGAAATTCAGACGTACAAAGATTTTACACACTGATTTTCAACAGTAAATCCACAACCAAAAAAGTTGAATCTTTTGAAAGACATGTCAAAGGTGTGAATCTGAAATTCACTTTTAAAGACATTCACAATGAAATGCACTGTGTAAGTCCAGCATGTTGTCAGCTAAGAAATCAGCAAAACTGAACTATCTCATTACTGGCCATATAGATGAGAAAGGAAAATAAACTCATGTTTACAATGTGGATGTGAAAGAACAGTTTCTAGGTTCAGCTTCAATATTTATGTTAATGAATAATTGATATGTTCATATTGTCTAACAGCTATCTAGACGGATAAAGCTATGTATGCATCTATACATACTTATGCGTTCATACGCATCAGTATAAAACATTGATATTATGTTTTTTCTAGACCAAATTCTAAAAAATGAGTTAAACAGTGAATCTCATAATTGTAGTAGGTCCCACTGAGATTTGAACTCGGATCGCTGGATTCAGAGTCCAGAGTGCTAACCATTACACCATGGAACCCTCTCACACAAGAGTGACTTTTCCATTGAGACAAAAGAGAGCGCATCAGTGATGGCCTTCTCTTATATTGATAAAAAGATATCTCATTTGAATGGTCATAGTGGATAGAGCTTTAATGTGATTTGATTCTTTTCAGCTATATTCTCTATAAAAGTGTTAAATATTCAAATGTTTATCTGAATATAAAAGTTATATCACAATGTTCTACTTTGCCTGTAGCATAATAAAACAGTCTACATTTCCAGACTACTGAAGCAATGTCTCTGTCTCCTGCATGGGTGGCTCCATAGAGCAATGGTTGGCAATTTGGACTTTGCATCCAATGATCCAATTTGAAACCTTGGAGGGACTTTTTTTATTACTCTTGAGCTTTTCCATTTCTTCATCTTTGTTCATTGATAGCTCAAATCCAACACCAGTAGGTTGAAAGAGTCAATTATTGAATGCTTTCAAAATGTCCATCAGCTTGAACAAGTTACATCAATACAAACTTTAAAATACTTTGACATCAAATTTCTTCACAAAGTAGTTAGCCATTATAAAATCATATTCTGATTTTCTCAAACGCATTTCAGATGGGTGATTCACAGCATCACTTTTTTAAGCTTTCCCGCTATTGATAAGGCGAATATAGCACATTTTGAATGAGAAGTTTTCTTCAATCAAACATAGAGGAACCCAAATGATGATCTCATTCAGCTAGTAAAAATGTTGTTTTATATTAGTATGGAAATCGTGAAAAGAAAATGTGTTTCATGCTGATTTACAACAGTTGATCTCCAATCGTAAAATATAAGCTTTTGGTCGGAGGCATCACAGGTACTGATCAAATTCAAATTTTTGAACATTGTTCACAAATCATATGATATGCTTTCTATACATAAACTGTATTGTTGGATCAATAATGAGTAAAAAGTGACTATCTCAATTTCAGGACATATAAAAGAGAAAGAAGTAGAAACTCATGTTTCAAATGCTGAGAGGCAACAACTGTTCATGATTTTCACCTCCACTAATTATATTTATTTTTATAATCGATATGTTTATATTTTCCTATAAATATACAGAGACATATAGCTATATATACAGAGATACATATGTACAGGTTGATTTTTACATGTTTATAAGTAAATGTGATGTTGTTCCAAATAAAACTTCTAAGAACTGAATGGAAAAGAAAATTGTAAAGTTCAGATAAGTCCCACTGAAATTTGTACTCAGATCCCTGTTTTCAGAGTCCAGAGTGCTAACCATGACACCATCCACCCTCCCGTACCAGGGTGAGCTTTCCATTTTGACAGAAGAGATTTGCCTCAGGGGGCAACTTATCTTTCATTGAAAAATATTATCTCACATAAAAACCACTGTTCAACAGAGTTATAACGTTATTTGAGTCTTTTGGGCAACATCCTTCCCCAACATAGTTCAATATGCAAAAGTTTACCAGAATCGGAAAGCAATCCAATTCAGTTTCTCTTTGACAGTAGAATATTAAAAACTTTGACATTTCCACATTCCTGCAGCAGTTTATGCTCCGTTCCATGGTGTAATGGTTAGCACTTTGAATCCAATGATCCGAGTTCAAATCTCGGTGGGACCATTTTATGACTCTTGACCAAATAATTTTCTTTCAAGTGTATTCATTAATATCACATATCTAATACCGGTAGGGTGAACAATTAATTTATTGATTATACTCTAAAAGTTTATTAGATGTGAGCAAATAATAGAAATTTTACAATACCTGGAAACTAAATGGCTCAAAATAATGAGAGATTTTACAAACTCACTCTGGTTTCTCAAACTCATCACAGGGGCCTGATGCAAGACATTACTTTTTAAAATCTTACTGTTATTGTTAAGGGGAACAAGGAACTTTTTCATTGCAAAGCATTCATTAAAACAAAACTTGAGGAGTCAAACTTTGTATTACGGGGACCGAAGATGTGCAGTTTGAATAATAATCTTGAAATTCAGACGTACAAAGATTTTACACACTGATTTTCAACAGTAAATCCACAACCAAAAAAGTTGAATCTTTTGAAAGACATGTCAAAGGTGTGAATCTGAAATTCACTTTTAAAGACATTCACAATGAAATGCACTGTGTAAGTCCAGCATGTTGTCAGCTAAGAAATCAGCAAAACTGAACTATCTCATTACTGGCCATATAGATGAGAAAGGAAAATAAACTCATGTTTACAATGTGGATGTGAAAGAACAGTTTCTAGGTTCAGCTTCAATATTTATGTTAATGAATAATTGATATGTTCATATTGTCTAACAGCTATCTAGACGGATAAAGCTATGTATGCATCTATACATACTTATGCGTTCATACGCATCAGTATAAAACATTGATATTATGTTTTTTCTAGACCAAATTCTAAAAAATGAGTTAAACAGTGAACCTCATAATTGTAGTAGGTCCCACCGAGATTTGAACTCGGATCGCTGGATTCAGAGTGCTAACCATTACACCATGGAACCCTCTCACACAAGAGTGACTTTTCCATTGAGACAAAAGAGAGCGCATCAGTGATGGCCTTCTCTTATATTGATAAAAAGATATCTCATTTGAATGGTCATAGTGGATAGAGCTTTAATGTGATTTGATTCTTTTCAGCTATATTCTCTATAAAAGTGTTAAATATTCAAATGTTTATCTGAATATAAAAGTTATATCACAATGTTCATCTTTGCCTGTAGCATAATAAAACAGTCTACATTTCCAGACTACTGAAGCAATGTCTCTGTCTCCTGCATGGGTGGCTCCATAGAGCAATGGTTGGCAATTTGGACTTTGCATCCAATGATCCGATTTGAAACCTTGGAGGGACTTTTTTTATTACTCTTGAGCTTTTCCATTTCTTCATCTTTGTTCATTGATAGCTCAAATCCAACACCAGTAGGTTGAAAGAGTCAATTATTGAATGCTTTCAAAATGTCCATCAGCTTGAACAAGTTACATCAATACAAACTTTAAAATACTTTGACATCAAATTTCTTCACAAAGTAGTTAGCCATTATAAAATCATATTCTGATTTTCTCAAACGCATTTCAGATGGGTGATTCACAGCATCACTTTTTTAAGCTTTCCCGCTATTGATAAGGCGAAAATAGCACATTTTGAATGAGAAGTTTTCTTCAATCAAACATAGAGGAACCCAAATGATGATCTCATTCAGCTAGTAAAAATGTTGTTTTATATTAGTATGGAAACGTGAAAAGAAAATGTTTTTCATGCTGATTTACAACAGTTGATCTCCAATCGTAAAATATAAGCTTTTGGTCGGAGGCATCACAGGTACTGATCAAATTCTAATTTTTGAACATTGTTCACAAATCATATGATATGCTTTGTATACATAAACTGTATTGTTGGATCAATACTGAGTAAAAAGTGACTATCTCAATTTCAGGACATATAAAAGAGAAAGAAGTAGAAACTCATGTTTCAAATGCTGAGAGGCAACAACTGTTCATGATTTTCACCTCCACTAATTATATTTATTTTTATAATCTATATGTTTATATTTTCCTATAAATATACAGAGACATATAGCTATATATGCAGAGATACATATGTACAGGTTGATTTTTACATGTTTATAAGTAAATGTGATGTTGTTCCAAATAAAACTTCTAAGAACTGAATGGAAAAGAAAATTGTAAAGTTCAGATAAGTCCCACTGAAATTTGTACTCAGATCCCTGTTTTCAGAGTCCAGAGTGCTAACCCTGACACCATCCACCCTCCCGTACCAGGGTGAGATTTACATTTTGACAGAAGAGATTTGCCTCAGGGGGCAACTTATCTTTCATTGAAAAATATTATCTCACATAAAAACCACTGTTCAACAGAGTTATAACGTTATTTGAGTCTTTTGGGCAACATCCTTCCCCAACATAGTTCAATATGCAAAAGTTTACCAGAATAGGAAAGCAATCCAATTCAGTTTCTCTTTGACAGTAGAATATTAAAAACTTTGACATTTCCACATTCCTGCAGCAGTTTATGCTCCTTTCACATGGGAGGTTTCATGGTGTAATGGTTAGCACTTTGGACTTTGAATCCAATGATCCGAGTTCAAATCTCGGTGGGAACATTTTATGACTCTTGACCAAATCATTTTCTTTCAAGTGTATTCATTAATATCACATATCTAATACCGGTAGGGTGAACAATTAATTTATTGATTATACTCTAAAAGTTTATTAGATGTGAGCAAATAATAGAAATTTTACAATACCTGGAAACTAAATGGCTCAAAATAATGAGAGATTTTACAAACTCACTCTGGTTTCTCAAACTCATCACAGGGGCCTGATGCAAGACATTACTTTTTAAAATCTTACTGTTATTGTTAAGGGGAACAAGGAACTTTTTCATTGCAAAGCATTCATTAAAACAAAACTTGAGGAGTCAAACTTTGTATTACGGGGACCGAAGATGTGCAGTTTGAATAATAATCTTGAAATTCAGACGTACAAAGATTTTACACACTGATTTTCAACAGTAAATCCACAACCAAAAAAGTTGAATCTTTTGAAAGACATGTCAAAGGTGTGAATCTGAAATTCACTTTTAAAGACATTCACAATGAAATGCACTGTGTAAGTCCAGCATGTTGTCAGCTAAGAAATCAGCAAAACTGAACTATCTCATTACTGGCCATATAGATGAGAAAGGAAAATAAACTCATGTTTACAATGTGGATATGAAAGAACAGTTTCTAGGTTCAGCTTCAATATTTATGTTAATGAATAATTGATATGTTCATATTGTCTAACAGCTATCTAGACGGATAAAGCTATGTATGCATCTATACATACTTATGCGTTCATACGCATCAGTATAAAACATTGATATTATGTTTTTTCTAGACCAAATTCTAAAAAATGAGTTAAACAGTGAATCTCATAATTGTAGTAGGTCCCACCGAGATTTGAACTCGGATCGCTGGATTCAGAGTTCAGAGTGCTAACCATTACACCATGGAACCCTCTCACACAAGAGTGACTTTTCCATTGAGACAAAAGAGAGCGCATCAGTGATGGCCTTCTCTTATATTGATAAAATGATATCTCATTTGAATGGTCATAGTGGATAGAGCTTTAATGTGATTTGATTCTTTTCAGCTATATTCTCTATAAAAGTGTTAAATATTCAAATGTTTATCTGAATATAAAAGTTATATCACAATGTTCATCTTTGCCTGTAGCATAATAAAACAGTCTACATTTCCAGACTACTGAAGCAATGTCTCTGTCTCCTGCATGGGTGGCTCCATAGAGCAATGGTTGGCAATTTGGACTTTGCATCCAATGATCCGATTTGAAACCTTGGAGGGACTTTTTTTATTACTCTTGAGCTTTTCCATTTCTTCATCTTTGTTCATTGATAGCTCAAATCCAACACCAGTAGGTTGAAAGAGTCAATTATTGAATGCTTTCAAAATGTCCATCAGCTTGAACAAGTTACATCAATACAAACTTTAAAATACTTTGACATCAAATTTCTTCACAAAGTAGTTAGCCATTATAAAATCATATTCTGATTTTCTCAAACGCATTTCAGATGGGTGATTCACAGCATCACTTTTTTAAGCTTTCCCGCTATTGATAAGGCGAATATAGCACATTTTGAATGAGAAGTTTTCTTCAATCAAACATAGAGGAACCCAAATGATGATCTCATTCAGCTAGTAAAAATGTTGTTTTATATTAGTATGGAAATCGTGAAAAGAAAATGTGTTTCATGCTGATTTACAACAGTTGATCTCCAATCGTAAAATATAAGCTTTTGGTCGGAGGCATCACAGGTACTGATCAAATTCTAATTTTTGAACATTGTTCACAAATCATATGATATGCTTTCTATACATAAACTGTATCGTTGGATCAATAATGAGTAAAAAGTGACTATCTCAATTTCAGGACATATAAAAGAGAAAGAAGTAGAAACTCATGTTTCAAATGCTGAGAGGCAACAACTGTTCATGATTTTCACCTCCACTAATTATATTTATTTTTATAATCGATATGTTTATATTTTCCTATAAATATACAGAGACATATAGCTATATATACAGAGATACATATGTACAGGTTGATTTTTACATGTTTATAAGTAAATGTGATGTTGTTCCAAATAAAACTTCTAAGAACTGAATGGAAAAGAAAATTGTAAAGTTCAGATAAGTCCCACTGAAATTTGTACTCAGATCCCTGTTTTCAGAGTCCAGAGTGCTAACCATGACACCATCCACCCTCCCGTACCAGGGTGAGCTTTACATTTTGACAGAAGAGATTTGCCTCAGGGGGCAACTTATCTTTCATTGAAAAATATTATCTCACATAAAAACCACTGTTCAACAGAGTTATAACGTTATTTGAGTCTTTTGGGCAACATCCTTCCCCAACATAGTTCAATATGCAAAAGTTTACCAGAATAGGAAAGCAATCCAATTCAGTTTCTCTTTGACAGTAGAATATTAAAAATTTTGACATTTCCACATTCCTGCAGCAGTTTATGCTCCTTTCACATGGGAGGTTCCATGGTGTAATGGTTAGCACTTTGGACTTTGAATCCAATGATCCGAGTTCAAATCTCGGTGGGAACATTTTATGACTCTTGACCAAATCATTTTCTTTCAAGTGTATTCATTAATATCACATATCTAATACCGGTAGGGTGAACAATTAATTTATTGAGTATACTCTAAAAGTTTATTAGATGTGAGCAAATAATAGAAATTTTACAATACCTGGAAACTAAATGGCTCAAAATAATGAGAGATTTTACAAACTCACTCTGGTTTCTCAAACTCATCACAGGGGCCTGATGCAAGACATTACTTTTTAAAATCTTACTGTTATTGTTAAGGGGAACAAGGAACTTTTTCATTGCAAAGCATTCATTAAAACAAAACTTGTGGAGTCAAACTTTGTATTACGGGGACCGAAGATGTGCAGTTTGAATAATAATCTTGAAATTCAGACGTACAAAGATTTTACACACTGATTTTCAACAGTAAATCCACAACCAAAAAAGTTGAATCTTTTGAAAGACATGTCAAAGGTGTGAATCTGAAATTCACTTTTAAAGACATTCACAATGAAATGCACTGTGTAAGTCCAGCATGTTGTCAGCTAAGAAATCAGCAAAACTGAACTATCTCATTACTGGCCATATAGATGAGAAAGGAAAATAAACTCATGTTTACAATGTGGATGTGAAAGAACAGTTTCTAGGTTCAGCTTCAATATTTATGTTAATGAATAATTGATATGTTCATATTGTCTAACAGCTATCTAGACGGATAAAGCTATGTATGCATCTATACATACTTGTGCGTTCATACGCATCAGTATAAAACATTGATATGTTTTTTCTAGACCAAATTCTAAAAAATGAGTTAAACAGTGAATCTCATAATTGTAGTAGGTCCCACTGAGATTTGAACTCGGATCGCTGGATTCAGAGTCCAGAGTGCTAACCATTACACCATGGAACCCTCTCACACAAGAGTGACTTTTCCATTGAGACAAAAGAGAGCGCATCAGTGATGGCCTTCTCTTATATTGATAAAAAGATATCTCATTTGAATGGTCATAGTGGATAGAGCTTTAATGTGATTTGATTCTTTTCAGCTATATTCTCTATAAAAGTGTTAATTATTCAAATGTTTATCTGAATATAAAAGTTATATCACAATGTTCATCTTTGCCTGTAGCATAATAAAACAGTCTACATTTCCAGACTACTGAAGCAATGTCTCTGTCTCCTGCATGGGTGGCTCCATAGAGCAATGGTTGGCAATTTGGACTTTGCATCCAATGATCCGATTTGAAACCTTGGAGGGACTTTTTTTATTACTCTTGAGCTTTTCCATTTCTTCATCTTTGTTCATTGATAGCTCAAATCCAACACCAGTAGGTTGAAAGAGTCAATTATTGAATGCTTTCAAAATGTCCATCAGCTTGAACAAGTTACATCAATACAAACTTTAAAATACTTTGACATCAAATTTCTTCACAAAGTAGTTAGCCATTATAAAATCATATTCTGATTTTCTCAAACGCATTTCAGATGGGTGATTCACAGCATCACTTTTTTAAGCTTTCCCGCTATTGATAAGGCGAATATAGCACATTTTGAATGAGAAGTTTTCTTCAAT
The DNA here is from genome assembly GCF_964204655.1 of Triturus cristatus. Classification (NCBI taxonomy): domain Eukaryota; kingdom Metazoa; phylum Chordata; class Amphibia; order Caudata; family Salamandridae; genus Triturus; species Triturus cristatus. The sequence goes on from NC_140588.1 coordinate 551,633,325, forward strand.
CAAACATAGAGGAACCCAAATGATGATCTCATTCAGCTAGTAAAAATGTTGTTTTATATTAGTATGGAAATCGTGAAAAGAAAATGTGTTTCATGCTGATTTACAACAGTTGATCTCCAATCGTAAAATATAAGCTTTTGGTCGGAGGCATCACAGGTACTGATCAAATTCAAATTTTTGAACATTGTTCACAAATCATATGATATGCTTTCTATACATAAACTGTATTGTTGGATCAATAATGAGTAAAAAGTGACTATCTCAATTTCAGGACATATAAAAGAGAAAGAAGTAGAAACTCATGTTTCAAATGCTGAGAGGCAACAACTGTTCATGATTTTCACCTCCACTAATTATATTTATTTTTATAATCGATATGTTTATATTTTCCTATAAATATACAGAGACATATAGCTATATATACAGAGATACATATGTACAGGTTGATTTTTACATGTTTATAAGTAAATGTGATGTTGTTCCAAATAAAACTTCTAAGAACTGAATGGAAAAGAAAATTGTAAAGTTCAGATAAGTCCCACTGAAATTTGTACTCAGATCCCTGTTTTCAGAGTCCAGAGTGCTAACCATGACACCATCCACCCTCCCGTACCAGGGTGAGCTTTACATTTTGACAGAAGAGATTTGCCTCAGGGGGCAACTTATCTTTCATTGAAAAATTTTATCTCACATAAAAACCACTGTTCAACAGAGTTATAACGTTATTTGAGTCTTTTGGGCAACATCCTTCCCCAACATAGTTCAATATGCAAAAGTTTACCAGAATAGGAAAGCAATCCAATTCAGTTTCTCTTTGACAGTAGAATATTAAAAATTTTGACATTTCCACATTCCTGCAGCAGTTTATGCTCCTTTCACATGGGAGGTTCCATGGTGTAATGGTTAGCACTTTGGACTTTGAATCCAATGATCCGAGTTCAAATCTCGGTGGGAACATTTTATGACTCTTGACCAAATCATTTTCTTTCAAGTGTATTCATTAATATCACATATCTAATACCGGTAGGGTGAACAATTAATTTATTGAGTATACTCTAAAAGTTTATTAGATGTGAGCAAATAATAGAAATTTTACAATACCTGGAAACTAAATGGCTCAAAATAATGAGAGATTTTACAAACTCACTCTGGTTTCTCAAACTCATCACAGGGGCCTGATGCAAGACATTACTTTTTAAAATCTTACTGTTATTGTTAAGGGGAACAAGGAACTTTTTCATTGCAAAGCATTCATTAAAACAAAACTTGTGGAGTCAAACTTTGTATTACGGGGACCGAAGATGTGCAGTTTGAATAATAATCTTGAAATTCAGACGTACAAAGATTTTACACACTGATTTTCAACAGTAAATCCACAACCAAAAAAGTTGAATCTTTTGAAAGACATGTCAAAGGTGTGAATCTGAAATTCACTTTTAAAGACATTCACAATGAAATGCACTGTGTAAGTCCAGCATGTTGTCAGCTAAGAAATCAGCAAAACTGAACTATCTCATTACTGGCCATATAGATGAGAAAGGAAAATAAACTCATGTTTACAATGTGGATGTGAAAGAACAGTTTCTAGGTTCAGCTTCAATATTTATGTTAATGAATAATTGATATGTTCATATTGTCTAACAGCTATCTAGACGGATAAAGCTATGTATGCATCTATACATACTTATGCGTTCATACGCATCAGTATAAAACATTGATATTATGTTTTTTCTAGACCAAATTCTAAAAAATGAGTTAAACAGTGAACCTCATAATTGTAGTAGGTCCCACCGAGATTTGAACTCGGATCGCTGGATTCAGAGTGCTAACCATTACACCATGGAACCCTCTCACACAAGAGTGACTTTTCCATTGAGACAAAAGAGAGCGCATCAGTGATGGCCTTCTCTTATATTGATAAAAAGATATCTCATTTGAATGGTCATAGTGGATAGAGCTTTAATGTGATTTGATTCTTTTCAGCTATATTCTCTATAAAAGTGTTAATTATTCAAATGTTTATCTGAATATAAAAGTTATATCACAATGTTCATCTTTGCCTGTAGCATAATAAAACAGTCTACATTTCCAGACTACTGAAGCAATGTCTCTGTCTCCTGCATGGGTGGCTCCATAGAGCAATGGTTGGCAATTTGGACTTTGCATCCAATGATCCGATTTGAAACCTTGGAGGGACTTTTTTTATTACTCTTGAGCTTTTCCATTTCTTCATCTTTGTTCATTGATAGCTCAAATCCAACACCAGTAGGTTGAAAGAGTCAATTATTGAATGCTTTCAAAATGTCCATCAGCTTGAACAAGTTACATCAATACAAACTTTAAAATACTTTGACATCAAATTTCTTCACAAAGTAGTTAGCCATTATAAAATCATATTCTGATTTTCTCAAACGCATTTCAGATGGGTGATTCACAGCATCACTTTTTTAAGCTTTCCCGCTATTGATAAGGCGAATATAGCACATTTTGAATGAGAAGTTTTCTTCAATCAAACATAGAGGAACCCAAATGATGATCTCATTCAGCTAGTAAAAATGTTGTTTTATATTAGTATGGAAATCGTGAAAAGAAAATGTGTTTCATGCTGATTTACAACAGTTGATCTCCAATCGTAAAATATAAGCTTTTGGTCGGAGGCATCACAGGTACTGATCAAATTCAAATTTTTGAACATTGTTCACAAATCATATGATATGCTTTCTATACATAAACTGTATTGTTGGATCAATAATGAGTAAAAAGTGACTATCTCAATTTCAGGACATATAAAAGAGAAAGAAGTAGAAACTCATGTTTCAAATGCTGAGAGGCAACAACTGTTCATGATTTTCACCTCCACTAATTATATTTATTTTTATAATCGATATGTTTATATTTTCCTATAAATATACAGAGACATATAGCTATATATACAGAGATACATATGTACAGGTTGATTTTTACATGTTTATAAGTAAATGTGATGTTGTTCCAAATAAAACTTCTAAGAACTGAATGGAAAAGAAAATTGTAAAGTTCAGATAAGTCCCACTGAAATTTGTACTCAGATCCCTGTTTTCAGAGTCCAGAGTGCTAACCATGACACCATCCACCCTCCCGTACCAGGGTGAGCTTTACATTTTGACAGAAGAGATTTGCCTCAGGGGGCAACTTATCTTTCATTGAAAAATTTTATCTCACATAAAAACCACTGTTCAACAGAGTTATAACGTTATTTGAGTCTTTTGGGCAACATCCTTCCCCAACATAGTTCAATATGCAAAAGTTTACCAGAATAGGAAAGCAATCCAATTCAGTTTCTCTTTGACAGTAGAATATTAAAAACTTTGACATTTCCACATTCCTGCAGCAGTTTATGCTCCTTGCACATGGGAGGTTCCATGGTGTAATGGTTAGCACTTTGGACTTTGAATCCAATGATCCGAGTTCAAATCTCGGTGGGAACATTTTATGACTCTTGACCAAATCATTTTCTTTCAAGTGTATTCATTAATATCACATATCTAATACCGGTAGGGTGAACAATTAATTTATTGAGTATACTCTAAAAGTTTATTAGATGTGAGCAAATAATAGAAATTTTACAATACCTGGAAACTAAATGGCTCAAAATAATGAGAGATTTTACAAACTCACTCTGGTTTCTCAAACTCATCACAGGGGCCTGATGCAAGACATTACTTTTTAAAATCTTACTATTATTGTTAAGGGGAACAAGGAACTTTTTCATTGCAAAGCATTCATTAAAACAAAACTTGAGGAGTCAAACTTTGTATTACGGGGACCGAAGATGTGCAGTTTGAATAATAATCTTGAAATGCAGACGTACAAAGATTTTACACACTGATTTTCAACAGTAAATCCACAACCAAAAAAGTTGAATCTTTTGAAAGACATGTCAAAGGTGTGAATCTGAAATTCACTTTTAAAGACATTCACAATGAAATGCACTGTGTAAGTCCAGCATGTTGTCAGCTAAGAAATCAGCAAAACTGAACTATCTCATTACTGGCCATATAGATGAGAAAGGAAAATAAACTCATGTTTACAATGTGGATGTGAAAGAACAGTTTCTAGGTTCAGTTTCAATATTTATGTTAATGAATAATTGATATGTTCATATTGTCTAACAGCTATCTAGACGGATAAAGCTATGTATGCATCTATACATACTTATGCGTTCATACGCATCAGTATAAAACATTGATATTATGTTTTTTCTAGACCAAATTCTAAAAAGTGAGTTAAACAGTGAATCTCATAATTGTAGTAGGTCCCACCGAGATATGAACTCGGATCGCTGGATTCAGAGTCCAGAGTGCTAACCGTTACACCATGGAACCCTCTCACACAAGAGTGACTTTTCCATTGAGACAAAAGAGAGCGCATCAGTGATGGCCTTCTCTTATATTGATAAAAAGATATCTCATTTGAATGGTCATAGTGGATAGAGCTTTAATGTGATTTGATTCTTTTCAGCTATATTCTCTATAAAAGTGTTAAATATTCAAATGTTTATCTGAATATAAAAGTTATATCACAATGTTCATCTTTGCCTGTAGCATAATAAAACAGTCTACATTTCCAGACTACTGAAGCAATGTCTCTGTCTCCTGCATGGGTGGCTCCATAGAGCAATGGTTGGCAATTTGGACTTTGCATCCAATGATCCGATTTGAAACCTTGGAGGGACTTTTTTTATTACTCTTGAGCTTTTCCATTTCTTCATCTTTGTTCATTGATAGCTCAAATCCAACACCAGTAGGTTGAAAGAGTCAATTATTGAATGCTTTCAAAATGTCCATCAGCTTGAACAAGTTACATCAATACAAACTTTAAAATACTTTGACATCAAATTTCTTCACAAAGTAGTTAGCCATTATAAAATCATATTCTGATTTTCTCAAACGCATTTCAGATGGGTGATTCACAGCATCACTTTTTTAAGCTTTCCCGCTATTGATAAGGCGAATATAGCACATTTTGAATGAGAAGTTTTCTTCAATCAAACATAGAGGAACCCAAATGATGATCTCATTCAGCTAGTAAAAATGTTGTTTTATATTAGTATGGAAATCGTGAAAAGAAAATGTGTTTCATGCTGATTTACAACAGTTGATCTCCAATCGTAAAATATAAGCTTTTGGTCGGAGGCATCACAGGTACTGATCAAATTCAAATTTTTGAACATTGTTCACAAATCATATGATATGCTTTCTATACATAAACTGTATTGTTGGATCAATAATGAGTAAAAAGTGACTATCTCAATTTCAGGACATATAAAAGAGAAAGAAGTAGAAACTCATGTTTCAAATGCTGAGAGGCAACAACTGTTCATGATTTTCACCTCCACTAATTATATTTATTTTTATAATCGATATGTTTATATTTTCCTATAAATATACAGAGACATATAGCTATATATACAGAGATACATATGTACAGGTTGATTTTTACATGTTTATAAGTAAATGTGATGTTGTTCCAAATAAAACTTCTAAGAACTGAATGGAAAAGAAAATTGTAAAGTTCAGATAAGTCCCACTGAAATTTGTACTCAGATCCCTGTTTTCAGAGTCCAGAGTGCTAACCATGACACCATCCACCCTCCCGTACCAGGGTGAGCTTTACATTTTGACAGAAGAGATTTGCCTCAGGGGGCAACTTATCTTTCATTGAAAAATTTTATCTCACATAAAAACCACTGTTCAACAGAGTTATAACGTTATTTGAGTCTTTTGGGCAACATCCTTCCCCAACATAGTTCAATATGCAAAAGTTTACCAGAATAGGAAAGCAATCCAATTCAGTTTCTCTTTGACAGTAGAATATTAAAAATTTTGACATTTCCACATTCCTGCAGCAGTTTATGCTCCTTTCACATGGGAGGTTCCATGGTGTAATGGTTAGCACTTTGGACTTTGAATCCAATGATCCGAGTTCAAATCTCGGTGGGAACATTTTATGACTCTTGACCAAATCATTTTCTTTCAAGTGTATTCATTAATATCACATATCTAATACCGGTAGGGTGAACAATTAATTTATTGAGTATACTCTAAAAGTTTATTAGATGTGAGCAAATAATAGAAATTTTACAATACCTGGAAACTAAATGGCTCAAAATAATGAGAGATTTTACAAACTCACTCTGGTTTCTCAAACTCATCACAGGGGCCTGATGCAAGACATTACTTTTTAAAATCTTACTGTTATTGTTAAGGGGAACAAGGAACTTTTTCATTGCAAAGCATTCATTAAAACAAAACTTGTGGAGTCAAACTTTGTATTACGGGGACCGAAGATGTGCAGTTTGAATAATAATCTTGAAATTCAGACGTACAAAGATTTTACACACTGATTTTCAACAGTAAATCCACAACCAAAAAAGTTGAATCTTTTGAAAGACATGTCAAAGGTGTGAATCTGAAATTCACTTTTAAAGACATTCACAATGAAATGCACTGTGTAAGTCCAGCATGTTGTCAGCTAAGAAATCAGCAAAACTGAACTATCTCATTACTGGCCATATAGATGAGAAAGGAAAATAAACTCATGTTTACAATGTGGATGTGAAAGAACAGTTTCTAGGTTCAGCTTCAATATTTATGTTAATGAATAATTGATATGTTCATATTGTCTAACAGCTATCTAGACGGATAAAGCTATGTATGCATCTATACATACTTATGCGTTCATACGCATCAGTATAAAACATTGATATTATGTTTTTTCTAGACCAAATTCTAAAAAATGAGTTAAACAGTGAACCTCATAATTGTAGTAGGTCCCACCGAGATTTGAACTCGGATCGCTGGATTCAGAGTGCTAACCATTACACCATGGAACCCTCTCACACAAGAGTGACTTTTCCATTGAGACAAAAGAGAGCGCATCAGTGATGGCCTTCTCTTATATTGATAAAAAGATATCTCATTTGAATGGTCATAGTGGATAGAGCTTTAATGTGATTTGATTCTTTTCAGCTATATTCTCTATAAAAGTGTTAATTATTCAAATGTTTATCTGAATATAAAAGTTATATCACAATGTTCATCTTTGCCTGTAGCATAATAAAACAGTCTACATTTCCAGACTACTGAAGCAATGTCTCTGTCTCCTGCATGGGTGGCTCCATAGAGCAATGGTTGGCAATTTGGACTTTGCATCCAATGATCCGATTTGAAACCTTGGAGGGACTTTTTTTATTACTCTTGAGCTTTTCCATTTCTTCATCTTTGTTCATTGATAGCTCAAATCCAACACCAGTAGGTTGAAAGAGTCAATTATTGAATGCTTTCAAAATGTCCATCAGCTTGAACAAGTTACATCAATACAAACTTTAAAATACTTTGACATCAAATTTCTTCACAAAGTAGTTAGCCATTATAAAATCATATTCTGATTTTCTCAAACGCATTTCAGATGGGTGATTCACAGCATCACTTTTTTAAGCTTTCCCGCTATTGATAAGGCGAATATAGCACATTTTGAATGAGAAGTTTTCTTCAATCAAACATAGAGGAACCCAAATGATGATCTCATTCAGCTAGTAAAAATGTTGTTTTATATTAGTATGGAAATCGTGAAAAGAAAATGTGTTTCATGCTGATTTACAACAGTTGATCTCCAATCGTAAAATATAAGCTTTTGGTCGGAGGCATCACAGGTACTGATCAAATTCAAATTTTTGAACATTGTTCACAAATCATATGATATGCTTTCTATACATAAACTGTATTGTTGGATCAATAATGAGTAAAAAGTGACTATCTCAATTTCAGGACATATAAAAGAGAAAGAAGTAGAAACTCATGTTTCAAATGCTGAGAGGCAACAACTGTTCATGATTTTCACCTCCACTAATTATATTTATTTTTATAATCGATATGTTTATATTTTCCTATAAATATACAGAGACATATAGCTATATATACAGAGATACATATGTACAGGTTGATTTTTACATGTTTATAAGTAAATGTGATGTTGTTCCAAATAAAACTTCTAAGAACTGAATGGAAAAGAAAATTGTAAAGTTCAGATAAGTCCCACTGAAATTTGTACTCAGATCCCTGTTTTCAGAGTCCAGAGTGCTAACCATGACACCATCCACCCTCCCGTACCAGGGTGAGCTTTACATTTTGACAGAAGAGATTTGCCTCAGGGGGCAACTTATCTTTCATTGAAAAATTTTATCTCACATAAAAACCACTGTTCAACAGAGTTATAACGTTATTTGAGTCTTTTGGGCAACATCCTTCCCCAACATAGTTCAATATGCAAAAGTTTACCAGAATAGGAAAGCAATCCAATTCAGTTTCTCTTTGACAGTAGAATATTAAAAACTTTGACATTTCCACATTCCTGCAGCAGTTTATGCTCCTTGCACATGGGAGGTTCCATGGTGTAATGGTTAGCACTTTGGACTTTGAATCCAATGATCCGAGTTCAAATCTCGGTGGGAACATTTTATGACTCTTGACCAAATCATTTTCTTTCAAGTGTATTCATTAATATCACATATCTAATACCGGTAGGGTGAACAATTAATTTATTGAGTATACTCTAAAAGTTTATTAGATGTGAGCAAATAATAGAAATTTTACAATACCTGGAAACTAAATGGCTCAAAATAATGAGAGATTTTACAAACTCACTCTGGTTTCTCAAACTCATCACAGGGGCCTGATGCAAGACATTACTTTTTAAAATCTTACTATTATTGTTAAGGGGAACAAGGAACTTTTTCATTGCAAAGCATTCATTAAAACAAAACTTGAGGAGTCAAACTTTGTATTACGGGGACCGAAGATGTGCAGTTTGAATAATAATCTTGAAATGCAGACGTACAAAGATTTTACACACTGATTTTCAACAGTAAATCCACAACCAAAAAAGTTGAATCTTTTGAAAGACATGTCAAAGGTGTGAATCTGAAATTCACTTTTAAAGACATTCACAATGAAATGCACTGTGTAAGTCCAGCATGTTGTCAGCTAAGAAATCAGCAAAACTGAACTATCTCATTACTGGCCATATAGATGAGAAAGGAAAATAAACTCATGTTTACAATGTGGATGTGAAAGAACAGTTTCTAGGTTCAGTTTCAATATTTATGTTAATGAATAATTGATATGTTCATATTGTCTAACAGCTATCTAGACGGATAAAGCTATGTATGCATCTATACATACTTATGCGTTCATACGCATCAGTATAAAACATTGATATTATGTTTTTTCTAGACCAAATTCTAAAAAGTGAGTTAAACAGTGAATCTCATAATTGTAGTAGGTCCCACCGAGATATGAACTCGGATCGCTGGATTCAGAGTCCAGAGTGCTAACCGTTACACCATGGAACCCTCTCACACAAGAGTGACTTTTCCATTGAGACAAAAGAGAGCGCATCAGTGATGGCCTTCTCTTATATTGATAAAAAGATATCTCATTTGAATGGTCATAGTGGATAGAGCTTTAATGTGATTTGATTCTTTTCAGCTATATTCTCTATAAAAGTGTTAAATATTCAAATGTTTATCTGAATATAAAAGTTATATCACAATGTTCATCTTTGCCTGTAGCATAATAAAACAGTCTACATTTCCAGACTACTGAAGCAATGTCTCTGTCTCCTGCATGGGTGGCTCCATAGAGCAATGGTTGGCAATTTGGACTTTGCATCCAATGATCCGATTTGAAACCTTGGAGGGACTTTTTTTATTACTCTTGAGCTTTTCCATTTCTTCATCTTTGTTCATTGATAGCTCAAATCCAACACCAGTAGGTTGAAAGAGTCAATTATTGAATGCTTTCAAAATGTCCATCAGCTTGAACAAGTTACATCAATACAAACTTTAAAATACTTTGACATCAAATTTCTTCACAAAGTAGTTAGCCATTATAAAATCATATTCTGATTTTCTCAAACGCATTTCAGATGGGTGATTCACAGCATCACTTTTTTAAGCTTTCCCGCTATTGATAAAGCGAATATAGCACATTTTGAATGAGAAGTTTTCTTCAATCAAACATAGAGGAACCCAAATGATGATCTCATTCAGCTAGTAAAAATGTTGTTTTATATTAGTATGGAAATCGTGAAAAGAAAATGTGTTTCATGCTGATTTACAACAGTTGATCTCCAATCGTAAAATATAAGCTTTTGGTCGGAGGCATCACAGGTACTGATCAAATTCTAATTTTTGAACATTGTTCACAAATCATATGATATGCTTTCTATACATAAACTGTATCGTTGGATCAATAATGAGTAAAAAGTGACTATCTCAATTTCAGGACATATAAAAGAGAAAGAAGTAGAAACTCATGTTTCAAATGCTGAGAGGCAACAACTGTTCATGATTTTCACCTCCACTAATTATATTTATTTTTATAATCGATATGTTTATATTTTCCTATAAATATACAGAGACATATAGCTATATATACAGAGATACATATGTACAGGTTGATTTTTACATGTTTATAAGTAAATGTGATGTTGTTCCAAATAAAACTTCTAAGAACTGAATGGAAAAGAAAATTGTAAAGTTCAGATAAGTCCCACTGAAATTTGTACTCAGATCCCTGTTTTCAGAGTCCAGAGTGCTAACCATGACACCATCCACCCTCCCGTACCAGGGTGAGCTTTACATTTTGACAGAAGAGATTTGCCTCAGGGGGCAACTTATCTTTCATTGAAAAATATTATCTCACATAAAAACCACTGTTCAACAGAGTTATAACGTTATTTGAGTCTTTTGGGCAACATCCTTCCCCAACATAGTTCAATATGCAAAAGTTTACCAGAATAGGAAAGCAATCCAATTCAGTTTCTCTTTGACAGTAGAATATTAAAAACTTTGACATTTCCACATTCCTGCAGCAGTTTATGCTCCTTTCACATGGGAGGTTCCATGGTGTAATGGTTAGCACTTTGGACTTTGAATCCAATGATCCGAGTTCAAATCTCGGTGGGAACATTTTATGACTCTTGACCAAATCATTTTCTTTCAAGTTTATTCATTAATATCACATATCTAATACCGGTAGGGTGAACAATTAATTTATTGAGTATACTCTAAAAGTTTATTAGATGTGAGCAAATAATAGAAATTTTACAATACCTGGAAACTAAATGGCTCAAAATAATGAGAGATTTTACAAACTCACTCTGGTTTCTCAAACTCATCACAGGGGCCTGATGCAAGACATTACTTTTTAAAATCTTACTGTTATTGTTAAGGGGAACAAGGAACTTTTTCATTGCAAAGCATTCATTAAAACAAAACTTGTGGAGTCAAACTTTGTATTACGGGGACCGAAGATGTGCAGTTTGAATAATAATCTTGAAATTCAGACGTACAAAGATTTTACACACTGATTTTCAACAGTAAATCCACAACCAAAAAAGTTGAATCTTTTGAAAGACATGTCAAAGGTGTGAATCTGAAATTCACTTTTAAAGACATTCACAATGAAATGCACTGTGTAAGTCCAGCATGTTGTCAGCTAAGAAATCAGCAAAACTGAACTATCTCATTACTGGCCATATAGATGAGAAAGGAAAATAAACTCATGTTTACAATGTGGATGTGAAAGAACAGTTTCTAGGTTCAGCTTCAATATTTATGTTAATGAATAATTGATATGTTCATATTGTCTAACAGCTATCTAGACGGATAAAGCTATGTATGCATCTATACATACTTGTGCGTTCATACGCATCAGTATAAAACATTGATATTATGTTTTTTCTAGACCAAATTCTAAAAAATCAGTTAAACAGTGAATCTCATAATTGTAGTAGGTCCCACTGAGATTTGAACTCGGATCGCTGGATTCAGAGTCCAGAGTGCTAACCATTACACCATGGAACCCTCTCACACAAGAGTGACTTTTCCATTGAGACAAAAGAGAGCGCATCAGTGATGGCCTTCTCTTATATTGATAAAAAGATATCTCATTTGAATGGTCATAGTGGATAGAGCTTTAATGTGATTTGATTCTTTTCAGCTATATTCTCTATAAAAGTGTTAATTATTCAAATGTTTATCTGAATATAAAAGTTATATCACAATGTTCATCTTTGCCTGTAGCATAATAAAACAGTCTACATTTCCAGACTACTGAAGCAATGTCTCTGTCTCCTGCATGGGTGGCTCCATAGAGCAATGGTTGGCAATTTGGACTTTGCATCCAATGATCCGATTTGAAACCTTGGAGGGACTTTTTTTATTACTCTTGAGCTTTTCCATTTCTTCATCTTTGTTCATTGATAGCTCAAATCCAACACCAGTAGGTTGAAAGAGTCAATTATTGAATGCTTTCAAAATGTCCATCAGCTTGAACAAGTTACATCAATACAAACTTTAAAATACTTTGACATCAAATTTCTTCACAAAGTAGTTAGCCATTATAAAATCATATTCTGATTTTCTCAAACGCATTTCAGATGGGTGATTCACAGCATCACTTTTTTAAGCTTTCCCGCTATTGATAAGGCGAATATAGCACATTTTGAATGAGAAGTTTTCTTCAATCAAACATAGAGGAACCCAAATGATGATCTCATTCAGCTAGTAAAAATGTTGTTTTATATTAGTATGGAAATCGTGAAAAGAAAATGTGTTTCATGCTGATTTACAACAGTTGATCTCCAATCGTAAAATATAAGCTTTTGGTCGGAGGCATCACAGGTACTGATCAAATTCTAATTTTTGAACATTGTTCACAAATCATATGATATGCTTTCTATACATAAACTGTATCGTTGGATCAATAATGAGTAAAAAGTGACTATCTCAATTTCAGGACATATAAAAGAGAAAGAAGTAGAAACTCATGTTTCAAATGCTGAGAGGCAACAACTGTTCATGATTTTCACCTCCACTAATTATATTTATTTTTATAATCGATATGTTTATATTTTCCTATAAATATACAGAGACATATAGCTATATATACAGAGATACATATGTACAGGTTGATTTTTACATGTTTATAAGTAAATGTGATGTTGTTCCAAATAAAACTTCTAAGAACTGAATGGAAAAGAAAATTGTAAAGTTCAGATAAGTCCCACTGAAATTTGTACTCAGATCCCTGTTTTCAGAGTCCAGAGTGCTAACCATGACACCATCCACCCTCCCGTACCAGGGTGAGCTTTACATTTTGACAGAAGAGATTTGCCTCAGGGGGCAACTTATCTTTCATTGAAAAATATTATCTCACATAAAAACCACTGTTCAACAGAGTTATAACGTTATTTGAGTCTTTTGGGCAACATCCTTCCCCAACATAGTTCAATATGCAAAAGTTTACCAGAATAGGAAAGCAATCCAATTCAGTTTCTCTTTGACAGTAGAATATTAAAAACTTTGACATTTCCACATTCCTGCAGCAGTTTATGCTCCTTTCACATGGGAGGTTCCATGGTGTAATGGTTAGCACTTTGGACTTTGAATCCAATGATCCGAGTTCAAATCTCGGTGGGAACATTTTATGACTCTTGACCAAATCATTTTCTTTCAAGTGTATTCATTAATATCACATATCTAATACCGGTAGGGTGAACAATTAATTTATTGAGTATACTCTAAAAGTTTATTAGATGTGAGCAAATAATAGAAATTTTACAATACCTGGAAACTAAATGGCTCAAAATAATGAGAGATTTTACAAACTCACTCTGGTTTCTCAAACTCATCACAGGGGCCTGATGCAAGACATTACTTTTTAAAATCTTACTGTTATTGTTAAGGGGAACAAGGAACTTTTTCATTGCAAAGCATTCATTAAAACAAAACTTGTGGAGTCAAACTTTGTATTACGGGGACCGAAGATGTGCAGTTTGAATAATAATCTTGAAATTCAGACGTACAAAGATTTTACACACTGATTTTCAACAGTAAATCCACAACCAAAAAAGTTGAATCTTTTGAAAGACATGTCAAAGGTGTGAATCTGAAATTCACTTTTAAAGACATTCACAATGAAATGCACTGTGTAAGTCCAGCATGTTGTCAGCTAAGAAATCAGCAAAACTGAACTATCTCATTACTGGCCATATAGATGAGAAAGGAAAATAAACTCATGTTTACAATGTGGATGTGAAAGAACAGTTTCTAGGTTCAGCTTCAATATTTATGTTAATGAATAATTGATATGTTCATATTGTCTAACAGCTATCTAGACGGATAAAGCTATGTATGCATCTATACATACTTGTGCGTTCATACGCATCAGTATAAAACATTGATATTATGTTTTTTCTAGACCAAATTCTAAAAAATGAGTTAAACAGTGAATCTCATAATTGTAGTAGGTCCCACTGAGATTTAAACTCGGATCGCTGGATTCAGAGTCCAGAGTGCTAACCATTACACCATGGAACCCTCTCACACAAGAGTGACTTTTCCATTGAGACAAAAGAGAGCGCATCAGTGATGGCCTTCTCTTATATTGATAAAAAGATATCTCATTTGAATGGTCATAGTGGATAGAGCTTTAATGTGATTTGATTCTTTTCAGCTATATTCTCTATAAAAGTGTTAATTATTCATATGTTTATCTGAATATAAAAGTTATATCACAATGTTCATCTTTGCCTGTAGCATAATAAAACAGTCTACATTTCCAGACTACTGAAGCAATGTCTCTGTCTCCTGCATGGGTGGCTCCATAGAGCAATGGTTGGCAATTTGGACTTTGCATCCAATGATCCGATTTGAAACCTTGGAGGGACTTTTTTTATTACTCTTGAGCTTTTCCATTTCTTCATCTTTGTTCATTGATAGCTCAAATCCAACACCAGTAGGTTGAAAGAGTCAATTATTGAATGCTTTCAAAATGTCCATCAGCTTGAACAAGTTACATCAATACAAACTTTAAAATACTTTGACATCAAATTTCTTCACAAAGTAGTTAGCCATTATAAAATCATATTCTGATTTTCTCAAACGCATTTCAGATGGGTGATTCACAGCATCACTTTTTTAAGCTTTCCCGCTATTGATAAGGCGAATATAGCACATTTTGAATGAGAAGTTTTCTTCAATCAAACATAGAGGAACCCAAATGATGATCTCATTCAGCTAGTAAAAATGTTGTTTTATATTAGTATGGAAATCGTGAAAAGAAAATGTGTTTCATGCTGATTTACAACAGTTGATCTCCAATCGTAAAATATAAGCTTTTGGTCGGAGGCATCACAGGTACTGATCAAATTCTAATTTTTGAACATTGTTCACAAATCATATGATATGCTTTCTATACATAAACTGTATCGTTGGATCAATAATGAGTAAAAAGTGACTATCTCAATTTCAGGACATATAAAAGAGAAAGAAGTAGAAACTCATGTTTCAAATGCTGAGAGGCAACAACTGTTCATGATTTTCACCTCCACTAATTATATTTATTTTTATAATCGATATGTTTATATTTTCCTATAAATATACAGAGACATATAGCTATATATACAGAGATACATATGTACAGGTTGATTTTTACATGTTTATAAGTAAATGTGATGTTGTTCCAAATAAAACTTCTAAGAACTGAATGGAAAAGAAAATTGTAAAGTTCAGATAAGTCCCACTGAAATTTGTACTCAGATCCCTGTTTTCAGAGTCCAGAGTGCTAACCATGACACCATCCACCCTCCCGTACCAGGGTGAGCTTTACATTTTGACAGAAGAGATTTGCCTCAGGGGGCAACTTATCTTTCATTGAAAAATATTATCTCACATAAAAACCACTGTTCAACAGAGTTATAACGTTATTTGAGTCTTTTGGGCAACATCCTTCCCCAACATAGTTCAATATGCAAAAGTTTACCAGAATAGGAAAGCAATCCAATTCAGTTTCTCTTTGACAGTAGAATGTTAAAAACTTTGACATTTCCACATTCCTGCAGCAGTTTATGCTGCTTTCACATGGGAGGTTCCATGGTGTAATGGTTAGCACTTTGGACTTTGAATCCAATGATCCGAGTTCAAATCTCGGTGGGAACATTTTATGACTCTTGACCAAATCATTTTCTTTCAAGTGTATTCATTAATATCACATATCTAATACCGGTAGGGTGAACAATTAATTTATTGAGTATACTCTAAAAGTTTATTAGATGTGAGCAAATAATAGAAATTTTACAATACCTGGAAACTAAATGGCTCAAAATAATGAGAGATTTTAAAAACTCACTCTGGTTTCTCAAACTCATCACAGGGGCCTGATGCAAGACATTACTTTTTAAAATCTTACTGTTATTGTTAAGGGGAACAAGGAACTTTTTCATTGCAAAGCATTCATTAAAACAAAACTTGAGGAGTCAAACTTTGTATTACGGGGACCGAAGATGTGCAGTTTGAATAATAATCTTGAAATGCAGACGTACAAAGATTTTACACACTGATTTTCAACAGTAAATCCACAACCAAAAAAGTTGAATCTTTTGAAAGACATGTCAAAGGTGTGAATCTGAAATTCACTTTTAAAGACATTCACAATGAAATGCACTGTGTAAGTCCAGCATGTTGTCAGCTAAGAAATCAGCAAAACTGAACTATCTCATTACTGGCCATATAGATGAGAAAGGAAAATAAACTCATGTTTACAATGTGGATGTGAAAGAACAGTTTCTAGGTTCAGTTTCAATATTTATGTTAATGAATAATTGATATGTTCATATTGTCTAACAGCTATCTAGACGGATAAAGCTATGTATGCATCTATACATACTTATGCGTTCATACGCATCAGTATAAAACATTGATATTATGTTTTTTCTAGACCAAATTCTAAAAAGTGAGTTAAACAGTGAATCTCATAATTGTAGTAGGTCCCACTGAGATTTGAACTCGGATCGCTGGATTCAGAGTCCAGAGTGCTAACCGTTACACCATGGAACCCTCTCACACAAGAGTGACTTTTCCATTGAGACAAAAGAGAGCGCATCAGTGATGGCCTTCTCTTATATTGATAAAAAGATATCTCATTTGAATGGTCATAGTGGATAGAGCTTTAATGTGATTTGATTCTTTTCAGCTATATTCTCTATAAAAGTGTTAATTATTCAAATGTTTATCTGAATATAAAAGTTATATCACAATGTTCATCTTTGCCTGTAGCATAATAAAACAGTCTACATTTCCAGACTACTGAAGCAATGTCTCTGTCTCCTGCATGGGTGGCTCCATAGAGCAATGGTTGGCAATTTGGACTTTGCATCCAATGATCCGATTTGAAACCTTGGAGGGACTTTTTTTATTACTCTTGAGCTTTTCCATTTCTTCATCTTTGTTCATTGATAGCTCAAATCCAACACCAGTAGGTTGAAAGAGTCAATTATTGAATGCTTTCAAAATGTCCATCAGCTTGAACAAGTTACATCAATACAAACTTTAAAATACTTTGACATCAAATTTCTTCACAAAGTAGTTAGCCATTATAAAATCATATTCTGATTTTCTCAAACGCATTTCAGATGGGTGATTCACAGCATCACTTTTTTAAGCTTTCCCGCTATTGATAAGGCGAATATAGCACATTTTGAATGAGAAGTTTTCTTCAATCAAACATAGAGGAACCCAAATGATGATCTCATTCAGCTAGTAAAAATGTTGTTTTATATTAGTATGGAAATCGTGAAAAGAAAATGTGTTTCATGCTGATTTACAACAGTTGATCTCCAATCGTAAAATATAAGCTTTTGGTCGGAGGCATCACAGGTACTGATCAAATTCTAATTTTTGAACATTGTTCACAAATCATATGATATGCTTTCTATACATAAACTGTATCGTTGGATCAATAATGAGTAAAAAGTGACTATCTCAATTTCAGGACATATAAAAGAGAAAGAAGTAGAAACTCATGTTTCAAATGCTGAGAGGCAACAACTGTTCATGATTTTCACCTCCACTAATTATATTTATTTTTATAATCGATATGTTTATATTTTCCTATAAATATACAGAGACATATAGCTATATATACAGAGATACATATGTACAGGTTGATTTTTACATGTTTATAAGTAAATGTGATGTTGTTCCAAATAAAACTTCTAAGAACTGAATGGAAAAGAAAATTGTAAAGTTCAGATAAGTCCCACTGAAATTTGTACTCAGATCCCTGTTTTCAGAGTCCAGAGTGCTAACCATGACACCATCCACCCTCCCGTACCAGGGTGAGCTTTACATTTTGACAGAAGAGATTTGCCTCAGGGGGCAACTTATCTTTCATTGAAAAATATTATCTCACATAAAAACCACTGTTCAACAGAGTTATAACGTTATTTGAGTCTTTTGGGCAACATCCTTCCCCAACATAGTTCAATATGCAAAAGTTTACCAGAATAGGAAAGCAATCCAATTCAGTTTCTCTTTGACAGTAGAATGTTAAAAACTTTGACATTTCCACATTCCTGCAGCAGTTTATGCTGCTTTCACATGGGAGGTTCCATGGTGTAATGGTTAGCACTTTGGACTTTGAATCCAATGATCCGAGTTCAAATCTCGGTGGGAACATTTTATGACTCTTGACCAAATCATTTTCTTTCAAGTGTATTCATTAATATCACATATCTAATACCGGTAGGGTGAACAATTAATTTATTGAGTATACTCTAAAAGTTTATTAGATGTGAGCAAATAATAGAAATTTTACAATACCTGGAAACTAAATGGCTCAAAATAATGAGAGATTTTAAAAACTCACTCTGGTTTCTCAAACTCATCACAGGGGCCTGATGCAAGACATTACTTTTTAAAATCTTACTGTTATTGTTAAGGGGAACAAGGAACTTTTTCATTGCAAAGCATTCATTAAAACAAAACTTGAGGAGTCAAACTTTGTATTACGGGGACCGAAGATGTGCAGTTTGAATAATAATCTTGAAATGCAGACGTACAAAGATTTTACACACTGATTTTCAACAGTAAATCCACAACCAAAAAAGTTGAATCTTTTGAAAGACATGTCAAAGGTGTGAATCTGAAATTCACTTTTAAAGACATTCACAATGAAATGCACTGTGTAAGTCCAGCATGTTGTCAGCTAAGAAATCAGCAAAACTGAACTATCTCATTACTGGCCATATAGATGAGAAAGGAAAATAAACTCATGTTTACAATGTGGATGTGAAAGAACAGTTTCTAGGTTCAGTTTCAATATTTATGTTAATGAATAATTGATATGTTCATATTGTCTAACAGCTATCTAGACGGATAAAGCTATGTATGCATCTATACATACTTATGCGTTCATACGCATCAGTATAAAACATTGATATTATGTTTTTTCTAGACCAAATTCTAAAAAGTGAGTTAAACAGTGAATCTCATAATTGTAGTAGGTCCCACTGAGATTTGAACTCGGATCGCTGGATTCAGAGTCCAGAGTGCTAACCGTTACACCATGGAACCCTCTCACACAAGAGTGACTTTTCCATTGAGACAAAAGAGAGCGCATCAGTGATGGCCTTCTCTTATATTGATAAAAAGATATCTCATTTGAATGGTCATAGTGGATAGAGCTTTAATGTGATTTGATTCTTTTCAGCTATATTCTCTATAAAAGTGTTAATTATTCAAATGTTTATCTGAATATAAAAGTTATATCACAATGTTCATCTTTGCCTGTAGCATAATAAAACAGTCTACATTTCCAGACTACTGAAGCAATGTCTCTGTCTCCTGCATGGGTGGCTCCATAGAGCAATGGTTGGCAATTTGGACTTTGCATCCAATGATCCGATTTGAAACCTTGGAGGGACTTTTTTTATTACTCTTGAGCTTTTCCATTTCTTCATCTTTGTTCATTGATAGCTCAAATCCAACACCAGTAGGTTGAAAGAGTCAATTATTGAATGCTTTCAAAATGTCCATCAGCTTGAACAAGTTACATCAATACAAACTTTAAAATACTTTGACATCAAATTTCTTCACAAAGTAGTTAGCCATTATAAAATCATATTCTGATTTTCTCAAACGCATTTCAGATGGGTGATTCACAGCATCACTTTTTTAAGCTTTCCCGCTATTGATAAGGCGAATATAGCACATTTTGAATGAGAAGTTTTCTTCAATCAAACATAGAGGAACCCAAATGATGATCTCATTCAGCTAGTAAAAATGTTGTTTTATATTAGTATGGAAATCGTGAAAAGAAAATGTGTTTCATGCTGATTTACAACAGTTGATCTCCAATCGTAAAATATAAGCTTTTGGTCGGAGGCATCACAGGTACTGATCAAATTCAAATTTTTGAACATTGTTCACAAATCATATGATATGCTTTCTATACATAAACTGTATTGTTAGATCAATAATGAGTAAAAAGTGACTATCTCAATTTCAGGACATATAAAAGAGAAAGAAGTAGAAACTCATGTTTCAAATGCTGAGAGGCAACAACTGTTCATGATTTTCACCTCCACTAATTATATTTATTTTTATAATCGATATGTTTATATTTTCCTATAAATATACAGAGACATATAGCTATATATACAGAGATACATATGTACAGGTTGATTTTTACATGTTTATAAGTAAATGTGATGTTGTTCCAAATAAAACTTCTAAGAACTGAATGGAAAAGAAAATTGTAAAGTTCAGATAAGTCCCACTGAAATTTGTACTCAGATCCCTGTTTTCAGAGTCCAGAGTGCTAACCATGACACCATCCACCCTCCCGTACCAGGGTGAGCTTTACATTTTGACAGAAGAGATTTGCCTCAGGGGGCAACTTATCTTTCATTGAAAAATTTTATCTCACATAAAAACCACTGTTCAACAGAGTTATAACGTTATTTGAGTCTTTTGGGCAACATCCTTCCCCAACATAGTTCAATATGCAAAAGTTTACCAGAATAGGAAAGCAATCCAATTCAGTTTCTCTTTGACAGTAGAATATTAAAAACTTTGACATTTCCACATTCCTGCAGCAGTTTATGCTCCTTTCACATGGGAGGTTCCATGGTGTAATGGTTAGCACTTTGGACTTTGAATCCAATGATCCGAGTTCAAATCTCGGTGGGAACATTTTATGACTCTTGACCAAATCATTTTCTTTCAAGTGTATTCATTAATATCACATATCTAATACCGGTAGGGTGAACAATTAATTTATTGAGTATACTCTAAAAGTTTATTAGATGTGAGCAAATAATAGAAATTTTACAATACCTGGAAACTAAATGGCTCAAAATAATGAGAGATTTTACAAACTCACTCTGGTTTCTCAAACTCATCACAGGGGCCTGATGCAAGACATTACTTTTTAAAATCTTACTGTTATTGTTAAGGGGAACAAGGAACTTTTTCATTGCAAAGCATTCATTAAAACAAAACTTGTGGAGTCAAACTTTGTATTACGGGGACCGAAGATGTGCAGTTTGAATAATAATCTTGAAATTCAGACGTACAAAGATTTTACACACTGATTTTCAACAGTAAATCCACAACCAAAAAAGTTGAATCTTTTGAAAGACATGTCAAAGGTGTGAATCTGAAATTCACTTTTAAAGACATTCACAATGAAATGCACTGTGTAAGTCCAGCATGTTGTCAGCTAAGAAATCAGCAAAACTGAACTATCTCATTACTGGCCATATAGATGAGAAAGGAAAATAAACTCATGTTTACAATGTGGATGTGAAAGAACAGTTTCTAGGTTCAGCTTCAATATTTATGTTAATGAATAATTGATATGTTCATATTGTCTAACAGCTATCTAGACGGATAAAGCTATGTATGCATCTATACATACTTGTGCGTTCATACGCATCAGTATAAAACATTGATATTATGTTTTTTCTAGACCAAATTCTAAAAAATGAGTTAAACAGTGAATCTCATAATTGTAGTAGGTCCCACTGAGATTTGAACTCGGATCGCTGGATTCAGAGTCCAGAGTGCTAACCATTACACCATGGAACCCTCTCACACAAGAGTGACTTTTCCATTGAGACAAAAGAGAGCGCATCAGTGATGGCCTTCTCTTATATTGATAAAAAGATATCTCATTTGAATGGTCATAGTGGATAGAGCTTTAATGTGATTTGATTCTTTTCAGCTATATTCTCTATAAAAGTGTTAATTATTCATATGTTTATCTGAATATAAAAGTTATATCACAATGTTCATCTTTGCCTGTAGCATAATAAAACAGTCTACATTTCCAGACTACTGAAGCAATGTCTCTGTCTCCTGCATGGGTGGCTCCATAGAGCAATGGTTGGCAATTTGGACTTTGCATCCAATGATCCGATTTGAAACCTTGGAGGGACTTTTTTTATTACTCTTGAGCTTTTCCATTTCTTCATCTTTGTTCATTGATAGCTCAAATCCAACACCAGTAGGTTGAAAGAGTCAATTATTGAATGCTTTCAAAATGTCCATCAGCTTGAACAAGTTACATCAATACAAACTTTAAAATACTTTGACATCAAATTTCTTCACAAAGTAGTTAGCCATTATAAAATCATATTCTGATTTTCTCAAACGCATTTCAGATGGGTGATTCACAGCATCACTTTTTTAAGCTTTCCCGCTATTGATAAGGCGAATATAGCACATTTTGAATGAGAAGTTTTCTTCAATCAAACATAGAGGAACCCAAATGATGATCTCATTCAGCTAGTAAAAATGTTGTTTTATATTAGTATGGAAATCGTGAAAAGAAAATGTGTTTCATGCTGATTTACAACAGTTGATCTCCAATCGTAAAATATAAGCTTTTGGTCGGAGGCATCACAGGTACTGATCAAATTCTAATTTTTGAACATTGTTCACAAATCATATGATATGCTTTCTATACATAAACTGTATCGTTGGATCAATAATGAGTAAAAAGTGACTATCTCAATTTCAGGACATATAAAAGAGAAAGAAGTAGAAACTCATGTTTCAAATGCTGAGAGGCAACAACTGTTCATGATTTTCACCTCCACTAATTATATTTATTTTTATAATCGATATGTTTATATTTTCCTATAAATATACAGAGACATATAGCTATATATACAGAGATACATATGTACAGGTTGATTTTTACATGTTTATAAGTAAATGTGATGTTGTTCCAAATAAAACTTCTAAGAACTGAATGGAAAAGAAAATTGTAAAGTTCAGATAAGTCCCACTGAAATTTGTACTCAGATCCCTGTTTTCAGAGTCCAGAGTGCTAACCATGACACCATCCACCCTCCCGTACCAGGGTGAGCTTTACATTTTGACAGAAGAGATTTGCCTCAGGGGGCAACTTATCTTTCATTGAAAAATATTATCTCACATAAAAACCACTGTTCAACAGAGTTATAACGTTATTTGAGTCTTTTGGGCAACATCCTTCCCCAACATAGTTCAATATGCAAAAGTTTACCAGAATAGGAAAGCAATCCAATTCAGTTTCTCTTTGACAGTAGAATATTAAAAACTTTGACATTTCCACATTCCTGCAGCAGTTTATGCTCCTTTCACATGGGAGGTTCCATGGTGTAATGGTTAGCACTTTGGACTTTGAATCCAATGATCCGAGTTCAAATCTCGGTGGGAACATTTTATGACTCTTGACCAAATCATTTTCTTTCAAGTGTATTCATTAATATCACATATCTAATACCGGTAGGGTGAACAATTAATTTATTGAGTATACTCTAAAAGTTTATTAGATGTGAGCAAATAATAGAAATTTTACAATACCTGGAAACTAAATGGCTCAAAATAATGAGAGATTTTACAAACTCACTCTGGTTTCTCAAACTCATCACAGGGGCCTGATGCAAGACATTACTTTTTAAAATCTTACTGTTATTGTTAAGGGGAACAAGGAACTTTTTCATTGCAAAGCATTCATTAAAACAAAACTTGTGGAGTCAAACTTTGTATTACGGGGACCGAAGATGTGCAGTTTGAATAATAATCTTGAAATTCAGACGTACAAAGATTTTACACACTGATTTTCAACAGTAAATCCACAACCAAAAAAGTTGAATCTTTTGAAAGACATGTCAAAGGTGTGAATCTGAAATTCACTTTTAAAGACATTCACAATGAAATGCACTGTGTAAGTCCAGCATGTTGTCAGCTAAGAAATCAGCAAAACTGAACTATCTCATTACTGGCCATATAGATGAGAAAGGAAAATAAACTCATGTTTACAATGTGGATGTGAAAGAACAGTTTCTAGGTTCAGCTTCAATATTTATGTTAATGAATAATTGATATGTTCATATTGTCTAACAGCTATCTAGACGGATAAAGCTATGTATGCATCTATACATACTTGTGCGTTCATACGCATCAGTATAAAACATTGATATTATGTTTTTTCTAGACCAAATTCTAAAAAATGAGTTAAACAGTGAATCTCATAATTGTAGTAGGTCCCACTGAGATTTAAACTCGGATCGCTGGATTCAGAGTCCAGAGTGCTAACCATTACACCATGGAACCCTCTCACACAAGAGTGACTTTTCCATTGAGACAAAAGAGAGCGCATCAGTGATGGCCTTCTCTTATATTGATAAAAAGATATCTCATTTGAATGGTCATAGTGGATAGAGCTTTAATGTGATTTGATTCTTTTCAGCTATATTCTCTATAAAAGTGTTAATTATTCATATGTTTATCTGAATATAAAAGTTATATCACAATGTTCATCTTTGCCTGTAGCATAATAAAACAGTCTACATTTCCAGACTACTGAAGCAATGTCTCTGTCTCCTGCATGGGTGGCTCCATAGAGCAATGGTTGGCAATTTGGACTTTGCATCCAATGATCCGATTTGAAACCTTGGAGGGACTTTTTTTATTACTCTTGAGCTTTTCCATTTCTTCATCTTTGTTCATTGATAGCTCAAATCCAACACCAGTAGGTTGAAAGAGTCAATTATTGAATGCTTTCAAAATGTCCATCAGCTTGAACAAGTTACATCAATACAAACTTTAAAATACTTTGACATCAAATTTCTTCACAAAGTAGTTAGCCATTATAAAATCATATTCTGATTTTCTCAAACGCATTTCAGATGGGTGATTCACAGCATCACTTTTTTAAGCTTTCCCGCTATTGATAAGGCGAATATAGCACATTTTGAATGAGAAGTTTTCTTCAATCAAACATAGAGGAACCCAAATGATGATCTCATTCAGCTAGTAAAAATGTTGTTTTATATTAGTATGGAAATCGTGAAAAGAAAATGTGTTTCATGCTGATTTACAACAGTTGATCTCCAATCGTAAAATATAAGCTTTTGGTCGGAGGCATCACAGGTACTGATCAAATTCTAATTTTTGAACATTGTTCACAAATCATATGATATGCTTTCTATACATAAACTGTATCGTTGGATCAATAATGAGTAAAAAGTGACTATCTCAATTTCAGGACATATAAAAGAGAAAGAAGTAGAAACTCATGTTTCAAATGCTGAGAGGCAACAACTGTTCATGATTTTCACCTCCACTAATTATATTTATTTTTATAATCGATATGTTTATATTTTCCTATAAATATACAGAGACATATAGCTATATATACAGAGATACATATGTACAGGTTGATTTTTACATGTTTATAAGTAAATGTGATGTTGTTCCAAATAAAACTTCTAAGAACTGAATGGAAAAGAAAATTGTAAAGTTCAGATAAGTCCCACTGAAATTTGTACTCAGATCCCTGTTTTCAGAGTCCAGAGTGCTAACCATGACACCATCCACCCTCCCGTACCAGGGTGAGCTTTACATTTTGACAGAAGAGATTTGCCTCAGGGGGCAACTTATCTTTCATTGAAAAATATTATCTCACATAAAAACCACTGTTCAACAGAGTTATAACGTTATTTGAGTCTTTTGGGCAACATCCTTCCCCAACATAGTTCAATATGCAAAAGTTTACCAGAATAGGAAAGCAATCCAATTCAGTTTCTCTTTGACAGTAGAATGTTAAAAACTTTGACATTTCCACATTCCTGCAGCAGTTTATGCTGCTTTCACATGGGAGGTTCCATGGTGTAATGGTTAGCACTTTGGACTTTGAATCCAATGATCCGAGTTCAAATCTCGGTGGGAACATTTTATGACTCTTGACCAAATCATTTTCTTTCAAGTGTATTCATTAATATCACATATCTAATACCGGTAGGGTGAACAATTAATTTATTGAGTATACTCTAAAAGTTTATTAGATGTGAGCAAATAATAGAAATTTTACAATACCTGGAAACTAAATGGCTCAAAATAATGAGAGATTTTAAAAACTCACTCTGGTTTCTCAAACTCATCACAGGGGCCTGATGCAAGACATTACTTTTTAAAATCTTACTGTTATTGTTAAGGGGAACAAGGAACTTTTTCATTGCAAAGCATTCATTAAAACAAAACTTGAGGAGTCAAACTTTGTATTACGGGGACCGAAGATGTGCAGTTTGAATAATAATCTTGAAATGCAGACGTACAAAGATTTTACACACTGATTTTCAACAGTAAATCCACAACCAAAAAAGTTGAATCTTTTGAAAGACATGTCAAAGGTGTGAATCTGAAATTCACTTTTAAAGACATTCACAATGAAATGCACTGTGTAAGTCCAGCATGTTGTCAGCTAAGAAATCAGCAAAACTGAACTATCTCATTACTGGCCATATAGATGAGAAAGGAAAATAAACTCATGTTTACAATGTGGATGTGAAAGAACAGTTTCTAGGTTCAGTTTCAATATTTATGTTAATGAATAATTGATATGTTCATATTGTCTAACAGCTATCTAGACGGATAAAGCTATGTATGCATCTATACATACTTATGCGTTCATACGCATCAGTATAAAACATTGATATTATGTTTTTTCTAGACCAAATTCTAAAAAGTGAGTTAAACAGTGAATCTCATAATTGTAGTAGGTCCCACTGAGATTTGAACTCGGATCGCTGGATTCAGAGTCCAGAGTGCTAACCGTTACACCATGGAACCCTCTCACACAAGAGTGACTTTTCCATTGAGACAAAAGAGAGCGCATCAGTGATGGCCTTCTCTTATATTGATAAAAAGATATCTCATTTGAATGGTCATAGTGGATAGAGCTTTAATGTGATTTGATTCTTTTCAGCTATATTCTCTATAAAAGTGTTAATTATTCAAATGTTTATCTGAATATAAAAGTTATATCACAATGTTCATCTTTGCCTGTAGCATAATAAAACAGTCTACATTTCCAGACTACTGAAGCAATGTCTCTGTCTCCTGCATGGGTGGCTCCATAGAGCAATGGTTGGCAATTTGGACTTTGCATCCAATGATCCGATTTGAAACCTTGGAGGGACTTTTTTTATTACTCTTGAGCTTTTCCATTTCTTCATCTTTGTTCATTGATAGCTCAAATCCAACACCAGTAGGTTGAAAGAGTCAATTATTGAATGCTTTCAAAATGTCCATCAGCTTGAACAAGTTACATCAATACAAACTTTAAAATACTTTGACATCAAATTTCTTCACAAAGTAGTTAGCCATTATAAAATCATATTCTGATTTTCTCAAACGCATTTCAGATGGGTGATTCACAGCATCACTTTTTTAAGCTTTCCCGCTATTGATAAGGCGAATATAGCACATTTTGAATGAGAAGTTTTCTTCAATCAAACATAGAGGAACCCAAATGATGATCTCATTCAGCTAGTAAAAATGTTGTTTTATATTAGTATGGAAATCGTGAAAAGAAAATGTGTTTCATGCTGATTTACAACAGTTGATCTCCAATCGTAAAATATAAGCTTTTGGTCGGAGGCATCACAGGTACTGATCAAATTCTAATTTTTGAACATTGTTCACAAATCATATGATATGCTTTCTATACATAAACTGTATCGTTGGATCAATAATGAGTAAAAAGTGACTATCTCAATTTCAGGACATATAAAAGAGAAAGAAGTAGAAACTCATGTTTCAAATGCTGAGAGGCAACAACTGTTCATGATTTTCACCTCCACTAATTATATTTATTTTTATAATCGATATGTTTATATTTTCCTATAAATATACAGAGACATATAGCTATATATACAGAGATACATATGTACAGGTTGATTTTTACATGTTTATAAGTAAATGTGATGTTGTTCCAAATAAAACTTCTAAGAACTGAATGGAAAAGAAAATTGTAAAGTTCAGATAAGTCCCACTGAAATTTGTACTCAGATCCCTGTTTTCAGAGTCCAGAGTGCTAACCATGACACCATCCACCCTCCCGTACCAGGGTGAGCTTTACATTTTGACAGAAGAGATTTGCCTCAGGGGGCAACTTATCTTTCATTGAAAAATATTATCTCACATAAAAACCACTGTTCAACAGAGTTATAACGTTATTTGAGTCTTTTGGGCAACATCCTTCCCCAACATAGTTCAATATGCAAAAGTTTACCAGAATAGGAAAGCAATCCAATTCAGTTTCTCTTTGACAGTAGAATGTTAAAAACTTTGACATTTCCACATTCCTGCAGCAGTTTATGCTGCTTTCACATGGGAGGTTCCATGGTGTAATGGTTAGCACTTTGGACTTTGAATCCAATGATCCGAGTTCAAATCTCGGTGGGAACATTTTATGACTCTTGACCAAATCATTTTCTTTCAAGTGTATTCATTAATATCACATATCTAATACCGGTAGGGTGAACAATTAATTTATTGAGTATACTCTAAAAGTTTATTAGATGTGAGCAAATAATAGAAATTTTACAATACCTGGAAACTAAATGGCTCAAAATAATGAGAGATTTTAAAAACTCACTCTGGTTTCTCAAACTCATCACAGGGGCCTGATGCAAGACATTACTTTTTAAAATCTTACTGTTATTGTTAAGGGGAACAAGGAACTTTTTCATTGCAAAGCATTCATTAAAACAAAACTTGAGGAGTCAAACTTTGTATTACGGGGACCGAAGATGTGCAGTTTGAATAATAATCTTGAAATGCAGACGTACAAAGATTTTACACACTGATTTTCAACAGTAAATCCACAACCAAAAAAGTTGAATCTTTTGAAAGACATGTCAAAGGTGTGAATCTGAAATTCACTTTTAAAGACATTCACAATGAAATGCACTGTGTAAGTCCAGCATGTTGTCAGCTAAGAAATCAGCAAAACTGAACTATCTCATTACTGGCCATATAGATGAGAAAGGAAAATAAACTCATGTTTACAATGTGGATGTGAAAGAACAGTTTCTAGGTTCAGTTTCAATATTTATGTTAATGAATAATTGATATGTTCATATTGTCTAACAGCTATCTAGACGGATAAAGCTATGTATGCATCTATACATACTTATGCGTTCATACGCATCAGTATAAAACATTGATATTATGTTTTTTCTAGACCAAATTCTAAAAAGTGAGTTAAACAGTGAATCTCATAATTGTAGTAGGTCCCACTGAGATTTGAACTCGGATCGCTGGATTCAGAGTCCAGAGTGCTAACCGTTACACCATGGAACCCTCTCACACAAGAGTGACTTTTCCATTGAGACAAAAGAGAGCGCATCAGTGATGGCCTTCTCTTATATTGATAAAAAGATATCTCATTTGAATGGTCATAGTGGATAGAGCTTTAATGTGATTTGATTCTTTTCAGCTATATTCTCTATAAAAGTGTTAATTATTCAAATGTTTATCTGAATATAAAAGTTATATCACAATGTTCATCTTTGCCTGTAGCATAATAAAACAGTCTACATTTCCAGACTACTGAAGCAATGTCTCTGTCTCCTGCATGGGTGGCTCCATAGAGCAATGGTTGGCAATTTGGACTTTGCATCCAATGATCCGATTTGAAACCTTGGAGGGACTTTTTTTATTACTCTTGAGCTTTTCCATTTCTTCATCTTTGTTCATTGATAGCTCAAATCCAACACCAGTAGGTTGAAAGAGTCAATTATTGAATGCTTTCAAAATGTCCATCAGCTTGAACAAGTTACATCAATACAAACTTTAAAATACTTTGACATCAAATTTCTTCACAAAGTAGTTAGCCATTATAAAATCATATTCTGATTTTCTCAAACGCATTTCAGATGGGTGATTCACAGCATCACTTTTTTAAGCTTTCCCGCTATTGATAAGGCGAATATAGCACATTTTGAATGAGAAGTTTTCTTCAATCAAACATAGAGGAACCCAAATGATGATCTCATTCAGCTAGTAAAAATGTTGTTTTATATTAGTATGGAAATCGTGAAAAGAAAATGTGTTTCATGCTGATTTACAACAGTTGATCTCCAATCGTAAAATATAAGCTTTTGGTCGGAGGCATCACAGGTACTGATCAAATTCAAATTTTTGAACATTGTTCACAAATCATATGATATGCTTTCTATACATAAACTGTATTGTTGGATCAATAATGAGTAAAAAGTGACTATCTCAATTTCAGGACATATAAAAGAGAAAGAAGTAGAAACTCATGTTTCAAATGCTGAGAGGCAACAACTGTTCATGATTTTCACCTCCACTAATTATATTTATTTTTATAATCGATATGTTTATATTTTCCTATAAATATACAGAGACATATAGCTATATATACAGAGATACATATGTACAGGTTGATTTTTACATGTTTATAAGTAAATGTGATGTTGTTCCAAATAAAACTTCTAAGAACTGAATGGAAAAGAAAATTGTAAAGTTCAGATAAGTCCCACTGAAATTTGTACTCAGATCCCTGTTTTCAGAGTCCAGAGTGCTAACCATGACACCATCCACCCTCCCGTACCAGGGTGAGCTTTACATTTTGACAGAAGAGATTTGCCTCAGGGGGCAACTTATCTTTCATTGAAAAATTTTATCTCACATAAAAACCACTGTTCAACAGAGTTATAACGTTATTTGAGTCTTTTGGGCAACATCCTTCCCCAACATAGTTCAATATGCAAAAGTTTACCAGAATAGGAAAGCAATCCAATTCAGTTTCTCTTTGACAGTAGAATATTAAAAACTTTGACATTTCCACATTCCTGCAGCAGTTTATGCTCCTTTCACATGGGAGGTTCCATGGTGTAATGGTTAGCACTTTGGACTTTGAATCCAATGATCCGAGTTCAAATCTCGGTGGGAACATTTTATGACTCTTGACCAAATCATTTTCTTTCAAGTGTATTCATTAATATCACATATCTAATACCGGTAGGGTGAACAATTAATTTATTGAGTATACTCTAAAAGTTTATTAGATGTGAGCAAATAATAGAAATTTTACAATA
The DNA here is from genome assembly GCF_964204655.1 of Triturus cristatus. NCBI lineage: Eukaryota > Metazoa > Chordata > Amphibia > Caudata > Salamandridae > Triturus > Triturus cristatus. The sequence continues at coordinate 551,664,615 of NC_140588.1, forward strand.
CCTGGAAACTAAATGGCTCAAAATAATGAGAGATTTTACAAACTCACTCTGGTTTCTCAAACTCATCACAGGGGCCTGATGCAAGACATTACTTTTTAAAATCTTACTGTTATTGTTAAGGGGAACAAGGAACTTTTTCATTGCAAAGCATTCATTAAAACAAAACTTGTGGAGTCAAACTTTGTATTACGGGGACCGAAGATGTGCAGTTTGAATAATAATCTTGAAATTCAGACGTACAAAGATTTTACACACTGATTTTCAACAGTAAATCCACAACCAAAAAAGTTGAATCTTTTGAAAGACATGTCAAAGGTGTGAATCTGAAATTCACTTTTAAAGACATTCACAATGAAATGCACTGTGTAAGTCCAGCATGTTGTCAGCTAAGAAATCAGCAAAACTGAACTATCTCATTACTGGCCATATAGATGAGAAAGGAAAATAAACTCATGTTTACAATGTGGATGTGAAAGAACAGTTTCTAGGTTCAGCTTCAATATTTATGTTAATGAATAATTGATATGTTCATATTGTCTAACAGCTATCTAGACGGATAAAGCTATGTATGCATCTATACATACTTGTGCGTTCATACGCATCAGTATAAAACATTGATATTATGTTTTTTCTAGACCAAATTCTAAAAAATGAGTTAAACAGTGAATCTCATAATTGTAGTAGGTCCCACTGAGATTTGAACTCGGATCGCTGGATTCAGAGTCCAGAGTGCTAACCATTACACCATGGAACCCTCTCACACAAGAGTGACTTTTCCATTGAGACAAAAGAGAGCGCATCAGTGATGGCCTTCTCTTATATTGATAAAAAGATATCTCATTTGAATGGTCATAGTGGATAGAGCTTTAATGTGATTTGATTCTTTTCAGCTATATTCTCTATAAAAGTGTTAATTATTCATATGTTTATCTGAATATAAAAGTTATATCACAATGTTCATCTTTGCCTGTAGCATAATAAAACAGTCTACATTTCCAGACTACTGAAGCAATGTCTCTGTCTCCTGCATGGGTGGCTCCATAGAGCAATGGTTGGCAATTTGGACTTTGCATCCAATGATCCGATTTGAAACCTTGGAGGGACTTTTTTTATTACTCTTGAGCTTTTCCATTTCTTCATCTTTGTTCATTGATAGCTCAAATCCAACACCAGTAGGTTGAAAGAGTCAATTATTGAATGCTTTCAAAATGTCCATCAGCTTGAACAAGTTACATCAATACAAACTTTAAAATACTTTGACATCAAATTTCTTCACAAAGTAGTTAGCCATTATAAAATCATATTCTGATTTTCTCAAACGCATTTCAGATGGGTGATTCACAGCATCACTTTTTTAAGCTTTCCCGCTATTGATAAGGCGAATATAGCACATTTTGAATGAGAAGTTTTCTTCAATCAAACATAGAGGAACCCAAATGATGATCTCATTCAGCTAGTAAAAATGTTGTTTTATATTAGTATGGAAATCGTGAAAAGAAAATGTGTTTCATGCTGATTTACAACAGTTGATCTCCAATCGTAAAATATAAGCTTTTGGTCGGAGGCATCACAGGTACTGATCAAATTCTAATTTTTGAACATTGTTCACAAATCATATGATATGCTTTCTATACATAAACTGTATCGTTGGATCAATAATGAGTAAAAAGTGACTATCTCAATTTCAGGACATATAAAAGAGAAAGAAGTAGAAACTCATGTTTCAAATGCTGAGAGGCAACAACTGTTCATGATTTTCACCTCCACTAATTATATTTATTTTTATAATCGATATGTTTATATTTTCCTATAAATATACAGAGACATATAGCTATATATACAGAGATACATATGTACAGGTTGATTTTTACATGTTTATAAGTAAATGTGATGTTGTTCCAAATAAAACTTCTAAGAACTGAATGGAAAAGAAAATTGTAAAGTTCAGATAAGTCCCACTGAAATTTGTACTCAGATCCCTGTTTTCAGAGTCCAGAGTGCTAACCATGACACCATCCACCCTCCCGTACCAGGGTGAGCTTTACATTTTGACAGAAGAGATTTGCCTCAGGGGGCAACTTATCTTTCATTGAAAAATATTATCTCACATAAAAACCACTGTTCAACAGAGTTATAACGTTATTTGAGTCTTTTGGGCAACATCCTTCCCCAACATAGTTCAATATGCAAAAGTTTACCAGAATAGGAAAGCAATCCAATTCAGTTTCTCTTTGACAGTAGAATGTTAAAAACTTTGACATTTCCACATTCCTGCAGCAGTTTATGCTGCTTTCACATGGGAGGTTCCATGGTGTAATGGTTAGCACTTTGGACTTTGAATCCAATGATCCGAGTTCAAATCTCGGTGGGAACATTTTATGACTCTTGACCAAATCATTTTCTTTCAAGTGTATTCATTAATATCACATATCTAATACCGGTAGGGTGAACAATTAATTTATTGAGTATACTCTAAAAGTTTATTAGATGTGAGCAAATAATAGAAATTTTACAATACCTGGAAACTAAATGGCTCAAAATAATGAGAGATTTTAAAAACTCACTCTGGTTTCTCAAACTCATCACAGGGGCCTGATGCAAGACATTACTTTTTAAAATCTTACTGTTATTGTTAAGGGGAACAAGGAACTTTTTCATTGCAAAGCATTCATTAAAACAAAACTTGAGGAGTCAAACTTTGTATTACGGGGACCGAAGATGTGCAGTTTGAATAATAATCTTGAAATGCAGACGTACAAAGATTTTACACACTGATTTTCAACAGTAAATCCACAACCAAAAAAGTTGAATCTTTTGAAAGACATGTCAAAGGTGTGAATCTGAAATTCACTTTTAAAGACATTCACAATGAAATGCACTGTGTAAGTCCAGCATGTTGTCAGCTAAGAAATCAGCAAAACTGAACTATCTCATTACTGGCCATATAGATGAGAAAGGAAAATAAACTCATGTTTACAATGTGGATGTGAAAGAACAGTTTCTAGGTTCAGTTTCAATATTTATGTTAATGAATAATTGATATGTTCATATTGTCTAACAGCTATCTAGACGGATAAAGCTATGTATGCATCTATACATACTTATGCGTTCATACGCATCAGTATAAAACATTGATATTATGTTTTTTCTAGACCAAATTCTAAAAAGTGAGTTAAACAGTGAATCTCATAATTGTAGTAGGTCCCACTGAGATTTGAACTCGGATCGCTGGATTCAGAGTCCAGAGTGCTAACCGTTACACCATGGAACCCTCTCACACAAGAGTGACTTTTCCATTGAGACAAAAGAGAGCGCATCAGTGATGGCCTTCTCTTATATTGATAAAAAGATATCTCATTTGAATGGTCATAGTGGATAGAGCTTTAATGTGATTTGATTCTTTTCAGCTATATTCTCTATAAAAGTGTTAATTATTCAAATGTTTATCTGAATATAAAAGTTATATCACAATGTTCATCTTTGCCTGTAGCATAATAAAACAGTCTACATTTCCAGACTACTGAAGCAATGTCTCTGTCTCCTGCATGGGTGGCTCCATAGAGCAATGGTTGGCAATTTGGACTTTGCATCCAATGATCCGATTTGAAACCTTGGAGGGACTTTTTTTATTACTCTTGAGCTTTTCCATTTCTTCATCTTTGTTCATTGATAGCTCAAATCCAACACCAGTAGGTTGAAAGAGTCAATTATTGAATGCTTTCAAAATGTCCATCAGCTTGAACAAGTTACATCAATACAAACTTTAAAATACTTTGACATCAAATTTCTTCACAAAGTAGTTAGCCATTATAAAATCATATTCTGATTTTCTCAAACGCATTTCAGATGGGTGATTCACAGCATCACTTTTTTAAGCTTTCCCGCTATTGATAAGGCGAATATAGCACATTTTGAATGAGAAGTTTTCTTCAATCAAACATAGAGGAACCCAAATGATGATCTCATTCAGCTAGTAAAAATGTTGTTTTATATTAGTATGGAAATCGTGAAAAGAAAATGTGTTTCATGCTGATTTACAACAGTTGATCTCCAATCGTAAAATATAAGCTTTTGGTCGGAGGCATCACAGGTACTGATCAAATTCTAATTTTTGAACATTGTTCACAAATCATATGATATGCTTTCTATACATAAACTGTATCGTTGGATCAATAATGAGTAAAAAGTGACTATCTCAATTTCAGGACATATAAAAGAGAAAGAAGTAGAAACTCATGTTTCAAATGCTGAGAGGCAACAACTGTTCATGATTTTCACCTCCACTAATTATATTTATTTTTATAATCGATATGTTTATATTTTCCTATAAATATACAGAGACATATAGCTATATATACAGAGATACATATGTACAGGTTGATTTTTACATGTTTATAAGTAAATGTGATGTTGTTCCAAATAAAACTTCTAAGAACTGAATGGAAAAGAAAATTGTAAAGTTCAGATAAGTCCCACTGAAATTTGTACTCAGATCCCTGTTTTCAGAGTCCAGAGTGCTAACCATGACACCATCCACCCTCCCGTACCAGGGTGAGCTTTACATTTTGACAGAAGAGATTTGCCTCAGGGGGCAACTTATCTTTCATTGAAAAATTTTATCTCACATAAAAACCACTGTTCAACAGAGTTATAACGTTATTTGAGTCTTTTGGGCAACATCCTTCCCCAACATAGTTCAATATGCAAAAGTTTACCAGAATAGGAAAGCAATCCAATTCAGTTTCTCTTTGACAGTAGAATATTAAAAACTTTGACATTTCCACATTCCTGCAGCAGTTTATGCTCCTTTCACATGGGAGGTTCCATGGTGTAATGGTTAGCACTTTGGACTTTGAATCCAATGATCCGAGTTCAAATCTCGGTGGGAACATTTTATGACTCTTGACCAAATCATTTTCTTTCAAGTGTATTCATTAATATCACATATCTAATACCGGTAGGGTGAACAATTAATTTATTGAGTATACTCTAAAAGTTTATTAGATGTGAGCAAATAATAGAAATTTTACAATACCTGGAAACTAAATGGCTCAAAATAATGAGAGATTTTACAAACTCACTCTGGTTTCTCAAACTCATCACAGGGGCCTGATGCAAGACATTACTTTTTAAAATCTTACTGTTATTGTTAAGGGGAACAAGGAACTTTTTCATTGCAAAGCATTCATTAAAACAAAACTTGAGGAGTCAAACTTTGTATTACGGGGACCGAAGATGTGCAGTTTGAATAATAATCTTGAAATGCAGACGTACAAAGATTTTACACACTGATTTTCAACAGTAAATCCACAACCAAAAAAGTTGAATCTTTTGAAAGACATGTCAAAGGTGTGAATCTGAAATTCACTTTTAAAGACATTCACAATGAAATGCACTGTGTAAGTCCAGCATGTTGTCAGCTAAGAAATCAGCAAAACTGAACTATCTCATTACTGGCCATATAGATGAGAAAGGAAAATAAACTCATGTTTACAATGTGGATGTGAAAGAACAGTTTCTAGGTTCAGTTTCAATATTTATGTTAATGAATAATTGATATTTTCATATTGTCTAACAGCTATCTAGACGGATAAAGCTATGTATGCATCTATACATACTTATGCGTTCATACGCATCAGTATAAAACATTGATATTATGTTTTTTCTAGACCAAATTCTAAAAAGTGAGTTAAACAGTGAATCTCATAATTGTAGTAGGTCCCACCGAGATATGAACTCGGATCGCTGGATTCAGAGTCCAGAGTGCTAACCGTTACACCATGGAACCCTCTCACACAAGAGTGACTTTTCCATTGAGACAAAAGAGAGCGCATCAGTGATGGCCTTCTCTTATATTGATAAAAAGATATCTCATTTGAATGGTCATAGTGGATAGAGCTTTAATGTGATTTGATTCTTTTCAGCTATATTCTCTATAAAAGTGTTAAATATTCAAATGTTTATCTGAATATAAAAGTTATATCACAATGTTCATCTTTGCCTGTAGCATAATAAAACAGTCTACATTTCCAGACTACTGAAGCAATGTCTCTGTCTCCTGCATGGGTGGCTCCATAGAGCAATGGTTGGCAATTTGGACTTTGCATCCAATGATCCGATTTGAAACCTTGGAGGGACTTTTTTTATTACTCTTGAGCTTTTCCATTTCTTCATCTTTGTTCATTGATAGCTCAAATCCAACACCAGTAGGTTGAAAGAGTCAATTATTGAATGCTTTCAAAATGTCCATCAGCTTGAACAAGTTACATCAATACAAACTTTAAAATACTTTGACATCAAATTTCTTCACAAAGTAGTTAGCCATTATAAAATCATATTCTGATTTTCTCAAACGCATTTCAGATGGGTGATTCACAGCATCACTTTTTTAAGCTTTCCCGCTATTGATAAAGCGAATATAGCACATTTTGAATGAGAAGTTTTCTTCAATCAAACATAGAGGAACCCAAATGATGATCTCATTCAGCTAGTAAAAATGTTGTTTTATATTAGTATGGAAATCGTGAAAAGAAAATGTGTTTCATGCTGATTTACAACAGTTGATCTCCAATCGTAAAATATAAGCTTTTGGTCGGAGGCATCACAGGTACTGATCAAATTCTAATTTTTGAACATTGTTCACAAATCATATGATATGCTTTCTATACATAAACTGTATCGTTGGATCAATAATGAGTAAAAAGTGACTATCTCAATTTCAGGACATATAAAAGAGAAAGAAGTAGAAACTCATGTTTCAAATGCTGAGAGGCAACAACTGTTCATGATTTTCACCTCCACTAATTATATTTATTTTTATAATCGATATGTTTATATTTTCCTATAAATATACAGAGACATATAGCTATATATACAGAGATACATATGTACAGGTTGATTTTTACATGTTTATAAGTAAATGTGATGTTGTTCCAAATAAAACTTCTAAGAACTGAATGGAAAAGAAAATTGTAAAGTTCAGATAAGTCCCACTGAAATTTGTACTCAGATCCCTGTTTTCAGAGTCCAGAGTGCTAACCATGACACCATCCACCCTCCCGTACCAGGGTGAGCTTTACATTTTGACAGAAGAGATTTGCCTCAGGGGGCAACTTATCTTTCATTGAAAAATATTATCTCACATAAAAACCACTGTTCAACAGAGTTATAACGTTATTTGAGTCTTTTGGGCAACATCCTTCCCCAACATAGTTCAATATGCAAAAGTTTACCAGAATAGGAAAGCAATCCAATTCAGTTTCTCTTTGACAGTAGAATATTAAAAACTTTGACATTTCCACATTCCTGCAGCAGTTTATGCTCCTTTCACATGGGAGGTTCCATGGTGTAATGGTTAGCACTTTGGACTTTGAATCCAATGATCCGAGTTCAAATCTCGGTGGGAACATTTTATGACTCTTGACCAAATCATTTTCTTTCAAGTGTATTCATTAATATCACATATCTAATACCGGTAGGGTGAACAATTAATTTATTGAGTATACTCTAAAAGTTTATTAGATGTGAGCAAATAATAGAAATTTTACAATACCTGGAAACTAAATGGCTCAAAATAATGAGAGATTTTACAAACTCACTCTGGTTTCTCAAACTCATCACAGGGGCCTGATGCAAGACATTACTTTTTAAAATCTTACTGTTATTGTTAAGGGGAACAAGGAACTTTTTCATTGCAAAGCATTCATTAAAACAAAACTTGTGGAGTCAAACTTTGTATTACGGGGACCGAAGATGTGCAGTTTGAATAATAATCTTGAAATTCAGACGTACAAAGATTTTACACACTGATTTTCAACAGTAAATCCACAACCAAAAAAGTTGAATCTTTTGAAAGACATGTCAAAGGTGTGAATCTGAAATTCACTTTTAAAGACATTCACAATGAAATGCACTGTGTAAGTCCAGCATGTTGTCAGCTAAGAAATCAGCAAAACTGAACTATCTCATTACTGGCCATATAGATGAGAAAGGAAAATAAACTCATGTTTACAATGTGGATGTGAAAGAACAGTTTCTAGGTTCAGCTTCAATATTTATGTTAATGAATAATTGATATGTTCATATTGTCTAACAGCTATCTAGACGGATAAAGCTATGTATGCATCTATACATACTTGTGCGTTCATACGCATCAGTATAAAACATTGATATTATGTTTTTTCTAGACCAAATTCTAAAAAATGAGTTAAACAGTGAATCTCATAATTGTAGTAGGTCCCACTGAGATTTGAACTCGGATCGCTGGATTCAGAGTCCAGAGTGCTAACCATTACACCATGGAACCCTCTCACACAAGAGTGACTTTTCCATTGAGACAAAAGAGAGCGCATCAGTGATGGCCTTCTCTTATATTGATAAAAAGATATCTCATTTGAATGGTCATAGTGGATAGAGCTTTAATGTGATTTGATTCTTTTCAGCTATATTCTCTATAAAAGTGTTAATTATTCAAATGTTTATCTGAATATAAAAGTTATATCACAATGTTCATCTTTGCCTGTAGCATAATAAAACAGTCTACATTTCCAGACTACTGAAGCAATGTCTCTGTCTCCTGCATGGGTGGCTCCATAGAGCAATGGTTGGCAATTTGGACTTTGCATCCAATGATCCGATTTGAAACCTTGGAGGGACTTTTTTTATTACTCTTGAGCTTTTCCATTTCTTCATCTTTGTTCATTGATAGCTCAAATCCAACACCAGTAGGTTGAAAGAGTCAATTATTGAATGCTTTCAAAATGTCCATCAGCTTGAACAAGTTACATCAATACAAACTTTAAAATACTTTGACATCAAATTTCTTCACAAAGTAGTTAGCCATTATAAAATCATATTCTGATTTTCTCAAACGCATTTCAGATGGGTGATTCACAGCATCACTTTTTTAAGCTTTCCCGCTATTGATAAGGCGAATATAGCACATTTTGAATGAGAAGTTTTCTTCAATCAAACATAGAGGAACCCAAATGATGATCTCATTCAGCTAGTAAAAATGTTGTTTTATATTAGTATGGAAATCGTGAAAAGAAAATGTGTTTCATGCTGATTTACAACAGTTGATCTCCAATCGTAAAATATAAGCTTTTGGTCGGAGGCATCACAGGTACTGATCAAATTCTAATTTTTGAACATTGTTCACAAATCATATGATATGCTTTCTATACATAAACTGTATCGTTGGATCAATAATGAGTAAAAAGTGACTATCTCAATTTCAGGACATATAAAAGAGAAAGAAGTAGAAACTCATGTTTCAAATGCTGAGAGGCAACAACTGTTCATGATTTTCACCTCCACTAATTATATTTATTTTTATAATCGATATGTTTATATTTTCCTATAAATATACAGAGACATATAGCTATATATACAGAGATACATATGTACAGGTTGATTTTTACATGTTTATAAGTAAATGTGATGTTGTTCCAAATAAAACTTCTAAGAACTGAATGGAAAAGAAAATTGTAAAGTTCAGATAAGTCCCACTGAAATTTGTACTCAGATCCCTGTTTTCAGAGTCCAGAGTGCTAACCATGACACCATCCACCCTCCCGTACCAGGGTGAGCTTTACATTTTGACAGAAGAGATTTGCCTCAGGGGGCAACTTATCTTTCATTGAAAAATATTATCTCACATAAAAACCACTGTTCAACAGAGTTATAACGTTATTTGAGTCTTTTGGGCAACATCCTTCCCCAACATAGTTCAATATGCAAAAGTTTACCAGAATAGGAAAGCAATCCAATTCAGTTTCTCTTTGACAGTAGAATGTTAAAAACTTTGACATTTCCACATTCCTGCAGCAGTTTATGCTGCTTTCACATGGGAGGTTCCATGGTGTAATGGTTAGCACTTTGGACTTTGAATCCAATGATCCGAGTTCAAATCTCGGTGGGAACATTTTATGACTCTTGACCAAATCATTTTCTTTCAAGTGTATTCATTAATATCACATATCTAATACCGGTAGGGTGAACAATTAATTTATTGAGTATACTCTAAAAGTTTATTAGATGTGAGCAAATAATAGAAATTTTACAATACCTGGAAACTAAATGGCTCAAAATAATGAGAGATTTTAAAAACTCACTCTGGTTTCTCAAACTCATCACAGGGGCCTGATGCAAGACATTACTTTTTAAAATCTTACTGTTATTGTTAAGGGGAACAAGGAACTTTTTCATTGCAAAGCATTCATTAAAACAAAACTTGAGGAGTCAAACTTTGTATAACGGGGACCGAAGATGTGCAGTTTGAATAATAATCTTGAAATGCAGACGTACAAAGATTTTACACACTGATTTTCAACAGTAAATCCACAACCAAAAAAGTTGAATCTTTTGAAAGACATGTCAAAGGTGTGAATCTGAAATTCACTTTTAAAGACATTCACAATGAAATGCACTGTGTAAGTCCAGCATGTTGTCAGCTAAGAAATCAGCAAAACTGAACTATCTCATTACTGGCCATATAGATGAGAAAGGAAAATAAACTCATGTTTACAATGTGGATGTGAAAGAACAGTTTCTAGGTTCAGTTTCAATATTTATGTTAATGAATAATTGATATGTTCATATTGTCTAACAGCTATCTAGACGGATAAAGCTATGTATGCATCTATACATACTTATGCGTTCATACGCATCAGTATAAAACATTGATATTATGTTTTTTCTAGACCAAATTCTAAAAAGTGAGTTAAACAGTGAATCTCATAATTGTAGTAGGTCCCACTGAGATTTGAACTCGGATCGCTGGATTCAGAGTCCAGAGTGCTAACCGTTACACCATGGAACCCTCTCACACAAGAGTGACTTTTCCATTGAGACAAAAGAGAGCGCATCAGTGATGGCCTTCTCTTATATTGATAAAAAGATATCTCATTTGAATGGTCATAGTGGATAGAGCTTTAATGTGATTTGATTCTTTTCAGCTATATTCTCTATAAAAGTGTTAATTATTCAAATGTTTATCTGAATATAAAAGTTATATCACAATGTTCATCTTTGCCTGTAGCATAATAAAACAGTCTACATTTCCAGACTACTGAAGCAATGTCTCTGTCTCCTGCATGGGTGGCTCCATAGAGCAATGGTTGGCAATTTGGACTTTGCATCCAATGATCCGATTTGAAACCTTGGAGGGACTTTTTTTATTACTCTTGAGCTTTTCCATTTCTTCATCTTTGTTCATTGATAGCTCAAATCCAACACCAGTAGGTTGAAAGAGTCAATTATTGAATGCTTTCAAAATGTCCATCAGCTTGAACAAGTTACATCAATACAAACTTTAAAATACTTTGACATCAAATTTCTTCACAAAGTAGTTAGCCATTATAAAATCATATTCTGATTTTCTCAAACGCATTTCAGATGGGTGATTCACAGCATCACTTTTTAAGCTTTCCCGCTAATGATAAGGCGAATATAGCACATTTTGAATGAGAAGTTTTCTTCAATCAAACATAGAGGAACCCAAATGATGATCTCATTCAGCTAGTAAAAATGTTGTTTTATATTAGTATGGAAATCGTGAAAAGAAAATGTGTTTCATGCTGATTTACAACAGTTGATCTCCAATCGTAAAATATAAGCTTTTGGTCGGAGGCATCACAGGTACTGATCAAATTCTAATTTTTGAACATTGTTCACAAATCATATGATATGCTTTCTATACATAAACTGTATCGTTGGATCAATAATGAGTAAAAAGTGACTATCTCAATTTCAGGACATATAAAAGAGAAAGAAGTAGAAACTCATGTTTCAAATGCTGAGAGGCAACAACTGTTCATGATTTTCACCTCCACTAATTATATTTATTTTTATAATCGATATGTTTATATTTTCCTATAAATATACAGAGACATATAGCTATATATACAGAGATACATATGTACAGGTTGATTTTTACATGTTTATAAGTAAATGTGATGTTGTTCCAAATAAAACTTCTAAGAACTGAATGGAAAAGAAAATTGTAAAGTTCAGATAAGTCCCACTGAAATTTGTACTCAGATCCCTGTTTTCAGAGTCCAGAGTGCTAACCATGACACCATCCACCCTCCCGTACCAGGGTGAGCTTTACATTTTGACAGAAGAGATTTGCCTCAGGGGGCAACTTATCTTTCATTGAAAAATATTATCTCACATAAAAACCACTGTTCAACAGAGTTATAACGTTATTTGAGTCTTTTGGGCAACATCCTTCCCCAACATAGTTCAATATGCAAAAGTTTACCAGAATAGGAAAGCAATCCAATTCAGTTTCTCTTTGACAGTAGAATGTTAAAAACTTTGACATTTCCACATTCCTGCAGCAGTTTATGCTGCTTTCACATGGGAGGTTCCATGGTGTAATGGTTAGCACTTTGGACTTTGAATCCAATGATCCGAGTTCAAATCTCGGTGGGAACATTTTATGACTCTTGACCAAATCATTTTCTTTCAAGTGTATTCATTAATATCACATATCTAATACCGGTAGGGTGAACAATTAATTTATTGAGTATACTCTAAAAGTTTATTAGATGTGAGCAAATAATAGAAATTTTACAATACCTGGAAACTAAATGGCTCAAAATAATGAGAGATTTTAAAAACTCACTCTGGTTTCTCAAACTCATCACAGGGGCCTGATGCAAGACATTACTTTTTAAAATCTTACTGTTATTGTTAAGGGGAACAAGGAACTTTTTCATTGCAAAGCATTCATTAAAACAAAACTTGAGGAGTCAAACTTTGTATTACGGGGACCGAAGATGTGCAGTTTGAATAATAATCTTGAAATGCAGACGTACAAAGATTTTACACACTGATTTTCAACAGTAAATCCACAACCAAAAAAGTTGAATCTTTTGAAAGACATGTCAAAGGTGTGAATCTGAAATTCACTTTTAAAGACATTCACAATGAAATGCACTGTGTAAGTCCAGCATGTTGTCAGCTAAGAAATCAGCAAAACTGAACTATCTCATTACTGGCCATATAGATGAGAAAGGAAAATAAACTCATGTTTACAATGTGGATGTGAAAGAACAGTTTCTAGGTTCAGTTTCAATATTTATGTTAATGAATAATTGATATGTTCATATTGTCTAACAGCTATCTAGACGGATAAAGCTATGTATGCATCTATACATACTTATGCGTTCATACGCATCAGTATAAAACATTGATATTATGTTTTTTCTAGACCAAATTCTAAAAAGTGAGTTAAACAGTGAATCTCATAATTGTAGTAGGTCCCACTGAGATTTGAACTCGGATCGCTGGATTCAGAGTCCAGAGTGCTAACCGTTACACCATGGAACCCTCTCACACAAGAGTGACTTTTCCATTGAGACAAAAGAGAGCGCATCAGTGATGGCCTTCTCTTATATTGATAAAAAGATATCTCATTTGAATGGTCATAGTGGATAGAGCTTTAATGTGATTTGATTCTTTTCAGCTATATTCTCTATAAAAGTGTTAATTATTCAAATGTTTATCTGAATATAAAAGTTATATCACAATGTTCATCTTTGCCTGTAGCATAATAAAACAGTCTACATTTCCAGACTACTGAAGCAATGTCTCTGTCTCCTGCATGGGTGGCTCCATAGAGCAATGGTTGGCAATTTGGACTTTGCATCCAATGATCCGATTTGAAACCTTGGAGGGACTTTTTTTATTACTCTTGAGCTTTTCCATTTCTTCATCTTTGTTCATTGATAGCTCAAATCCAACACCAGTAGGTTGAAAGAGTCAATTATTGAATGCTTTCAAAATGTCCATCAGCTTGAACAAGTTACATCAATACAAACTTTAAAATACTTTGACATCAAATTTCTTCACAAAGTAGTTAGCCATTATAAAATCATATTCTGATTTTCTCAAACGCATTTCAGATGGGTGATTCACAGCATCACTTTTTAAGCTTTCCCGCTATTGATAAGGCGAATATAGCACATTTTGAATGAGAAGTTTTCTTCAATCAAACATAGAGGAACCCAAATGATGATCTCATTCAGCTAGTAAAAATGTTGTTTTATATTAGTATGGAAATCGTGAAAAGAAAATGTGTTTCATGCTGATTTACAACAGTTGATCTCCAATCGTAAAATATAAGCTTTTGGTCGGAGGCATCACAGGTACTGATCAAATTCTAATTTTTGAACATTGTTCACAAATCATATGATATGCTTTCTATACATAAACTGTATCGTTGGATCAATAATGAGTAAAAAGTGACTATCTCAATTTCAGGACATATAAAAGAGAAAGAAGTAGAAACTCATGTTTCAAATGCTGAGAGGCAACAACTGTTCATGATTTTCACCTCCACTAATTATATTTATTTTTATAATCGATATGTTTATATTTTCCTATAAATATACAGAGACATATAGCTATATATACAGAGATACATATGTACAGGTTGATTTTTACATGTTTATAAGTAAATGTGATGTTGTTCCAAATAAAACTTCTAAGAACTGAATGGAAAAGAAAATTGTAAAGTTCAGATAAGTCCCACTGAAATTTGTACTCAGATCCCTGTTTTCAGAGTCCAGAGTGCTAACCATGACACCATCCACCCTCCCGTACCAGGGTGAGCTTTACATTTTGACAGAAGAGATTTGCCTCAGGGGGCAACTTATCTTTCATTGAAAAATATTATCTCACATAAAAACCACTGTTCAACAGAGTTATAACGTTATTTGAGTCTTTTGGGCAACATCCTTCCCCAACATAGTTCAATATGCAAAAGTTTACCAGAATAGGAAAGCAATCCAATTCAGTTTCTCTTTGACAGTAGAATGTTAAAAACTTTGACATTTCCACATTCCTGCAGCAGTTTATGCTGCTTTCACAATGGAGGTTCCATGGTGTAATGGTTAGCACTTTGGACTTTGAATCCAATGATCCGAGTTCAAATCTCGGTGGGAACATTTTATGACTCTTGACCAAATCATTTTCTTTCAAGTGTATTCATTAATATCACATATCTAATACCGGTAGGGTGAACAATTAATTTATTGAGTATACTCTAAAAGTTTATTAGATGTGAGCAAATAATAGAAATTTTACAATACCTGGAAACTAAATGGCTCAAAATAATGAGAGATTTTACAAACTCACTCTGGTTTCTCAAACTCATCACAGGGGCCTGATGCAAGACATTACTTTTTAAAATCTTACTGTTATTGTTAAGGGGAACAAGGAACTTTTTCATTGCAAAGCATTCATTAAAACAAAACTTGAGGAGTCAAACTTTGTATTACGGGGACCGAAGATGTGCAGTTTGAATAATAATCTTGAAATGCAGACGTACAAAGATTTTACACACTGATTTTCAACAGTAAATCCACAACCAAAAAAGTTGAATCTTTTGAAAGACATGTCAAAGGTGTGAATCTGAAATTCACTTTTAAAGACATTCACAATGAAATGCACTGTGTAAGTCCAGCATGTTGTCAGCTAAGAAATCAGCAAAACTGAACTATCTCATTACTGGCCATATAGATGAGAAAGGAAAATAAACTCATGTTTACAATGTGGATGTGAAAGAACAGTTTCTAGGTTCAGTTTCAATATTTATGTTAATGAATAATTGATATGTTCATATTGTCTAACAGCTATCTAGACGGATAAAGCTATGTATGCATCTATACATACTTATGCGTTCATACGCATCAGTATAAAACATTGATATTATGTTTTTTCTAGACCAAATTCTAAAAAGTGAGTTAAACAGTGAATCTCATAATTGTAGTAGGTCCCACCGAGATATGAACTCGGATCGCTGGATTCAGAGTCCAGAGTGCTAACCGTTACACCATGGAACCCTCTCACACAAGAGTGACTTTTCCATTGAGACAAAAGAGAGCGCATCAGTGATGGCCTTCTCTTATATTGATAAAAAGATATCTCATTTGAATGGTCATAGTGGATAGAGCTTTAATGTGATTTGATTCTTTTCAGCTATATTCTCTATAAAAGTGTTAAATATTCAAATGTTTATCTGAATATAAAAGTTATATCACAATGTTCATCTTTGCCTGTAGCATAATAAAACAGTCTACATTTCCAGACTACTGAAGCAATGTCTCTGTCTCCTGCATGGGTGGCTCCATAGAGCAATGGTTGGCAATTTGGACTTTGCATCCAATGATCCGATTTGAAACCTTGGAGGGACTTTTTTTATTACTCTTGAGCTTTTCCATTTCTTCATCTTTGTTCATTGATAGCTCAAATCCAACACCAGTAGGTTGAAAGAGTCAATTATTGAATGCTTTCAAAATGTCCATCAGCTTGAACAAGT